>NC_133449.1:297900232-298502018 GCF_048565385.1 Saimiri boliviensis
TCAAGTTTCTGGTCTTTGGAATTCACCATGTGCTCTTCACATCCTCCCTCACAAGGGCTTTCCATAGATGTTTCTTGGGTGTGTTAAAGAAAAGCCATACTTTATATTTTCCAGAAACTAAATTGCTAGTACATTGATAATTCAACTTCGTTATGCAAGTAATTCTCTAATTAATAAATAAATTGGCATCCTGAGTTATTGATTAATCTCTGTTAAGCGTCTGAGGGAAATGGGTTAAAATGTGCAGGAGAAGGTCAGCATGGACTCCCTGTGGACCACGGCATCTCAGCCTAATGGCCGCCCCTCAGGTAGCCTTCATTGCTGGGTGCTGAGCTAAGTGCTCTGCAGAGCTGAGCCACTTCCACCCTCTCAGCAGTCCTATGAGGAGGCTGACTGTATGAGTTGAAGTTATAAGCCCCAGTTCCTCAGGATATGACCTTACCTGGAATAAGGGCCTTGAAGATGTCATTAGTGAGGATGGGGCCACATTAGAGTAGAGCTGGCCTAAATCCAACATGCATATACCCCCCTCAGAAGGGCGTCAATTTGAGCACAGACATGTTCACAAGGAAAAGGTCATGAGAGCAGGAGGGAAGAGAGAGGGAGAATGAGCTGACAAGCTTGGGAACACCAGGATCCTGGTGTCAACAAGGCACCCAAAGCCAGTCATAGGGCTCAGAAGCATCAGCCCTGCTGACGCCTTTACCACAGAGTTCTGGCTTCCAGAAATGTGAGATGATGCATTTCTGTTGCTTGAGATATCCAGCTTATGGTACTGTATTACAGCAGTCCCGACACACTAGTACAGATCTTACTATTACCCCGTTTTCACAAATAAAATGAGGCTTGCTTTTATTTATTATTTATTTATTTATTTATTCATTTTATATAGTTTTATTATACTTTAGGTTCTGGGGTACATGTGCAGATCATGCAGGATTGTTGCATAGGTACATACATGACAATGTGGTGTGCTCTCTCCATTCCCCCGTTACCTATATCTGGCATTTCTCCCCGTGTTATCCCTCCTCAACCTCCCTATCCCCAGCTGTCCCTCCCCTAGTCCCCCCACAACAGACCCCAGTGTGTGATGCTCCCCTCCCTGTGTCCATGTGTTTTCATTCTTCAACACCCGCCTATGAGTGAGAATATGAAGTGTTTGATTTTCTGTTCTTGTGTCCGTTTGCTAAGCTTTGTTTATGTTATTTGATTTGTCCAATGTGTCTCAGCTAATAAAGGTGATACCCAGCTGCAGAGCACACGCTTTTACCACAGGATCCTGAGGCCCCTTGGCATTGACCTAGTGAGCTCTCTCAGTGCTGGGGCAGGTGAGCCCAGCCAGTCTGTTAGGCTTGATGTCCCCTGCTTGGAGGAGCCCACAGCCATCATCATCCTCAGCACCACCATTGAGGGTCACGGTCTACAGCAGTGGTTCACGGTACCCATCCCTTCCCTTGTGCTCACATGGCCTTTTCCCTGGAGCATGTCCTTGTTCACATAATCCCCTTTTATGAAGACACGTTCATGTTAGATTCAGGCCACCTCTATCCACTGTGGTCCCATCTCTACTAATTACATCTGCAAGGCTCTTATTTCCAGGTAAGGTTGCATCCTGAGATACTGGGGGTTAAGACTTCCACATGAATGTTGGATTTCAACCCATACCAGGAGCCTCCTCCTAGGATTGCTGAGAGGATGAAGTTGGCTCATATCTACAGAGCACCCAATTAGCCCAGCACCCACTAGTGAGTGAGGGCTACCTAAGATGCTGTGGCCCGTAGGGAGTCCATGCAGTAGCTGTCTTGATGTCCATGTGCTTTCTGCTTTCTATGTCTTGATCCTATAGGATTTGTCAAACAAAACATCAGGGCCATGATTCACAAGGAATGACACCATTTATCAATAAAAAGGCCATGTGTAATCTAATGATTTTGCATGTTACATTAATTTCATTGTAAGCTAAAGTTGTTACCTCTGTTTCTTTTTTTCCTGATATATCTTTAAGTATCTCCCGTTTTCAATAACTGCCTGAAATCTTTAGTGACTGTGATACATTTTATTTTTAGGTTCAGCTTGTCATCTCCCCAAGCATCTGCTCTCTCGAAATGGCCTCTTCGTGAGTGAAGTGTCCTTTGTTGCATCTTGGTTGGGGCCTCGGACATATGACTTATTTTGGCCAACAGAAAAATAACACATTTGAGAGAGTGTTCATTGCAAGCATAGGCCCGAAAAAGCTCCAGGTGTCTCTACCTGTCCCCTCAGGTCTGTCCCCCTGACCCTCTGACCTGCCGTGAGGACCAGAGTTGCTCCAGCTAAGACCAGCTTGTATGAACTGACCACTGGCCAGGCACAGACCTCTGAGTGCTAAGTCATGGTTCCCGTTTAATGCCACTGAGATGTGAGGTATTGCCTCAACAGTGGACATCTTTCCAGAATTTTGTTCCGAGGGATTTTTTAACCTATAATATTTTTTTCAGAGAAAGTGAAAATAAATATATGTATACGCACAGATACTTTATCATTTTATTTTATCAAGTATTTTCTCTTTTTTTATGTCTTTCAATTGTTTTCCTTATTTTTCTACCCTTTTCTGGCTAAACTAAGTTTTCTTGAAAAGATCTTTAGTAATTTAAAAGATACATTTACAAGTGATCACTTTTATTTTTCTTTAAAAATTATTTTGATTTATCTCATTGATTAGTAAATTGCATAATTAATAAGTTAAAAGTGAATTAATATTTGAATATCTATGTAAATTCACCATTTCAAAAATTATTTTCTAATCCATTGCTGTTCACTGTCTTCTCTTTGTGAGTATCATCTAGGATAATAGAATACAAATGTCCTAATATCATGTTTGCTGAATATGTAAACTGCTTCAAAAAATGTGTGATAACATTTTAAACTACATTGATGACAACTTGTGACATTTGAGAGTTAGTTTAATTAATTTAAATGCATATCCTACGTTTGCACATTATCTTCTAGATTTTTACATTCTTAATTGAATTGTTTTCTAGGTCATCTTCAATCACGTTCCAATTTTTATTCCTTCCATCAATTTTTGTAACTTTTCCCTAAATGCCTATTGAAATTGAAGAAAAGATTCAGGATATAACTGTTATTATTTATTTGAGATGGAGTCTAGCTCTGTCACCCATGCTGGAGTGCAACAGCAGGATCCTGGTTCACTGAAACCTCTGCTTTCCAGGTTCAAGAGATTCTCCTGCCTCAGTCTCTCGAGAAGCAAGGATTACAGGATCCTGCCACCAAGTCTGGCTAATTTTTTGTATTTTTAATAGAGATGGGGTCTCACGATTTGGTCAGGCTGGTCTCCAAGTCCTGACCTCATGTAATCCGCCTGCCTTGGCCTCCCGAAGTGCTGAGATTACAGGCTTAAGCCACAGTGCCTGGCCTTAGGATGTAACTAAGTTAATTTTTATGTGGCCCATAATTTGATCTGTGCTCCCAAAAAATGTTTTTTTTTTTTTTTCAATTATTTTACAAGTTAATTCTAATTCTTGTAGCCTTCTAAGGGTATTTTTCTGGGCTTGTTTCTTCCTAGCAGTGATTACAGCGAGCAGTTCGGAGCTCGATCCTGTCACCTCTGTAAGCACTGTCTTCTCTGTTGTAATGTCAGTTCTATTACTTCCCTCTACTGGCTTGATGTTGCCTTCGACATCTGTGACTTGCCTGCTAAGTATTCGCTCTAGTCTTTCCCCGCTATCATCGTTGAGTTTCATCTTTGTTTTCAGCAGTTCTTCTTTACTTCCTCTCTCCTGATGCCCTGATGTCCCTGTCCTTCCCCACTCCTGTTCTCTCTTCTCTCTATCTGGCTCTTTCAGAAAACGTAAATAGTTTGTACACAGTTTGGTCGTGCACCTAGTGCACGTTTTCCACAGGCTTGTCCATCGAGTCTTGGAGGAGGATATACATTTGTTGAGCTCACACTGTGTGCTAATAACTGTGCTAAGCAGTTCCGAAAGATTATGTCCAAGAGTGCACTGAAAGAAGAACCGGTCTTATCTTCGTCTTTCAGACTGGGACACATGCTGGGTCTTTCCTTTATCCTATTCCAAATGGTGACCTGCTCACACCTTTCGGAGTGTGTTCTGCCTAAGACCGGCCCCTACACCACTTGATTCTGGAAAAATTTCTTCTTTGGCTATCTGATTATGTTTCTTAACCCTCAGCCTTAATTTTAACTTCCGACAGGACCTCAACTGGCCTGAAATACGGTGTCATCCTCCTGTGGCTTCTACCTAGCAAACGATGGTGCCCTCCACTCAAGCTCTTTCTGACTCTGTGACCCGGCCGGCTGCTCCTGCCTGGGAGGGTGTCTTCCAGCCACACATTGCCTCTGCGACATTCCTGCCTGTGCCTGGGAGGCTCCTGTCTACCTGAGCCAAGGGAAGGTCACATTGAGGAAGAAAAGGCTAGGCAGATGGCATCCCCACAGGAAGCAGCTCACAGGCAAAACCAGCTGCCGAACTTTGTGGTTGAGATTGACTTCCTGGTCCTGACCAGGGGCCACATGCTGGGTGAGGGACTCATATGTTTCACCCTCTTCCTGAGGCCGGCAGCCTGGCTATATTTTTACTTGATAGTGTGGGGAAACCAGCTTGGTAGGCTGATAAATCACCCCCAGAATATATTCATTTTTCTAAACCTTGGAATCTGTGACTGTTACTTTATATGGCAAAAAGGAGGATTTTGAAGTTATAATTAAGTTAGGATTCCGAGATGGGAAGAGTAGACTTCATGATCTGGGTGGCACTCAATCTGTCACATGTATCCTGAGAAGGGACAGAGGAGACCAGGCTCAGACCCACAGAGAGGGCCATATGGAGATGGAGCAGAGAGCTTTGGAAATGCTAGTCTTGAAGATGGCGCTGATGTGACCACAGCCACCAAGAACTGGAGGAGCCTAGGAATACATCTTCTCGTAGAGCCTTGGGAGGGGCACAGCCCTGGCAGCTCCTGGATTTCAGGCTTTCAGCCTCTAGAGCGGTGAGGCCATCCATTTCTGTCATTTCAAGAAGGACTCAGCTTGCCGTTATAGGTATAGCAGTCATGGAGGCGAATACAACCAAAACATTTGCTATCAACTCCGAAACATTCCCACATTTCCCTGGATTCTCTTCCCAAATTGTGATGACATATGGAATGGAGGACATGTCAGCCCTCCACAGAGGCCACATCAGCTTCTCTGGACTCTTCCTGGGAGACCCTTTTCTCAAACTTAAGATGCTTTTGCTTCTAAAATACCACCCGCATCTTCTCTACGCTGAGGTGGCAAAGATTCAGGAGTGCCCTTGGGCAATGAGAGTTTTTTTGTTAAAGACAGCTGAAGTGCCTGGCTGTGCAGCCCCTTACCTCACCCTGCCTGGGTCAAAGCATAAAAATCCAGCCCTCAGCCTTGAAAATGATCTCCAGGAATAGATCTTCCTATGGGAGGATCCTCCTTGGTCCCCCTATGGGACCAAGCCCCTGGGTCAGCACTGAGACCACACCTTCACGGGTTTCTTCTCTCTAACCCTGTTTCCTTCACTCCTTTACTGGGTTTGGTTTCCCCTGGGAACATCTGCTTGCAGTCATTTGCAGACAGATCTTTATCTCAGGTGTTTTTTATTTTTTTGGGGGGGCAGTGTGGTGCTCAAGGTAAGACAAGTAGACTGTCGACAATGATTTGTAATAATGCTATGTTTAATGTGTCTTCATATGTGTGAATGCTTGAGAAGTTTTATAGCAAGAGGGCCAAAGAGACTATTTAAAAATCTCCCTGTCTTGAAGATTTCAAGGGCAAGAATCAGTTATAATCAGACAAGAATAACGCGAGGGAGTTAGGAGCCGTCAGCTCCTCATTCTGGAATGCTACCTATTCAGCGTGTTTTGGAGATGCTCCAGTCCCCTGAGTCTATAATAAGTCGAGATCCCACTGCTGTCTGCCGCTGACAAACACAAGGTTATGTCTGGTTCAGCCCACACCCTCCCAATTTTTAGAAAGGACATGCACTCCAATAGGAGTCATTTTATCTGCAACATTTATCAGAAGCAGTCTCCAGAGCCCTGCCCTTGAGGCGATTAACTTTTCTCACTTGTGGAGCAGTGTAGAAACATACAGACCAGGTTGTTTTCTTACTATTGGAAATCACCAGCTTGTCTTTTAAAGTACAAAATAGTAAGAGATGGCAGAAACCACTGAAAGCCAGGGAACACTGATGGGCTTCCAACACATCTGGTCACATTCTGACTTGTAAATGGATTATTTTTTGTTTTCAGGTTGTCTTCCAGAGAATGGAAGTTCTACTTGGATGATTCCTGCAGGAATGAGAATTCTTGCCCATGGTGGCAGCGCACGGTGAGCCTGTCCACACCTGCAGCCTGGGTCCATCCTGTTTCTCTGTGCTGTTTGGCAAGCTACAGGGCTGCCTTGAACCCCAGAGAGTTACCTGAGTCTCTCCTCGGGCTTGGCTCCAACCTTCTTCTCTCTGATCTTAGATTGCCAACCTTCCTTAACTCATTCTAAACCCCAAAGTTCAGGAACTTCATGCAGTTCTTTTCTATGTTTTGACATTTATTCTACAATAAATGCTCATTTATCAGATATGCAACACGATAGATGAATGAATAGTAAGTGACAAATGAATATTAAGCACAAAACAGCAGTATAATTTAAATATGGCACAGGTCGTTATATAAGTATTTGTGTCTATAGATGTATGAGATCTCTGTCTTTATTCAAAACAGGCCATCTGGCTTCCCTGTCTTCTCATAAACAGTACCTGCTCCAGCAAACCATGGGTTGCAGTCAGTTGTCCCAGGTGATGGAGTGCATTTCTGTTCCTGCCCTCGGGAGTCCTCGCCTGGGAGCCACTCGCTCTCCTGCCTTAGATCCGGCAGGCTTGCCCTTGTGGGCCCGTTGTTGACAGCAGGTGCACAGCAGAGACACAGGTCATGTCCAGCCTTCACTGTGGAAGCGGGTGCTCACAGCTAGGGTGCCTGTACAATTCCAGAAAGCAGCTGTCTTGTTACCTGGGCCGGGGGAGGCAGGTGAGGAGTCAGGTCACGTTCTCCCTGTGGATGAGGGGGTTCAATGGCCCAGGCTTTGGTGCCCACACATCCTCTTCCCTGAAAACTGTGAAGAACTCTGCTCAGAGTGTGAATTCTTTTGATTTTTACTCTCTCTAAAGTTCCCAACCCAGTGACTGAGCCATGGGAATGACTAAGACGTGTTTGCTGATGGCTGGTTAGAAATGTTCTGGGTTGGTTGCCTTTGACACCTCTGCCTTGTCCCATGGGACTTGTCCCTGAGGCCTTCAGACGATAATTTCAGATGATGGAAGCTAGTCCCAGAGCAAGAGTGAAGCTGCTTAGAGCTGCTTATGATGAAGAAGAAACAATGGAAAGTGATTCAGGACCTGCATTTAAAATGCGAACACTTCTGCATGGGATTGCGGCCAACTAGTGTTCTCACATTTTACTAAAGGCAGAATGGAGGGCGATGGGCTTAAATGACAGCATGCAGAATTTAGGTTAGATATGGGGAATGCCTCTCTGACATTGAGTTATGACTCATTAGGCTAGGTTACCAGGGAAGAGAATATTCTTTGAAGATTTTAATGTATACCTATCCCTTGATACAATGCACGCATCGTGACCTGGCGGATTTTAAAGTAAAACCTCACATATCATAACCCATTTTCCCACATAAGTCAATTTTACAGTGACAGGTGGAATTGAGCGGGTCACCAGATCGTGCCCCGTCTTGAAATAAGAGTCAGTGGTCAAAGGATCTTCTGGATGGCCTGGCGCAAGTGTGTCTTCCTGCGTCTTCATTTCAGCAGTTGACACTTGTCTCAAGGCCTGCGGGGTCCTCTCTTGGGCCACGTGGAAGTCCCCAGGGGCAACACTTGCCGAAACAATCTCCAGGACTCAGGAGCCCATTGAGGCAAGAGGCCGCTGCCCATGAGTCAGATGGCCAGGGTGGAAGAATGCATTTTGACGGCTGCATAATGCAAAGCTCAAATGCAAAGTGTTTTGAGTATAGGAATGCTCATGGGAGAGAAATACAGTCCTGTATCTTTCTAATCTGGAATTTCCACTGCCTGTGTTCCAGGGAGGTTGAGTATGCTGAGGTAGAGTGAAAACGCGTTTTGGCTTGTGAGGTGGTTCAGAGCAGCCCTGGAAGCAGACAGTAGAATCAGCTGAAGAGCCCACAACCATTTCTTCCAATTTAACTACAATAAAACTTTTTGCTTATTCTCCTTTAAGATGCAATTACTTCATTTTGTTAATTTCTATTCACAATCAAGACATAGAAAAAGAGCTAGTCTGAAGTCATTTTCAGAATGTTTGGAAATACACTCCAGAGAGGTAGAGTGTAACAGATGTTGACTTGGTGACCGAGGGCTACTCCTCTGACCCCCTGGAAGTGTTTTTCCTTTTCCCACTGCTCTCCTGTCGGGCTTCTTATCACTGACAGGGGAGAATGACTGATGGGCCTTGGCATCCACTTGAAACCCCCCTGTTGACCGACCCTTTCGTAGTTTGCATTCAGCAGCAAACAGATATTGTTCGCACATCCTGCCGGCTTCATGGAGTGGCCTGAAAAGGTGCTGACGGACACTGGCCTGGGACCAGGAGATTCCTTTACATGGGAGTTTGCTGGCTTTTTGAGGCCTGAATCACTCGATTGTGTGGAGTGCCTACTTCTGGATGCCATTTTCACTGAACATAAATAATCCGAAATAGCTGATGTGGTATGTTTTGTTTGTTTGTCTTCTTTTGTTTGCTTTATTTTATAAAGGTTTACAGAGGAGATAAAATAATATCTTAGAAATGTGGCGAAGTATAGGCTAGTAGCCATGAATAAAGAAATGAAATGAGCCTTCTCTAACACAGATTGAAAAAGCAGGCAGAGAGTTAGGTTGAGAATTTCACTCTAAACCCAGTCCAAATATGGGTGACTTTTATCTGAAGATCTCTGAATTTGAAAGGTAAAATGTCTTGGCGTTCACCCCACCCACACATCTTGAAGTGAGTCCGGAAGGAAAAAGATAACATAAATGTAAATGGCCTGACTTCATTCTCCTGCCATTGGGCTTAAAAGCATTTCCCATTGTGGGGCAATTTATCAACGATTTCAGGCTATTAAAGTTACAAACACATGAACAATGAACCTCAAGTCTTATTATCCGAATTACCTTTGGATAAGTTTAGCAATAAAGTCTTCTGCAGAAATCAGAAAAGTAAGATCATAATGAAAAGCATTGTAATTTTTTTTTTTCTTTCCCTTAAAGGGCTCCTAAGCACAATGATACAGAATTTCACTCATTTCACAGCGATACATTTTGGGGACAAAAAATGAGCTTCTAAGTTAACAGGGTCATATCTGGCCCTTTGTGTTTTCCAAATGAACTCTTTAAAAGATTAAAATCTGTATCTTTCTATCTGCTTGCTTTTTAAATGGTGAATTCGTTCTTGAAACATTCTGCATGAGAATTAGGAAATCGTGTGATTCTGTGGGAAAACTCCACTGGCTCAGTTAGAAACACTAAGGATTTTGAATGAGATTGTGGAGAAGCCCTGAGTTTGTACAGGGATCCTAGAGGCAGCAGGTTGATGGGGAGTTAGACACGTGCAGAATGGAGACCGGAATTAACACTTCCCAGCTGTGTGGTCTTGGGAAAGCTCCTTAATTGCACCGAGACAGATTTTTTCTGTGTAATAGGGATATCAGTATCTGTCTTGCAAAATTGTGAGGTTTGTATTATAGATAATGTGCATACAGATTTTCAACACAGAGGACGACATTACATCTGAGCCTGCCTGGGCACAGGGTCTAACGGAAGCACAGACTCTCCTTTGTCTCAAATAACCCAAAACTCAGCTTCGCAGTTGAGGATGGGGTGTGTGGGGCTCTGCCACAGCACCAGTTCACCACCTGTCGCTGGCTGCAGCTTGAGAGAGCTGCTGACAGGTGGTATTGGGGCCCCGCGGTGGTCTGCGTGGTCATTCAAAGTCACAAAACACAGACACCTGTGAAAATGTTCATCTCTTACTAAGACTCTCATTGGTATTCAATATTACTTGTATATATAGAAAGGCCCGTGGGCAATCTATGTGGAATGTTTTCGGTGACTAAGATAACAGATGAGAGAGAAACTCATGCAGGTACTTAAGGCACTTCGTCTTTTTATTATTTTTTTGAGATGGAGTCTCACTGTCACCCCAGGCTGGAGTGCACTGGTGAGATCTTGGCTCACAGCAATCCCCGCCTCCCGGGTTCAAGTGCTTCTCCTTCCTCAGCTTCCTGAGTAGCTGGGATTACACACACCACCACACTGGCCAATTTTTGTACTTTTAGTAGAAATGGGGCTTCGTCATGTTGGTCAGGCTGGTCTTGAACTCCTGACTTCAAGTGATCCACCTACCTCGGCCTCCCAAAGGGCTGGGGCTATGGGCGTGAGCCACCGTGCCCGTCCCAGGCATTTTGTCTTGATCTATCTCAAAGTCCACTAGCCAACATTCACTTGATTTTGTGACATTGTCACCCTCATTATCTCTTACTATATTAGTTTGCTGGGGTTTCCATAACAAGGTGCCACAGATGGTGGCTTAAACAGAAGGTTGGCTGGCCACGCGCGGTGGCTCAGGCCTGTAACCCCAGCACTTTGGGAGGCCGAGGCAGGTGGCTTTCCTGAGTTCAGGAGTTTGAGATCAGTCTGGCCAACAAAGTGAAACCCCGTGTCTACTGAAAATACAAAAAATTAGCTGGTCGCGGTGGCAGGCACCTGAAATCTCAGCTACTCGGGAAGCTGAGGCAGGATAATTGTTTGAACCTGGGAGGTGGAGGTTGGAGTGAGCCAAGATTGTGCCACTGTACTCCAGCCTGGGCAACAGAATGAAACTCTGTCTCAAAACAACAACAACAAAACAAACAAATAACAGGTTCGCTGTTCCTTGCGGTTCCGGAGGCAGAGATCCTACCAGCGGGACGGCTTGCACGTGAGCTCTGGACGCTCCTCTCCTCCGCTCCTAGACAGCCGTCTTCTCCGAGACTTCACAGCACCGTCTCCAATATCTGTCTGTGACCTCATCTCTTCTTCTTATAAGGGCGCCTGTCGTAGAACATTAGGGCTTGCCCATATGAGCTCATTTTAACTTAATCACGTATTGAAAGACCGTATTTCTAAACACAGTCACATTGTGAGTTACTGAGGATGAGGGGTAATTCAGCCCGGAGCAATTACTGATTCTGCAACACGGGCTCTCCCATGTTGGCATGTGTGCACTTGGGTCCTCGGCTTGCTTGCTGGACCCCAGCTGTCCTCAGGGTTTCTGATTCAACAGATCTGCTTGGGGCTGAATAAACGTGCATGCCAAATTCCAGGGGATACTGATGCTGCTGTCTGGGTGGCACAGATTGAAAACACAGCAACGCTGTGGAGAAAGAAGGCCCCATCAGTGGTCCATGTGACAGGCAAATGCCTGAACTTGAGCCCACAGAGGGTGCTGCTGAGAAAGGCCTCCTTCTCTTGGGTATCCAGAGAGCCTCCTGACTCTCTTGCTCCTCAACGTAAGCAAAACACGACTTTATTTTGCTCTAAAATGAAAACAACCACTCAACATTACAAAGAGCAATCTAATAAACCTTGGAAATATCTCACTGGTAAAGGAACATAAACTTATTAAAAAGCAGAAAGAATATGCTCCAGAAATCCAGAGCCTAAGAAGCAGAGGCCGCAACAGCAATGGCCTTCACGGGAATCACTATGCCCAAACCCAGAGCTGGAAAATCAGCAGGGACCGGGTAACAAACATTAATCACATTTCAGAATGTTCATCATTTTCTTTCTCACCTTGTTCTCGGTGCTGGCCCCAGAATCTTTCGTTTTCACTGAATTTGTGATGCTCTTTTAGAAAGGAGGATGTACACGTGGGTTCCATGAAGGCCCAGGCAGAAAACTGGGGCTAGAGATTTTTCCACAACCACTGTGCGGAGAGTGACATCCTTAAGGCTGAAGGAATTTGAGGAGAGTTGGACCTTATTCCCCTGTCACAGTGAATTAAATACAAATATTTGGTAACAATTTTATTATAAAATGGCATTTGTCCCTCATAAGAGGATAATGAAAGTATTTATCTATGTAATTATTTTCTAACCACTGTTAAGCTAAGATGTTGGTTGACTTTAATCACTCATCTATTCAAGTGAATCTCTGAGGATAAGAATGATGCCTGGAAAATGTGTGCTTGAGAAGAAACTGTTCAGCATGGAATCACAGCCCAAGCACGTGGCTCAGGATGTTTCTTTAAATATTCCACTTAGAAGGCAAACTTTACCCACACATATTGGGACTTTCGTTTGCTTTACCCCAAACAATGAACCGGTCATTTCTTCTGTAATATCTCTGGAGGCCAGTAGTTAGATCTACTCTTAAAAATGTAGGTTGACTACATAAGACCATCTAGAAAAGATCAACCATGAATACATGAGCAGTGGCTCATGCCTGTAATCCCAGAACTTTGAGAGGTAGATGTGGAAGGATCACTTGAGATCAGGAGTTCAAGACCAGCCTGGCCAACATGGTGAACCTCTTTCTTTACTAAAACTACAAAAATTAGCTGGGTGTGGTGCCATGTGCCCGTAATCTCAGCAACTCAGGAGGCTGAGGCAGGAGAATTGCTTGAACCCAGGAGGCAAAGGCTGCAGTGAGCCGAGATGGTGCCACTGCACTCCAGCCTGGGCGACAGAATTAAGACTCTGTCTCGAGTAAGTAAGTAAGTAAATAAATAAATAAACAAAATGCAGTTATCCACATTCATCAAACAAACAGCGCCTCCTGTAGTGAATCCACTGCCCAGGAAAACACCTTTTTCAAACGACAAAATTATCTCACCCTCTCCAATGGGTTCCCTCTCCAGGCTCTGGCACCCCTCTGACCACAGGCTCTTGGGCCAAGCATGCTTATCCATTGTTAAGCTGCTGACATCTGTAAGCCTGGCCAGACAAGGAAAGCTTACAATTGGGTCAGTCTTTCCTATGATAAACAATCTGTTTTTGTGCTTTTGATTAAAATTTAATAAAAAAAATATTTCAGCAAGACGAAGACTCATTAAAAGCAGGTGAGGAAAGATCAACATTTACTCGACACAAAACTAATCCTTCCCTCTCTCCCTTCTCAGATTCCCTATTCATCTGGATGAGCTGGGCATCCTAGGAAACACCGGCTGGCCCCAACAGGAGGGCATCTTTTCTCTCGGCATCCAAGCCCTGAAGGAATCTAAAACTTGATCTGGGAACTCCCACTTCCACAGCTCACCGACTGAAACCAGAGTCCCTTTTCCAGCAGCTGCAAAGATACTGCATTCCATTCCAGCTGAGGGCAGCGGGTGTCTTAGCATCTCCTATGCAGAAATCCACTTCTGTGAGATTCGGAAAGCAGAATACCACAATGACAAAAACTGAGCCAACATAAACCACCAGGTGTGAGTGTGGGACGCAGGCCACATGGTGGGGGGTGGGCCGGAGGAGCTTCCCAGGGAGCTCCTGAGCTCTCCATCATGACCGCGTGTGCCACAGACACAGCCAGGAAGGTGTGAGCGTGAATTCCAGGGAGCGGAAGGGTGCCAGGCACATGCTCTCAACCATTCAAATTTTGGGATTTATGCCTAGCAGAGGTCACATACTTGGTGGTGTGAATGCAGTGTGTAACTGTGAACAGAAGGCACTATGAAAGTGGTATTTTTTAAAAACAGACTTCAAAAGTCCAACTCCTCTGGTTTTCTGCTACTAAAAACAAAGTTCATTCAAAAGCATATACAGCACATGTCATTGTGTACATGTGTGTTTCACATAGGTACATGTGTGTATATTTATATATGTTTGCATACATATATATTCTTCCCCTTAACTTGGAAAAATGTGCCATCATTAGAAATGTGAAAACAAGATGAGAAGATATAATGTGAAAATAACAGAATCAGGAAGTAGTCATTCAGACAGAGACCAGAGGAGACAAAGCATCATAGTTGCCCTTCTTTATGAACTAAGCAGTCACCTTCCTGAACGAGAGAGAGAGAGAGAGAGAGAGGACAAAACAGATGAAGGGATGGAAGAAGGGAGGGAAGGAAGGAAGGAGGGAGGGAGGAAAATAGGGAGGGACATAAAAGAAAGAAGAATGAACAAAGAAAGAAAGAGTAAAAGAAAAAGAGAAAGAAAAAAGAGAGAGAAAGAAAGAGAGAAAGCAAAAAAGGAAAGAAAGAAGGAAGGGAGGGAGGGAGGAAAGGAAGAAAGGCAAATTTCAGTGGCAATGAGTAGATCAATAGATTTCTGAGGGTGTATCATAAAAGTGCACACGAATGTTCATGGCAGCACTGTTTACAATAGCAAAGACCTAGAACCAACCCAAATGCCCAACGCTGATAGACTGGATAGGGAAAATGTGGTACATATACACCATGGAATATTACGCAGCCATCAAAAACGATGAGTTCACGTCCTTTGTAGGGACATGGATGAACCTGGAAACCATCATTCTCAGCAAACTGACACAAGAGCAGAAAATCAAACACCGCATGTTCTCACTCATAGGCGGGTGTTGAACAATGAGAACACATGGACACAGGGAGGGGAGCACTACACACTGGGGTCCGTTGGGGAGAAATGGGGGAGGGACGGGGTGGTGGGGAGGTGGGAAGAGATAGCATGGGGAGAAATGACAGATACAGGTGAGAAGACGGAAGGCAGCAAACCACACTGCCATGTGTGTACCTATGCAACAATCTTGCATGTTCTTCACATGTACCCCAAACCTAAAATGCAATAAAAAAAAACCCCAAGCTTAAAACAAAAATCAAGCCAGGAAACAGATCTCAGAAATGCCTAATATGCCCATATGTATGTGTGTGTGTGTGTTTGTGTGTGTGTGTGTTTGTGTATGCCATACATGCACACACATACATATATAAGGCATATATATGGCATACACACACACACACACACACACACACACACACACACACACACACACACATGACCATATCTAACAAGTGTGAAATTCATCTTGTAAAAGTTTGGTGTGCAACCCTGTAGGTCAGAACTAAGCTAAGCTCTAGAGTGGCCCCTCCCCACATCAACAGGCCGTTTTCTCCTCTGCCTCTGACCCCTTGCAGGAAGACTGTGCCCCTGGCGGTGTGTGCATTCTCCAGCGTGGGTGAGGATCTCCAGCCAGGTGGCCTCTCTGTGACCTGGGCCATTGCTGTAGCATAGTCCTCCCTCCGGGTTTGGGGGCAGCCTCCACCTCGATTGTTTGTGCACAGACACAAGGGCCCTGCAGGGTCTTGCATGTTGTCCATTGACAGAGGTCACTCGGTGTGAATGGTCATTCTTGTCAATCCTTCCAGGAGACATAGGGACTCAGTGAGTGGGCCACCTGCTGTGCCAGGGACAGGGACTCTGAGTCTCCCAGAAGGTCTCGACCTCTACCACTGCAGCTCCCCAGCACCCTGTCTGCAGTGGACACCGTGAACAGGTCCACTCAGGCAACAACCCATGGGTACTTCGCAACTCTGCTTCTCTCTCCATGTCCCAGTCTTTGACCACACAGGCTGTTGTCTCCTCTCTCAACACCACACTGTATCTCTTCTCACTCTGCCTCACTGTGTGAACGCCAGGCTTCTAGAAGTTCTGTCAGTGAGCCATTGATTGCGGCATCCAGAGAGTCCCCTGGATTCCAGGTGGTGCCTGCCATCCTCCAGAGGTGAGGAATTGAGACCGCGCAGAGTCTGTGGGAGAGGAACTCCTTAGGGCCTCTAGATAACATGCTCACCTCCTTTTCATGGGGTACTCTGCCTTGCCGTCCCAAGAAATTCTCCTACAAACTCACTGGATTTGGGAGCTGGCTCTCCCAATTTTATTTTCCATGTTCTCGCCACATTCCTTCCCAACCGACAGTTCAGTTTACTGTTTTCTACCACAGAGCACAAAATAGCAGATGCGCCCACATCACTCTCAGCTGCGGTCACCTTACTACTCCAAGCCTAACTGTGGGATACATGGGCATGGAATCTCCCTCCCACTCTCTCTGCCACCTCTCTGTTCAGCCAGCAGAAGAAATGAGGTTGGAGAGGGCAATTTGGTGCTGATCTCTTACCAGTTGTAAGTCTTACCATGTGTGTACAGAGAGAAAGAAAAATGGTATTGGTGGATAAAAAGTAATATAAAGTCAAAGGCAAAATTTCACCTGTTGATGGTGGTGATTACATAATTGTATGTAATTTTGAAAACTCACAGAACTATACACCACGTGAATAAATGTTAGTGTTTGTAAGCAAGAAAAGTGGAACACAAAGGGAGGGGTGGATTAGGGGCATGGTGAGGGAGGATGGGAGAAAACACCACTAGCGAATTCAAATAGACTTCTGGGAATGACACGAACCTCCGGCCTCCATCTCCTAACTTTGAGTTCTGAGGAACGCCCTAGCCTTAGCAGCGTTGGAAAGAACCTACTTTTAAAGATCTTGAGGAAGGGAGATTCCATCTTTTTTTTATGGTAACCCATTCCAGCCTCAGGAAGTTCTTTGTATCTTAAATTATTACCTTATGATGCAGTTTAAGTCCATTTCCTTCATGTTTCATTTCTGCCCACTGACGACAGCAAGCAGCTGGTCACATCCTCAGAGTGAAGCTCGTTCCTACTCCTGAACGTCTCTTGCAGGCTAGCTGTCAACCAGCTCATCATTAAACTAAATACAGGCAGTTTCTATAGTCTTCTGGAATTCCTGCAGGCTCATTAATCATTCCTCCTGTTCCACGCACAACATCAAGCCCAGGGCTTTAGGAAAAGCCTAAGTGTCAGTCTTAAGAGCAGGATGTTGTGCGTTCATGATTCCACATGCTTTTCTATGCAAGCTGATACCTTGCATTTGTTACAGCCCAGAAACCCCAGATGGTTGGTGCACTCACTGCTGGATTTCTCTAACAGCTAGTGCCTCTAGAATATATGTTTAAATAGACCACTGACATTTGCAGAACTGACATCTGTAGTGCAGGGTAGCCTGTACTCTCCAATCTGTATGATGTAACTTAAAAGGCAGATTATAGTAAACAAGGCATAAGATTGTCATGATATCAAATGAGAACATGTAGTAATGGTTCCCAACTGAGCTCAAAGTACACAGAAGGGCCACTAGACATTAAGTAACTATATCAAGGAGGTCTCCCACTTGTGGACTGTGAAGCTCTGGAGATGTATTCCTTTAGAACATGTTAAGTCCACTGCATAAGCCTTCATTTCTAGTAATAATATAATTTTGTTCTTTATGTTTTTGATTATGTAATTATTTTTTATCTAATTATTTTTGTGTAATTAATCTTTATGTAATTAATTTTTATGTTTTAATATTGTGTGTGAATGTGTGTTTGTATATGCCGTGTATATGTGTGTGAATATGTATGGTGTTTGTGAGTGTGTGTCTTTGTGTATCCCAGGGTATATAATTGCAAGTGTGTATGAGAGTGCCTGTGTGGTGGTGTGTGTCTGTGCTCACACACGTGCGTGGAGCATTAGGAGGAAAGCACTCTTCATGTATCGAATTGACAAGAGTTTCAACCCATAATCATGACTTTGATGTCGATGAGGTCTACTTGATTCAGGTGCTTCTTTGAAACACGAGCTGCCCAGCAGTTGGTTTGGGAATACTTTTCTTGAAGTGCTTGTCTTCCATCTATTCTGCAAATGTCATTGGACGGCTCTCCGTGGAAGACCCCCAGAAATCAGGCTGTCAAGAACAAATGGTGCTTGTCTTCAAGGACTTGCTGTCTGATGCGGTTGGAATAGCCTGGAGCCAGGGCATGGCGAGATGCTAAGCGTTCAGGCGCATGGAGAGGATGGCACCGGGAGGGAGGACCAGCAGGTGGTCATCTGGAGGCCAGGCAGTGAGGGGTTCGGCAAGTCAGAGAGTGGTCAGAATTGTGGTTGGAAACACAGACTCAGTTTAGATAATCAAGTGTCCTATCCTCTAGTCCCATCTCGGTCATCAAGGCCTTCCCCAGAAGGTGAGGGATCCCCTGGAGGCTATTATCAGTGTAGAGGTGCCATTGCAATTGAGAAATATCACTGTTGATGCTGTGGGAAAAGGCCAGGCATGCAAGGCTGCAGTCAGTGAGCCTGGTCGGGAGGTTCCTACCAAAAGCCATGTGAAAAGGCTGAGAGGACCCTGAACTCAGCCAGTGAAGGCGATGGCGACAAGGGGACAGATGTGGACAGCCCTTGGCAGCTGGGTCAGGAGTCTTGGTTCTGATTTAATTGGTGGCGTATGAAAGAGAAAGAGGGATACAGCTGTGCATTCATGTTGGCTGCACTGAGTCCGAGGTGCCTATGTGCCCTCAAGGGGAAAGGAACAGCCCCTGGATGGCTGAGCGACGAGTTGAAGGATGAGTGTGGAAGGACCTCCTGTTCTCTGCACACTTTTGCCCCTGCTCTGACCACCGTTCTACCCCAGGTTCTCATCCTTCCCATATGCCCCAGTTCCTCACTTCTACAATGCCCAGTGCACCAGCTGTCCACACATTTGAGAATGCACACCTGATATGTGCCCAAACCAGCTCTCCATACCCAAAATATAGTCAGCAGCATTTGTCTTTTGGCATCTTGGCTTTTAAAACATTTTTCTTTTTTGAGACAGAGTCTCCTCCGTTGCCAGGTGCCAGGCTGGAGTGCATTGGTGTGATCTCAGCTCACTGCAACCTCCATCTCCTGAGTTCAAGCAATTCTCTTTCCTCAGCCTCCCAAGTAGCTGGGACTACGGGCACACACCACCATACCCAGCTAGTTTTTGTATTTTTAGTAGAGACGGGATTTCACCATGTTGGCCAGGATGGTCTCCATTTCTTGATGTCGTGATCTACCCGCATTGGCCTCCAAAAGTGCTGGGATTACAGGTGTGAGCCACCATGCCTGGCAAATTTTTATTTTTATTTCAGTAGTTTTGGAGGTACAGGTGCCTTTTGGTTACATGGGTATGTTCTTTAGTGGTGATTTCTGAGACTTTGGTCTACTCATCACGCAAGCAGCTACACTACACAATGTGTAGTCTTTTATCCCTCACCCCCTCACACACTTTCCTCTGAGGCCCTAGAGTTCATTTTTATCATTCTTACTCCTTTGCATCCTCAGAGCTTAGCTCCCACTTAAAAGTGAGAATATGTGATATTTGGATTTTCATTCCTGAGTTACTTCACTTAGAATAGTGGCCTCCAGCTCCATCCAAGTTGCAGAAAAAGACATTATTTTGTTCTGTTCTATGGCTGAGTAGTATTCCATGGTATATATACACCATATTTTCTCTGTCCTCTCATTGATTATGGGCGCTTACATTGGTTCCGTATCTCTGCAGTTGTGAATCGTGCTGCTAGCCACACACATGTGTAAGTGTCTTTTTCATATAATGACTCGCTTCCTTTGAGTAGATACACAGAAGTGGGACTGCTGAATAGAACAGCAGTTGTACTTTTAGTTCTTGAAGGCATCTCCATACAGTTTTTCAGAGTGGTTGTACAAGTTCACATTCTCACCAGCAGTGGAAAAGTGTTCTGTTTACACCACATCAATGCCAGCATCTACTGTTTTGTTTACTTTAGACCAGGCATTCCCAAACTATGGCCCATGTGCTGCCTGCGGCCTCCTGAGGCCATTTATCCAGCCCCCCGCTGCACTTCAGGAAGGGGCACCTCTTTCATTGGTGGTCAGTGAGAGAAACACAGTATGTGGCGGCTCTCCAATGGTCTGAGGGACAGTGAACTGGCCCCCCTGTGTAAAAAGTTTGGGGACGTCTGCTTTAGACCCTGAATTTTAATTCTGGTGTTTGTTATCATTTTAAATACATTTTCCATTTTAATTCTGAAACATACACACTACCAATCTACGTAGTGAGCTCTTTTTTTGAAAACAGAAGTATTTGAAGAAGTTTCTTAACTGAATGACAGGAAAACAGAGGTGTTCGAATAACAACAAAATTTGGAGCAAATTGACAATGAACTTCCACCACCTGAAGTGTGATGGGGCCCAGGACACTGCAGAGCCCTGTGTTCCCTGGTGAGACCCTCCCAGGGAGGAGGGGCATCTGCTCCCCTGCCTCAGCACTGGACTCAGGCCCACTGTTCCTACTTCATACAGAAAGCTGCTCGGGCAACTGAAGCAGGATTTTAAACATAAGGCCTTATGCCAACAACAGCAACAAAAGTATGCTTGAAAATGCTAGACTCCTCTGCAAAAATTATTATAATGTAGCTTATGGCATTGACTCAAACCAACCCTACACTAGAAGCGTGACGTTTACCATCAGCAGAACACATACTGACATGCAGTACCTTTCCCAGCACAGTGAAGAATTCATATATTGGCCGGGTGCGGTGGCTCACGCCTGTCATCCCAGCACTTTGGGAGGCTGAGGCGGGTGGATTACGAGGTCAAGAGATCAAGACCATCCTGGTCAACAAGGTGAAACCCCGTCTCTACTAAAAATACAAAAATTAGCTGGGCATGGCGGCACGTGCCTGTAGTCCCAGTTACTCAGGAGGCTGAGGCAGGGGAATTGCCTGAACCCAGGACGTGGAGGTTGCGGTGAGCTGAGATCGCGCCATTGCACTCCAGCCTGGGTAACAAGAGCAAAACTCCATCTCAAAAAAAAAAAAAGAAAATGAATTCATATATTTTACAAGTCTTTTCTCTAAGAAACTGTAAAACTGGCCAAAAGAAAGAAGGAAGGAAAGAAGGAAGGAAAGAAAGAAAGAAAGAAAAAAGAAAGAAAGAGAGAAGGAAAGAAAGAAAGAGAGAGAGAGAAGGAAAGAAAGAAAAAGAAAGAATGAAAGAATGAAAGGACAAAAGAGCAAAAGATTGAAAGAATAAGAAAGAAAGAAAGAAAAAGAAAGAAAGAGAAAGGGAAGGAAGGAAGAAGAGAAAAAGAAAAAGGAAGGAAGGAAGGAAGGGAGGGAGGGAGGGAGGGAGGGAGGGAAAAAGACCCCATTAAAACCCGTCGCTAAGTGTTATTCCATGGAAAAGAGAAGTTCTGTTCTAGTTCTGTCCAAGTCTTCTCTCACAGCTCTGTTCTGTGTTACCTGAACACCTTCTGCTCTTAGCCATTCACCATCCACACCAGTGGCTTTCCTCCTGTTGATGATGAGATTCCTGTTCCTCCTGTTGATGATGAGATTCCTCTTCCTCCTGTTAATGATGAGATTCCTGTGCTCCAGAGTCATCAGGTTCTAAGGGTGTCAGCTCACCCAACATTGACTTCGCATGGGCAGCTTTCTGAAAACAGCTCTGGCTATAAGTCAGGGTAATTTGCTTCTGTATGATTGCAGAGCTTCTCAGCAAGTCCCAAGAAAGACAAGGGCGTCTTCCTGCATGCAGGGAAGCCTTGCGGGGCATGCACCTGTTACTCCAGGCTAGAGGTGCCTCCTTTTCTGCTGACTTGCTTTTTACCCTGCTAGGTTTTCACTAAGCTTTTCCTTCGGAGTGAGACTTTATAGTCCCCGGATGCTGAAGAGGAAGTGAACTTTTCCAGATTCAGTATTATTGGAGGACATCTTTCTTGCAGAACAGAAATTTTTGGTTCTATGATATTTCCTTTGGAAATATCATAGAACCTGAAACACCTCACCTGTCCCTGACCTCACCTCTGCCTCTCTGATATGTGTAGCCTGAGCTCCTACCAACTGAAGGATTCTGCTTTTCCTCCCTGACATATAAATGGCCAGCTCACATTAACTCAAAGAGAGCACGTTCGTCAAACATGAATGTGGCACGTGGAGCAGGAATGCCACCATCAACCTGATGACAGAGAAGGGAATCTTTGTTTTGATCTTCTTGGGTAGAGGAGGGGTCCTGAGCTGGGAATTCAGCCCTCAGTAGGCCCTTAATTTTCTCGTCTCTCTAATTAAATAAGGACATTAAATAATTTTCCTTGGTGTCTATCTAGAAATACTACCCACAAATGTGTCGATGCAATTTCTCACCAGTCCATCATTACCCACTACCCAGTCCTTACCTAGGACATGAAGTCCCAGTTGACCCTCACTGAAGGAAATCTTCCTGTCTTCCAGGCAGTAGGGTCCTAATTCCTGACAAGTCCTGGAGCCCATCAGAGGCACGATGTGCCTAAGCAGAGGAGAGACAGAATGTGTGAGGGACCTCTTTCTGAAAAGTACCAGGAGCCTCAGACCACTCATGTCAACCAAGGAAAGCGGAATTGATTCACAAGAAGTCAAACTGGACTCAGGACTCCCATGGTGAATGGATCTTGAACCACATTTGTTAAGTCTATTTAAAAAGTGATTCATCTTGTCTTTTAACATCTGTTCAATCCCTTTCCCTACTTATTTTTAGAGTGCTTTCTATGAATCAGGTGTTGTGTCAAACAACTCACATAGACTATTTTATTTAGCCCTGAAAACAACTGTATGAGATAATTATTATGGTTATTGTCACGACATCATCAGACCTATTTTCAGGATTGAGATTTGAGGCCAGACTCCTGAACCCAGAGCCCATGCAGAAAAGATTTATCATGAGAGCAAGTTGTTCCCATATGTAAATCCCTTCAAAACATTAGCAGGTACATTTTCCCAGAAATTGATGGCAGAAAATATTTTTATTTTCTGAATCCACTGAAAATAAGAAAATGATGACTCTCTTTTGGTTCTAATAGGAAACTGGCCTTCAGAAGAATGAAGGGACTCTGAGAGATGGTAGACAACTCAAAACAGTCTTGAAACAGCCGAGAGAACTCCATGCCATGTTGGTGGCTCATGCTTGTGCCCCCACTTCTGGAATAAACTGACAAGTGGACCTGCTGTGCTCACAGCCACCCAGGGAAGCACTGGAAACACCTGGTGTCTCTCAGGCCACCTGAAAAGAAATGTGAATACACAGGAAAGTATGGAAAAACTTGCGTAGAGGCCATTTTAAGTGCAAAGGATTTTTTAGACCTGATAAATTAAAGCACAATCATTCGACCTCCCTAGCCTTCACTCACTTCCTATTTCCCCTGCCTTGTCAAGCTCCAACCAGACAGGCCTCCTTTATACAAAGAAGGAAACACATATACACACAAACACACAAACACACATGTACACAGATAAATATACACACAAACACACAGCATACACACAAACACAAAAACACACAATCATACAAACATGCACAAACACATCTGCACAAATACACAAACACATACACAAACAAACACACATGAAAAGGACAAGTCTCCCGATGCTTGTCCAGCATGCCTCCTACCCCAGCGTGCCTCCTCACCCCTGGCATGCAGCTCCCAGGCGTGCTGGCTGAGGTCCTGGAACACACACCCAGCCACGCACCCATCAGGACTCACACTCCCAGACCAAGAGAGACTCTAGAGAGTGCCGACACGGATCATCACCGGGGGCCCTACAGGACGTAGGGCCAAGGTCCTAGAGGAGCATTTTATTCAATTTCTTATATTGAAATTGATAATATTGGCATTTTGTTATCACCTACAAGTCAATATTGTTATATTTTGGGAAAAAAACAACAGAATGCTCTTTCTTCTTAATATCTCTGGCTTAATATTAGTCTCTCATTTGGCATTTGGGGGCCTTATTTTCTTTCTCTGAGCTCTGCTTTAAGAAAACAGAAGTCCTGATGATGTGTTATGCTCAGCTCTGGACAAGATAAGAATAGTGCTTGCTCCTACCCCCCGTCCTTAAAGATTCTACCCTGTACACCAAACATGAGAGAAAGATAATAACCCCATATATAATACAACTGTGATGATAACCATAACAGCATCTGCTGCTTATCCTGTGCTTATCAGATGCCAGGAAATCCACTAAGAGTTTATGTTTATTATTTCATGTAGTCCTTACAATGAACTTGCACCACATCTCAAGTTTAAGGATCGATAAGATTGAAATATGGACTGGTTTAATGACTTACCCAGTATCACTTGATACAGTAAGTGCTGAAGTCAAAATCCAAATCAAGTGTTCTCCCCTATGGTTCATCCCCCAGTAAAACATGGGTGGTGGTCCTGGGTCAGATGAGCATCAGGGGCCATTGTGCACCAGTGTCTGCACTCAAGACAGCATCAGCAGACAAAGCCCTGCACTTGTCAAATCGAGAGCAGGGTCAGACACCCCACGGGCTGAGCCACTAGTGGGCTTGGGGGATGGCTGGGAAAAGGGGAAAATTTGAATTTTGAAGGCGAACCTGGAAGGATTCCTACTCAGCAAGCAGGTTACAGGAAGCTCTCACCTGGCTCCACAGTCCTTGAGAGCAGCAGAAAGGAGGAGTAGCAACAGCTCGACTCCTGAAGAACAGGCATGCAGGCAGCTCCTTTCCCAAAGGAAAATTGACACCCAACAATGCTCTGACTTTTTCAATCCCTCTGGATCAGACACACATATGAATCAGGAGAAGCCCTTCCACTAGGAAGTGAGTTGGTAAAAACTGTTTGTGCAAAAAAGTGATTTTGTGAAATAAATTATGTGACTTATTTATTAAACATATATCTTTTTCAGTTAAAATATTGAGTGTATATTCCACAGCAGTGGAAAATATTGACAAATTAGAAAACACTAAAAATAATGCTTAGAAGATTGAGAATTCTTGCAGAGATCCACAGCAGAAGGATCACAGTCTGGAGACCTGGGCTTCCATCCCAACTCTACGCTTTCCAGTTGGCGTCAGCAAATTATTTTATGTCCCTGACCCCAGGTTCTGTGTGTTTATGATCATGCCTAGAAGTGTTAATGGTCATCCAAGATGGATTGGGATTCAGGGATTATTCAACATAGATAAGAGCAAAGCAAAGCAAAACAACCAGAACACAGGGACCATCTCCCCGTTGAGAACATGTGCTTTGAAAATAAACTTTGCCAATGGCTTAGTTAACTTAATATGCTAATTCAACTTCCACTAAAGAAAACTCTAAATTTTATTTATTTGTGCCATTTTAACATGAGGTGAACTATGATTTAAAAAAAAAAATTGTACCGTCTGGACCATGACACTTAAACAAAGACTAACCATGTTCCAGCTGAGAGCATTCCTGAGTAAGGGCAAGACTCACTGCCCTCAGAACATCAGAAATAATAAAGTCCTGACGCCTTTGATCTGACTTTATCCTTAGAGAAGCATCAGTGAGTGGATGGCCTTCCTTGACTGCTGTTCTTCATAAGAACACGATAGGCTGTTCCCTACCCTAACTCTATGAAGTCTTTCCCATCATAATTTTTAAAAGTAATCTGATCACACGTAGGACTTTAAGATACAAATTGTGTTCTTGCTACAATGCAGGGCATCGTTTACCTGAAGTGGTCTGACTTCTGAGCAGGAAACACATGCTCACAATGCAGGAGGAGCCAGAGATGCTCATGCCCACTTCACTGATCTCCATTCTATTCATTCATTCATTCATTCATTCATTTGTTCATTCACAAAAACCATGTATTTGCAAGAAAAAACGTCAGAATGAAAGCTGGACTGTCAGGACTGAGGGGTATAGATTCACTGGGTTTTCATTTCCTATTAGAGGGTGATGAGAAAAAAACACATCACCTTAGTGTTATGTTCACAAGACAGATTTGATATCCAAATATAGATATCTACAACTGGGCAAAGCATCAGTTAAAAATGCATTATTGTGTGGTCCACTTTGGAGAAATTGTGCTCTTTTACTTGGCTTTCAAAAGCTCACAACCATTCCACACAGGTAAGGAATTTTTTCACCTGTGTGCCCTTTCCAGAATGGTTGAAGGTCCAGGGATTTTCTCAGCCTAGGGTACACACATCCTAGGAATGACCAAGAGAAAGTGTGCAGCCTGGGGCATCAGCCTGCAGGGTGTTTCTCTCTAACTCTCACTGGGTCCCCTCATGGCACCTCTCCTGCAGAGGGACTTGTGCCTTCCAGGTGTCCAGAACCCTGGAAAAAGCCTGTGGGGTGCCACACCCAGCCTCCAGGTGACAATCGCTTGTTGGTGCTCACGGTGTCTACGCAGGGAAGCAAGAGAGGAGGAACGGAGCACCGGCCAGCCTGAGTGGCTGCGATCCACCCACTTCTGCACAATCTGAGGTCCTTGTGAGCCTGTCTGACAGTCTGAGAGCCCATAGGGAGCCCTCCTGGGAGCTGCGACCCTTTCTGCAATACAGCTCCCACTCACGCCTCACAGCTTTTACACGTGGCTCTAAAATACTGAGCCACAAAATCAGGGAGCCACCACACAGGTCCCTTTCTCCAAGGAAAGCTCCGTGGCCCCCTGAAGAGTGGTCTCCCTGCCTTCAAGCAGCCCTGGAGCTCTGTCTTCCAAGGGGGTGGGAGTCAGGGAACCTCATGGTAACCCCACGACAGCACCCGCCCCAGACAGCAGGACTATTGGCCAAGAACAGAGAGAAACCTTGAGTCACTCATCCCTAAACAAAGGATATCCATTCCACGAAGCTTACTAATTTAAATAGCACATTCATTCTTTTCAAAAAATGTAATAAATAAGAAAAGTGCTGCCCATCCAAGCACTCACAACTTTTTTTGTTCACTAAACATCATCTAATAATTTAAGCTCTTGAATAATTAGACAGCTCCAAGGTGACTAATATTTCTTTTTCATAAGCTAGAAAGGAAAACACATTTAAACAGGTTGACATGGCCAGGCACAGTGGCTCACACCTGTAATCCCAGCACTTTGGGAGGCCGAGGTGGGCGGATCACAAGGTCAGGAGTTCAAGACCAGCTTGGCCAACATGGTGAAACCCTGTCTCTACTAAAAACACAAAATATTTTCTGGGCATGGTGGTGCATGCCTGTAATCCCAGCTACCCTGGAGGCTGAGGCAGGAGAATCACTTGAACCCAGGAGGCGGAGGTTGTGGTAAGTGGAGATCATGCCATTGTACTCCAGCCTGAGGGACAGAGCAAGACTTCATCTCAAAACAAAAAACAAACAAACAAACAAAAAGATCGATCCTAGCAATATGCAGCTTGTTTGGATGGCAGCTGTACTTGGCTGAATGTTGAGCAGCTGCTCTCATGAAGTTTCCTTCACCATTGATCTCCTCGGCAGGTGTGTTCCCATGAGTATTGGCCGTTGACTAGAAATGTTAGTTTTGTATGCCAGTGCTCTTGCTTGACTGAACATGAGACAATCATTGGGTAGACTGGGTTTGGGAACGGTAGCATGATTTTGTCTTTAGCAGAAGTGTACATGGGAAGAAAAAAAATATATAGATGACATCATAAAGGGTGGGGGCCATCAAATAGCCCTGCAGTTTTAAGTTGTGAACAACTCTCAAAGTCTTGCTAGGCACCGAAAGAGTTCCTGCAGTTAAGCTTGAATATACAGATAGAAACAGACAAAATGACAGCATGTGGCTCTACACAATGCAATTTATAAAATCCTCTTTCAAAGGGGCTCAAAGAGAGAGCTGAGAATAGGCAGTTTATCACATCCATACTCCTTCTTGCACTGAAGGAATCAGATATACTGTTGGCAAAAGGCAGGAGAGAGTAGTGACGTTCTGTCAACTAGGGAGCCCCTCTTCTCGGGTAATGCATGGGAAACTTTAGCTGTCGGTGAGACACAGAGTATTAAGAGGTCAAGTATATTGTACTTTGTAGTCTTTTATACTCCATAATAAAAATTTATGATGAGGAAATTATATAGTTTCCTATGTGAATTTTTCTGTCTGTTTTTTGTTATGAAGACAGGGTCTGGGGCTTTGAAGTAAATCACTGTGATAATTTAACCCACCAAGTTTGTGTTAAATAACTTCAACCATTGTACATATTTCTTATTTATTTTGAATTGCCATACCAAAAAAAAAATGAAATAACTTTAAACTGGTCTGTTTCATTTTGTATCAGTTTTTAATAATCTCTAAGAAAATTTGTGATTTTAGAAATCAGCACTTTTTTATTGTTTAAACATATTTTGTTTATTTTCTTTTTAGCTAGTGGTACCTGTAAAACCGACAGGCTCCTGGTATTCTGAAAGTATTATTTAACAGCATAAACTGTTTTACTCAAATGTTTCAAACTCTAAATAAGAGCTTAAATTGGTGTAAGTTCTTCAAATAAGACACACATTATATTTTCAGGATTTTGTCTTCCTGCCTAAATGGACAAAGTAACTTTATTTGGCTGTAGGTAAAAGTAAAATCATTGCTGATGCGTTTCAACATAGTAAGAAGTTCATGTTGAACACACATGGCTAAGTTTAATTTAGACTCTGAGAAGTCACCGCAGCTTTTGAGAGTACCGGAGGAGGGGTAGAAATTAATGAAAATTCCACAGTGCTGTGGGCCAGAGACTTCCAGAGCCCATAACTGCGCATGCCCAGGGCTCCATGGCCGCCCCCAGGGCCCCTCTCCGCAACGTGGGCGTGGGGTTCCACGCGGGGAGCGCCGCTGTGCCTCCGACGAGCGCCGCGTGGGGAGGAGCTCTTGCTTGTTATTTGCAAGGTTCACCTGTATTGTAATTGCATTGTATTGATTAATTCTATCGTCTGTGTACTCACATATTAATAAATATAGATGTCTCCTGTACTTATTAATAAGTGACTATATAGATTAGGTGTCTGTTTCCTGGGCGTCATGTGGCTCTGGGATCACGTGAATGCTTAGTTCTCAAATAAGGTATAACATTTCCTGCCATGAAGGAGGCAAGAAAAGTCAAAGCTCTGCCCTTCTAGGTTCCCTGAGCCTTGTCAGCTGAGCTCCAGCAGCACACAGCCCCCAGCTTCTAGTCCCCAAACGGGCAGCCGAGCCGACGTTCTGGGGTCATCGTGCTCCCTCCTCCTCTCCGGCCTCCCTCCCTCATCTGTGTTCCCAGCAGCTGCCTGAGTTTGTACACCTCATGTAATAAGTGGCATGTCTCCGACGCCCAGCAGTTAAATTTCTCTTTACACCTTCTCAGAACTACATTACAATTTCTCTGACTTGGGAACCAAATCAGTCAATTCATGTTCTTTCTGAGTGTGCCTGTGTGTGCACAGGCGTGCCTGTATGCATTTGTGTATATACATACAAGTGTCCATGTATGTGCACACACGTTTGTATGTATGTGCTTATGTGTGCCTGTGCAGGTGTGCATGTGCATCTGTGTGAGTGCCTGTGTGTGTACATATACATGCGTGTACATTTGTGCATGTGTGTGTTCTGTGCATGTGTCCGTGTGTGCACATATATATGTGCATTGTGTGCTTGTGTGTCCCTTGTAGAGGTGTGCTTGTGTGCATGCATGTGTCTGCATGTGTGGGACTGTGTGCAGGTGTGCAGGTATGCATATGCATGTGCACATGTGCACATATGTGTGTGCTCGTGTGTGCCTTGTGCATGTGTGTATGTCTGCATTTATACACGTGTTCATGCATGTGTGGGTCTGTATGTGTGGGGTGGTGTGTGGGTGTACACATTTGTGTGCTTATGTGTGCCTTGTGAAGGTGTTCATGTGTAGAATGGTGTGTGCATGCATGTGTGTATATGAGTGCATATTTGTGTGCATGTTTGTGCTTGTGTGTGTGTGTGTGTATGTGTGTGCATGCATGTGTGGCTTTGTGCACATGTGTGCATGATGTGTTTGGAGAGGAGGTACAGATATGCTTCTAATGGTACAAAGGAAATAAAACTTCACTCAGACCAAACTTGACTTTCTTTGTGGTAAAATAGTTTTAATTCACCTCTAAGGTTTGATTATTGTGGCTGGATCTGGATTTATTTGCAGAATGCATTGCCTTTATCAGATTAAACTGTGACCGTTTGCAGTGACAAACTGGCCCAGGACAAAAGGGCAGGGAATTCTCCATGTAACGACTTGGAAATGCTAATCTCTAAACCTGCAATAAATATCTGTACCCAGGACAGGGAGAGGAAAGGGTGAATGAGTATAAGAGAGAAAACAGAAGTCACTTACAAGGGCAAACCTGTCTCCTGCAAGTCAGTAAATCAGGCCTGTTCGGTCAGGTTGCTTCAGTAGACTTTGGGTTTTTAACAGATTTTCAGGGAGAGATTTAGTGCATCATGAGTGGTTGTTTTAGCTCTAATAATTCATTTCATTGTTTGGGAAGCATTTGTTGATCCTCTTCTGTGTGTCAAATAATGTTCTGAGGTTTGGGGGATCATCAGTGAGAAAAAATTCAATTCAACATAAATCATTAGCTCATTAAGTTTTCACTCTGGTGGGAAGGGACTGGATATAGACAAATAGGAAAATTATAATAAGTAATTATTGGGTGATGAGAGTGATGGAAAATAAGAAGGCATGAGAGGAGAATAGAGCTGCCGGGGTAAAGGGGCCTTTCATTTAAGTAGATTACCATGGAAATTGTCACCATAAAGACAGCATTTAGCAAAGGATTCTGGGGGTGAATCGGTATCTGGGGAAGATGAAACTGAGCAGATGGAAGCAAAAGCAGCAAGCTTTGAGGTGAAAACCTGGAAGCCGTCAAGGAACAGAGGGAGGAGGGGCAGGGAAAGAGGCAGAGAAGTCGCAGAGAGACCTAGTCGATTCCACAGGGACTTTGTAGCCCCTGGGAGGGTCTAGAGTTTTGAGTAAGATGAAGCATTATTAGAAGGCTTTGAACAGAGAAAAGACATGATTTGATTGATATTTAAAGTGATCATTTTATCTTCTATGCTAAAAATGGACAGTAAAACACTACTAAAAAACAATAAAGGAAACATGAATCAGTTGAAAATCATACCATATTCCTAATGGGATGTCTCAATGTCATAAATGTTAGTTCTCCACAAGTTAACTTCAAGTTTAATACCAGAAGGGCAGTAGTATTAAAATACAGTCATGCACTACATAATGATGTTTTAGTCAACAATGGACTCAACAGTGGTCCCACAAGATTACAGTACCGTGTTTTTACTGACTTTTTTATGTTTAATATGTATAGATACACAAATATTGATCATCTTGTCACAACTGCCTACAGCATTCAGTGCAGTCATGTGCTGCACAGCTTTGTAGCCCAGGAGGTTTAGGTTAGACCATACAGCCTAGGTGTGTGTTAGGCTAGACTGTCTAGGTGTCCGTAACACACTCTACGATGTTTGCACAACAACAGAATTGCCTAATAACTCATTTCTTGGAATGTAGCCCTGTCGTTAAGTAATGTATGACTGTACAGTTTAGCATATTAATGAAAGCAGAGTGATTATTGCTCATGGCTAGACAAATACATCAATGAAACAGAATAGAATATCCAGAAATGGACACAATTGAAAGCAGATACTTAATATATGATACAGATGACAGTTTAAGTCAATGGGAAGAAAGGGATTTTTCATTAAGCGATGTTAGAATAATGAGATAGGCAATTAGATGAAAAGGTAAAGTCAAATCCATCTATTTCATCCTATACCAGAAGGGATTATAAATTCAACATTTAGATATTTACAATACATTAAACTATATGAATAGCATACAATAAAAAATTTGCAGAAACATATATATAAGTATATATATATATATGTGTATATATATATATGTGTGTATATATATATATATATATATATATATATATATATATCCTAGAAAGGGAAATCATAAACTAGAAAAAAATTGCAACTCATATCATGACTAAAAGTTAATACCTCTAATACCTAAGAACTTCTGAAAGTATAGAAGAAATTCCAGTGACAAAATGGGCTAGACATATAAATAGACGGATCATAGTAAAAAATGCAGGTAGTGCTTAATCATATGAAAAGACATTAATTTCCCTCCTAATCAGAGAAACGTAAATCAAAGCTACAGCGTATCTCTCTTCTCACTATCAGATTGGCAAACATCCAAAGTTTGAAAACAAATTCTGTTGCTGAGGCTATCTGGAAATAGGCACTTTTTCCATTATTGCTGGTTGAAAGGCAGCATTATATACCTCCTGCAAAAGAAAATTTGGTGTCATCCAGAAAATTTACCCAAACATCTCACCCACCAGCCTGGAGCAAGGACTTTTCACATTGACTATTCAGAGATCAACGTCTCAGAGCCCTGTTCATAGTTTTGTGTGGTTAACCTTGAAATTTTCCAGTAGCTATTGATTGTCCAGCCTCCATCTGACCTGAAACCCAGATTGTAGGCAGACATTCAGCTGAATATTCAAGGGGACCCCATGTGGAGGATCTGGCTCTATGTTGCTCCCTTTTTCTAGTGATTTGATCTTCAAATTTCAAATACCTCAGTTTTCTTGGACCCTAATTTTTCTCACCACACCTCAGTGAGACTACTGTGTTCCGCTTATGTTTTATTTTACATCACTACCTGAAAAGTGCCCCCTAAAACAAAGACCCACCTTGTTTTTTTCCCTTATTTCAGGAGTTCTGGTCCTCTTCTGCTTGGTATCCAATATCTAACAATAGTTGTTTTATAAATAGAATGACTATTGATAGATAATAGATACATGGAGATATAGACAGCTAGACAGAGGGTTGATAGATACACATTGATTAATAGACAGTTATACACACACATCTCCATGCATTCATCTGCTTATATGAAAAAGTAAACATTGAGCAGATAAATTATGAGGTTTAAACAAGTTTGTTTTTAAGAATGACATCGAGAGGATGACAGAATAAGACATGCCAGGCCTCACATCCCCCACAGAAAGATTTAAGTGGCAACCATCCACAAACAAAAACACCTTAGTTAAAATCCTTAAACTTGGGACTTAGTTTATGGTCTACAGAATGGAAAACATCTGGATGAAGGCTGGGTGCTGTGGCTCACACCTGTAATCCCAGCACTTTGGGAGACCAAAGCAGGTGGATCACGAGGTCAAGAGACAGAGACCATCCTGGACAACATGGTGAAACCCCCTTTCTACAAAAAATAGAAAAATTAGCTGGGCACGGTGATATGTGCCTGTACTCCCAGCTTCTGGGAGGCTGAGGCAAAAGAATTGCTTGAACCTGGGAGGCGGAGGTTGCAGGGAGCTAAGATCACATCACTGCACTCCAACCTAGGGACAGAGTGAGACTCTGTCTCAAAAAAAAAAAAAAAAAAAAAAAACTTCATGGAAAAGGTAAGAGAAATAAGAGAAATAGAGTCTAACTTTTACCGAGTCTCCTCTCTCCCTCCCTCAAGTCTTCACAGTGCTGAGTGCAGAGGATTCCCCAGGAACCATTGTTTCTATGGAGAGAAAAGAGAACTGGAGAACATTCAGCTCCCCTAGCATTCTAAGGCACTTCCCAGGAAGCCCACCTTGTCTCTCCTCAAGGGGAACGTAGGAGGAAATGGCCCAGATGGATCACCTGGGGTCAGGAGGAAAGAAAGCAAGGATGCAGAGCCCACAGTGACCACGTATGCAAACCTTGCTTGTAGCTCTCTGCACCTGCCACTGGTGGTGCCCAATCAGAGGTACAAGCTAAGGGCACAACTCACAGCAAAGGGGAGTTGATCACTGCCAGAAATAGGGACAAGTGTGACTTAGCTTGAATCCCTAGATGGCTAGTTTCCAGAACCAGCCTTATTCCTTACCCGTGGGCCCCACCTAGGGAGGGAGACAACTGCCACAACAAACTTTAGCAAAGAAGTGGGACCAGTTGCTCTGTAAGTGGAAATTTAAAAGCACAGCATGCAACTTCAAAGCACAATCGATATTTCACCTAGGCAGGAAGGAAAAGCCCAGCTGTGCATTTCTACTGAGCATAGCAGCTAATTCCATCCATTCTCATCAGTAACTCAACCTAACCTCAGGCCCTGCCCGCAACCTTGTTCAACTGCTAAACTTAAGTGTTGGTACCTCTTGGCCAGGGAATATAACCTGTGACCCAACCCAATTGTCTGGGGCAATTGCAGTGACCATCCAGCAGCACAGTCTGATGCCAGAGCTCAGCCAGTGGTCTTACCAGGTAGCACAGCCAAGCCAGCCATCCCACCCAAACTCAGAGCAAAGAAGCAGCCCAGCCACTTAGAGAACCGAACCTAAAAGCAAGCTTGTTGTCCAGGGTTATTTAATTTATTTATTTATTTTTGAGACAAGGTCTGGCTCTGTCACCCAGGCTGGAGTACAACTGTGTCATCTTAGCTCACTTCAACCTTCACCTCCTGGGCCCAAGCCATCATCTCATCTCAGCCTCTTGAGTATCTGGGACTATAGGCATGCACCACCACACCCAGCTAATTTTTTGTAGAGATGGAATTTCACCATGCTTCCCAGGCTGGTCTTCTGAGCTTAAGCAATCCTCCTGCCTTGGCCTTAGTCCAGGGTTATTACCAGCTAAATCAAGTAATGAAGGTCTATCCCTGATAAAGAACACCTGTAAAAGATGGTAAATGTGGCTGTCTTCTCAAATGGGCGTATATCAGCACAAAGATACAATGATTATAAAGACTCTGAATCATGGCATTTCCAGAAGAAACTAACTAAGCTCCAACAATGAACCCAAAATCATAAAACTAAATGTAATTTAAAAAGCAATGCATAAGCAGAACAAAAAGTTTAACAAAGGACTAGAAAAAATAAAAATCTTAGCAATGATGAGTACAATAACTGAACTGGAAATTGCAAAAGAAAGCCTCAACAGTGAGTTTCATAAAGCTAAAGAAAAATTCAGTGGGATAGAAGACAGGACCTTTGACATTACCCAATCAGAAGAACAAAAAGTAAATAATTAAAAGCATGAAGAAAGCCTATGAAAATTATGGGACACCATCAAGAGAACTAATGTGTACATGATAGACATTTAAGAAGAATGTAGTAAAAAAGAGTTAGAAAGTATATTTTAAAAAAAGATTGCAAATCTACCTAATCTGAGGACAGATACCAACATCCAGGTACAGCAAGTGCAGAGATCTCCAAGAACATTTAACTCAAAGAAGAGTTTGCCAAGAACTGTCCAAGATCAAAGACAAAGAAGAAAATTCTGAGAATTCTCAGAGACAAGAAACATATCACATATAAAGGAGTCCCTATATGACTATCAGGTGATTTCTCAACAAAAAGCCTGCAGGACAGGAGGGAGTGAAGTAATATATTTAAAGTGGTGAAGAAAAACAAAAAACAAAAAACAAAAAGAACAACCAAGATTATTTCATCCTGCAAAGCTGTATTTCCAAAATGAGAGAGAAATATAAACTTTGCCAGACAAACAAAAGGTAAGGGAGTTTATAACTATTAGATCTGACTTACAGAAACTGCTGAAAGGGTTTTTTTAAATTGAAACACAAAGCCACTAATTAATATCCTAAAAGCTACAAAAGCACAAAACTCAATGGTATAAGTAATATAGAGTCATATTCCAAAAACTCCAGGACCATAACAGTGGTTTATCATGCAATTGTATCTCTAGTCCAAGGGTTAAATTACAGAACTACTAATAACAACTGTAGCTGAAATAGTCAGACAATATATATTAGAAAACCATGTAAATTCTGGTATCAAAAAGTAGAATAAGGATTGGGCACCGTGGCTCACGCCCGTAATCCCAACACTTTAAGAGTCCGAGGTGGGCAGATCACCTGAGGTCAGGAGTTTGAGAGCAGCCTGGGAAGAATAGTGAAAACCCATCTCTACTAAAAATACAAAAAAATTAGCCAGATATGGTGGCACATGCCTATAATCCCAGCTACTCGAGAGGCTAAGGCAGGAGGATCTTTTGAACCTGGGAGGTAGAGGTTGCAGTAAGCCAAGGTTGGTCCACTGAACTCCAGTGAGACAGAGCAAGAATCTGTCTCAAAAAAAAATAAATAAATAAAATAAAGGTGAAATAAAAGTATAGAATTGTATGTAATCACAATTATCAGCTTGAAACAGACAGTTGCAATATGTTCTATGTAGCCTTATGATTAACACAAAGCAAAAATGTATAGTAGATGCATGCACATGTGACACACAGACACAGACACACACAAATATAATAGAAAGAATGAAAACATACCTCTTTAGAAAAATCATCAAACCACAATTAAAAACAGCAAGAGCCGGGTGCGGTGGCTCAAGCCTGTAATCCCAGCACTTTGGGAGGCCGAGGCGGGTGGATCACGAGGTCGAGAGATCGAGACCATCCTGGTCAACATGGTGAAACCCCGTCTCTACTAAAAATACAAAAAATTAGCTGGGCATGTTGGCACGTGCCTGTAATCCCAGCTACTCAGGAGGCTGAGGCAGGAGAATTGCCTGAATCCAGGAGGCGGAGGTTGCGGTGAGCCGAGATCGCGCCATTGCACTCCAGCCTGGGTAACAAGAGCGAAACTCCGTTTCAAAAAAAGAAAAAAAACAAAAAACAAAACAAAACAACAACAACAAAAAAAAAACAGCAAGAGAGGGAGAAAGAGACAAAATATGTACAAAAAATGACGGTATAAATTTCTGACTGATTAATAATTGTCTTAAATGCAAATGGATTCAATTATCTAAAAATATATATATATAGTAAGAGAATGGATTAAAAACACTCAGCTATATGCTCCTTACAAGGTACTTACCTTTCTTTTCAGGATACACAGATGCTAAAAGTGAAGAGATGAAAAATAATTTCACAGAAATGGAAACCAAAAGAGTATAAGGATGGCTATATTTATACCTGAAAAGAGAAACTTAAAGTCAAAAACTGTAGAAAGAGATAAAGAAGGAAATTATATAAAGATAATTTTGTCGATTCATCAAGAGGCTCCAACAATTATAAATCAGTATGCACCCAACATTGACTATATTCAGCAAATATTAAAGGATCTGAAGGGAGAGAGAGACTGCAATACGATAATAGCAGGGGACTTCAAAACCACATTCTCTGTAATGGATAGATCATCCAGACAGAAAATTAATAAGGAAACATTGAACTTGAGCAATATTTTAGACCAAATTGACCTAAAAGACATACATTGAATATTTTATCCAAAAATAATGGAATATGAGAACTTCTTAAGCACATACAGGACAGTCTGTCTAGGATAGATCACGTGTGAAACCACAAAACCAGTCTTAGCAAATTTAAGATGACTGAAATTATGTCAGTGGTCTTCTCTGACAACCATGGTATGAAACGAGACACTAATAACGGAAAAAAATTCAGAAGATTAAAAACTGCAGAGGAATTAAATCTGTTCCTGACTATCAATAAGTCAAAAGAAATTAAAAGGAAAGTGTAAAAATATCATGAGACAAAAGACAATGAAAACACACATCCCAAAACTAAAGAGATGTAGCAAGACAGTTTTAGGAGAAACATTTATACCAAGAAACACCTACATCCAAAAAGAAAGATCTCCAATAAACATTAGACTTCAAGGAAATGAAAAATGAAGAACAAATTAAGCCCAATGTCAGCAGAAAGAAAGAAAGAAGAAAGACTCAAGTGGAAATAAATGAAATAAAGGCTAGAAAAAAAGATAGAAAAGATCAATGAAACAAAAATTGATTGTTAAAAGATAAGCAACACTGACTGACCCTTAGCTAGACTAAGAAAAAAGGAGAGAAGATTCAAATAAGTCTAAGAAAATGAAAGAGGAGACACTATCACTGACACCAGTGACCTACAAAATACTCATGAGATTATTAGAACCAGTTAAGTATATGCAAAAAAATGGATAATCTAGAATAAATGAATAAATTTCTAGAAATATTAACCTATCAAGATTGAATAATTAAAAATAAAAAATCTGAAGAACAAATAGCTAGTGAGGAGATTAAATCAGTAATAAGTATTCCATTAAAAGTAGCTGAGGCTTTCACAGTGGCTCCTGCCTGTAATCCCAGCACTTTGGGAGGCCAATGCGGGCTCATCACAAGGTCGGAAGATTGATACCATCTTGGATAACACAGTGAAACCCAGTCTCTACTAAAAATACAAAAAACTAGTCAGGTGTGGTGGTGGGTGCCTGTAGTCCCAGCTACTCAGGAGGCTGAAGCAGGAGAATCCCTTGAACCCAGGAGGCAGAGGTTGCAGTGAGCTGAGATCCTGCCACTGCACTCCAGCCTGGGTGACAGAGCAAGACTCCATGTCAAAACAGCAACAAAAAAAAAGCCCAGGCTTTGATGGCTTCACTGCTGAATTGTATCAAATATTTAAAGAACTTATGTCAATCCTTCAGAAGCTTCCAAAAGTCAAAAAGGAGGAGATGCTGCCAAACATTTTTTATGAGGCCCATGTTACGCTGACATCAAAACAGAAAAGGGTATCACAAGGGAAGCTGTAGGTTAATATCCTCGATTAACACAGATGCAAAGGTCTTCAACAAAATACTAGCAAGTTAAGTTCAATAACACAGCAAAAGGATCATTGGCCATGATCAAGTGGAATCTATTCCACAATGTGAGGATCATTCAAATTATGCAAATAATTAAGAGAATTTAAGACAAAAATTATGATCATCTCATTAGATCCAGAAAAAGAATCTGATAAAATTCAACCTCATTTCATTACAAAAACACTCAATGAATTAAATCTAGAAAGAATGTATTTCAACACGATAAAGGCCATATCTGATAAATTCACAGAGAACATTATACTCAATGGTAAAACATTGCAACCCTTTTCTCTAAGACCTAAAACCAAATCAAGATGTCCACTCTCACCATTTCTATTTAACATAATACTAGAAGTCTTTGCCAGAGCAATTAGACAAAAGAAAAAAATAAGTCATCCAAATAAGATTTTTTTAAATGAAATTGTCACTTTTTGCTGATGACATAATTTTACATGCAGAAAACCCTTAAGATTCCATCCAACATTGTTATAACTAATAAACAAATGCAGTAAAGTTACAATAACTTTGGGTGCATGTGAGATTTTGATACAAGCATACAGTGTGTAAAGATCAAATTAGGGCAATTAGGCTGTCCATGGCCTTAAACATTTATTATTTCATTGTGTTGTGAACATTCAAAATCCTTTCTTCTAGCTTTTTGAAAATATATAATAAATTATTTAAGTATAGTTCCCTTATTGTGCTATTGAACACTGTGACTTTTTATAAGGACAAAGAAGCTTCTTTAATAAATAATTTGTTCTATGGACAAGCTTTATTGAAGATGCTTTCTTGTCCTTTTAAAAAGGAGAAATCTGAACATGCACTTACACAAAAACACACACACACAGAATGTGATGTAAGAATGAAGGCAGAGATTGCAGTGACCCTGATACAAGCAAAAAGATTGTCAGCAAAACCCCAGAAGCTGGGGGAAAGGATGGAACAGATTCTCCCTCACAGCCTCGGAAGGAACTAGACCTGCAGACACCTTGACCTCCAACTCGCAGACTCCAGACCTGTGAGATGACACATTTCTGTTAAGCTGCCTCATCCACGGTACATTGTTATAGTAGCTCTAGTACCCACACCCATGCCGAGGGGGCACTTCCAAGACCCTGTTTGTAAAGGTCATGACACCTGTGTTATGTGGGCTCCTCAGGTCCAGAGCTGAGTCAGGAACCCAAGAGCAGGTGCCCAATCAGGAAGTGACCTCAGGAAGGCTCAGAAGAGGATTGTGGAAAGGAGAGAGGGAAGGGAGCAGCTGAGACAAGATGTAATGTTAAGCATGTTACCTCTAAAACCTAGGACTCAGTCCTGCCAGGTATTGTAAGACAGGAGTGAACCTCAGAATGGTCACAACCAAGCATCAGTGGAGCTTGGATGCCCACCCACTGATTCCTGTCAGTCACCCTCATTCAGGCCTGCTCCACAGGGCTCCACAGGGCTCCACAGTCTTTAGTCAAAGGCTTGTTGTGGAGTTCAGGATAAAGCCTTTGTGTCCTGTGGACAGCAATGACAATTGCCAGGTCACTGTCAGTGTAGGGACCTATATGTTAACACATATAAATTTTGATTCTATTAATGCATATAAAACATAGAAGGATGTTTTGCAAGCAGTGTCTATGATTCTTTTGCAATGACTTCCTCGGCATGAGCCTGGGTTTGGCAACTTGCTTCTAACAAATCCAATATGGCAAAGATGCCCGGCTAACACAGCTGTGATTTTGTTACATTATATGGGAAAAGTGAAGAATTTTGTAGATATAATCAAGGTCCTACTATGGTTTGAACATTTGAAACTCTGTAAAATTCATGTGGAAACTCAATCCCAGTCATGGTGGGATTCCAGTAGTGGCATATTTAGGGACATGATTGAGTTACCAGGGCTCTGCCTGGTGAGTGGGATTAACTAACAAATGCTCTTATAAAGGAGGCTTGAAGGAGCTGCCTGGACCTTCTATCTCCTTTGCCCTGTGCAGACACCTAGATATCACCATCGGTGAGAAGCCCTCACCAGATACCAAACCTGCCAGTGCCTTGGTCTTGGACCTCCCAAACTCCAGAACTATGAGAATCAACTCTATCTTCTTCAGGAATTACAGTCTAAGGTATTTTGTTTTTTTTTGAGATGGAGTCTCATTCTGTCACCAGGCTGGAGTGCAGTGGTATGATCTTGGCTCACTGCAACCTCTGCCTCCCAGGTTCAAGCAATCCTCCTGGCTCAGCCTTCCAAGTAGCTGGGACTACAGACATGCGCCACCACATCTAGCTAATTTTTTGTACTTTTAGTAGAGATGGGGTTTCACCATGTTGGCTAGGATGGTCTCTATCCCTTGACCTCATGATCTGTCCACCTCGGCCTCCCAAAGTGCTGGGATTACAGACGTGAGCCACCACGTCTGGACTAGTCTAAGGTATTTTGCTACAGTAGCCTTAGGGATTAAAACATATGCCCAGTTCATTGACTTTAAATTCATCGAACAGTTTTCACCTAGGTGGACCTGGCCTCTTCTGGTTAGTCCTTTAAAAGCAGGTTTAGATGAAAGAGATTTGAAACAGCAGAGATTCTTCCCTTTGCTGGCTTTGAAAAGGCAAGCTGCCATGAATTCTGAGATAAAAAGAAAATGAATCCTGCCAGCAACCTGTGGGGCTTAGAAGCGGGTCCTACCCCAGTTAAGCCTCCAGATAAGGACACCGTCCAGACAGCACTTGGATGTCAGTGTTGTGAGACCTTAGCAGACAATCCAGCAAAGCCAACACCAGACCTACAGAAACAGTGAGACAGTGAAGTTTATAATGACTTGTCACATAGGCGACCATCAAAGATACATTAGTTGGACATTAGGTGACATTGATTGCTGTATATAGAAGACAGGAGGAAGGAAAATGGGAGATAAGAAAAGAGAAAAAACAGTGCATTTATGTATTCATGTACTATCACACACATGCTTAAATAAACACTGACTTTTAAACAACAGTTGGAAAATGTGAGTTTAAAACCTTAACTGAGCTCTCCTGAGAGATGCATCAGATGAAACTTATTTATGGATACAATTTAACAATGTAGATTTTTATTGATTGATAATGAACAAACATAGAGTATGATTATTCAAATACATAGAGACCCTGAATGTTTGCATGCTTGCATCTTCTAATATACACCGTTGTCCAGGCCATGGAGTCTGCATGCACTGCCTTTCATTGGCAGTGGTGTTACACTGAGCCCTGCCACACTGATGCTGTGTGTCCTCTGGGAATAGGGTTGTAGTTTGTTTGATCGTACTCATTTTTGCTTCTGCAAGTAGCAAGCAGAGGGCCAGAACAGGGCAGGGTGCAGCTATGAAGTAGAATACAAGTTGTACAACAGCCAGTCTGATGGAAGCAGGTAGAGGGATGAAGAACATGTCAGCCTCTGCATTTTAGAACCCAGACTGTGTGATGCCAAAACAGCCAGCTGAACATTGTTGGGATCCTTCCCTCCTCCACGAGCATCCTCGGAATTGACCAGGTGTTCACGAAGCTAATCTAGGAAGATATATCAGGTGGAATAAATAGCAGGTAGAGGAGGGAGACAGGAAGTGTTGCAAACAGTGAGTGCGGGCGCTACGCTGGCAGGGCCCGGGGCCCCTGGAGGTGATCCATTACCCCACAACCATTATCATTTGTTATCAAGGTTTCCCCCAGCAGCCGGGGAAGGAGAAATATTTGCAGTGTCGTTTCTCAGCCAACCTTGGGTCCTGTCAGATCAAATTTGCTTTTACCCAGTTGTTGAGTTCATGAACGTTTTCAACATAGAAGAGAGGCGACTAACTCCACAAAGCGTGTTTTAAGAAAATTGACTCTAGTGATTTTGATGAGGTAACTGCAAAAGCAATCAATGAGGCAAATTTTTCATCTAGATTTCCCTGCTGGTGTTCTCTTTCGCCGTGTCTATACTCCTATGACAAGTGCAGTCCTTGGAGAAGAGTTTTTTGCCTTCATAGATGAAGTTTAGAAAATAGTTACCATTTTACACGGTGGCATTTATTCACTTTAGCTCTGCCTCCGCTATGCTGACATCCAAAATCTCATCAGATCTAAGACCCTGGTGAGCGTCTCCAGAACACTGAGGGGTCATTAGGTTACTTCTCTCTGACATTCCTATAAACCAAAACTTCACGGCCAGATAAAAATCAGTGCATTCATTTACCACAATGTTGGGCAGAAGAACCTGGCTTGGGTCAGTGCTGACGCTGGCATGCTAATGCCCTTCACCAAGCTGCATGCCCAGTCTTCGTCAGGTGCAAGTTTGAACTTGTACATTTTGAAACATGGCTTTACAATCAAGTATTTTTACATTATAAATGAGGTGAGAGCTCCCTGTTTGCCTGTCACTTGCCTTTTTGACAAATTCCCTGGACAGGGGGAATGTGTGTAGCGTGGACATTAATAAAACTCAGACAGCACTACCCCTTCAGTTTAAATTTTTCAGCTGGCCAAGAATGCCAGTTACGGACAGTGGGTGTGTTTGGATGCTTTTTGAAGACACGCATTGAAGTCGGCTAAGACAAAATGAGCTTTCATAAAGTAGAAGCTGCATTTTGGGAAACGAAGTGTGTCTTTGTAGGTCTTCCCCGGCTTCTGTTGGAAGAACACACGTGGCTGCCGGCAGAGAGGCAGGAATGAGGTCGAGAGTATTTCATCTTTAAAAATATCACGACGGATGACTTTCTTTACCTTATTTTCAATTATAGGGTCTTGGGGAAATGTTTGGCTTTTTAAAGGGTTCTGTGCAGATGTGGTATTTTTCTTAATATTTTTTCAATCAATTTTCAATCTTCTCTCCATATTATCACAGGGATCTCCATGTGAGACGCGTGAGGAAAATATAACTTAAACCTATTGCCGCATATTTCCATTTTGCTAGCTCAGATGATCAGAAAGAAAGATCACAAGAAAGCAAATACTGAAAATCAAATGGAAATGTAGACCATCAATATTCACAGTGATTACATAACATAACTCCAGAAAATATGGTGGCTTAGATGGACTCTTTGCAGTATCCTCTAATAGATCTCTTAGCTTTTGAATATTTAAACCATAAAAAAACAAAAAAATTCTTCCTTGTTTTTCACTGACTTTTTGATATTATTTTACTTTTCACAATTCGTTGTTTATTATTGTTGGTTGACTTAGGTCACCTTGCAAAGTAGGGTTGATCCCTCAAAATTTTATGTTCCCATAGAACTCACGGGTTTCCTTGTCCTTGAAACCTCTAGAAAGCCAGGTCATTCATTTTCCTCCCGGTTCCACTGAGAAGGATAGCAGGTCTTCTCATCCATCAGGGTCTCTTGCACACCGGGCTTCCCTGCTAATTCTGGCTGTGTGGAGGGTCCAGTTGCTCTCTAACAAGATGATTTATATAGAGAAATATTCCTGCTGAAGAAAATTTAACAGATAGCAAACAAAAAGAGAACTTAGAAAATCTATGAGTGAAGGTTTATAAATTGTCAAAGGCAACTTATTTGTTTCCTAACTATTGAAATGACTTGGGTATATCTGGCCACTAGTAAGTGACACTGAGTTGAATGCAGCAATTAATAAGATGTGTTCTCTACAGATGATCTAAGAACTGGCTGCCTATGGATGGAAATTTATATCTTATTTTTAGCAGCAAGGTACCACAATTAAAATAAATTTTTGTTTGCTAAGAAAGTAATGCAAAATAATTCACTGTTAAGCATTATTCATTATTCAAAATCAACCCAGGTTGTTTCGTGCCAAAATCAACACTAGTCCAGGTTGTTTAGTGCCAAAATCAACACTAGGTTTGCTAAGGGCCTGCTGTATGCCAGTTAGCATTCTTGGTGTTTTTAAACATTGTCTTGTGGAAGGCAGAGTGAATTATGAAACATACATCGACATAATAGATATGTTAGTGCACTCAGCCCTTATTTATTTATAGATGTAGACTAATTTTTCCTTTCCTCTTACATAATTAACAGTCATTTCTTCTTTACCATGAAATGAAGGTCAATATTAAATATTTAAGAGGGATTATATCTGGTGTCATCAGACTTTTTCTTTCTTTTCCTATATGTACGAAGAGCGTTTCCCCTAAGGAACCCCAGGGTAATGCGTGATTGAATTAGGATGGTCTTTGTGTAACAGGTTAAATGATGACCATATTCATAGGTCAAATGTTTTGAAGCTAAACTCATTTTAAGGCAACATATTGGTTGTCAAGAGGTCTCAAGATCAGGCAAAAGTAGCTTAATCATACACCAAACAGGGGATTAAAAAGAAAGAAAGAATCAGCAGTATGGCGGAACACAGCAGACGTGCCCACTCTCCCGGCTTCTCGTGGAGATTTATGGTCCAGGAAGGGAACTGCTTTATGTTATGTTGACCCTGTCAGCATCTGCGTCCCCCTTCTCATACCACATGCCTCAGGCCTGGGGAGGAGACTGGTTTTGAAGAATCTTGAACTTGTCAAAACAACTTTTCCCATCAGTGACTGTGCCGGTGTGTCAAACGCGAGGCATGGGCCTTGCTGCAAAGGGTCGTCCACACTCCACCCACTCACATTTCGCACGGAAACACTCCCCTGTGCCCCTGCGTGATTCCAAATCTCTACCAGGAGAGCCAGGCTGCCTAGAAGCCAGCTGGTAACTACTGAGGAGCCTGCGGAGGCCGCCAGGACCGCATTCTTCTGCTCCACGCTCAGCGTCTTCTGACAGCAGGTTTCTTGCCTGTGCAGAGCTCAGGGCAAAGCGCTGGACTTCTGTTCCACTGAGCGGTCCACTTCTTCCTCCTGTTTACAGTAAACTTGTCATGGGCATCCCATGCCCTTGTATTTCACTTCTAGGCATGCATTCTTCTTACCAGAAATGGGCAATGTCACCCCCACTCATGGTACTTTTAACATCAAGTAAAAGATGAAGTCTACATACCAAGTGGTTGAAATTCTTAGAACCATGATTAGAGAGACATGAGGAATGTATCAAGAATGCTCTTTGAACTTTATTTTATGCCTCTTAACACATGTCAAGATATCGCAAAGAAAGAAACTCATAGTCAAGGAGCGCTGTCCTATGTCCTGTTTGGAGCAGAGAATCCCAAATTTGATTTGCTCTCTCTGTGTTTAGATACTGCTCTATTTTCAAACGAGGCAGTAGTTCATCCATTGTGGGCTGCCAAGACCTCAACAGGGCAAACTCAAGAACATAGCTTGGAAGAGCTGGATGCAGAAATATGGTAGTCATGTTCCACCCTGTCACTTCACTACTTTGGGTTCAGCATAGCTATATGCAGACTTTTCTTCAGAGGTACCAAAGAAATGTGTGCCCCCATCCTCTGCTTTCACAGCCTTCTTTGATCTAATTATGATGAAGGGAAGTGTACATGGCTAGTTTTGTATCTGCCATCAATTACCTGGGTGACGCTTCATTTTATTATCTGAGCAACTGGAAAATAGGAATACTTTTCCCATGGAGTTTCCATGAGATAGTAAATGTCAGGATGACAAAGGAGAGAGGTCAACAACTTGTCTTGTTCCATTACTATTTCCATGTGTGTGCTTAGTAGGACTTTAGAAAACACACTCCAAAATTGCAACACCTTCAGATCAGCATATTAACAGAAAATCCAGCTTTGAAGGCACAGCAATGGGTGTAGACATATCAATAAAAGAGAAGTTATGCTGCATGTCCAACGAAACTTCACCAGGTGGGTCTCATCCCCAAATAGCCATACATCATGACATTACCTCTTTTGAGCTCTCATTGTATCCTAAGCACCCTGGCACATCTTGTGAGATCTTTAAGCCATGCCCACTTCCACAGCCACAGAGACACTGAGGCCCACTGGGCTATTACCACAGGGCTTGTGCGCAAATTCTTGCGACTTCTCTAAATGTACAAGGAGAGTAACCTTGTGTACCTGCCCTGAACTTCTAAGCAATTGCCAAATAGAAAACAATTATACAAGCTTATAAAGTTACTAAACTGTATTTTGCACACTGAACCTCTCTCGTCAACCTAGCTGGAAAATCAATAGCTGTGGAACTATGGCAACAGAAGGATCATTCTGGTTGACTGCAGCACTTGGATGACCATATGGCATGGATTCAAGCAAAGAACACTGACAAGCCTTCGAGACAAAAAACACATGGCTCTCTAAAGAAATGACCATTATCACCATCATTCAGACTGTTATTAGAGTGGAAAAGCAAAGCTGTCTATTGATCTGCTGAGGTGCCACCAACTCATTTCTCAAGGGAGCTGCAACGGAGACTTCAGTCTCCAGTGTAGATCTGGACACAGCTTTGTAAAGTTCCATTTGCTGTCTAAGAGCTGGTCTCAGGTTGGGGTAAAACTCCTCCAGTGTCTCTGTCTCCAAGGCCAAGCCTGTCAGCTCCCACTGTTCAGGGGCCTGCACGCTGTAGCATGTGACTAGCTAACCCTGTGTCTGCCATTACTTCGGTGCATTTGTTGACTGTGGCGTAGGACAGGCCTGCGCCTGCAGGTGAACCTCTAAACTACTGAGCTCTCTTCTGCCCAGCCCTACTGAGTGCTGGACTATAGGTGCTGAAGCATCTCTTCCACACCACTCTGCCTTCTTTTTCATGTCAAGAAGAGCAGTTCCTTGTCTGGCTGGCACCTGTGCCCAGGGTGTTCTTGCTGGAGTGGTTAGCAGATGACTTTGCTGCCCAAGTACTTTCAGTGTGGCAGTTCGCAGTGGTCTGTGGCGCACCGCCCCTCCTCCCCATGTGGTCCTCAAGTTGGCCAAGGGTCCTTTACTGTGGCAGGAGCTGGCAGACAGTTTCTCCTGGTTATTTCTTCCTGTGAATCATAATGGGAAGATTCTATTCATGACTTCCCTCACACTGAAGCCACGAACTGTTGTTTTGAAAGTAAACAAACAAAAAAAGAATAGTAAATACAAACTATTCCTTTATTTGTTCCTGTTTTTGAATTTGTGCTCTGACAAGCAAAATGCTCCTGGAAGTAGCATGAATGATGAAGAAATAACAAAATGGAGTCAAAAAAACATTCCCTGACCCTCCCACCCATTCTCATGCTGTGTTAGGCCGTTCTTGCACTGCTGTAAAGAAAAGCCTGAGGATAATCTCCATTCTAACTGGCATGAGATGGTATCCCAATGTGGTTTTGATTTGCATTTCTCTAATGACCAATGATGATGAATACTTTTCCATATGTTTGTTGGCTTCATATATGTCTTCTTTTGAAAAGCTTCTGTTCATATCCTTTGCCCACTTTTCATTGAGGTTGTTTTCTTCTTGTATATCTGTTTTAATTCTTTGTAGATTCTGGATATTAGCCCTTTCTTAAATGGGTGGACTGCAAAAATTTTTTCCCATTCTGTTGGTTGTCTATTCATTCTAATGATGGTTTATTTTGCTGTACAGAAGCTCTGAAATGTAATTAAATCCCATTTGTTTGTCTTGGCTTTTGTTGTCATTGCTTGTGGTGTTTTAATCATGAAGTCCTTGCCTATGCCTATATTCTGGATGCTTTTGCCTACGTTTTCTTCTAGTGCTTTTATGGTGTTAGGTTTTATGTTTAAATTTTTAATACATCTGGAGTTAATTTTCGTGTAAGGTGGCAGGAAGGGGTCCAGTTTCTGCTTTCCGCACATTGCTAGTCAGTTTTCCCAACACCATTTATTAAACATGGAGTCCTTTCCCCATTGCTTATTTTTGCCAGATTTGTCAAAGATCAGATGGTTGTAGATGTGTGGTGTTGCTTCTGAGGCCTCTGTTCTGTTCCATTGGTCTATGTCTCTGTTTTGGTACCAGCACCATGATGTTTTGATTACTGTAGCCTTGTAGTATAGTTTGAAGTCTGGCAGTGTGATGCCTCTGGCTTTGTTCTTTTTGCTTAGGATTGTCTTGGCTATGTGGTCTCTCTTGTGATTTCATATGAAGTTTAAAGTGTATTTTTCCAGTTCTTTGAAGAAGGTCATTGGTAGCTTGATGGGGATAGTGTTGAATCTATAAATTATTTTGGAAAGTATGACCATTTTCACTTTATTGATTCTTCTTAACCATGAGCATAGAATGTTTTTCCATCTATTTGTGTCCTCTCTTATTTCATTGAGCAGTGGTTTCTATACCTTGAAGAGGTCCTTTATATCCTTTGTTAGTTGTATTCCTAGGTTTTTGAGGATGTGGAGAAATAGGAACACTTTTACACAGTTGGTGGGTGTGTAAATTAGTTCAACCATTGTGGACGACAGTGTGGCAATTTCTCAAGGATCTAGAAGTAGAAATTCCTTTTGACCCAGCAATTCCATTACTGGGTATATATTCAAATAACTATATATTGTTGTACTATAAAGACACATGCACATGTATGCTCGATTTAGCCCTGTTTACAATAGCAAAGACCTGGAACCAACCCAAATGTCCATCGATGATAGACTGGACAAAGAAAATGTGGCACATATACACCATGAAATACTATGCAGCCATAAAAAATGAAGAGTTTGTGTTCTTTGTAGAGACTTGGATGAATCTGGAAACCATCATTATCAGCAAACCGATACAAGAACAGAAAACCAAACACCGCAAGTTCTAACTCACAGGTGGGTGTTGAACAATGAGAATAAGTGGACTCAGGGAGAGGAGTATCACATACTAGGGCAGTTGTGATGGGCCAGAGGAGGGACAGCAGGGAATGTGAAAGATGAGGAAGGATAACATGGGGAGAAATGCTGGATATACTATGCACCTATGCAACAATCCTGCATGACCTGCACATGTACCCTAGAACCTAAAGTAAAATAATATAAAATGAAAAGAAAAGCCTGAGGATGGGTAATTGGTAAGAAAAGAGATTTAATTGGATCATGATTGTGTAGGCTGTACAGGGAGCATAGTGCTGGCATCTGCTTCTGCAGAACCTCTGGAAGCTTCCAGTCATGGCAGGAGGCAAAGTGGGAGCAGGCAGGTCACATGTCCAAAGCAGGAGCAAGAGATAGAGCAAGGGGGAGATGCCACACACTTTTAAACATCCGGAGCTTGTGTGAACTCACAGTGAGAACTCAATTCTCATCAAAGGGTTGGCCCACGCCATTCAGGAAGGATCCGCCCCCATGATCCATATACTTCCCCTCAGGCTCCACCTTCAACAGTGGGGATTAAAATTCCACTTGAGATTTGGCAGAAATAAATATCCACACTCGGTTATTTACTCAGTGCTTGCAGTGGAGGCTGTGATGGTGGTTTTGCCTTAATTTAGCACCCCTGAGCTAAGCATAGTGACAACCACAAATAATGTGTTCTCTGAGTGTAAAACAGAAGTATTGTTATTCATCCAATGTGATTCATTAAATTTTTCAGACATAAACTATTTTCTGGTTGCCATATTCACTTTGGAAGTTTGGAACATATGCAAGGCAATGCAATGTTTTTGGGGTGTAAATTGCCAGCCAGGTGAAACCCAAAGCACTCAACTTACTAAAGTTCAACTTAGACAGCGGGGACAGGCAACTTCTTAAGACAAGATAAAGAAATGTTGGGAAAGAAAGGTGAGACTCACAAGAAAGTGGCATTTTGTGACTCCAATGGCCTCACTGCGTGTGCATAGCTTCAGGCTGCACATTTCACGTAGCGTGTAACCCTTTCAGCATTGTTGTGGCCGGGCAAGTTCCATCTTCACTTTTAGAGGAGAAATGGTGCTGAGATTGAGTAGCCTAAATTGTGGAGAATGTATTAAGTGGCAGAGCCAAATTCCAAAACAGTCTTCATTATCATTGCTGGCTTTTCAAGAGATGTACAAAATGTAACAAATATGTGTCTAAGAATGGATTCTCACTCCTAGCTGAAATCCAGTGGTACTGACCGGGACATCTTTAAGAACAATAATCTAATACAAACAGCATTGAGAAATATGCTGAGCATCAGTGCACTGCGGAAACTTAAGAACCAGTTTCCAGTAGCAACAAAGGCAGTCTGGGGTGCAAGCTAGAAGAGAGGAGAGAGGGTGCCAGAGAAAGAGAGGAGCAGAGTGAACACAATTCGTAGAGGATTCTGTTGCAGTCCTGGAACATTTGTTCGTTTAACTGACACTTGCGGAGCATAATCAGGTGCAAGCCACATTCTTAACAGTGACGTTACATCAATGAGCAAAGAAGACAGAAATCTGTGTCTGCAAGAATCTTACATTCTAGTGGGGAAGGTGAAAGAGAAAAAAGATCTGTAAATAATGATCTATTTATTCGGTGCATTAGGCTCCTCAAGCTGTTATAACAAAATACCATCAATTGGGTGACTGAAACCACAGAAGTTAATGGAGGCTAATAGTCCAAGATCAATGTGTCACCAGAGTTTGGGTCCTGGTGAGGCCCCTCCTCTTGACTTGCAGATAGCCGCCTTCTCCATCTGTCATGACATTGGTGTGTATGTGCCAAGAGAGGGAGCTCTCTGGGGTTTCTTCTTACCAGGACCTTACCTGGTCTGATAGGACTGGCGTTCTTATACGATCAGAACATTTGACCTTAATTACTTATGACATCATTCAACCTTAACTACTTCCTTGGAAGCCTTATCTCTATATATAGCCATACTGGGGGTTAGGGCGTCAACATGTAACATAAACATTCAGTCTGTAACATTCACTAATTATAAAAAGTCTGAACAGGAACTGATTAGGATCTAGGGACTGGTAAGACTTAAGGAGAAAAAAACCGATGTTTCAGACAGATGATGTAATTGGCATGCTAGCTGTTTATCTTCATTTTTTAGACTCCAGTTACTGTATAAATTCATCAGAAGATAGAATCCCATCACCTATGCTGCTTGTTTTTGCATGTTTATTATAATAATCTCAAGATCGAACATTATCTTTATATCCTTTGCAAAATATTACTTGATCATCTTGTCACATCAAACTAAGACCACATGACAAATTCTTGCTTGAGTTTGCTTCCAGGAGAAAATAATGTTTTGAGGACATATTTGGCATTGCTGTCTTCTGTTAGAATAAAACCATGACATACCCCAATGTCTTTTTTTTTTTAAAAAAAAACCCAGCTCTCAAAGCTTAAGAGAAAGCTCTTTACCCAATGCGAACATCTGAGTAACTCTAAGAATAAGAACGACCTATCTCTTTTGCTTAGCATCTCGAATACAAACCCCACTAGCACTAGGAAAGGGACTGAAGTCATGGCCAAACTTCTTGGTGTATTTGCTTTTACATTTATCTTTTACTTATGACAGGTGATACCTCTTTTGTTTTATAACGTTGTGAATGGTAATCCACATATCGCCTTAATCTTTTGGCAAACAGGTAAGGAACAAATCAAAATCTTGTAATAATCCATGTATCCGTCCTTCGTCCATCATCTTTCCATTAATCTAAATTTCTGTACATGGGGCAGAACAGAATTTCTCCTCTCTGCGTCTCTTCGCTCTGCCTACACACACACACACACACACACACACACACACACACACATACTCTCCTGGGCCTGCTGAGATAAGGTAAAGGTGACCACCTTTGGAAAGACACAGGAAAGAGCTGGAGCCAACACCAGGAGGCTAGCCTTCCTGCTGTTTGCTGTTCTGAAACAGCCCTGGTTAGCTTATTGCAGTCACTAAAGGTAGGATCCGCTTAGGCTTCAGAAGTTAACTTTGTCTTATTGAGACTGTACCCTGGGGCAGGGCTGGCACGAGTGCTGTTCCTCAGCTGCCTGTCCTTTCTCAGAGGATGGGAGCCTCTCTTCAAAAGGGAAATGTTGAAACCAAACAACTGGCTTACCGTTCACAGTCAAGAAAGAGCCAGGCTTACTCTGAGGAGCCTTGGATAAGGAGCGTAGGAAGGACCAGGCCTGTGGAGGAAGAGTGGGGTGCAGGGTGACGTCTGAGGTGACTCCCCAGCACAGCTTCAGGCTCCGAGATGCAGATGGGCTTCCAGCCCCCTGATCATCTCGGATTTAGGCCTTATTTTTCTTGGATACACACACTTCTCATTTTTCTAACATCTAGAGCACAGGAAAGGACTTGCATGATAATGCCCATATGAACAAAAATGGGAAGAAGTATACAATCCATACAATCTATAGGGAGAGAGGAGCCACATCTCCACGAGAGCAAGTCAACTAATATTCAAGACGAAGACCACCGAACGTGGTACCTGGAGTCAGCTCCACAGTGACCAACCTATCGTCGTGTCCATCAGCACAGCAATTCCAGCCTGGGAGAGACGAAGAGACTCTCAGCTCCTTCCAGCTCTCAGCTTCAGGCGCCTTGCTCAGAGATGCCCTCTCTCTGGAGAACAACAGCAACACACGAAGGAGAAGAAAAAGGAAAAGCAGGAAGAAGACGAGGAGGAGGAGAAAGAAAGAAAAAAAAAAGGAGTCCAGGTGACTATAGTTAAAATGTTAAAATTGTAAGAAAATTATATAGGATTGTATAGGCTTTTAAAGAAAGCATGTTTGGAATTTGTTTATTTTACTTTTAGGGTAGAGTAGGCTCTTCTGGGTAAGGTACACAATTTAAAAACCAACTTAATCATGTCAACATGGAAAATCCTCTGTGGAAAACAATCACAAAAACAAAACTAAATGACCAACAAATAACTTGGAAATGCATTTGTAATATACACGTCAGAAAAATGAGTATTCTGCACGGTCAGTTCTCACAGAGACCTTTCAGCTGGGGACTTACTCTGTGCCAGGCATTGTGAACAAGTTAAATATATGATAGAAAAAAAAGAAAAAAAAACAAGTTAAATATGTGATAGAAAAAAACAAAACTGATATCAAGTCCTGAATCCAGGTAAACATATAATGAAGTCCAAAGACTGTGATAATCACAGTTGCACAAAATAAACTAACAGTTACAGTTCTTGGGAAGAAAAATCTACCTAGTATCAAAATAATAATATTTTAGATAGAACAATCTGGAGCTAAAATCTCCGAGCATTAAAGGAAAGGCAATAAGGTGGAGATGGGCAATAAAGTTGGTGAGAAGTTGCAGGGAGCGATTTTCCCTAGTGTGCTCAGGTTATTAACAGGTACTGTGCTCTGTGCTGGATCAGCTGGAAACTGCAAGGACAGTTCTTCAAGGGCTGAATCATACCCCATGGCACCACTGCCCATACTTTACTAAAGGTAGCCCACCCGTGGTCAGTAGGCCAGCAGTGCCTGCCAGGAACCCCACACTTGGATACCCTTTCTTGTGTCTGGAGCCATCATGGGTGGGTTCCTGCCTGGTTCCTCCAGGCCTTGGAAGCTCTACTTTCCCATATCCCTGGGCATCTGTGTCTTTCTGACCCATGTCTCCTTTTTGCCTGGCAGGTGTGGTTAGAGGGGAATCCCAGACTTCCCTGAAACACCTTCAAAGGGTTCCTAAGAGAAGTCTACAGAAGCCTGCACTCTGAACGCCGCACACCTTGCCTCTTCTGGGTCCACAGTTTATTCTTGTTCTGAAACCTGGCCATGCTTAGCCACAAATTAAAAATAAAAAGATACAGCCAGGCACGGTATAGCTCACGCCCATAATCTCAGCACTTTGGGAGGCCGAGGCAGGAAGATCTTTTGAGGCCAGGAGTTCCACACCAGCCTGGGCAACATAAAAAAATAAAAATAATAAAAATAACAATCTCTAGAAATAACAATAATTGAAAATTTGTCTTGTTCATTTTTAAATGAATCTTGTAGAAAAATCTTTTCCTAAGTGGATAAAATAAGTAAAATTCAATAAGACTCCTACAGCTAGCAAATCGTATCTGGGGGAAAGGACGTGGATCTTTTTTATTTCCTGTTCAACATCTCTCTTCCCTGGGTTAGGTCATGCGGCGAGGCATAGGCTCTGTATCACCAGCATTCCACTGGATTTACCTGCTGGGTGAGACCAGCCAGTCCCACTCATTTCTACTCATCTATTAAAAGTTATCTGTGGAAGCTTTTATTTTCCTTTTCTAAATAAAAAGGGTAGACTTTAGAATGTATTCTATAATCTAGGAAACAGTGATTATCTATTAACCAAAAAGACATTTCATCATTGTAATAGTTACCAACTTATAGTAATAAATAGCTCAGATATCTTAATATCTAAATTTAATACCTTAGATATTTGCTCATAATTGAAAGTTTTGTTTGCTTGTTTTTTCTAAACTCTAGCATATTCCTAGACAAGACGATGAAAACTCACTCACCGTGTCTGTCCATACTGTCCACAGCCTATCTAACATGTGAGGTGCGGGTGCTCGTCATGCCCGGGGTATGACTTCAATTTAGGAAACACCAGCAGGATGGACTCGTTAGATCTTTTAAAGGAAGTACACGTAGCCAGAGAGGTGGTGAGAGAGCAGAAAGCAGCAACTGTAAAACGGTGCAGTTCTTGATTTGATTCCCAGTTTGGTCACTGTCGGTGCGTAGAAGAGCTACTGATTTGTGTATATTAATTTTGTATCTGGAAACTTTGCTGAGTTCTTTGATCAGTTCAAGGAGCTTTCTGGAGGAGACTTTAGGGTTTTCTGGGTAAACAATCATATCATCTGCAAATAGCAACAATTTGACTTTGGCTTTACTGATTAGGATGACTTTCATGTCTTTCTCTTCTCTGATACCATGTGAAAAAAAAGTGATGAGAGTAGGAATCCTTGTCTTGCTTCAGTTCTCAGAGGGAACGCTTCCAACTTTTCTACAGTATTATGATGGCTATGGGTTTGTCATAGATGGTTTTTATTACATGGAGGTATGTCCTTTGTCTGCCGATTTTTCTGAGAGTTTTAATCGTAATGGGATGCTGGATTTTGTCGAATGCTTTTTCTGCATCTATTGAGTTGATAATGTGATTTTTGTTTTTAACTCTGTTTACGTGGTGTGTCACATTTATTGACTTGCATATGTTAAACCATCTGTGCTTTCCTTGTATGAAACCCCCTTGATCATGGTGGACTATTTTTTTCGATATGTTGTTAGATTCAGTCAGCTAGTATTTGTTAAGGGTTTTTGCATCTATGTTCATCAAGGATATTGGTCCATAGTTTTTTTTGTTTTGTTTTGTTTTGTTTTGTTTTGTTTTGTTTTTTGTTTTTTGGTTATACCCTTTCCTGGCTTTGGTATTAGGGTGATACTGGCTTTATAGAATGATTTATGGAATGATTTACTCTATCTTGTAGAATAGTATCAATAGGATTGGTACCAATTTTTCTTTGAATATCTGGTAGAATTCAGCTGTCAATCTGTCCGATTCTGAACTTTTTTGTTGTTGTTGTTGGTAACTTTTAAATTACCATTTCTGTCTTTCTGCTTGTTATTGGTCTGTTTACGGTATCTAATTCTTCCTGACTTCAGATAGGACGGTTGTATCTTTCCAAATATTTGTCCATTTCCTTTAGGTTTTCTAGTTTATGCATGTGAAGGTGTTGATAGTAGCCTTGAATGACCTTTTCTATTTTTGTGGTGTCAGTTGTAATAGCTCCTGTTTCATTTCCAATTGAGCTTATTGAGATTTTCTCTCCTCTTTTCTTGGTTAATCTTGCTAATGGCCTATCAAATGTATTTATCTTTTCAACGAACCAGCTTTAGGTTTCATTTGGGTTTTACATTTTTTTGTCTCAATTTCATTTAATTCTACTCTGATCTAATTTATCTCCTTTCTTCTAAGTTTGGGTTTGGTAACCAAGGAGGTAAAATACCTCTACAAGATAAACTACAAAACACTGCTGAAATAAATTGTAGATGACACAAACAGTGAAAACATAACCCATGCTCATGGATGGATAGAATCAATATTGTGAAAATGATCATACTGCCAAAAGCAATCTATAAATTCAGTGCAATTCCCATCAAAATACTACATTCATTCTTCAAAAACTAGAAAAAGCAATTATAAAATTTCTATGGAACCACCAAAAGGCCACATAGCCAAAGCAAGACTAAGCAAAAAATAACAAATCTGGAGGCATTACATTACCTGATTTCAAACTATGCTATAAGGCTGTAATCACCAAAACAGCATGATACTGGTATAAAAATAGGAACATAGACCAATGGAACAGAATAGAGAGCCCAGAAATAGACCCAAATACTTAAACCTAACTGATCTTCAATAAAGCAAACAAAAATATAAGGTGGGGAAAGGACATTCTATTCAACAAATGGTGCTGGGATAACTGGCAAGCCGCATGTTGGAGAATGAAACTGTATCCTCATCTGTCACCTTATACGAAAATCAGCTCAAGACGGATCAAGGACTTAAATCTAAGACTTGAAAATGTAAAAATTCTAATTACAGAAAATAACACTGGAAAAACCTTCTAGACTTTGGCTTAGACAAGAATTTTGTGAACAATAACCCAAAAGCAAATGCAATTTAAAACAAAGATAAATAGCTAGGGCTTAATTAAACAAAAGAGCTTTTGCACAGAAAAAGGAATGGTCGGAAGAGTGAACAGACAACCCACAGAGTGAGAGAAAATAGTCACAATCTCCACATCTAACAGAGGACTAATATCTAGAATCTAAAACAAAGTCAAACAATTAACAAGAAAATAAATCTCATCCAAAAGTGGGCTAAGGACAGGAATAGAAAATTCCCAAAACAATATCTACAAATGGCCAATAAACATAAAAATGCTTAACATCACAAATGATTAAGGAAATGCAAATCAAAACTGCAATGTGATACCACCTTATTCTTTTGATTATTGCCATAATTAAAATGTCAAAAAATAAAAGACGTTGGCATGGATGTGGTGAACAGGGAACACTTCAATATTGCTATGGGGAATGTAACTAGTACAGCCACGATGGAGAACGGTGTGGAGATTTAAAAGGAGACTACCATTTGATTCAGCAACCCCTCTACTATCCAGAGGAAAAACATATTATACAAATAAAAAATACTTGCATATGCATGTTTACACCAGCACAATTTGCAATTGCAAAAATGTGGAACCAATGCCCATCTGTCAATGAGTGGATAAAGAAACTGTAATATATACATATGTATAAAACATATGTGGCTAAATATATAATATTTTTATGATTCAGTAGTATTCCATCATATATATGTATAAAAATATACATATATATGGAATATATATTTATAAAAATATATATTCCATCATATATAATACATATGTAATATATGTTTTATAAATATATATATTATATATAAATATATACTATATAAAAATATATTTATAAAATATATATAAATTATTTATTAAAATATATGTTTATATATAGTTATATAAATATATATTTTTATAAATATAATTATAAAAATATCTATTATATGTGTATAATATAGATGATGGAATTTATAGTTTTATAAATATATATCATATATATTATATATGATGGAATATATATAATGGAATGCTATTATTTAGTGTGTGTATATATATATATATATATATATATATATATATATATATATATAATGGAATACTACTGAGCCATAAAATGGAATGAATTACTGGCATTTGTAGCAACCTGGGGAGGCTGGAGACTATTGTTCCAAGTGAAGTAACACTGGAATGGAAAACCAAACATTGTTCTCAGTCGTAAGTGGGAGCTAAGCTATGAGGATGCAAAGGCACGACTATGGCACCATGGACTCTGGGGACTCAAGGGGAAAGATGGGAATGGGTGAGGGCTAAAAAACGACAAATTGGTTGCAGTGTATGCTGCTTGGGTAATGGATGCACCCGAATCTCACAAACCATCACTAAAGTACTTACTCATGTATCCAAACATCACCCATTCCCCAATAACCTATGGAAATAAAACAAAGAAGGAACATAGAAACCAAACTGCACTTCCTCCTCCTCAAAGAAAAGTGAAGGTATGTTGACTGACATTATTCATTCTCCCATGCAATGTTATCTTTTTTTCCAACTCGTGTTTATAAGAAGAACAAGCAAGAGGAAGTGAAGAAAGAAATGGGGAAATTATGAATGTATTTCATGAACCTTTTTGCCTGAGAAGTTTCTTAAGCTGAGCAGTGACCTTCAGCCCTAGTAGTTTCATGCTTCAGTGTCTACCATGTCCCTGTGGAAGGCGTTTTCCATTCCGAGAGGACAAGGGTGCACACAGTGTTTGCACGGAGACCCGATGTAGCAAGTACAGGCCAATGTACGGCTGCTTCTACCACAGATCACAGTCCCTAGGACTGTGGGAAGGGTGCCAAGTTCCCCCAGGTCACTTTACTTGGATCCATTCGAGCTCTCCTTACACTAAACCTCCATGCTTTTGTAGGTCTGCATAGCTCGCAGCCAGAGCCAAAGAGATTTGTGCAAAGTTGCCTCTGCTCTAGGCACCTTTACTTCCCTAGGCAATTTCAGTGATTCTGATGGGAGTGAAATGGTCATGATTAGCTTTTACTCCTTTCTGAGTGACCAAAAAGCAAAGCCAAGATCTTCACTAACAACTGTTCAATTGCTTCCCACTCATTTATCTCCCTTTTCTCTCCCTATACCTCCTCTTCCTACTGACCATCCTCCTGTTCCTTTCTCTCCCTCTCATGCCAAAAGCAATGGATAAAAAAACTACCCCTTATTAAATAAAAATAAGAGAACTAAAGAAGGCATACAAATGCCTGTGTCTTTAGCCAGAGTTTCAGTTAATTCAAAGACACATGTAAGTATTTTACATAGAGTTTGCCAGAAAACGGGCCCCACCTACTTTTTTAATTATTCATTTTTTTCATACCTGGTAAGAGTTACTAAAAAGAGAAGTTCCCCCAAAATTATTATTAGCTAAGAAAACAAAATTACAAAGCAATGTATATAAAAAATCAGAAACTCCATTTAGAAGAGATTGTTTACAATATGTGCTGATTTGTTAATTTATGGATGATAGACTGGGCAAAAAAAAGTGGCAGATATACACCATGGAATACTATGCAGCCATAAGAAATGATGAGTTAGTGTCCTTTGTAGAGACATGGATGAACCTAGAAGCCATCATTCTCAGCAAATTGATACAAGAACAGAAAATCAAACGCCGCAAGTTTTACTCATAGGCGGGTGATGAACAATGAGAACACTTGGGCACAGGGAAGGGACAACACTCACAGGTGTAGGTGGGGGGGCGGAGGGGAGGGGAGAGGGGACAGTGGCAGGGGGCAGGGAGGATGGGAAGGGATAACACAATGAGAAATGCCGGAGGGGTTGGAGACAGCAAACCACTATAGCGTGTATGTACCTATGCAACAATCCTGCAGGATACAGGACGTGCTCATGTACCCCAGAGCCCAAATACAACTTAAAAAAAGAAAGAAAGAAAGATGTATAAATTTAGAAGAAAGGTAGAGGAAACTTTATTTTAGTAAGGGGTTACAGTCTGCAAGGTGGCCCTCCCATGGGCTGGGAAGCATAGCCTCCAGCCAAGACCAGACACAGGCACTTAGAAGGGGTAGAGGCTGGGGTAGAAGCTTTAGGCTGAATAGGTTAGCTAAACATACATATGTAACAAGTGACAGGAGCAGCTAGCTAGGAATGTTCACGAAGGTAGTCCTGACTCATGTGTTGAACAAACATGCATGTAACATTACAAGTCATGTTCGCTTTGGAGTGGAGACATAGGAAGTAAATGTCTGACTGTTAGACCCTACACATCAAAAGGTCTTTTCAGGACATGAAGGCACACAAGGGCACAATCTCTGTAAATGGGCCAGAACCAGTCCCTGGTCGGTGTTCTTATCAGGAGGAAGGTATTGAAATCAGTCTCTACTATAAGGACGCATGCACACGAATGTTCATTGCAGCACTGTTTACAATAAGAAAGACCTGGACCCAACCCAAATGCCCATTGATGATAGACTGGATGGGGAAAATGTGGCACATATACACCATGGAATATTATGCAGCCATCAAAAATGATGAGTTCGTGTCCTTTGTAGGGACGTGGATGAACCTGGAAACCATCATTCTCAGCAAACCGATACAAGAGCAGAAAATCAAACACTGTATATTCTCACTCATAGGCGGGTGTTGAACAATGAGACCACATGGACACGGGGAGGGGAGCACTACACACTGGGGTCTGTTGGGGGGAAACGGGAGGGACAGTGCGGGGGTGGGGAGTTGGGGAGAGATAGCATGGGGAGAAATGCCAGATATAGGTGATGGGGAGGAAGGCAGCAAACCACACTGCCATGTGTGTACCTATGCAACAATCTTGCATATTCTTCACATGTACCCCAAAACCTAAAATGCAATAAAAAATGAAATAAAATAAAATAAAATAAATTAGTCTCTTGTCCAGTGAAAGCTGCATTTAGTGGCTGGTGGAGCAGGGGCGAGGGCCGTCAGTCAGTGTCAGATGGAGCTGTGAATTGTTTTCATCTTGCTGATCCCAAGGCCAGTGCTTGTTTAGCTGCTAGAGAAAAAGAAAAGCTTTGTGGCATCACAGCAAGATTGATTCATTAAGGGTGGAGCTGCCAGACTGAAGCCTTGCCTGGCACGGCCTTAAGTCCTGTTGATAGTTTGGTATCTTGTATCTGCAAAGAGGTCTGTTCAGTCAGCCTGAGGATCTGTGTTTTCACATTTATGCTGCTCAGTTCTTGTGTCTAAACCATGAAAGGGAGTGGGTATTACAAAACGTGTCTGACCTCCCATCCTGCCATGGCCAGCGACTCAGTTGTCAGGTTTTTCTGGAGTCCCCTGGCCTAGTGGGGGTCTGCTCGGTTGGTGGGGGGATGATGGGGCTTAAGATTTTATTTTTACTTTACAGATCCTGAAAATCAAAATGACTCTGAAACACTTGGAAAATAAATGGAATTCCAATTTTAATGGGCAGCATTTCGAACAATGGTGATTGACTTATTAAGATGATGTGGGAAAGAATAATCACATTAAAAGGCATAAAATCATTTATATTTTAGCATTTTCCAGAGTAAAAACATTTTGTGTTAAAAATCACATGTAACTTCTGAGAGCAGAGTGTTCTTCTCAGATATGCAGTTACTGTTAGAAACGTCCCTTGGAGTAAGGGGATTGGATTGAGATTACAGCTGTTTAATAAACACTCCTTTCTGTAATAATTGGCTGAAGGAGGTGAACTTTGGCTCAGGTAGAGGGAGGAGCTAGTGCTTCCTAAGGTCTTCACTGTCTCCCTAATTTCACGGAAGAAAAAAGGGCCACTCATTACTCACAAGAAGTGATAGGTTGAAAGCCAGACTCAATTATGGCACAGACAAATCTATGTTCCTTTCTTTTCACCAAAACTTCTACTTAGAGTGTGGTGAAATTACAGAGAAATCCATGACTTTTAAAGTCTTTTCTAGTCAATGAGAGATTTTAAGTGGGCAAAGAGGGTGTCGCTTTTAGCCTTGACCCTGACTGACTGGTGGGTGAGTGTATCCTGGCCAACAACAAACTTCTTCCAAAGAAAGACCAGTTCACTTCCACACTCAGAAACTCACTAACTTTAAATGGAGCTCTGGAATAAAGTTCAAGATTAGAATGGTTGCTTACAAAGAGACAAATAAATCAACCTTAACGTACAAGAGCTAATATAGCATTACTGCATTTGGCTCAGTAGTTCACAGAATGAAATGTACCTATTGATCTCGAGATCAACTTCAAGTCATTTCATTTAAAAATGTACGTGTGTACGAATCTGCACACATCTATGCATTAAGAAGCAGGGATACACAGGCAAACATACACGTGGCCATATATCAATGCAGCATCTATTTATATCCCCCTCACTTCACTTCCCTGCATTGGAACATTCATTTCTTAAAGTAATCCTTTGAGAATTTTTCGGTTTAATTGCTCTCTCCAGCAAAGGGTGTTATACAGTCTAAAGTGGCAGGTGGGTAATAAGCCAATAAAACACATTCCCCAGTCTGCAAGTTTAAAAGCTTTATACAAAATGAAGTAACTGCTTTTATTTTGCATTATGGAGTTTGTTTTTGAGTGGACAGTTTGAACTTCCATATCTATAGAAACCTGACCTAACTCAACGTCATTTGACAGACATGCATGACAAGGCCTTAGGAAGCCAGGCAGGCCTGGGGATTTACTGCCATAGTTAGACCATCATTTCTTTAAAGACTCACCTAATCTTACAGTAGAAGAAATGCATTTCTTGGGTCATAAGGGAATAGCCTTGTTGAAGGAGGGTAGCTCTTGTATAAAAGTGTTACAAACTTTCAGGTGTTGAACGCCTGAATAATATCTCAAATGCTGCTAATTAAATTCCTTCTCTAAAAGATTCTAGAGTTTTTTTTGTGATTGGTCTTCAGATGATCAATTAGGACATTAATGTTGAGTGCCTTTGACACTCCCCCCGATAAGCATCTTCAATAAAGTCCTGCTCACAGTATCACTTCAACCTGGTGTCTCAAGACATTCTCTTCATCGTGTAAGCTCTATTTATCCCTCCTTATGGAATTAGGCCAGTCAGGATCAATTACATAGGGAATGCAAATACATTGAATGGCAGGGTCGAAAATGCACTCACTCTCAATCTTTATTTCCTTCCACTAAGAGATGCATTTACAATGAAATGTTGCAAAGAAATAGAAGAGCAGGGAAAGAAGGAACAGACATGGGAGGCCCCAATGGTGAAATTGGGGACAAAGCCTCTGCTCCTCTAGGACTTAAAGAGAGGGCAGGAAGCTGTGGTCACCTCTCTGCAGAGTCCTGCACCTGCTGAAAATTAGAGGCAGAAACAAGGTACAGCTTGTTGCAGTTGCTGATGGGATGTCAGCCACCCCCGAATGCGGGGCCGGCTTCCTCTCAGTCTCCTCTCTAACATCTCTTTAGAAGTCTGAGGAGTGAATTTCTGGTCACCAACTAAACCTGGAGAATCCATGAGGTTGCTGAGATGTGTAACATGCTAGTGTGGTTGCACTGTGATGTTTTATTTCAGGGACTGTCCACAAGATTGAAGGTGATCACGTTCTGATTACATTCACATGGGCAATGCCATTCAGGACATAGGCAAGGGCAAGGACTTATGACTAACACACCAAAAGCAATGGCAACAAAAGCCAAAATAAACACATGGGATCTGATCAAACTCCAGAGCTTCTGCACAGCAAAGGAAACCATCAGCATGAACAGGCAACCTACAGAATGGGAGAACATTTTTGCAGTCTACCCATCTGCCAAAGGGCTAATATCCAGAATCTACAAAAAACTTGTGTTTACAAGAAATAAACAGCTCCATCAAAAAGTGGGCAAGTGATATGAACAGCCACTTCTCAAAAGGAGACATTTACACAGCCAATAAACATATGAAAAAAAGTTCATTCTCACTGGTCATTAGAGAAATGCAAATCAAAACCTCAGTGAGATGCCATCTCATGCCAGTTAGAATGGTGATCATCAAAAAGGCAGGAAACAACAGATGCTGGAGAGTATGTGGAGAAACAGGAACACTTTTACACTGTTGGTGGGAGTGTAAACTAGTTCAGCCATTGTAGAAGACAGTGAGGCAATTCCTCAAGGATCTGGAAATAGAAATTCCATTTGACCCAGCAATCCCATTACTGGGTATATACCCAAAGGATTATGCATTATTCTATTACAAAGACACATGCACACGTATGTTCATTGTGGCATGTTTACAATAGCAAATACTTGGAACCAACCCAAATGCCCATCAATGATAGACTGGATAAAGAAAATGTGGCACCTATATGCTGTGGAATACTACACACCCATAAAAAAGGATGAGTTCATGTCCTTTGCAGGGACATGGATGAAGCCAGAAACCATCATTCTCAGTAAACTAACACAAGAACAAAAAACCATACACTGCATGTTCTCACTCATAAGTGGGAGATGAACAACAAGAACACATGGACACAGGGAGGGGAGCATCACACGCCAGGACCTGTGGGGGGTTGGGCGGCAAGGGGTGGGTTAGCACTAGGAGAAATACCTAATGTAGATGACGGTGTGATGGGTGCAGCGAACCAGCATGGCGCATGTATACCTGTGTAACAAACCTGCACGTTCTGCACATGTACCTCAGAACTTAGAGTTGAATGAATAAATAAATAAATAAAACCCATCCTGATTCTCTCTGGATTCACCCTTTTCCCAGGGATGGCAAGATAAACCGACGCTGCAGCTATCACAATGACCACTGGGACGCCCAGAAAGTGACTGCTCCATCCTTCTTCAAAAGTGGCCTTTTTAAGCTGTTTACTGAAGTCGTAGGATTATCAGAGAGGAAGAATCCACTCTTGAAATTACATAAATTAATTGTCATAAGAATGTACGTGGGACATAAGGCTGCATATCCCAGGAGCATTATTTGACATCTCATATTTGTTTTAACCTGCTTTAAAAAAAATAGACTTGATTTCTAGCTTTCCTGTGTTTACTGAAACAATCCCAGGGAAGTCTGATTTCCAGAGTGCATTGGTTAGTTACATAAGGTTGATGGCTGTCTCCTTGACTGACACTTCTATACAAAAAATAGCCATTTTCTTTTCAAAACAATCCTGAGAAGTCATAGGATATACAATGCTGAGGCTATTTTCAGAAGCAAAAAAGAGTGGCAGAGTGACTAACTCCGTATGTATCATCATGGCTTGCATTAAGGCAGACCTGAGCCCAGGCACCTTGACAGCAAGCGTGGCACATGACACACTCAGTGTATGCTAATGGCCTGGGTATATAGGTCACAGCCAAAATCCACACCTTAGCACACCCTTCATTATTTGACCATGATCATAGTATTTAACAAAACTATACGATAGAAGCCACTGTAACAGCAGATATTGGTAGTATTCAATACATTAAGATGGAAGAGAGAAAAAAAAAAAACCTATGACATGTTTGAAATGCCAGCGATATTTACATTTGAAAACAGCGTGTCCGATAGCTGCTTCCCACCGCAGAACAGCTAATGGCAAACGAATTCCAGGCCGTTCCGAGCTCCTTTGATTGACAGTGTAAAGGCTTTGGAGTCATTATAATGTCAGAAAAGACAGTGTCTTCCCTCCCCTCTTCACATACAGTTTAGGGTTTTGTCAGATTTCTCATAATTAACCCTGATATTTGACGTTTAATATCATGGCCATTCACAGTCACGTTCAGTTACTAGTATCTGGCAGACAAGCATTCAGGATTTATGCAAATTTTTCAAGGATACTGCCAGGGACTTTTCAAAATTTAGAATGGACTGGCAAAAGAAACAATGCTTAGATTAATTTTATGGGTTTTTTTTTTTTGAATCATTTTCTGATTTAAGAAGGAGTCTAACGTGACCTGTAAGCAACATGGTGTGACATCAGTATCTTCAATTGTTCACTCCTATCATGCTATTCTACACAAAAATTTCAAGAAACTGGGAATAAATCTCCAAAACAATAGAAATATTCTTCTAAAATCGAAAACAGTGCAGCCAAGAAAGTGTTAAGTGAGAGAGAAAATTCCAGTTGTAAAATGTTATATAATCTATCTCCAAGTTACAGCTTTGAACCCTATGGAGCCACGCTATCAGTACATTCATTCATTTAACCTTTAGTAAGTACGGACTTACTAAAAATAAATCATGGCGCTGTAACTGTAATAGCTTCCTTGCCCCATGTGCACAGCAAGTCAGTATGCTGAGACATCAGGCTGCAGCAGACAAAGAGGTTTACTTATAGGTTGCCAAAGGAGGAAATTAGAGGAAACTCCAAATACATCTCCCCAAAGAATTTGGAGTTAGCGGATTTAAGGGTTCTGAAGTGTGCCAAAGTGTAGAGATGTCGACTGGTTGAAGAGTGAAGGAAAAAGTCACGGGACAAGGGGAGGATTAAGTTGCGTTCTCATTCTGATTCCATTCCTCTGCGGGGACTCTGCAAACTTGTTGCTGGAATTTCAGGTCAAAAACACATCTTAAATGATCCCTAAACAAGAGCCTTAGGATTCTAATGTCGGAGATCCTTTCTATAGGGGATCCAAATAGCAGGTATCTAGTGCTTTGTGACTTTTAGACAAGGAAGTGTAAGTGAAAAGGCGAAAGTGTAGCCTGTTTAAAGCTGAATTATGACTATATTTCTGTGCAGAACTCAGCATGCAATTCTTTGTTTTAAATTAATATTTTATTTTTATTTTTTGTGGGTAGACATATGTCTATAGTTATGGGTTATATGAGATAATTTGATACATGCATACCATGTGTAATAATCAAGATAAATGGGGTGTCTGTCACTCAAACATTTATCCTTAGTGTTAAAGACAATTCAATTATACTATTTTAGTTATTTTTTAAAGTACAAATTATATTTTTATATAACATGTAAAACTATAATTTAACATAATAAAATAGTATATATATATATATATATATATATATATATATATATATATATACATAGTCACCCTGTTGTGTTGTTGATTTTCTGTTTGAAAGATCTGTCCAATGCTGAAAGTGGGGTGTTGAAGTCTTCCGCTGTTATTGTATTGGGGTCAATCTCTCTTTAACTTTAATAATATTCACTTTACATATCTGGGTACTCCAGTGTTAAGTGCATACATATTTGAATTTGTTATATCTTTTTACTAAATTGACCCCTTTAGTATTATATAGTGACCTTTTTTATCTTTTGTAGGTTTTTGTCTCAATATTTATTTTGACTAATTTAAGTATAGCTGCTTTGGCTCTTTTTTAGTTTCCATTGACATGGGATGTCTTTTTCCGTCATTTATTTCCTGTCCATGTGTGTCTTTATAGATGAAGTATATTTTTTGTGGGCAACAGATAATCAGGTCTTTTTTGTTCTTTGTTTTTTTGTAATTTAGCCTCTCTTGTGTCTTCTTACTGTCGAGTTTAGTCTATTTACATTCCATGTTATTGCTGGTAAGTGAGGATTCACTCCTCTCATGTTGTTTGTTTTCTGATTGTTTTATGGGCTTCTCTTCCTTCTCTCCTTTCTTTCTGTCTTCTTTTTAGTGAAAATTATTTTCTCTGGTGGTATGATTTAATATACTTCTTTTTATTTTTCATGTATTCATTTTATACTTTTTTATTTCAGGTTAACATGAGGCTTGCAATTACTGTCTTATAACCCATTATTTTAAACTGATAATAAATTAACACTACTTCCACAAACAATCAAAAAGAAAACTAATAAAAACCCTACTGTTGTTTCCCCACTTCTTAACTTTATGTTGTTTGTTTATAATTGTACTGTCTATGACTTGAAAAGTTGCTGTAGTTACTATTTTTGCTTGGTTTATCTTTTAGTTTTTCTACTTTAGATAAGGGTGTTTTACAGACCACAGTTACAGTGTTAGATTTTGTGTATTTCTGTGTACTTCCTACTTCCAGTGGTTTTTGTAGCTTCAGATGATGTCTTATTGCTCTTTAATATCCTTTCCTTTCTGAGTGAAGCACTCTGTTTAGCATTTCTTGTAGGATACTTCAGGTGTTGATGAAATCTTCCAGATTTAGTTTGTCTAAGAAAGTCTTCATTTCTACTTCATGTTTGGAGGATATTTTCACAAGATATATTTTTCTAGGGTAAAAGTTTGTTGTTGTATGTTTTTTTTTCCTTCAGCACTTTAAATTAAAGTCATGCCACTCTCTTCTCACCTGTGAGGTTTCCACTGAAAAGTCTTTGCCAGGCATATTGGAGCTCCATAGCATATTGTTTCTTCTTTCTTGCTGCTTTTAGAATCCTTTTTCTATTAGTCTGTTGTTGCACTATTAAAAAGAAATACCCGAGACTGGATAATTTACAGAGAAAATGTGTTCAATTGGCTCATGGTTCTGCAGGATACACATGCAGCATAGCAGCTTCTGCTTCTGGGGAGGCCTCAGGAAGCTTCCAGTCACAGCAGAAGGCAAAGTGGGGAATGGGGAACTTCCCATGGCTGGAGCAGGAGGAAGAGCGAAATGGGGGAGGTGCTACACACTTTTAAGCAACCAGATCTCACAAGAAGTTACTCATTGCTGTGACACAGTACCAAGGAATCATACTAGACCACTCATCAGAGCTCCGACCTCATGGTCCAGTCACCTTCCACCAGGCCCCACTTGCAGTACTGGGTATTATGTTTCAACCTAAGATTTAGGTGGGGACACAGATTGAAACCATGTCACTGCCTTTATCCTTGACCTTTTGGAGTTTGATTTTTAAATGCCTTGAAGTAGTCATCTTTTGGTTAAATCTGCCTGGCATTCTATAACCTTTTTCTATTTGGTTATTCATCTATTTCCCTAGGTTTGGGAAGTTGTATTATGCTCTCTTTGAATAAAATGTCTACCCCTATCTCTTTCTCTACCTCCTCTTTAGGGCTAATACCCCTTTGATTTGCCCTTTTGAAGCTATTTTCTAGATCTTGTAAGCACGCTTCATTCTGTTCTATTCTTTTCTTTTGTCTCCTCTGACTGTGTATTTTCAAATAGTTTGTTTTCAAGCTCACTACTCCTTTCTTTTGCTTGATCAATTCTGCTATTAAGAGACTGATGAATTCTTTAGTGTGTCAATTGCATTTTTCAGCTTGATAATTTATTTGATTCTTTTAAATTATTTTAAACATTTTCTTAAGATTACCTGATAGAGTTCTGAATTTCTTCTCTGGGACATTTTGAATTTCTTTGAGTTTCTTCAAAAAGCTATTTTTAATTCTCTGTCTGAAAGGCCATGTATCTCTGATTCTCCAGAATTGTACCCTGATGCTTTATTTAGCTAGTTTGCTGAGGGCATATTTTAAGGGATGGTCTTGAACTTTATTGATATTCATTGGTTTCTGGACATTGAAGAGTTAGGTCTTCTTTGTAGTCTTCACAGTCTGGGCTATTTTGTACCTGTTCTTCTTAATAAAGCTTTTTAAAATGGACTTTATTTACTAAAATTACCTCTTAATAAAGGTAATTTTAAGGACTTAAGTGTTGTAATCTAAACCATAGCTGCACTAGGAGGCCCCCAATTCCTGCAACGTTGTGGTTCTTGTAGACTTACAGAAGTATTGCTTAATAGTCTTGGGCAAGATCTGAGAGAATTATTTGGATCACTAAGCAGAGACTCTTGTTTTCTTCCTTTATTTTCTTTTAAAAAACTGGAGTCTCTGTCTACGCTGAGCTACCTGGAGTTGTGGATGCAGTAGCATAAGTAACCCTATGGCGACCACCACTGGGACTGTGCTGGTTCGAATCTGAAGCCAGAACAGTACTGGATCTCATCCAACACCTGCTGTAACCACTACCTGGCTAATGCCTATGTTCACTCAAGGTTCCAGAGCTCTAGAATAAGCAGGTCGTGAGGCCAGCAAGGCTTGAGGTCTTCCCTTCTGGACAGTTAGTTCCCTCAGACCCTGGACAAGTACAGAGAAGTTGTATGGGGGATAGAGACTGGAAGCAAAGACCTGAGAAGTCTATCTAGTGTTCTATTCCACTGTGGCTGAGCTGACCCTCAAACTACAAGACACAGTCCTTCTTTTTCTTCCCTTTCCTTTCCATAGGCAGAGGAAGCTTACCTCACAGCCACCATTACCACAGACCCACGAAAACACTGCCAGGCCACTGCCAACATTTACTTAAGGCCCAAGGACTTTTTAGTCAGCTTGTGGCTAATGCCACCAGGCCTAGGCCTCATCCCTCAGGGCAATGGGCCCCTCTGCCACCCAGGGCAGGTCTAGCAACACCATCCAATAGCCAAGGCCTGGAATTGCAGACTCCAAGAGCCTGCTTGGTGCTCTACCACGCTGTGGGTAAGCTGGTTTCTAAGGTGCAAAATCCCTTTTACTTTTCCCTCCATTTTTATCAAGCAGAAGGAGTCTTTCCCCGTAACCACCACAGCTGGTAACATTCTGGGTCTCATCTGAAGCCAGGAAGTCTTAGCTTCATGCAAGGAACAGAGCTTGCACTACCTGGTTACCACTGCTGATTATTCAGGGCCCACAGGCTCTCCGGTCAGCAAAGCAATAAATCCTGCCAGCACTGGGTCCTTCCCTTCAAAGGAGCAGGTTCCCTTCTGCCCCAAGGTATGTCTAGAAATGTCACCCCATTGAGAGGGCCTGGAATGGGGGCCCCACAAGTCTGATTGGTGGACTATAACATTGTGTCTGAGCTGGTACCCAAGAGGCAAGACAAAAATCCTCTTTAGTTTTCCATTTCCTCTCCTCAAGTGGAAAAAGGGAGTCTTTGGGAACCATGAGCTATGTTGCCTGAAGTTAAATGAAAGGTGGCCGAAGCAATCCCTTAGCTGACCCACCTGGTGTCTCAGAAAATCGTATGCCCCCAAGTCCACTGGTTCCTAGCCCAGCTCAGCACTAGGTCTCACTTGCTTATGGTTTAGATGGCTTTTCTAGCTTATTTAGGACCCCAGAGCCCTTCAGTCCACGGTGGTGAGGCTTGCTGGACTCCAGTTCCCACCAATGGGATGAGTGATTTCCTCTGGCTAGGGCTGGCCCGAATGTTCCCTCTATGGTGGGAGTCACCTGAATTCAACAGAGTTTTGTGTCACATTGTGATAACACAGCAGTGAGTTCAATGACAACTCCCACATTCCCTGTACTCTCCCTCTCCCAAACGCAGTCTTTCTCTCTCTGTGTCACATGACCAATGCTGGGGTATAGGCCAGGGATGGCACTGGCAATTAAACACTGCATTTTCTACCGTCATCAGTGTCTCTTTCAGGGATATGAAGTTAACAACAGGTGCTGTGAGTGCTCGCCTGATTTTTCGTTCTTATAAAGATGGCTTTTTGTGTGTATAGTTGTTGAATTTGGTATCACCAGGGAGGGTGAGTAATTGGTAGGGTCTTTTTTTCTGCCATGTTTCTCCAGTCCTTCTGCCTGGCACACAAGTCTTATCAGCCCGGTGGAGACAGTGTCAGCCCAGACTTCAAGAATGCTGCATGTGTGTCCAATGAGGAAGTGGAATGCAATCTCTACAGATGTCAGCACATTTCCTTGGCTGGCCAACATGATTTTTTTTGCATTATTTAATGCCTTTGGATTTCGCCCCTGTTCCTTCTGTATGTCAGGGACAAGAGCAGCACTCAATGTCTAATAATAACAGCTACCATTGAGTGGTCACCGCTGTGTATCTTAGGTAATGCCTGGAGGCTTTGTGTGTATTATATTATTACGTTACTCTTAATCCTTGAAACACAGAATTATCTAGCTGAGTCAGTTGAGGTTTTGATAAACTAAGCTTCTCACCTAAGCAAGGCAACACCCTCATGGCCCATGTTTAAATCCGTGCCACATTACCAGCGTCATCATGTATCATGGAAGGTGAATCAACTTGCTGTTATTTTGCAAAGAGATGCAGACTTTATTTGGATAACCAGATACTAATTAATTATTTTGTAACACAGTTATTTTTCTGTTTTAAAGTCTACTGTTAGGGGTCAGGATGACCGCAGTTTACAAATTTCACAATATTCATAAAATAAGGCATGTGCAGAATATAACGGATCCACCTTAGTCCCATGGATACTATAATCCCTCAATAAGACGAGTGATTTAACAGTGAATCAGTCAGAAATCCCTAAGCACATAGGATTATTTTATACGCCTATCAAAGGTCACTACTTAGAAGAAGTAGTTGGGATATAAACACTAAATCAAGGGCTGTCAAATAACCAGTTACAGGAAGAAAACACTCACACCCAATGTCTGGTCTTATAAAGACACAGCTTTCCTGCTGTGTGACCTGTCTGCCATTACTCTGGCTGCTGTAGGCCAGGGCACTCGTATAGAAACTTGGAAATCTCCCTGCCAAAACTCTGTCAGATTTCTAGTGGCAATGATTCTTCTTTTCGTGACAGGCAGGCATGACAACACTTTTATCTAAGATACAAATATCCTTTTTTTTCTGTTTTAATCTTTCTCTTTCTCATCAGTCATTTAAGCTTACTTTTCCTTGGCAGATACAAGCAGCTTCAAATCCTTCCTGGTCTCTAATGGGCAAAGGGGTTCTATCAGCCCCTGTACACTTCTAGATTTTCAGCGGACTTCATTTCATTTGTGAAATACATAAATCATTTTCTCATGGCCATGCCCATGTAGGCAAATGATGGCATCAAAAATAAGTCCAACTTTTGTCACTGGTCTGCTGAGGGGCTGAGGATGTGAACCAGGGCTGACCCTACATTGCGTTATAAGCGATACTCCTGAAGGTGTCATTCCTTAGCTCATTTAGTCTTCCTCCCTCTGCTCTTCCTCTCTTCCTTTCTTCCCATCTATTGGTATTTATTAGGCTCCTATTAAGCACAAAATAAGGATTCAAAGCAATGTCCAGGACCCCAGCACAAGGGCAAAAGACAATATGAAAATTAAATGAGGTCAATATTTTAGGCTTAAAGAAAATTGCTGTAGAAAATTAAATGAGGTCAATGCTTTAGTTTCAGAGCGTTTCACCTGGAGGTTGCAGATGAAGCAAGGGTGCAACCAGTGCTCAATTCCAAAATGTTTAAAAACAGGTGAAAGTTCTGAACTCAAGCACCAAGAGTTGCTTGAGTTCAACTCAAGATGGGGGATATCTATGAAATGCGTTGGGCCAAATAGTACTCATGTTCGAGAAAAGACATTAACTCTAGAGGCAGTGAGCATGAGGTAAGAGCCAGGCCCCAGAAAGCCTTTTAGGCTGAGATTCGAGTGTTCTGAGGCTGAGCTCACAGCACCTGCTCACTGTGGCTGCTAATAGAGGGCATAGTGAACAACTGACCCCAGGAAGGAGAACACGGGAAAAAGGAAATTTTACTATGGGTGGTGATCAGATGTCTGAGAGGATGCTGATTCTATCAGCAAAATTGGAAACCCCAAAGATGGAATTTCTGTCTCTAAATAGTGGCATACACATGGCCTAACCTATTTTGAACTTTAACTGTAAGTAGAATATCCAAGGAAATCCCTGCAGCTGACAGGAGGAAATGAACAGTCAAACCATGGAAAAGGTATTCCAAGTTGCAGATGAATTTCTAAAGTTCCTAGTTGATACCTGGGAAGAGAATGAAGTTTATAAGAAGAATCAGTACAAAGAGGAAAAAGAAATTAAGGAGATACCTGTGATGAATGAACATGAATCAGAAAAACCTCTAGAAACTGGGTTGTCTAAATGTAGAGCAGGGAGCAGTCCAGGAAGGAGAAGGATTTGAACTCACCCACTGAGCACCCTCCGTGCCTACTCCCAGTCTGCTCCAATGCCTGTTCTTTCATTTATTCCATAAAACAAGTCACAAAAAGTGTTTCTAGAGTTTTTTAAAATTATTTAAGCCGGATGTGGTGGCTCACTCCTGTAACCCCAGCACTTTGGAAGGCCGAGATGGGCGGATCACAAGTTCAGGAGTTCAAGACCAGCCTGGTCAACATGGTGACACCCTGTTTCAACTAAAAATAGAAAACTTAGCCAGGTATGGCGGCCCATGCCTGCAATCCCAGCTACTCAGGAGGTGGAGGTTGCAGTGAGCAGCCATCGTGACATTGCAGCCCAGCCTGGGCCACAGAGTGAGCCTCTGTCTCAAAACTAAAAATAAAAAAGCCCCAAGATGTTCACTGAGCCACCTAAGATGTGACTTATACTTTCACAGCCATGATAGTTTCACAGTTTCAAAGGAAGAGCGATGGTTGATGTCAACGTTATGAAGATGTTAAGAAGATTGCCAAGTCAGCCGAGCTGTGCCGAGTTTCACAAAGTGACCTTGAAGAGATTTCCAGAGCAGAAGCCAATTGTCAATGCAAATAGAGAGCAAAGCAAAAAAAAAAAAAAACTGAACGAGAGAAGAGGAAACTAAAACTGCAAGGAAATTAAAACAGATATCTGTTTGGAGTCTCACGTAAGATGCTTTGGTCGTCTTATGTGCTCTGTCCTCCCAACCTGACTGGGTCCATTTCACAAAAGGGAGATTGGGGCTAGGAGGGGCCAAGCACCTCCTTAATTCAAGTACTGAGACGTCTTGAGCTGGACTCACACATTGCTGGCTGAGCTCTGCAGACCTGCGGCTCCAATAGTTGGGACGAGCCACTTGGCTCATAGATAGTAGGCGAGCCCATTCTAAAATCATAAAAATGAAAATCAATTCAATGAACTTAGTGAATGCATCTTACTCAGTCTCTCGTACTAAGTCCCAATGCCCCAGGTCTTCTGCAAAAATAATACTCATTTTGACTTCACTGTCCAGAAGAAGTTGTAGGAGAACTTTTATTTTGCTTCCAAGCACACTGAAGGTTTTCTGTTTTGTATCTCAACCCCCAAAAGGAGTTCCTGTTTCACTCCTTCTGCATTAATTCACTTTCCTCCCTCCCACCAGCACCATCCACCACTGGCACCCTCCCTCCCCAGGCACACAGGGAGCCTCTTCTGCAGCTTCTCCTGGAGCCAGACCCTGCCCAGTCTCTGGCTCAGTGACAACTTCCATGGCACCCTTTACGAAGGCATTTGTCAGGGCGATGTGATGCCCTCTGCTCACAGCAGTGTGATTTGGCCATTTTTTTTTTCTTTAGATATACTTTCAGTTCTGTGGTACACGTGCAGAACATGCAGGTTTGTTACATAGGTATACATGTGCCGTGGTGGTTTGCTGCATCCATCACCCCGTCATCTACATTAGGTATTTCTCCTAAAGTTATCCCTCCCCAATTCCCCCACCCCCTGCTATCCCTCCTCTAGCCCTCGCAACCCCCAAAAGGGGTTTGGCAGCTTTTACAGTTTTGCCTGTTGCAAAATGAAGGTGATCTCAGGGTGATCTGTCGTTCCTCTGTGTGCCTCATGGGGGTGACATTTGGTAGGCCGTGTAGGGCAGCACCCAATTAGAAGGGCATCACTGTGGTGAAGCAGAGTCCCTTATCAGAACATGTTGAGCGAAACATTTTCATTTTTCTGTCTTATAACCACATGGACTGTTATCAAATCTGCTTTGTGAAGGTTAAATAAGTAACTATATGACCAGCATTCGCAGCAAGCAGGCCGTGATCCCCGTCAGGGGCTGGCTTACTGCTCACTGCAGTTGTGTTTGTCATTTCCTCGGTGTGTTAGGGTTACAGCCTGCAATTTCCACCAATCATGCTCATTATTCAAATGAGACAAATGGGCTGTCGTCAAGGAAGGTGACGGGAGTGACATTATTATTCTGACCTAGTGTAAATGTCATGACCTGTCTTGGGTTTCCAGTGGCAAGAGAAAAGCATCAAGCCGTCGAGGTGACGGCAGCCTCTCCATAAATCAAGCGTTTCAGACGTTATGATAACTTTTATTAAAGAGCAAATGGATTTCTTGACATGAAGCTTTTTATACATCTGAGACGGCAAATGTAAATGGAACTGCTTTCCCCCAAAGAGATAAAACCGACTCAGCTCATGTGAGGAGAGAAGGGAAATGATACTCAATTTACTGAACTTGGGCAATTTCTGTTATGCATGTGTAATGATTTGAAAAGTCACAAACAGCAATGATGTAGGAAGTTCACCTGCATTTTATTCCCACAAGGGACTGTAGGGCCAGTAATTACTGACACACTGACTATGTCAGTACTATATAAAAAATTTAACGTGCGTAACATGTCATTTTACTTTAAATAGTTATTACTAAATTTTATATTCTAAGTAGGCTCAAATAATTAGGTGGCAAAGACATGATCAATTCGATCGCATCTACTCTGTTCAACTAACTTTCTCCCTGACCACATGCTTGTCAGACTTCCATTAGCAATAGTACCTGCTTAGGTTTCCTGTTTATATTTCCTGATCTGTGTTGTTGCCTTTTTCATATTCATTTAGATGTATAAAATAAATCATGTCTCTAAAAATAATTTATCACTTTGAAAACCTATAGTAATAAGTTTGCATTTTTCAGTGTTTGACCATAAGCTCTTGATGGTTTTAGAAACACATCAGAAGAGATTCAATCAATTCCTGAGACACTAAAACATATACACAAATAAATACGTAGGGTAGGAGAGGTAAACTTCAAAAGCTATAAAATCTCTACATTGAATAAAAATCAGGTGAACTTTATAATTTTAGACAGAACGATGAAAAATATAAATTTATCCCTATAAAGAGGGACAGAAGAATTGTCTGGACCACGGATGGGATGCCATTTCATTTTTCCATTTCTCTAGGCCTCTGTAAAGATCACAGGTTGTACTTTCACCTTTCACCGATACAAGATTGGGACAAAACAGAAAAGAAAGATTCTATGTTATATTTTACAACAATTCAAGAATCAGAGAGACAGAATCGACAGGAAGGATCTGTGGTAGACACCAGAAGGCATGTGTCCTTGTTCGGGGTTGCAACTGTCTCCTCTGGCATCCAGAGGTGAAGCTCTGCTTTCATCAGGTAGTCTTGAGTGATGACACAGGAAAAACGTCCAGAGGGCTTCTCTTGTGTTAAACAGCTCTAAGACAGTTGAGAGTTGTAGACAATTTTTCTATAGTTTGAGAAAATAGAAAGCCATCGGAGGTGAGTGTTAGCAAGAACCCTGTGCACATGGAGTTCTAAGTTCCAATTTTATGGGTGAAAATACTCTGAGAGATTTAGACTCACAGACTACTTGCTTTCACCAAGTAGCAATAGACTGGGAGAGGCCAAAGGAATTGTCCTGTCACACAGCTGGAGATAGAGGCAGAGGAAATAACTAATTAGATTTCCCAATAAACAGCTGGGATTTTTACTGGCTTTGTCTTTTTTCACTTTTAACTTGTCTAATATTCACATATAATCTACAACGGGCCATAGCAGTCTGCCTCTAGAAGAGGGCATCTAAAAAGCAGTATAATGGCCAAGTAACTGTTGAGAATTTAGAACACATGGAACTTTTGCAAGGATAGGATGCCTCTGAGGCTAAACATTGAGAATAAACTTCCCCAAGAGCAAATTAAAAATGTTCTAATCTATCCCTTGTCAGTAAAATGCTTCTATTAGCACATTGCCTCATCAGAATCAAGATGTCCAACCCTCTCTAGAGAAGGGACTTTCGTTGGGAGACATTCTTCTTTCCACAAACAGAATGGCCAGCTTGTGGAGAATTTTTTATATCATTTGCAGAGCTCTCCATACTGTGACACAGACTCTGGCCTGAAGAAGGCATAAAATAAACATAGACAAATTGTAACTGAGCTTTGGTAGGATCACCCAGAACTGAGACATAGATTGGTGAGATACCTACAAGTACGTATTTCTGTATATTCCACTTTATTAAATGACTCATACAAAATCTTTGTGACAGATACTTTTTATTTTCTATGCCACAGGCGTACCTCCTGCTTTCTTCTCTGAGGACCATGTTTGGAAAGTCTAACCTTAATGTTTCTTCCAGAAAATCTGTAAGATGGTGCTGAGGTTCGAATGAAGAGGAAAGCCGCACCCTTTACCTGTTTCAAATAACATCCCACCTTCCTTTTCTTAAACCCATTATTTTTTACGTTGAGAAAACACTGACCATTCTTTGCTGTCAGATTCAGGTATTTGTTCTCAAAATGGGTATAGCTGGCGAGGGGAACAGATGAAGAAGGGAGGAGGAATTAATTGAAAGTGGCAAGTTTCATTCTCTTTTCTCTTTTACCTTCAGAGTGTGCATGTCTTGGAGGGGATGCTCATCTCCCCTTCCTCCTCCTTTTATGTCTTGCAAACTTTCAGCTGCCTGTGTTGGTTGAACGTGGGTGGCTTTAGTGCCTGAGGCTGCATGGAACTGTGTGTTGGTGGATGGACATCCAATGCAGAGGGGTTAGCAGGAGGAAAGTGAGATAAAAAGCAAGGTGCCTCAAAAGTATGAAACATGCATCCCTTCTTATCTTAGACAACTTTATCCCAGAATGTTTGAAATTAAACATGCTTCATTTTTACCAGAAGCACGAATTTTACTCCAAAGACCTACATCTGTTTTTTTTTATGAAACATTTTCAAAAATAACTCAAAAATTAAGGACTTCGACTATATATATATTTTTGTAAATGAATAAACCTGTACTTTGATTTTTTAAAAAAATGATTCTCTCTGTCCTGAGTCCCAATAAAACATTTCCTTACAGTTCTCATTATCTGTTTCACTTTAACTGACATGAAAAGAAACATGCTCACTCACTACTTGCTTGATCCCTAAGGTTTTCTGGCTTGGATGGAGAAGCGGGGACAAGAGCTTTCCTCCCTCAAACCCCCAGTCCTGCACCCCCATTGCATTTGTATTGAGTCCAAGTAACCATCTGTAACTTACAATGCATACGCCTTGTCCCAGAGAAGTTGAGAGAGTAGACCTCCTCCCGGGGTTCTGGTGGTGTAGACACAAGAGTGATTGGAGGAGGCACAACTTCTCACCCTTTCTGTGCACCTTCAGTCAGTCCTGGGGTAGGTGAAGACATTACCTTGGCAATGCAGGAGCATCCTTCTCAGAGGTAGTAGAAAACAAAAAATGACCTTCTGTCCCCAACTCTTGTCTGGCTTTATCTTATACCATTTGCTCTTTGGTCTTCCATACCTGCCTGCTGGTCCTTATAGTGAAAGAGCTTCTTCTGCCTCCAAGAAATTGCTATCTGAAACAGTATCCCTTGCAAAACTCTATCCCTATAACTTGCTTATTTTTCCTACAGCATATGAAATTACTATTCGATATGATACTTCCTGTGTAATTACATATTGCCTGAATGTGAACTCTTTAGGGGTCCTGCGTTCCATGACCTAGAAGAGTGACCAGCACAAAATGGATCCTGGGAAAATGTGTGTTGGGTGAATGAATGATAAATTCTGAGTTGGCCAATGTTGATTTTCAGGTTCCCATAAAGCTTTCCCTTTTTTCCAGGATAGTTAACATTGCTACTGCTGGGATTTCCCCTCAGCTCACCCATTCTGTGTACCTTTTCCATGAATGTCTCAACATAATGGTAGCTCTTTTAATATCTATGCTTGCTAAATCCTACATCCATGGCTTCTGTTTGTGTGTGCTACTGAATTATTTTTCTTCTTCTTATGGGTCAATTTCCCTAAGCTTTTGCATGCTTAGTGTTTTTAAATATATTTTATACTCTATGATGTAAAGAGTTTAGATTCTGTAAACTTCTCATGAATTTTATTGAATTTTTTTCATACAGTTACTCTGGGACATAACCTTGATCCTGTGGAACATGAGTTTTAGATAATCCATAAAGAATTAAGAGTGAACAGTCCTAGAATGTGTGTCTTTCTTCAATCAAAAATAACAACAATAAATGCCCTTTGCTTTTTAAAAGTAATTTTCCTATATTTCTTTAAAAATTAAATATCTAAAAACATTGGAAAATTGCAAAAGCAATGATAGCAAACACTATTAACTTACTGCTCATTAAACCTCTGCACACAAGGGTCTTCTAAATGAAACTTGTTCTAACCTTGGACACTCCCTACCTGAGGGTTTTCTTTGTAGGTCCCAGTGCAGGTTGAAAGGGCTCAGCCTCGGGAGGGGCCAACCTCAGATGATAGTCAAGGATGCTTGTGGCTTTTATTAGTCTTCACTTCATCTGCTTCTTTCCTGTCTAAATCATTCACATACTTCAAAGATTTAAGTCAAATGCTGATTTCTTCATAAAATTTTCACTATAAGTCTAACATTTACAGGTGAGAATTCTGAAAAGCTTAACTTGTGCTTATCAAAATCATCCTAGCACTCTATCTGTAACTCTGTTCACAGTAGCATTTATTTTTTTTTACAGCACTTTACCTTTTCTTTAATTAATTAATATTTTAGAGTGATTTTAAGTTTATAGAATAATTGAGAAGAAGATAGAGAGAACTCCCATATACCACCTCATCCCAACCACCTGCACCTCACACACACAATTTCCCCTATTCTTACAACTGATTTAAAATTCATCTTCATTGATGTTCATAAGGGATAAGGGATACTGGCCCAAAAAGTTTACTTTATTTTGTTGTATCTCTCCAGGTTTTGGTATCAGGATGATGTTGGCCTCAAAAACTTAATTATGGTAGGGTCCCTCCTTTCCAATTGTTTTGCAATCTATCTATCAGACAAAGATCTAATATCCAGAATCTACAAGGAACTCAACCAAATTTACAAGAAAAAAATGCATTAAAAAGTGGTCAAAGGACATGAACAGACACTTCTCAAAAGAAGACATTTATGCAACCAACAAACTTATGAAAAAAAAGCTTAACATCATTGATCATTAGGGATATACAAATCAAAACCACAATGAGATACCATCTTACATCAGTCAGAATGGCCATTTTTAAAAAGTCAGTGAACAGCAGATGTTGGAAAGGTTGTGGAAGAAATAGGAATGCTTTTACACTGTTGATGGGAATGTTAATTAGTTATATCATTGTGGAAGATGGTGTGGCAATTCCTCAAATATCTAGAACCAGAAACACCATTTGATCCAGCAATGCCATTACTGGGTATATATCCAAAGGAATATAAGTCATTCTATTACAAAGATACATGCATGCATGTGTTCATTGCAGCACTATTCACAAAAGCAAGGACATTCAATTAACCCAAAAGCTCATCAATAACAGACTGGATAAGAAAATGTGGTACATATACACCATGGAATACTATGCAGCCATAAAAAGGATGTCCTTTGCAGGGACATGGATGAAACTGGAAGCCATTATGCTCAGCAGACTAATGCAGGAACAGGAAACCAAACCCTGTGTGTTCTCCCTTATAAGTGGGGGCTGAACGATGAGAACACATGGACACAGGGAGGGGAACAATCCATGCTGGTGCCTGTCAGAGGACGGGGTGGGCGGAGAGACAGTATCAGGAAAAATAGCTAATGCATGCCGGTCTTAATACTTAGGTGTTGGGTTGATAGGTGTAGCAAACCACTGTGGCAATGTTTTCCTATGTAACAAACCTGCACATCTTACAAATGTACCCCAGAACCAAAAAAAAAGTATTAATTCTTCATTAAAAATTGACCATTTTAAAAAATCACCTTCATGTATCATCATCTCTATTCAATAATACACTAAACTAAAGCAAATAACACACCTTCAGCTCTTTTGCATAACTATAACATCTCTAAGCAGCTTTGTGTCAGTCCATACTTAAGATCTGTGAACATATTTGAAAGATGTGTCACCGATTCTCCATTTGTTTTTTCCTTTTATTTTATTTTTCTACATCGTTTTGAGATATGCATAAGACCTGAGATTCTTTACCTTTCAGAATATTTTAATGAAGCAGATAATTAACACATAAGACATTGTTATGTTTTAATAAAATTAATCTTGCTAGCCAGGTGCGGTGGCTCACACCTGTAATCCCAGCACTTTGGGAAGCCGAGGCAGGTGGATCACGAGATCAAGAGATCGAGACCGTCCAGGACAACATGGTGAAACCCCATCTCTACTAAAAACACAAAAATTGGGTGGACATGGTGGCACGCCCCTGTGGTCTCAGCTACTCGGGAGGCTGAGTTGAAAGAATCACTTGAACCCAGGAGGTGGAGTGAGCCAAGATTATGCCACTGCACTCCAGCCTGGTAACAGAGCAAGACTCCGTCTCAAAACAAAACAAAAAAATTAATCTTGCTGATAAATTATTTTTTCTGGCCGGGCGCGGTGGCTCAAGCCTGTAATCCCAGCACTTTGGGAGGCTGAGGCGGGTGGATCACGAGGTCAAGAGATCGAGACCATCCTGGTCAACATGGTGAAACCCCGTCTCTACTAAAGATACAAAAAATTACCTGGGCATGGTGGTGCGTGCCTGTAATCCCAGCTACTCAGGAGGCTGAGGCAGGAGAATTGCTTGAACCCAGGAGGTGGAGGTTGCGGTGAGCCAAGATGGCGCCATTGCACTCCAGCCTGGGTAACAAGAGTGAAACTCCGTCTCAAAAAAAAAAAAAATATTTTTTCATTGTTAAACATCAAATTTCTGTATATATTTTCTTTCCTGACCTGTCATGTCATAGACTACTTTCATTGTGGTTTTGAAATAATTACTATAATATTTTTAGAATATTTTCTCCTAACATTGGGCATAAAAAGGCCTGCAAATTAAATTATTTAATCAATTGGTTTACATATTCATTGAGCACAGATCTATCAGGAACTGACTCCATGCTCCCAGGGATCCAGGGATGTACATACGATAGTGAACGGAGGAGCCTCAGATCTTGTCCTCATGGAGCCTGTAGTTGGGGCTCTGCACTCCCGAGTCTGCCCAAAACACAGGAATTTAGCCTGGATTTTTGTAGACAATACTTCAGTCAAATTTTGATTATGGAAGAATTGAAAAGAAACTGTAAGAAAATTGTGGATTTATCCACAACTGCAAACATTCAGGTCTGCATAATCCTCTAATTCTTGTTCAAACAACATTTGTTAATAATAAGTGAGAAGCAGAGCAATATTCAATTCACCGTGGTAAGGTCCACATCTATGGGTCCATCTGACAAGAGAAACAAGAGAGGAAGAGAAGCCACTTTGAATGAAGTGGTATCAGGGCAGCCCAGAAGGAGCATCCTTCTCTTTTACTTTTTACAGAGATGCCTGTAGTTGCTGACTTGAGTCTATAAAAATAAGAAAAGTCTAAGCTTAGTAGAATAAGCCAACAAATAAATATCCTCCCATTTGCCACCTGAAGTACCTTGAGAGTAATGTTCTAGTCATGCCCTTAACACAGTTATAACAGATTATACCTTTTCCCATTTCCTTCCAATTTTTCTTGGAGGAAAACCTGTCACAGAAATACTTGAACATTAGGACAAATTTCAGACTATAATTTATAGAATGTTGCATACCATTTAGCTAGCAGGTCATAGCTGTTCCGTTATAAATGTTGGAACCTTCCATTATATACTGTAAATGTGTAGGAAGAAAATTTTAAAACATAAATTATGAGCACTCTTAAAAATATATAGTACTTTGTGGACAGTCATGCTTTGCAAGGCTGTCATGATGGTTCATGTAAATATGAACTTAATGTCTTTTTTAAGTGCTATTCTGTCTTCCCAGCTGACTGGGACATCTCTGAAGAAAGTCAGTGTTTTAAAATTGCATTTGGGAAACCGAAAGCAACTTTGAGTGAACAGGTTTGTGAAAATGCTGCCTGGCTGTTCTGTAGGGAAATGGCCATTGGCATGAGTGAATTTATTCAAGGTCGTACCACCAGTCCATTCACGTTGACACTCAGATGTCCAGGAAGGCACTGCCAGCCAGGGGCATGGGGCACACCGTATAACAAATGCCTTTGCACCACCAGTCCCCAGGCTTGGGTGCAGAAGGGCCAACATCCTTGGCATTGCTGTGAACGTTGCTGATGGGAATCAGTTGTCTCTATGACTATTTGAATTTTAATTCATTTACTGCACTGTAGCTTACGTCTCTGACTAGGTATTATTTCAGCTCCCAGGTGCTTTGCTTTGTGTATTTACACATGTGCTAATGTGACAACTGATCATGCCACCCTCAAAAATATGAATAGGCACGTCCTTCACTGCCCCCACTGAAAAGCTTGCCCCTGTTGATTGTGAATGAGCAACATTCTTCTGATTATCTAGCCCAGGAATCAGAATAATTGATGGCACAGACCCTACCTTGCCACGGTGACCCTGAAATTTGATCAGTGACTTCAGGGGTTCGGGCAGATAGTAATAGGTTTATGTGGGTGTATGCACACTGTCTTCCCATAACTCCAAGTATACACACACTGTCAGGCTACACCTGTCCCTCAAGGTGTCTTAAAAATGCAACATCACTCTTTATTTTAATTGATTTCACTGGCTGAGGCCACAAGAGCAGAAAAAGAATGATGTAGTATCTCCTTCCTGGTTCCTGCAACTGGTGTGAAACGATATTATCCTCTCAGGCCAAATGCTGTCTTGGGAGCCTCTTGTGAAGACCAAGCAATGAAAGCTGATGTGTAACTGCAAGAGGCCGCCCTGGGGGAGGGCATCTGACTGCTGCCCAGCCAACAAGGCTGCAGACACCTCTGCCCCCCTGGCACGCTTAGCACCAAGAGGTCAAGTACCAAATGACGATTATTTTAGACAAACGTCCTTCTTTCCCTGAGATCTTGGATTCTGCACTAGCTTTCTGGTCTCAATTAAAATAGCAAGCTGTCGAATTTTGTATAAACTTGGACAGAGGGAGGGTGGAGGTCTTCACCATCTCCCTGAGAAGTAAAATCCCCATTAATTTGCTGATCCTGAGAGGCTCCGGGGAGGGGGCGGGGGCTGCCATCGATTCTTCTTCTGTCCTGTCCCGGCTCTCAGGCTCTCAGCAGCCTTTACCATCAGACACTTGTCACCCAATTGCTTATGGCTCTTAATTGAAGAGGAGATTGTTTTCACATTTCTCCTCTTGGGGTCAAGGCTCAAGGTCCCGCTGTCTTGAAAGGGGCTTCCAGCTCCCCTACACGCCTTCCTGCTCCTTCTTCTTATACTAGAATTCCCCCTTTCCTTCCCAGTCACTGGAAGACAGACTTCAACCTTATTTCAAATAATCTGAGAAGCAGTTATTTATTTTGAATTGTACGGGACTTAATCTTAAAGTTTTGGGGCAGTGACTTTTATTCCTGCATTGGTGCAAAGTTTATTAAGCATGCTTCACAGGATGCAAAGATAGATTGTCAAGAAGAAGAAAGGTAAAAACATGAATAAAATGTCACTGCCTGAAACAAAGTCAAAAAGGTAGAAAATCAACCTGCTGCCTGGGACGAACCCACAGGCACAGCCGCGCCGACAGTCCCTTGCACGATGCAAGAAATGCTGCGTTCTGAAGTCGGGTCAGTAAACACAGCCATCAACTGAGAGTTAAGTTTTTAATAAATCTCTATTCTTTCCCCAGCACTCCACCCTGAGATAGGAGCAAATTAAAAAGGCCTGGATGCTTACGAATCCTGAGACGTGAGTCACAGAATCACACTTTTGAGTCAAGAAAGGGCTGGAATCATCACGCAGCAAAACGGGGGCTGCAGGTCTAGGGCCCATGGCAGAAGGGCCAGGGGACAGCTCTGCTCCCTGAATTGTTTCTGAGTTTGCAAGCCTGTTTCAGAGCCGAAGCCAGTGTGATAAAGTGCTGCTCTTTCACCAGAAAGAATGTTTGCTTACTATTTCATCATCCCCCAGAGGCGTGCAGAAGAAAATAAGCACATCAGTTGTCATTATGACAGGATAAAAATGGAGCTCTCATATTTCAATAACACAACGCGAGGAGCAGCCCATCCAGTGATGAGTTATGGACTCTCCCGCTCACTCCCGACTATAAGTTAATATTATCTCCCCAGGATAATTAGAGTGGAGTTCAATTTCTGACCCTGAATTGCCGTGTGGGCCACACCATGGGTTTGACACAGCGTTTTACACATTTATCTTTCCCCAGAATGCGCTAAATCTGCATGGCGGTGGTGATTCATCTTGCTGCGCCCCTTCCAGCGGGTACCATTCTTCTTGCATGGATTGGCGGGTCCCGGGGGTCCCCTTGAGCGAAGTTCGGGCAGGTCTATTACACTGTGTGTTTTTTGCCAATTTACGTTCCTCTTTGTGTTAGCTTATTGTGGTCACCTCTGAAGTTGGGTCAAACGCACGCCTCCCTGACAGGTCCCACAAGGCCAACTACAGCCGTGCCCACTGCCCGTGGCTCACACACTCACACTGAAATCCAGAGGCCCCTCAACGTGCACTGGGAGTAGCAAGTGAGGCGAGACTCACTCATCTTCAGGAAGAGTCTGCAGCGGGCCTCCTTGAATGCTCATGGTCACTTTTTCTTCCTGGTGAAGCAAAACGACCCCCACCACAGCAGCCTGGCATGACTGAGCATTTTTTCTTTTAGGGGGCAGAGGGAAAAGGTTGCTGGGAAGGATAAGCAACAGGCTAGTGTGTTAGCAAAGCCACCAAACAGAAGGGCATGGCCTCAAATAGACTCCTGTTGAAAACCATGCATGGACAGTCATGTGCTGCGTAGCGGTGCTTCACTCGACAAGGGACCCCATGGGCAGCCCAGCTCCCCTGGTGATGACAGAGCCGTGACTTCACCCAGCGGCCTTCCAATGGGACAAAGTTTGGAAGCATAGGACAGTGATACCTCTGTCTTATAGACATAGGGCAAGGTTCGTGTTTTCATCTCAATTTTAACAAGGAAAAAATTAATCAATTAAAAATGAAAACAGAAAAGCTTATGTAATAAGAATATAGAGAAAGAAAATATTTTCATGCAGCTCTACAATGTATTTGTGCTTCAAGCTGAGGGTTACGACTATGTTGAAAAGTTAAAAAAATAATATTATAAATTAAAAAATACAATACGCATAGCTAAGGTTAATTTATTACTGGAAATATAAATAAATAAATAAATAGAATGTAGCCTGCGTGTCCAGAGTTTATGAAGTCTGCTGTGGTGTGCAGTAATATCCTGGCCTTCACGCTCTCTCCGCACCCACTTGCTGACTCACCCAGAGGCACTTCCAGTCCGGCCAGCTCCGTTCCTGGTAAGTTTCCCATTCAGTGCGATCTTTCATCTTTTATACCATATTTTACTGTACCTTTTCTGTCTTGACATGTACAAGTATTCGCCACGGAGTGACAGGTGCTCACAGCATTCAGCAGAGCCACATGCTGCACAGGTTTGCAGCCAGGGAGCAAGAGGTCACGCCACGCAGCCCAGGTGGGCAGTAGGTGACTCCGTCTAGGTTCCTGTAAATACTCTCTGTGATGTTTATGTGACAGTGAAGTCCTCTACAAATGAGCTTCTCAGAATACAGCCCTTTTGTTAAGGAATGCATGACTGTATTACAACTTAGGATTTGCAAAAGCTAAAGAAATGAAAACTTTGAGTCTAAGTATCTTATATCATTTAACTTTATTTGTTCCAAAATGCATTTTTTCCACTCTTGGTCTGATAGCTATAATATTGGGGCTTGGTTTTTGTGGCTTTTGGGGATACAAGGGGGTCTCAACCTCCTGGGGTGTGGAAGAAAAAAAGGGGGGTGAGGGGTACCTTGGTAGCCTGCAGACATGGCACTGGCTCCTGAGACCCCGAATGCCAGGCCAGGCTCTCCAGGGCTGGGGCTTCTCTTAGCAGGCTTCCTGCCAAGTCCACGTGGCACCAAAGGAACAGCTCACACCGGGGTTTCCGGCCTGCAGGTGATCCTACCGCATGCTTCTGAGACCTGATATTCAGGCAAAATGCAATGGTTTATGGCAACAGATGTAACTAAACCTCATTCTGGAATTTTGTCCACTATTGAGGGGACAAATGTCAGGGAGATGCTAGGAGGCCTGGAGCCAGCTCTTCTGCTGGGCCGGATGGGCCGAGGCTTGAATCCTGGACTGTAATCGTCACTTTCCTCATTGACAACAGCATCCACAGCCGCCTTCTAGGGCATCACTGGTTCGGTGGGAAGATGCCTGGGAGGGACGGGATGCAGGCTGCCCCACAGTAAATGCTCAGCTCGCGTGTGCAGCTGTCCTCGTTACTGTGTGGAGCCGTCTCTTTATTCTGGGATCTCTATCACCTCATTGCAAGCTAGCCATTGAAAGCTAGCAGTCAGCTTTTTGGGATATTTCAGCTGATTTACCCAAGAACAACTGTAAGCATGATGACTGAAAATTCCAGAATAATTTGGAAGAGTCCAAACTTGATTTAGTAAGCCGGAGGTTTCCTCTCATTTCCCCATCAGTATTTAAAATCAAGTATTTATTTTCTAGGGTTGTTGTGCATGTAAATTATAATGAAGGATGCTGTCAAGCCGATGGCCCTTTAGGAAGCTCTCAAGATTCTTGCTTCACCCTTGAACTCCCTACCTGGGTCTCTGATGCAAGTTTCGGTCGCAGGGTGAGATTTGACAAGCTGCTGGTGTTGTGGGGGATGGCCCACGTGATGTACCGTGTTCTTCCTTCTCACAGTGACAGTAGATAACACAGGGTGGCTGGAAAAAGACAAGGGTCGGAGAGGAGACGGAAAAGAATCATATTTCTGCTCACGTTGGAGGGGTGACCTCTTCAAGTTTTCTCTCTTCAGGAAGGCAGAGAGGACCAAGGAAGGAGGCCGCTTTCTCCGTGTTTTGCTCATCTTCACATATTTTATAGTGACCAAGACAAAGGCAGCGACCCCAACCCCCCGGCCTGACTTTGCAGACAAAGGCCGAACCTGCCTTCCCCAGGCTGGACGAGGCCCTGGGAACAGCCGCCCGCGGCTCCCCGGAGGCAGTCCCTGACCCAGTGTACATTCTATTTGTTAATGGATAGTACATACGCACAGGAAACTTAGTCACTGACCAAGAGACGCTAAGATTGCTGAAATCTGGTCACCACATGGTCAGTACCATTCAAGTCTCTGATAGCCAAGTGCTGATTCTCCAATTCATCTCCCGAGGGCTTCACAGAACCAGGTTCTGGTGTAAGAAATCATCCCCTCACTTTGGGAGCAAATGAACTAAGTGGAAATGTTTGTATCTAATTCTTTCTGGAAACAGGGTTCAAAACAGAGGCATCTCCTAAAGCTTTCCCCTGAGAATCTTTTCTCTGCGAAATTACATTGAGTATGAACCTATTTTGACGTGGATAGGATAAAAGACCTTCGTAAGCACATTGCAAGTTGCAGGTGACATCCTGTAAGGACTGATGACCAACGACAGATGAGTGACGGCAAAGAATCTTTCAAACCTAGAGAAAAGCATTGCCTGGTTGACTTGTCATAAGCATGGGAGAGTTTAACTTTGCAAGAAAAAAAGGGCCAGGATGTGCTTCTGAGCCGGCAGGAAGTGCATGCATAGAAATGAGGTGCGCGTTCCAGCCGCCCCTCCATGCGCCTTCCATTTCCATTTGTTTTCCAGTCACCGTAGGATGAGAGAGCAGCACGGAGCTCTTTCCTTCTCTGAGTCACAGGAGCCTCCATATGCACCCCATTCCTCTGCAGGATCTGAGCTACCTTTTTCCTCCCTCTGCTCCATTCTCAAGACAATTGGACACTTTCTTTGTGAAATTCCTTGTCCAGGTGTTAGCCTGCTGCCGCTTTGACCAAAAATGCAAACTTCTTAATTTTTTTTTTTTTTTTTTTTTTTTGGTTTCGTGAAGAACAACATCTGTTTTCATTCTAAAGCTGTGCTCATATTCCATCCCATAAGCTGTCCCCGGGGTTCGATTCAGCTGTACTTTGAGTCCTCGCTCAGCACATTTCCTTTCTGAATCAATAATATCATATTTGTACTTTTTAACATGAAACAGAAGATTTTTTTTCTTCTCAATCATGTGTTGCTGTGGCTTATGCGGGCGGCCATCCTTGGCAAGTGGCAGAGCCGGTTTCTGGGAACGAGGGTGCCGTGGACCCGTGAGGGCTTTTCACGTGAGGGTCAGGAGGAGCAATGCCAGCTTGCAGGGCCCCAGGGAGCCCACATCTCACTTATGTAACTGGGTCCACGCAGGCTGGCTCTGTCTGGTGGGCTCCGGACAGAAGCTGCTGTGGCTCGAGCAATCCTGGGAGCAGTGACAGTGACGCTGAGGGTATTTCTGGTGGAGTTCAGGCTGACGGTGGCAGAGAAGGGGCCACAGTGACGTCCCCTGGATCCTCACCAGCCTTCCTACCTTGTCTATATGTTACTTTTAGACCTTAAAAAAAACAGGGTCAGTCTTAAAGAAGGGAAAAGAAATAGAAGAGCAGAAATAAAATTTTTATAATGGAAATCAGGGAGTCCGGCAGGGAGGAGGAAGCTTGGGAGGGTGTGGGTCTCTCCTTGGGGTGGGGCCTATTCAGAGAAACTGGCACTTGCTGCTCAGATGCTATGAAAGAAAACAGGAACCCCAAAGGACCAGAGGCTTGCCAGTGTCACACCTGCCCTGAGGATCTGACCGGAGTAGGCTCCTCTGCTGTGTGAGAGACATTCTTCCCCACGGTTGTTTCCTGGGAGAGCGGAGGGTTGGGTGAGGCACAGATAATTGGAAGTGACATGAATACGGAAAAGGGCACACTGCTGTCCACAAAGACCCTCCCTTCTCCTCATGTGCACAGCTGTATTCCCGCACGGCCACCTTGCCCACCCCACCCTGCCCAGGCCCTGAGATGAGCTGTGCTGGTGGCTGGTCTTGACCCTCCGCAGCTGCCCAACACCCACACAGGTCCCTCTGAACGTGGCCCCAAATTTTTCCTTTGCCAACTTCTCAGCTGGTTTCTCTCCTGTCCACCTGCTGGATGGCCACACCCGGGACACCCTGAAAGTCACATGGTGGAGGTGGCGGGGCTGATAGTTTGGTCTCCAGAGACTGCAGAGACAACTGCCCCCATACCCAGCCCCAGATGGGGTTTACGTATGTGGGAAATGAAGCCCTACAGAGCTGAGCCTCAGACCTATCCTGGCAGCTAGCATTAGAGTAATTAACACAGGGCATCGGCATATCCTGCAGGCTGACATGCTTCTTTCCCATAGATATGTCCCCAGGGAGCCCTTATTTATTTTAAAAAAGGAGGTATTTTAAAGACTTCTTTTGACAATTCATTTTAAGTTAATTGTGCCTCCCATACCAAGTAAGGTAACCCAAGGAAAATAAAATAAAAGCTATAAAAATAAAAATTATTGGGCTGGGCACGGTGGCTCATGCCTGTAATCCCAGCACTTTGGGAGGCCGAGGCGGGCGAATCATGAGGTCAAGAGATCAAGACCTTCCTGGTCAACATGGTGAAATCCTGTCTCTACTAAAAATACAAAATATCAGCTGGGCATGGTGGTGTGTACCTGTAATCCCAGCTATTCAGGAGGCTGAGGCAGAAGAATTGCCTGAACCTAGGAGGCGGAGGTTGTGGTGAGCCGAGATTGTACCATTGCACTCCAGCCTGGGTAACAAGAGCGAAACTCTGTCTCAAAATAAATAAAATAAAATAAAATAAAATAAAATAAAATAAAAATAAAAAATAAATAAAAATAAAAATTATTGGCAGAATTTGCAGAATTTATACTTCTGTTCTCAATTAGATTTTGCTAAAATTTTAATTTTCTTTTATCCCTCTCTTACATTTTTTCTAAATAGAAAATGTGCTTATTTAATCTATTGCAAAATTAAACAATATCAGTTTATGGCAATTTAAAAAGACACAAAGCATTGTGTATAGCTTAGAAGCATATATACAAGCTGACAATTTGAATAACATATTTGAGGACGAGAAATACCAACCTCAGGATGGTGTGTCTTTAGGAAAGTTAGAGGGCTTGCATGGGGAGCCAGGTACAAACTTGAACTGGGGGTTTAACTTCTTTTCTTTTCAGAGACAAGAATTCACTCTGTTGCTAAGGCTGGCCTTGAACTCCTGGGCTCAAGGGATTCTTGCATCTCAGTCTCTCAAGTAGCCTGGAAGATAAGAGGACAACATCATGCCAAGCAAACTGTGGGTTTAAACTTTGATGTCTAAAAAAACACAAATACATCCATGTCCATAGCAGCATTCTTCACAACAACCAAAAGGTGGAAGCAATCTAGTGACTCACAGATAGATGAACAGACACAGAAAATGTGGAATGCACTTACGGAAAGATATTATTCAGCCTTAGAAAGGGAGGGAATTCTGAGACATGATACATCACAGACGAAGCCTGAGGACATTGCCTCGGGTGAAACAAGCCCATCACAAAAGGGCAGACGTCATGCAATGTCACTCATGAGGTACTTGGAGCAGTCAAGTTCAGAGAAAGTAGAATGGTGATTGCCAGGCGCTGGGAGAGATGGGTGCAGAGTTTCAATTTTGGAAGATGAAGGAAGTTCTAGAGATAGATGGTGGTGATGGGAGCATACAAGGTCATTGCAACTTGACACCACAGAACCGTACATTTAAAAGTAGCTAATACACATAAGCTAGTGTTATATGTATTTTACCACAATCAAAAATAGAAAGATCTAATCAAATGTTTCAAATCATGACCAACTATGACACATGGGGGGTTCACAAATGTGATAATAGTTTCTACAATTTATCCCATATTGGAAGGGAAGAAACAGAATTCAGAGTGATGAGAACTCAGAAAAAATTCAGATCCTTCCCTATGAAGCTGGTGGTATCTCAGCCAGATGCCAGCTCCTCCCTCGCCTGAAATCCATCTGGGACGCTCTGAGGGCTGCCCAGCTCCCTGTCACTCTGTCCCACAGCTGTGACGTGTCTGTGTCTCCTCTTTCCTCTCAAGAGCAGGGTGTTGCATCCGTCATCTACTTATTTCTTTATTTTGTTATCCTGCTGACTGTACACAGAAGGGCTCTCAAGAGAAGCCTGTAGACTGACCAGTGAAGCAGCCAATGGATAATTCGATTCCATTATCTCAACTCAAATTCTGGCCCTTCACAATGGACAAAAACCCCTTCTTAGAAACAGATGAATCACAGCCTCTTCCAGTCTGTGCTTTTGTGTTCATGTTTTTTTTTTGTTGTTGTTGTTGTTTGTTTGTTTGTTTGTTTTGTTCTTGCAAGTCCCAAGTGACAAGGAGGTTTCCAAGCTACTTCCTGGGTGGATTGTGATCAAATACAGAGCCTGTGGACCCAGGGCATATTGAAGTAAAGCCTTCTCTTCTCCTGCCGTACTCCGGCAGACTTTTGGCTGCCCTTTTCCAGATTGGAGCTGCTTCAGAAACCAGGAGAGCCTGTTCCTTTCCCCTGGCAGCTCAGAGAAAGAGCCTTCTAATTGACTCTCCATCCTGCCCACTTTGATGCTGGGCAGAGAGGGCAGGGCCTTGAGCTCCTAGAGGCACCATGTTTGGAACAACCTGCAGAGCCCCTTGCCTGAGTCCTGCGGAGGCCGGGGAGCCCTGCACTGACATGCGGCTACAGACCTGCAGTGGTTGCCCAGCCTCTGTTTCATGGACTCATCGCTCTTCCTTTCCTGCTGCTCCCCATGGATGACACAGCCTCGCGTGCTCCAAGTGCTACAGACTGGAGCCAGTCTAGCTTTTCAGATGTGTGTCATCACCCAGTGATTGATTGCTGTTCTTGTGCAACGTACTGGTTTCTTTACTATTTCCAGTTACTAAATTAAATCTTTATTTGCGCTGGTACAGCTTTACACTTTCAACTTCCCTGCACCTTTGGACATAATTACGTCAAGACAAACTTGAAGACACCTCAAAAATAAGCACAAATATGGCCAGCGAGCCTGGACTGAAGCTGTCGTGGGGGTGATTGCCATGCAGGGTACATTCTTAATGTCCTTTCCAGGGACAAAGTGAACATTGGGGCATCAAAAGATCAACAGAATTGCTTACCTCACAAGTTAGTAAAGACTGCGAAAGTTGAAGAGATGCTTTGCAAAAACAGTAACCTGAATGTTACAATTCATACCTATTCATCACGTTCCTTGATTGGAAGCATTGGGCCATGTTGGGTCATGTCCTTCACCTTATGCCCCGAAATCAAATTACACAAACTCCAGGGAAGGGGCTGACCCAAGTTGTTAGAAATGGATGTGCAGTTAGGTTCCAGTTGGAACTTCCTAGAAGCTTTACCTAAGATTTGGGCCTAAGGTCTTACAGGTTATTTTTTATTTTCTTTCTTTCCAGAATTGCCTATGTTTTTTCTTCTGGTCTGGATTAGAGGTTGAATTATTGAAGGATTCAGAGGGAGGCTGTTCCAGAAGCCGGAAGGATTAGATCTCACCAAAAAAATCTGCTTTGGTGCAAGTCCCAGACAGATTTTAGAGCCTGAAGAGGTTTATAAAGTTGGCTGAGTTTGGAATAAACATCTCCAAAATGTTGGGCCTGTCTCCAAACTGAAATGAAATTTGAGGTCCACCCATTTCGCTAGTTATTAAGATAAAGAGAAATCCCCTGCTGGAACTGGATTACACAATTGGTAGTTCTTGCCATTGTTGAAACAGATCTACCCACAAATTTTATGCCTGTCTCCTTTGCTAAATCCAGCTGCTGGAGAAGAAACAAAAACCTTCCTCCTTCCCCCGACCATTTGTTTGGTGTTGTCACCACTGAGACAGCCAATGTTTGTTAAGACTAATATGGAAAATTGGGTATTTGTTTAGAGTAGGCACAGGATGCAGGTGGGAGAAGTGGGCTTTTCCCAGTAGGGTCTGTCAGGCAGGACCTAGAAATCAGGTGGGACCTGGCATTGGGCTCATGGGTGTCCTTTCTGACTTTAGATTCAAATATTCGGTAATTAGATGTGCTAGCAAAACAAATAAATAAAATGAGACATTACAATGAGCTACGAATAGTCTTTCTTTAAGATAGAGAAGCACATGAAGCTCTCCTGTGTTCTGCTTCCTCCTACCAGGGCTCAGGTACACCCATACGGTTTCTGACCTCTTCTGCTCTCCGTCTGAATAGGCACACACCATCACCAGCATTCGCTGAAACAACACGGAATGAACGGCTTTTGGAGTTTGCATTTACATTCGTCACTGACTCTACGGGGCGATGGAGGGAAGCTTGGTGTTCACTGACATGCTCACCAGTTTTTCCAGCACCTCCTGGATGAGTGGGTAGGTCATGCTCTAAGCTCCTCCCCAGAGTAGGGGCTGCCTCTCCTCTGATGGCATCCTGTAACCATGCTGCTGTAGGAGAAATGCTCACAACCGGTGGGCAATCCAACCCTGGTCGTCCTGTCAAACACAGGGAATACTTTTAAGATAACTTGACCTCTCTATAAAGACAATCGTCTGAAGGGAACAGAGCCACTGTTTCTGTGACAGGAGAGGTTCTTGGGTCTGGGAGGTTTTTTCCCTTCTCTGTTTCCCACCTTTTCTTTGTTTACTTTGGATAAATGGAGTTGATACAATCACACATCCCAGATTTTAAGCATGGCCAGAAGTAGAACATAAAGAGCTTGTTGTGTTTTATTTTATTTCACTGTTTGGTGACAACACATTTTCATCTAAATTTAGCTCTAGTTTGAAAGCAAACAATTTAAGGGAATACGATAAAAATAAATAAATAAATAAAAACTGATAAAAATTGAGTAAGTAAAGACCATCCAGTCACCATATATTAACAGTGTGGGAAATTCCAAATGCAGAAAAAGAACTGATGCAGTGAGAAATGTCTTTCTTGATGTTTTTGTTCACTTCTTTGTTGTATCTAAAACATAAATTCCAGAGAGATCCAAGATGGCTGATCACTAGCAGCTCAGGACTGTAGCTCCCAGTGAAAGCGCAAAGAACGAGAGGATGCCACACCTTCACATGAATTCTTGTTGCTCACGCACCAGGAGATTCCCAGCGGAGGAGCCCCACGGGTCGCCAGCGCGACTCTTGTGACCAGCGAGGCGGTTTTGCCGGCACCTTGGAGCGTCGGTTCTTGGTGCAGAGTCAGAAAAGCACCATCAATCTTAACGCCGCTGATTTAGTCGGTGCAGTGGGTTGCTCAGATTTTCGGCGCTGAGAATCAATAAGTTGGACGTCCACTCAGAAACCCAATTACAAAGACGGTAAATACAAAGACTACAGATGTATAAATTTATAACGAAGGGAAGAAAACAGCCAAAAAAGGCTGAGAATACCCAAAATCAGAATGCCTCTCCCTCATCAGGGGATCACAGTTCCTCATCAGCAACAAAACAAGGCTTGATGGAGAACGAGTGTGTTCCAGTTACAGAAGCAGGCTTCAAAATGTGGATAATGAGAAACTTCTGTGAATTAAAAGAACTTGTTCTAACCCAATCCAAAGAAACTAAGAACTTTGAAAAAAGATTTGACGAAATGTTAACAAGAATACACAATTTAGAGAGGAATATAAGTGAATTGATGGAGCTGAAAAACACAATACGAGAACTACGTGAAGTATGCACAAGTTTTAACAGCCGAATTGATCAAGCAGAAGAAAGGATATCAGAGGTCGAAGACCAACTCAATGAAATAAAACAAGAAGACAAGATTAGAGAAAAAAGGGAAAAAAAGGAACGAGCAAAGTCTCCAAGAAATATGGGACTATGTGAAAAGACCTAATCTACGCTTGATAAGTGTACCTGAATGTGCCGAAGAGAATGAATCCAAGCTGGAAAATATGCTTCAGGACATTATTCAGGAAAATTTTCCCAACCTAGTAAGGCGGGATAATATTCAACTCCAGGTAATACAGAGAACACCACAGAGATATTCCTTAAGAAGAGCAACTCCAAGGCACATAATCGTCAGATTCACCAGAGTTGAAATGAAGGAGAAAATACTAAGGGCAGCCAGAGAGAAAGGTCAGGTTACCCACAAAGGGAAGCCTATGAGACTTACAGCAGATCTCTCAGCAGAAACCCTACAAGCCAGAAGAGAGTGGGGGCCAATATTCAACATCCTTAAAGAAAAGAACTTTCAACCCAGAATTTCACATCCAGCCAAACTAAGCTTCACAAGTGAAGGAAAAATAAAGTTTTTTGTGAATAAGCAAGCACTCAGAGATTTCATCACCACCAGGCCTGCTTTACAAGAGCTTCTGAAAGAACCACTACACATAGAAAGGAACAAACAGTATCAGCCTTTCTAAAAAATGCCAAAAAGAGCATCAATATAATGAAGAATTTACATCAACTAATGAGCAAAATAGCCAGCTAATATTAAATGGCAGTATTAAACTCACATATATCACCGTTAATTCTAAATTTAAATTGACTAAATCCCCCAATCCAAAGACAGTCAATTTGAATAAAAAACTAAAACCCATCAGTATGCTGCATCCAGACCCATCTCACATTCAAGGATACACAAAGACTCAAAACAAGGGATAGAGAAGGATTTACCAACCAAACAGAGAGCTAAAATAAATAAATAAAAAGCAGAAGTTACAATTAAGCAACAAAAATCAAAAGAAGCAAAGAAGGACATTATATAATGATAAAAGGATCAATGCAACAACAAGAAGAGCGAAAGATTCTAAATATATACGTACCCAATACAGGAATACACAGACATACAAGACTTATAAAGAGACATAGACTCCCACATAATAATAGTGGGAGACTTCAACATTAATATTAGACAGATCAATGAGACAAAAAATTAACAATGATATCCAGGACTTGAACTCAGATCTGGAACAAGTAAATGTAATTAACATTTATAGAACTCTCCACTTTAAATACACAAAATATACACTCTTATCGGTACCACATCATATTAACTTAGAAGTTTAAACGAAATGTTGGTTGGCTCCTTGTTTGTTATTCTCTTCCCTCATTTTCTTTTATGTCTCCATTATTAAGGACAATTATAGGCATACCCACATTTAGACTGCATTCTAGCCCGGGCAATAAAGCAATACCCCCATCCTCTCTCCCTCTTCCTCTTTCTCTTTCTTCCTCTTCTTTATTCTTTTTCTTATTAAAAATAAACATAAAATAAAACATAAATTTTCTGATACAAAGATGGAAAATGAATAAAATAGCCACGTTCTAAGTAAATAAAATGGTAACATTTGTAATTAAACCCTCCTAATTTAAATATGAACTATTATTAATGCAAGAGGTGTTAATTTCAATCAAATGAGTCATAAAACCCAGTTCCAGCAATATGGACAGATAAAAGTCAATTGACTAAACCAAGTACAAATAAAGAAAAGAAGAAACTACTAGCAGAACGAGGAACTGAAAGTCAGTATTTGAAAGCATAACGTGGCAGATCAGATGGTGTGGTTGCTGTCTTGCCAATCAGCCAGAACCCTTCAAATGCTGTACTTGGTTCCACAGCCTATTAAGGAAATTACTGATCTTTAAATCAATCCATTTCACACCGTAAGCCATTCTTTATTTATTTATTTCTCCCTTCGCACCCACCAGTCGCCTGATTTGACTGATTTTATGGCCTCTGGGTGAAAATATGGGCTCCCCTGCTCTGCTGCTGTCTGCACTCTGCTGTACCTATGCCCAGCAACCATACTTAGGGCTGATCTCTATTCGTTTCCTCTGCAGTCTTGGATGGCAAGGGCCTCTTCACACACATCTTCAGCATCTTCCACCACATCCGGTTCAGTATTTGTATCAGTGGGCTCTCATGCTGCTAATAAAGTATTTGGATTGGCCTGCTCTCATGCTGCCAATAAAGATATACCAAAGACTGGGTAATGTATGAAGAAAAGAGGTTTAATTGACTCCATTCCACAGGGCTGGGGAGGCCTCACAATCATGGAGGAAGTGAGGGAGGCGCAAAGTCACATCTTACATGGTGGCAGGCAAGAGAGCATGTGCAGGAGAATTCCCTTTTATAAAACTGTCAGATCGTGTCAGATTTATTCACTATCAAGAGAACAGCATGGGAAACGACCTATGCCCAAGATGTAATTATCTCCCCTCAAGTCCCCTCTATGAGACACGGGAAGTATGGGAGCTACAATTCCAGATGAGATCTGGGTGGGGACACAGTCAAACAATGTCAACTCTCAAGGCAGACTCAATTGCAAACCAAGAGAAATGGTTCCTACCCACAGTTAAGGGGGATATCTAACCCCTCTGGTCCTCTGGCCTGCACCAGGTCTGAGTTGCTCTCATAGCCAGGGGATTACTTAGCCACAGTGGTACACCATCGATAAGGGTAATTCTCCTGTCTCATCTGTCTAGAGAAGCTTTTAAAATCCCAGTTTATTTATTAATCTTTCTTCTCTCAAAACACCCAGGAAATGAGCGGAACTTAGATTTTTTCTTTTTCTTTTGAAAAAGAGTTTCACTTTTGTTGCCCAGATTGTAAGTGCAAGGGGTCAATTTCGGCTCACTGCAACCTCTGCTTTCCAGATTCAAGCAATTCTCCTGCCTCAGCCTCCCAAGTAACAGATTACAAGACATACGTCACTACACGTGCTAATTTTGTATTTTTAGTAGAAACAGAGTTTCACCATGTTGCTCAGGCTACTCTCAAACTCTTGACCTCAAGTGATCCACCCACCTCAGCCTCCCAAAGTGCTAGGATTATAGCTTCCACATCTGGCAGGAATTAAGATTCTTATAGAATAGGATTTGCACCAATGGTCATCAGAGGCCACCTACCGTGAATCCCATAATATACATCACTTACTGCAGCAACAGAAACCACAACCCAAGGAAACTTGGGATGTATTCCAGGGAGAGAGACAGGAAAAACTACACGTAGGGTTTGGGAGCTAGAGTTACTCAAAGGACTTCTTGGCAGGTAATGGGAAGAATTTGGAACCATTCGACTGCTGGAGCAGTTGCTGGTCTTGTTTTTAGAAAGCTTAAGTCTATGCAGTGTTCTCTGTAGGAGAGTCTGTCTATGGTCTTATCACAGAACGCTGGGTCAGGAGACACGAGTGTTGAGCTCAAGCTCAGATGATCTGCCATTGGTATTATAGATCTGTTTTGAATCTAACAGTGCAGTCTATTTTGAAAGGTTGTGGTTTCTGTTTCAACTTCCAGTTCTTCCTTTACAGTCAAACTTTGAACAGTAGGGCTATTTCTCACGTCATCACATCAGATGTTTGTTTCTCACTATAAATTTGAGTTGCTATTAGGTCACAGTACCCTCTCAGAGAGCACTGCCACAAAGCACTTCTGCATTCACACTCACCCATGAATCTGTATCTCCCTGAAGCGCGAGCTTTATCTGTCCAGGTTGGAAATGTCAAGGGGATGAAGTCAGGTCAGCTGTTCTTCAGACGGAATCTGGGACTGCTCCTGTGAGCACAGGGGGGTGCTCCCAGCAGTGGCACCAAAGACGTCCCTCACAACTTTTGGGGCACCTTACAGGAGAATTCTATTTCTACATTGACTCCCAACCCTGCGTCTCTGTTATATTGATTTGGTGAGAAAAATATATGGTTAGATTTGTCCTGAGTATTCAACACTCTGCTTTAAGTGTAGAGGTGATTAAAATGTGATCCTAGAGACTGAAAACAAAATTATGAATTAGGGTAATAGATATTTTATATATCAGGAGATATATATGTATGTCTAAATGTATATATATGCTAAATCAGAATCTAGTATGACATTGTTTTTTTTTTTTTTTGAGACGGAGTTTCGCTCTTGTTACCCAGGCTGGAGTGCAATGACGCAATCTCGGCTCACCGCAACCTCCGCCTCCTGGGTTCAGGCAATTCTCCTGCCTCAGCCTCCTGAGTAGCTGGGATTACAGGCACGCGCCACCATGCCCAGCTAATTTTTTGTATTTTTAGTAGAGACGGGGTTTCACCATGTTGACCAGGATGGTCTCGATCTCTTGACCTCATGATCCACCCGCCTCAGCCTCCCAAAGTGCTGGGATGACAGGCGTGAGCCACTGCACCGGGCCTAGTATGACATTTTCTAAGCTCCCCACTGGCTATATGCAAATTGGCATTAACCTCTGTTAATCAGACTAGTAATATGAATTCACCTATCAATTAAAGTAGTCTGATTGATAGTTTATATCCTGTTTAGAAAGATGTCATTACAAAATCCACATCCTACTGATAAGGTAACATAGCTTGGCAACACAGATGTTGTCATCTTTCTTAAAATCTTACCTCTGCAAAATAAACAGACAGAGAAAGCAGCTCTCCAGGAGAGCATCCCCTCTTTGGGGGGCAAATCCGCCACACTTTGCCAGTTCTTCAAACGTTGCCCCTGAAGAAAATCAGGTCTGCAGCTGCATTCCTCTTAGAATCAATACCCCAGTTATTCCAGGAACATATTTTTAAAGCACATTTATTTTATTGATTGTCTCAACTCCTCCTAACTAAGAACCATCCACGGAAGTCTTGCGAACAATGCTTTGCTGAGTCTGTAGCACAACAGGACTTTTAAGAATGGTTAGTATGCAGAAACAATGCCCGACCCAGGAAGAATGAACAGAGGTTTAAAGTCAAATGGAGCCTATCGGTCGTCTATTGATATACTGATTCTACTCCAAGAAAGCACAGTTTTGCCCAGATCGGCCCAAGTCTCTCTTAGCATTTAATGAAGGTTCAGTTTGCTGTGGGTAATGAATGCCGCCATGGCTTAGTGCCTGAGTTTAAGGAGTGTTTCAAGTCCTTGTCTACCATCAGAGTCAGGGGAGTATAAAACGTCCAGAAAACAGAGACTTCCTTCCTCTGGAAATACCATGTAGGAGTACCATGGGCTGCCATCAATTATGAAGACTTATGCAGGATTGATCTAAATAATCAAGCTATCTCTTGATTTTTACACTTCACCAAGTGACTGGTATTGTCATATTTCAGAAAATTGAATTCAACTTTATGAAACATATGTTTAAAAGCTGTACACTTTCAATAATTATGCTATAACATCCCTGTTTTTATGCAAAGCTAACTAGATATTGTCATATTAAAATAGCAAATCCAATTCATTTCTTATGAAACACATGTTTAAAAAAAAATAAAAGGAACACTTTAATTATTTCAGGAGTGTTCAGGCCAGCTCGCCAGCCGACTGGATATTGCATTTGTTTAAAACTCAATCATGCAAAATGAAGACTCGATTTGAAAAATTTTAATAAAGATAACCAGCCTATCATGATATCATTTGAATGCTAATGGGCACTCCCATTCAGTGGAGGGAGAGCAGTGTCAACTTCGCTGGAGGCTCTTTATTCTGCAATAAAAACATTTACATTCTAATGATTTTATTAAAGTGCTGGAGCTGTCAGCAGCCCCAGATGACTCCCTGCCAACTCTATCAGTTATCAACTCATATTGCCTTTATCAAAACCACGCAGTGGTGAGCCCACCGCCACAATGAGATGTCTGCTGCTCGCAGAGCTGGTATTTAATCATTTCTTCTCCAGTATTGTTCTGCTTACAGAGCATAAATAAGAGCTTCAAATAACCCCAGAGTGCTCCTGACAATGAAACAAAGTGCCGGCCCGATTTATCTTTCTCACATTCTTCAGGAACCCTTCTCTCCCATACCCACCCCACCTTTTATTTTGTTGTTGCCAGCACTTAATGTATTTTTTTTTTATTCACTATCCCTATCATCATTCAACAGCTCTGAATTTCTTCTTCACCCTGAACAGCAGGGCTCAGGAGAGGGCGCGGCAGAGAGGTGACCCCGTTGGTGGTCGGGAAGTGATAGGGCTGGCCCCGGGGAACGGGGGAGTGTGAGCACTGCCCCAGCTGAGCAACGATGGGGACCTTGGGGGAGGGAGGGGCTGTTGGCTTTGTCTTTGTCACACAGCAGTGACCGTCGGATGGGAGAGAGGACAGATGGGGAGATGCACAGGACCCCGAGCCCTTGTGTCCACTGCTGGCCACTGAAAAGGCCACCGAACATGTGTGCTCACTGCAGAGCATCAGGGTTTCTTTCCTTCTTTCCTTCTTTCTTTCTTTCTTTCTTTTTTTTTTTTTTCCTTTCTTTTTGCTGCTCTAGTTTAAATTGGTAGCATTCAGTTTGGAAAACGAATCCATAGGGAAAACATGTTTAGAGTCATTGAAAAAGTATTCTTCCTTCCTTGACTTTTTACCTTTCCAGAATAACAGCAAGAAACTGAGGAAAAGCAAGAAAACCTTTCTAGGAAAATGCAAAACTGGAAATCTCTGTGAAAGTCCCACAGAATCATCCCCTTCTCTTGACATGAGTTGGAAACAAATTATTTCAGATGAGTGGAAGTGTATCTATATTGTGTAATAAACGAACTTTTTTTTTCCTTTCAACTTCTAGGAGTTTCAATGGAAATTTTCCTAAATGTTATGATGCATTTCCCTTCAGTGAATCAGTTCTGGAGAGTGGAAGTCGGTGGGTCGCCCTCTGTGGCCCACTGGCTGGCATTTGGTGGGCACAGGATGATATAAAATGGTAAACGAAATGACTGCTTGGACACTGAACTTAATTTAATCTCAACCGTTGCATTTCCCTGATGCATCATCTTGAAATTGCCTTGGTGACCCTCATATGGAACAATCCAGACGAGGTTTCTGCTGAGTTCCCTGGGAACCTTGACTCCCAGCCCTGTGGACTTTCTTCTCCTAAGGAATTGCCTTTTATTTGCTAACTGCTGAAAACTCTCTTAATAAAACTCTCTAGGACTGTGTAAAATGGAGCCAGAAGGTTACAGGGTATCTCTCCCACAGAACCCTCTGCAGGCCAAGGCCATTATGCCTCCACTCAGCAGAGGGGAACTTTCTGTCTCTGGGTCGCCTGGAGTCCTGCCCCTTCTCACCAAACCTGGGCCGGCTGGCTCCGCTCACCACCTGGTTCTCACCTGGGGCCTGGGCCTGACCCACGATGTCCGAACATAACTGTTCTGTTTTCCACGGGACTGACCTCTCCACCAGCTGGGAGCCAGACTCAGCCAGCTGTCAACCAGGGCCCTGCACATCCCGATTCTCCCAGGTGGGTGGCCTGCTGGCATCTGACACCACACCTGGCACAGGGGATCTCAGCACCCTGCAGCCCCTGATCCTCCTGAACAGAGCAAAGGGCCATCCAAGGAGAACCCTGTGCTTTCAGTCCGGTAGAAGGCACCGAGGGAACGGAAGAACCCGCTCCCTCCATGATCGACAGCCCTGTGCAGCTTCTCCACAGCAAACCTCCATTTCACTCCAACCAGTAAGCACAACCCTGGGAGAAGTAGCGCCCTGGTATCTCAGAATCGGGTCTACTGTAGTAACAAGTTTCCTTCTGATAAAACATTATACATATTATTTGATTTTAAACTATTACAAATATTTTACAGCTACTTCTGCCGGGCACTTAATCTCTACATTAAAAGTCGGTTACCTGAAAAGTAGAAAAAAAGTGAAAGGACCCTGGAAGGCTGATGGCCAGCGGAGCCACTGAAAACACTGAAACAGTAGTGATGTGTCTCATCTTTACCAAATATGTAAAATCAATATGTCCCTCGACCAAGCTGTCAAGGAGGGGTGGCCGGAAGCCTCAGTTCAGGCTCTCTCTGGGCTCCCGTTCATGCTGAGCTTTGCTTTCCTTCAAAATCCCATTACAGACTGCGCGCAATGACTCACACCTGTAATTCCAGCACTTTGGGAGGCCGAGACAGGCAGATCACCTGACCTCAGGAGTTTGAGACCAGCCTGGCCAACATGGTGAAACCCTGTTTCTACTAAATACTATACATATATGCTGGGCGTGGTGGTGGGCACCTGTAATCTCAGCTACTTGGGAGGCTGAAGCAGGAGAATAGCTTGAACCCAGGAGGTGGAGGTTGCAGTGAGCTGAGATGGTGCCAATATACTCTAGCCTGGGTGACAGAGCAAGACGCAGTCTGAAAAAACAAACAGAAAAGCCCACTGTGGAGATCAAGGGGACCCATTGTCGCTGGAATCTAAATCTGGTGCCAGCTGGGTGGAGTTCACACAGGACCTGGTGCCTTGGCTCTCCCAGGCCACAGAGTGCCACCCCGGATGATTTGGGGTTTCTACTTCTGGGGACCTCTCATGCCCCCATGCTGTGGGGTTCAATGCCAGCCTGGAGGCAGAGCACAGGGCGAGAGGAACGCTACCATCACCTGAGGTTCTGCACTGACATCTGACCTGGTTTCTGAGCTCTCTGGAGACGATGCCCTTCTTGCTTTTCTCTGGCACAGTTTTCCTGTGGACAAAACAGAAGGACACCCTCCAAATCTGGGAGACACTAGGGTCCCGTATCCCTCTGGGCCTACAGGGAAAGCCACGGCTTGCCACAAGGCTGACAAGAAATGTGAGAGCATTCAGGGACCTACATGGACAGTGATCAGCTACTACTCAGGGGACCGTGGTAGAAGGTCCAACTTCACCAAGCGAAGGTAAGCAGGGGGCATCTGCAGCCACGCACAGAAAGCATTCGTTAGCCCGAGCCAACCCTCCCAGAGCTTGAGAAACACTGCTCTTTGTTTTCTGGCCTCCTGGTATGTTGGCATCTTTCCTCAAACGTCACTTCTTTTCTTGTGGCTCAACTTTGAGTCTGGCCTTTCATTACTTTAAAAAAGTACCGCTTTGCATATTGTCAAGACAAAAGATAAACACTTATGCCTAGTCAATTTGTTATATATACATTTCCTTCAAGAAGCCAAATATCAGATTACACTGAAAACAGATCGGCAAGCTTGTGCTGAAAGAGTATTTGAATATTACAGTATTATGCATTTATATATCTTTTTTCCAAAGTTTTAAGAAATATGCAGGCTCAGACTGATTCTTCCTAGAATGCCTAGAGCTGGGGGAAGGAAAATATAGCATGGAGTAGTTCAGACTTCAGGCGTTTTCGATGCAAGGGCCCATGATGATTTCACAATGGACTGAAATGTACACCACTGTAACTAATTATTTTTTCAAAGACATTTATCTGGTTGTTAAAAAATTAAAGTCAAAATGATTCAACTTTGACAGAATCATATTAGATAGATGCATATGAGAGTCAAGATCTCCATAGAAACACAGGATTCGAAAAGTGCAGAAAAGTCATGCTGGCTCTGTGGCCTTCTTTGTACAACTCTGTTCTATCTATCTACCTGTCTATGATCTATCTGTCTGCCTATTATCTATCTATCTACCTATTATCTTTCTATGTATCTATCTGTCATCTACCTGTCTACCTGTATACCCATTCATCCCTTATCTGCTATCTATCCATCTGTCATCTCTGCCTATCATCTATTTATCTATCGTCTATTTTATTCATTGTGTATTTTTCAACTGAGTGATGCAAAACTACCTATTCCACCTCACCAGATGCTGAACATAAAACACAAATTCCCCTTGAAGACTGCGATGTAGACTAGAATTGCAGATGGGAAGGTTGAAGTCAGGAAACTCATCAAATTCAAGCACAGATTTCATTTACTCACCGAAAGGAAAAATTTGAATAACATTTACTAATACCTCAGTTACTACAGTATCTGACTAGCATGAACAGCAATTATTCAAAAGTCAAAGAATCATTTTGAGGTTTAACAGCTATGAAATAATCGCCTTTTTTTCCAGACCAGACTTCAGCTCCCACGGAAGGTGGATGTGAAGGTCAGGAGATGGAGAGGGAGGACTGTGCGTGAAAGTGATGGGAGGGGTCTGAGCTTCGGGGAGGCAAGCTTGGGGTGTCTTCCCTCACAGCCCCTCTTCTGTGAAAGCCAACAGTACAGAGATGTCCCAGCCTCAGCAGTGCTCTGAGCCTTGGCCAGACACGAACTCCTGCATTCCTCTGATATTAATGAGCCATGACTCTCTTTTAGGAGAAGAATCTGAGGTGTGGAGAGAGAATTCCCTGCAGTCAGGCAGTACCTGGCAGAGCCGGGGACACCCCACGCCCGGGAGCGGGGCTCCGCGAAGGATGGTGGTCCTGTGGAGGGAAGCCACCTGCTCACCTCACTGGTCCCCTGCAGATCCAGACAAGGCCACACCCGCCTTCATCCTCGCCTCATTCTGAAGTTTGTCTTTCTTTTCTCTAACACGCGGATGCCCTTTACTGCCTACTGAGCTGCCTACAATACCACACAAAGCCCCGTGTGAGTTTTCTCCAACTGTTTTCAGTTTCATGTGATACACACACTGAGGGAATTGTGTGAAGGGTGTTTGTCCATGTCATTCTGTGTGCTTGCAACAATGATTTATTGAGCAGCTATCATGTCCCAAGAACAGATTTAGGTGATGGAGATGTGAGAGAAGAGGGAAGGGAACAGATGACATTTTCCACCTTCTTGCAACTTGTAGTCTCATTGTGGGCAGAGAAGGTCGGCAAACAAATACGTGTGTGTGTGTGTGTGTGTGTGTGTGTGTGTGTAAAACAATGTGATGTGGCATACCATTCTATAGTAAATATCAAATGTCACATTAATACATCACTATATCTAATCTAATCTAAAGTATTATAGTGCCTGGTAGAAGTAAGTAGTGTGAATAAAATTAGAGCAACATGAGAGAGATATCCACTCTAAGTCCAGAGACAAAGCCGGTAAGAGGTTTCTGACAATAATCTCTATGGAAAAAGTGATAAATATTTGGGATAGATCTTTAGCAGTTCTAAGACACAGGCCTTGTACCAAACAGGGTGCTCCAGAGAAATAAAACCTCTAGGAAATACTTATATGTATACATAGATATGGATATAAATATAAACATAGATCTTTTTTGTCTCTCTTTCTCAAGACAGAGAGAGAGAGAGACTTATGTTTTTAAAAAAATTGGTTCATACAACTTATAGGCCCTGGCAAGCCTAAAATCTGTTGGGTAGTTTGGCAAGGTGGAAACTCAAGTAGGGTTTCTATGTTACAGCCTTGAAGAAAAATTCCTTCCTCTCCAGGGAAAATCACTTTTCCTTTTAAGGCCTTCAACTGATTGGATAAGACCCACCTACCTCATAAGGGTAACCTGTTTCCTTAAAGTTCATTGACTGGAGATGTTAACCAGTCTTTAAAATACCTTCTGACCACATCTACACTAGTGTTTGATTAAATAACTCTTGACTATAGCCCAACCAGGCTGACACAAAATTTAAACATTTAATTATCACAAACCCAGAACCCAGCTATCCTGGGCTTTCCAACAGGCCGATATACATTAGTCCATCAAGATTGACGAGGATGGGGAATACGTCCTGGTTCTCAGGCGTGTGCTGCAAGTCCATGGCCAGAGGGAACGTGGGCAGCCATTTGAAGCAAATGACCATTTTGTTCACAGAGTGAAAAAACAAAAAGGAATTAAAGTTTTCCATGAGAGTGTAAAGAGGGGAGCGTGTGGGCCTACATCGAATCTACAGTTTCCGTGTATTGACTAAAACCTCCAAAATTCAGTGAGTTCTATCATTGCTAACCGTAATTCTAGAGCCATTGGGGGTTTCATCATGATTTGTGGATTCACACAACTATGCTGGTCATTAATATTATCGAAACATTTTTCTGTCTCTCACCACGACCTTGCATCTCTGATGAAAACACACGGAAACAATAATATCCTGGGGACTTTATTTAAAAACAGCCTGGTGGTCCCAGGATAGGCTGGCTGGATGGTCAGTCCCATCCTTCACTGGAGGGATGACTCTGTCTAAGGTGTCAAGTGGCAAGCATGTCACCTTGCGGATTTGCATCTGTGAATCCTGCCAGCATCATTGATGACTTAGGGGAATATGGGAAACTCTGTCCCTCCAGCCTGTGCATGGAGTCTGGGGACTTATGGATCAAATGTAATTTGAGCTCTAAAGGCCAATCTGGAAACCCAGAGTGGAGACAAATTAACAGCACTCGATGTAAATTTACACGTGAAGTGAGCTACCCCATTCACTGAATATTTGCCATTTACCAGTCACGTGCAGAGCATGTGTTGCCCTGGAAGTGGGATCGATTGTAGGCAAGACTGCAAGCCCCCAGCTATCTTGCAGATCACATCATAGGTGGGATAGAGACATGAAACTGTTGAACAAATATTATTTCATGACAACACTCCTGTGTTGCCAGGAAGAAACCTGACCAGTCCGCGGACAGCGCCGCAAAGATAAAATACTTCAGGATGTGAACATTGAGTTGGAGGGAGTAAGAAGGAAGGTCGGGGCGGGGACTGTGCTCAGCATGAGAGAACAAAGAAGCGTTCCTGCAGACAGACAGACCATGCAGCAGCACCTCTGATGGCTGCATTCCTGTGCATGCCACCCCAGGTTAAGACATGTCACGTGGCATTTTTCCTTTGTTCTAGGGGCTTTAGGTAAAGTGGGTTTGAATTCATATTCATTTAAGACATCATCACTGAAATTAGATGTGGGCAGATCAGAACACAGTCAGGGAGGTTGGACTTGGGATATTTGTCAAGAGGACAGTTGCTGAAACGCTGAGGGAGCCTTTATCCTGAAGGGTGGGAGGTGTCATGGTGATCTAAATAGGATGCGGGCGTTTCCTTGATAACGCTTTCTGGTGGAGGGATGGAGACCTCTGTAGACTTGGGCTGCAAGGCACATCGCCTCTAACACCAGGCCACAGAGTGTCCTAAAGAGGGGACCAGTGGGAGAAGGCCACTGACATCACTCTGCATGGACCCGGGTCTCCTTGTCATGACATCATCCTAGGCAGAGAGATCAGAGGACAAGACTATTTCGCCCTGACCACTGTATCTATGTAAACACCCAAAACAGGCAGAAAGCGGGGTTGGTGCCATCTGTTGCAAGTTTAAACTTCTGTGACTCCAGGGGGAAGAAGATTCAAGATACAGATTAGAGGGGCTGAAAGCTTCTGAAGAAAGTTCAATTTCTTTCATGGACTTGAGCCCATAGACTGAAGTGTGTCCCTGCCACACAGACCAAAACATGCACGTGAGTGCTGGAGGTCCCATAAGGAACTGGGTACCTGAAGAGGAGCTTCCACCGTGCTGGAACTTAATAAGACCATACCATCCATCAATGAAGGGAGTGGTTGGTCCCCAGAAATCGCCCAAGCAGCTCTTTGAACTTAAACCTGTCTCCCTGGAGAGAAGAAAGGTACCACCTGGGCTCAGACTCATTTTCCCTCTCGTGATTCCCACCTCTTCCCGCTCTCCTCCCCATCTCTCTCCTGCTCCAGGAGTGACTGACCTGAGCTTTATCTGAGGTTCTGACCACGTCCTCACTCAAGGATGTGTTCTCAACACTCTGTGCAGTTTTTTTGTCTCTTTGGACTTAGAGCTGCTCCTGGGAACTTGTTGCAGGGAAACAGGAGCGAAGGTGACCTCCTCAAGGTTTGGTTGGACTTGTGACCCTCTTCTCAGCTTGCTTTTCAATGCACAGATTATTGATTCTTCTAATGTAACATTAATGGCAATATGCTGCCTTTGACTTTCCAAGTAAACGTCCCCAAAAACCAACCCTGGTTCCAATCAGCCACTGGTGAAGGCTTTCACTCCCTGCTTTCTCCCCACAAGGCTTCGAGAGTCTGTGGGACCTGGCCTCTCGGTCCACGGTGGACACACCCACCAGACACTGGGTCCACCCTTGTTGGCAAACAGCGAGCAGCAGGAGCTGTGCACAAACAGAGCTTTTTGGACACGAAAGCTGTCACTCGGGTCCATTCCTTCCTACCTGCTATTCAAATGAAGACATTGGTTTAGAGGAACACATTTTTATAATGCGAAGTAAATGTCAAAATGAAAAAAAAAAAGTCATGAATAATAGAGGGGAAGCTTCAAAACCAGCATAAATCATTATTTTGGCAGGTAATTTTTTATATCTTTCTGTGGAATCTTTTTTCTATTGATAAATGTATCAGTATAAAATATAGACGATTTTTATGAAATGAATACATATGAATTTAAAACAAGGTACAATTATGGAACCACAACATTACACAAGCAATTCCAGGAGTGAGTTTGGCATCCCTTCTTTCGATTTATAGCAGTTTATTACTTCTGAAAAAAAAAAATAACTTTAGGGCTTATATACTATGAATATCTTAAGCTGGATGGTGATTTCATGTGGACAAAAAAGAGACCATTTGCCACGTTTTGAAGCACAGACCCGATGCTTCTCGGCTTCGTGAATCAGCAACAAAAATGAGCATCTTCCTCTTGCATGGAGTGTAACACGAAACCCCAGGGAGCAGGCCCATGGGGAGGGACCTGCCCATTTTCTTCTCATTCCCTTTCTTTCTAAAAATGCCTTCTCTTGGACTCCTGCCAGAGAAGAAATTTTGAAACTCCTTGACTTGAAAATCACAGCAACTATGTGATCTGTTTTTCATCATGCATTATTGTGCCCGGTGGTGAGTGCCTGCTTGTGAACCCATACATGAATGAACATGCTATGTGTGCACGTGCCGTGTGTGTGCAGGGGTCTGCTCATGCGATCATGTGTATACACATGTGTGATGTGTGTGCAGGGAACTCTGTGTGCATGTGCATGTGTTCAGGGGGTTGTGCATGTGATCAAGTGTATACGCATGTGTAATGTGTGTGCATGGAAGCCCATGTGTGCATGTGCCATGTGTATACAGGGGTTTGTGCATGTGTTCAAGTGTATACACATGTGTAATGTGTGTGCATGAAAGCCCTTGTGTGTATGTGCAATGTGTGCATGAGTTTATGCACGTGATCATGTGTAGACATGTGTGATGTGTGTGAGTGGAAGTCCAAGTGTGCATGTGCAGTGTGTGTGCAGGGGTTTGTGCATGTGATCATGTCTAGACATGTGTGTGATGAGTGTGTGTGGAAACCCATGTGTGCATATGTAGTGTGTTTGCATGGATTTGTGCATGTGATCATGTGTAGACACGTGTGATGTGTGTGAGTAGAAGCCCATCTGTGCATGTGCTGTGTGTGTGCAGGGTTTTGTGCATGTGGTGATGTGTATAGAAGCCCATGTGTACATGTGCTGTGTGTGTGCTGGGCTTTGTGCATGTGCCCATGTATTTATACATATGTGATGTGTGCATGTGAGCCTATGTTTCCTGTGCATGGTCTGTGGACAAAAGTGTGTTCATGTGATCATGTGTACATACATGTGTGGTGTGTGCATGTGAGTACATGTGCACATGAGTGGCTTGTGCAAGTGCACAGATGTGGATGGGTGTGCACAGGCATGTGTGCCCATACGTGTACCCATGTACATGCCTGTGGTGTAGCTTTTGCAGTGCACAGATGTGAATGTGTGTACACAGGCATGTGTGCGCCTATGTGTATCCATGTGCATGCCTGTGGTGTGGCTTGTGCAGTGCACACATGTGGTTGGGTGTACATAGATATGTGTGTCCATATGTGTGTCCCTGTGCATGCCTGTGGTGTGGCTTTTGCAGTGTACACATGTGGGTGATTGTGCACAGGCATGTGTGCACATACGTGTGTCCGTATGCAGGCCTGTGGGGTGCATTCTTGTGCGTGTTAGTGTCCTGCCTCCACCACAGCCGTGCTCTGCTGAGAGCTGTGTTTCTCCACAGAGCTCCCAGAGAAATCTTTTTAGAAAGCAAATTTGATCATATCAAGCCCCATTAGGACAGTTCCGGTCACCCATCACTGCCAGCAGGAAGTCCACACTGCCTGCCGCAGCAAACAGGCCCATTCTGCACCCCTAGCTCTCTGAGCAGCAGCCACCATTCCTGACTGTAATACGATGAGAGCTGACTGACCTGGGGGCTGGGGTGTTCCAGCTCTTTGACCTCATGATGCCATGTGTTTTCTCAAATATTACAGAAACGCTGTGCTCCGCAAGGTCTGCGTTCTGAGCCCAGCTGTGGCAAACGGCCTCGTTTCACCAGCTTTGCCCTATTGTCTCTCTCTGCACATGCACAGCCCCTCTTCCAGAATCATCCTCCCACCGGCTGCTCCAGACAAGAGTTCTCCAGCCATGCTAGCGACGCCTCTTCCCGGCGTGGGCCTCGGTACAGAATCTGGCACCTGCAGAATGCACATTACACTGCATCTGACCCTATTCTATGATAGACTGGGTGGTAATCATGCATTAGTAACACGTTTTATTTTCGTTCTGTGTTTCCAACTGACTCATGGTTGGCAAAGAATAAATGATAATGGGGTGAATCACTAAGGAATTAAATTTGAAGTACTAAATTGAAATCAAAGTATTCAGTGAGTATATCAAGTACCAGGTAAGGGAGAGATCGATAATACTGGAGCAACAAGCCCACCTTCTGGGCTGCTGGCCAGAATGAGCAAAGCTGCTGTCATCTCAGTGAGTGGCCCATCCTGGTACTTTTTCCAGAAACAAACCCATATAAACTGTAGCTCAGTTATGGTTCTGGGAAGTCTCTGATTCCCCCAGCCTCAGTTTTCTCATCTACACAATGTACATAATGACATCACCAGGAGACTAGGGCTGTTATGAGCATTCAGCAATTGACAGCCTATGTTCCTGGAGCAGTGACTGGCACAGAATGAGCCCTCGAAAAGGGCTCTCACTTTAAGACCTGTCAGCCCACGCCTTTGGGAGGAGGCTAAAAAGGTGATTCTGTAAAGGCCACCTTTACAGAAAGGTGTAAAGGAGGTTAAAAGGAAATACCAGGAATCAGAGCACCTGTGTCGAGTCTTGGGAGGGATGGAGGTGGAGGGCAGTGCCGGGCACAGGACGTCCAGCAGCAGAACTCGGGAATCTCAGTGTTTCCATCCTGTTTTTACTTGTCTTCTTTGATTCCTGCCTACCTGGCTTATGTATAATGAGAATACAAGCAATTCCTGACTAATTCGAGGTGTCATCATTAGGCCTTATGAGCTTTTAACTTTTATTTAAAATATTTGGTATTTAGAGCTTAAAACTATTTGTGTGTATGGTAGACTCGGAGAACAGGAAACGGATGGTTAGCTCAATTATAGCCAAACACAACGTGGACCCCCAAACGAGGCTGCATGGACCCTTTCCCCAGCCACACCGCACTTCCCGGCCCTCTTAGAAGGCTGTGATGAGCTGACATAAATGCATGGGACACAAGGCCGGGGGGGGGGGAGGCTGCAGCTCCGGGGAAGGGAGAAAGGGCAAGACGTCTCTCTAGAATGATTTACAGTGCGAGGACCCGGGCTGCACTGCAGTAATAGATGGGGCCCCGTGGTGGAAAATGCCAAGCCCGGGATGGGCAGGTCACACAGCTCAAAGTCAGAACAATAGACGGCTAATTCATTTAACAGATTGGACACCCAGGGACCACAAATGACATCTTAAAAGACCGAGAAATGCCCAGTGGGTCCAGTGGGAAAACTTGGGGCTGCAGGAGAAAGCAGCCTGCTCTTCGTGGCTCAGGAGGCTGATTTGCATTTGTGGGAAGACAGGCAGGAGCAAATTAGCTAATGCAAGGGGGGAGGCAGAGCTGGTGGAATTCACTACAGTGTGAAAGATTCTTGATCAACAGTTTTGCATTGACTACCAATACACAGATCAGCGCCACCATAACCCTCCATGGTTTTCAGCAAAATTTCAGGTGACCCCTACAGTATAAGGCACATTAAAATGGACACAAAGTATTTCTTTATCTTTCTTTTCTTTTTCTTTCTTTCTCTTTCTTTCTTTCTTTCTTTCTTTCTTTCTTTCTTTCTTTCTTTCTTCCTTTCTTTCTTCCTTTCTTTCCTTCTTTCTTTCTTTCTCTTTGTCTTTCTGTCTTTTTCCTTTTTTTTTTTTTTTTCCTGAATCTTGCTCTGTTGCCCAGGCTGGAATGAAATGGTGCAGTCTCGGCTCACTGCAATCTCTGCCTCCTGGGTTCAAGCAATTCTTCTGCCGCAGTAACTGGGACTACAGGTGCACACCACCACGCCTGGCTAATTTTTGTATTTTTAGTAGAGACAGGGTGTCATCATATCTGCCAGGCTGGCTTTGAACTCCTCACCTCATGGTCCGCCTGCCTCAGCCTCCCAAAGTGCTGGGATTACAGGTGAAAGCCACTGTGCCCGGCCCAGAATGTTTCTTTAGGTATTTTTTTACCCACTCAGCCACTGTCGTCTAGTGTCTAGAGCCCCCACTGTCGTGACTAAAACCAGTAAACTCATGGGGTATTTATGGTCACTAAGTATGACTTTTTAGAAAGCTCAAAATGTCTGGAAAGTTCAGATGTTAGTGAAGGTATTAATCTCCCCTCTCATGATTTAACATCCTTATTATAATTATTTTTCTTGTTTTTTAATTTGCTGTCGCCTATGTTTTTGAAAGATATTTAATACGACTGTCACAAACATGATTCACTTCAGCAATATTCACACACTAAACAATGGATTATTAATGTAGTATTTGGTAGTATGTTATTTCATGACAACCCCTCCCATCAGACTTTCCAGCCTCCCATCTCTGACCACAATGTTTTATCCTCCAGCAGAGTTCACTAATTGCGCCATGGTTGAGTTGATTGCTTTGAAGGTGATCACTGTTTGGACCTAGTACCCTCTCTCCATCAGCGTCTTCCTCTCCTCATTTTCCTACTTTTCAACGTGGCGTCCAAGGTGCCGTTGCAAAAGCAGGGTCTTGCAATTCTCTCTTTCTTCGTGATGCTGTGGCAACCACAGTCTTAATAGCACCCACTGCTCTGCTCTGCCGTGACATTTGTCCACCTGAGCATGGGGGAGCGCAGTGAGACAGGCTCTCACATGCCTAAGTAGGTTACCGCCCTGGGAATCAGTCTCAAGGGCGATCTGCACTTCCTCCCTTTCTGGTGTCCCCTCTCCATCCACACATCCCTCTCCTGTCACAGTTTCTAGATCATTTCCACCGGCAATCCAAGGCTCTCAAGTAGCTCCCATCTTAACCCACAAACAAATCAGCAAAGAGACGTGTTGACTGCTTCTGTGTTTCTGCCCATGCCTGTCCTGAGAGCTCCTGCCCTGTTCCTCACTCCTTTCATGGAGACTTCAGCTCAGCCCCAGGTGTTGGGCTCTGTGGCCTCAATGTATCTGCATTGTCAAAGCCTCCATGCCCATTCGTTGTTACTAGCTCCAGGGAGTGAGCTCCAGACTTCCCATTTCATCCAGGTTCATAGAGGTGCACACTTTGTCACTCAGCCTCCACCTGGAGCCCCTCCAGTGCCTGGGTTTCCAAGACAGCACCTGGGCGCTCCAGGATGGAGCTCCTCCTCCCTTCCAGGAACTCGGAAACCCCAAGGTCTCCCAAATCAATCCTGACCACAGGAATCCTAGACAAAGTTAACTTTGAATCTCACAGGACAAACCATCAACACTGAGGTGTTCATAGCACTTACTTCTTTAAAGGCTGTTATGAGATGTGCCTCAGATGTCTCCAAACTTTCAAACTAGTTTTTTTGTTTCTCTGGAAAAAAGCCTTTTCCCACATATCCTTTAAAAAGTTGCCAAATTTGACTTAGTAAGACAGTCTTGATTGAGAATATGTGTGGTAAAGCATACTCTGCGTGGGAAGTACCATCATTATTGAATTTAGCAGTTTAGAGGTAACTTTCTGCTCCAGAGAGAATAGCCGAGAGGATATAACAGAGAACTTCCCGACTTCAGGATTGACCCCACCCTGGTATCAGAGCAGCTGTGAAGTCGTACTGGCATTTTGAGGAAAGTGTCCTTTTCACTACCTACCCTGGATAATTAAGAAGCTTCCTTTGAGATGGAGTCTGGCTCTCTAGCCTAGGCTGGAGTGCAGTAGCATGATATCAGCTCACTGCAACTTCTGCCTCCTGGGCTCAAGCAATGCCTCAGCCTCCTAAGTAGCTGGGGTTACAGGCAAACACCACCACTCCCGCTTAATTTTTTGTATTTTTAATAGAGACGGGATTTCATCATGTTGGCCTTGCTGATCTTGAACTCCTGACCTCAGGTGATCTGCCTGCCTCGGCCTCCCAAAGTGCTGGGATTATAGGAGTGAGCCACTGAGCCCAGCCCAAATGAAACACATATCTGAAGTCATGCTAAACTTTTTCATAGCTGGATAAAAGCTTCATTTTTGAAATCAGTCTCATTAAACTGTGGCAATGGTAGTTTTCAACCTAAGGATGATACTTAATTTCAGGGGTACAGTGTTAGGGAACATTGAGGGTCCATCAGTGCCCCTTCCTGGTTGCTCTGAGTCCCTGGGGAGGACAGGCCACTGTCCACACTTCCTCGACTCCACTGGGGCAGCCTAGAGCAGGGTTGTGGCACCATGCCAGCTGGTGCCCCAAGAATGAGCATGATCTCTCATTTGGTCTTTAAGACTTCACCATTTACAGAAGAATGTCCCCTGATTTTTATTCGCAATGTTAATGTTATTCTTTCATATTGTTTCTCTTTTTCATGAAACTGAATTGTATCATTGTCCTGTGCTTTAGAAATTTTACCTAGATTGTGCTTATTTTGGACAGCAGGTGGCTGATTGGAGTAAACACGCCCCCCTTTTTCTCTGAGGCTCCCAGAGACTCAGCCCCAGTGGTTCCTTCAGACTGGGCTGTGAGCTCTCATGTCAAGTCAGCCCCTGATTCAGTGTTACAGTGCTTATTCAAATCATTTAGATAATAAAAGATTCCTACTAGAGTAAACAAGTGTGAGTATACGTCTTAAATCTTAAGAAATAAAAGCTAAGCTGATGGTTTATCAAGAATTTCAGTAATTTTTTTTAAAGATATTGTGTCTGTAGAACTCTGCTTGAAAATCATATTCAGTTTTATTTATATTATTATGATTAAAATTGTGTCTCATTACTTTTCTAAAGACAAGTGACTTTGACGTAGAAACGTGGCAGCTTCAAGCATCAGTGTAATTACCTTGGATGTGGTGAACAGCCAGGGCTTCTTCAGGAGGAGACTGTGGTGGGGTCTGAGTCTTCTCTCTTTAGCCTTCCCGTAAGTCCTGGTTCCTATGGCCGTGTTGACAGAACTCTCCAGCTAGAGTCCCTCTAGCTGGAGAGTTCCACCGTGGGCAGAAGACCCCACAGCAACACAGGGGCCTTGTAGTTGAAGCTTCCAGCAAAGTGCCGGATTCTGAACAGGAGCATGACCACCTAGCACATCCCCATCCTGGGAAAGCCTTCACACAGGCAAAGACTGTCAATCCGGCAAGCAAAGGCGGCTCCCGCAGGCTGCCCAGCCAGGAGTGATCAGAAGAAACCGGGAAAATCCTGCCACTACATGAAAATGTAACTGAGCCACAATTGCATCTACTTCTATTTTGAAACTCTAGAACCAGGTAGAAGGCACGTTCTGCCATTCTGGTTGCAATGCCTGGTCGCGCTATTGTGCGAGTGCTCAGTTATTATCTAAATTCGACCTGATTAGAAGCCAGACGTCAGCAGAAGACCGGCATCTTCTCAAGGTGCTGCTGGCGGAGCATGGAGATCTGTGCCAGGAAGGCAATACTTTTGGCGTATTTGTGTGATCTAAGATTATAACCTTGGAGACAACACAGCTCTTTCAATTTTTGTTAAAAATGCTAACTTGTTGAAATAGTTATTCGTGAATAATTCTTTGAGCGACTGCTTTTTCCTGCCCATTGAACTTGGCCCTGCCATCCATAGGAAGCATTATAAATTTTTAAAATTTCCTAGGAGTTGGACATTTTAATGAACTACTCACAGCAGTGTCCTGTCACTGGCCAGTGTATCGGAGCAGGCGAGAGGAAATTTATCTCACTGGCACAATATGTAGCATTGCTTGTCACCGGGACCTGGACTAATTTAACCCTGCAGTTTCTCGAATTAACAAGGCTTGTCTTCAAACCTTGGGACACGGGACGCTCTGTTCCGATATTATTTTATTGCCTGCCTCCCCGTCCTCCCTCGGGACGCACGTGATTTAATCCACCTGGAGCCTTCGTAACCAAGCCGTGCCCTCCTGACCTTTGTGATTGATGTCTCATATTTCATGCCAGAGCGGGTGTTTCCCTGCTCACATGACACCCCTCTGCCTACCGGTCAACCTGACCCCCCTCTTTTTTTAAGGAGGAAGAATAAACCTTTGACAAGCAAACTCTTTGTTATGGACGCTCTAACATAGTCCTTTCCAGGGGGCAGTCATTCAATCTGTCAGGCCCTAAATGTGGATAGATCATTGGCTATCAAATGTTCAGACTGAGCATTGGGACATTCATGATTTCACCCACAGATACAACTTTTCTGTGGGAATATGACATACTTCTTTAGGTATTAAATTAGCCTTGGTATAATAATTTGTCTGCCAATGCTGAGAATGAACAGAAATAAAATACTCAATCAGCGTCAGGTAATCATGCCCTGAATTCCATGGAGGTTGGTACTTATCTCTCAAGGTGTACGGTGCTTTTTTTTTTTTTTTTTTTAAATGGAACAAAAACAAAGACTAGAAAGAGGCAAAGGAAATAAGAGAGAGAAGAATTTACATACTGAGCATGAGTCTAGAAGGCAGCCTGGGGTCACGTGGCTGTTGCCTTGCTCTGAGGTCCTGTGTGCCTTATCAGATTCCACATCAAGCTCTCCTCCCCCCATCTGACACTGCACAATGCTGCTGATAAAATGGAAGCAAATTCCTTCTATTAGTGACTGACAGCAATTTGAGTGAAATGAAGTTGTACCACGATATTGTTATATATACAAGGTGCAAATAACCTAGTTTGAATAATCACGGGCTGTGTCCTTTTAAATGATTTTTCTCCCCATTTAAAGGAAAGCCTTTGATGTGATAATATTAATTCCCTCCGTGCTGGAAGGAAGAGGAAAAAAACCTCAGAGAAGCGGAAATTAAATGAGTAATGCAATGTCAGTCAATCTTTTAAGCCAAGGCCTTATTAACTGCTAATCATTTTGTCATTTTGTCGCTCAAAGTAATAAATTTGATAGGAAAGGACTGGAATGTCTTCTGTTTACTTTTATTAGCTTTAAACAGAAACAGTTGTGGAGATATTACATTATCAGGATGTGTGGCATTTAAGTGGTTTCTGTTCAGCGTGTCACCATTTTTCTCCCTTACCAATGTCTGATTGTCATAATTTTGAATGATCTGGCTGCCTAAAACAAAAACCGAACAACAGCAACAAAAAACTAAATTAAAAAAATTTCATCCAGACCAGACATGAACAGAATTTTATCACAGGAATTGTATCAGCATGATATGCCAGACACTTGACGACACCCTGTGTGTCAGAGGTGGATGCTTTGGTCCCAGCGGAGGCTGGGGACCTGGAAACACAGCCCCCCAGGAATCTGCTCTAAAGGCTTGCTTCTACCATCAATTTAAAAACCATTGACTTTGGGCAATCTGAACTTTATCCGTGGCTTTTTCTACGTGGAGGCCCACGACGGCTCGGCAGCTTCGTGGAAGGGATGTGAGATCATTTTATCACATGAAGTTATCCAAGAGAACATCAGGTGCACTTTTCTCCTGACAGGTGAGTGACAGGCAAGTTGCTGTGTCCACAACCGCTCTGCACCCAGTGTGCTGATAACTGTGTGTAGGTCAGTGTCCCCGGCTGATTCAGTGCTGCTCAAGAACTTACGTCTCTCTGTCATCCTAACTGGAAATGAGATTGCTAAGGCTCTGTTGCTGCTGAGGTGCTTAGAATAGAATGGGTCCATAATAAACCTGTGGGCCCTATCCAAGGGCAAGTGGTCAGCCAGGCACTACCCTGGGAAGGGGACGCCAGGGAGCCTGATGAAGGTCCAAGGTGGAGCTGAGGTCCACCCTGATCTGGCCTGGCAGGGTGACCCGCGGAAAACAAAGAGCCAATTACAAACCCACCCTCCACCCACACGACAGTACCCCTGGAACCATATTCTTTTCTAGGGAAGGCAGCACTCACGACCCGGCTGGAGTTTTCTGGGTGGAAAAGCTATCACTGGGCACAGACATCCAAGGTCAGCCTGAGCCTCACCTGCAGCTGGTGGAGTTCATGGGCTGGGGAAAGATGGTGCCCAGGCAGGCTGAGGGCGGCAGTGAGGAGCTGCATTCTCCTGGCTGCTTTTGTCCTGCAATCGGCCTCATCCTTGTCCCCACAAAGCTAAAAGATTCTTTCTGCTTGCAAGACTGAGGCGTTTTCCATTGCTTATTGCACAATGAGGCTTCTATGGGAACTATTTCCTGAGGAAGTTCTAGTGGCTTTTGTGAAAGAAGCCAGTCTGGGTTTGATGTTTGAGTTGGCAAAAATGTTACTAGTTTGTGATAAGAAGATGTGGGACATATTTGGAGATTTTTTTTTTCTCCCTAGAGTTTATTCAAAGGAGCAAACGTGTTTTTTAAATCTTTATACTCATAGTCTTTTTAGGGGAGAGTAAGTTTCGCCGATAGTTTTAAATATCTTCAACTTTCCTGGTCATTTTATAATCATCCAATAAACATGGATGGATTTTCACTGGTGAAAAATTCTGAATGGCTGCTCATTAAGACAATACACAGAAAGTATCTCATGAAATGCTAAATAAAGGGAAGTTGCCAAGTGTCCCACTTTTTCCCAGCAGATGGGGAGGAGGCTGTCTCTCTATCTTCCCCTTGGTTTCTTCAGTCACTTGTTTGATAATCTTGCAGATGCAGCTGGCCCAGCTGTGACAGCAGGCAGGGCATGGCCCTGAAGCCACCCTCCCCACGAAGTCCAGACTGCCTGCAGCATCGCCTGGACGCCTCCCCATCCTCCTGGGGGTTTCTTGGAAGAAGAAACAGATTTTTCGGGAGTAGAAGATTTTCCTCCTGGTGTTGCTGACTTGGTGGACAGAATGAGAGGGGAGAAACAGCAGAGCCAAGCGCCCAGTTCCTACTGGGGCACAGCGGCTCCCTGGCTCCTCTCCTGCCCTCTCCAGTGTCGCCTGCACCCTGCCAGAGAAGTCCATGGCTTCCATCTGGCCAAGATGAACCGGGGTCAAGCTGCAGAGACTGAAGACGGAATCCCCTCTCTTCTACCCTAGGAGCCCTGGGGGTGCACCACTTCACTTTTAGGCAGAACACACATAAACCTCACAAAGGTGGAAAGAAGAGCAGAGTTCTTTTAGAAAATTCAAAACACAATGAAACTCTGACCACCTGCTTGTGCCTGGCTGCACAGCTCTAACCCTACCTGTGTGCTTCCTCGGACACTGCCAGGAATGGGTGCGTCTATCTCGGCGAAAGCCTTCTTTTCTTCTGCTTCTTTTTTAGAGACAGAGTCTCACTGTGTCGCCCAGGCTGGAATGAGTGCAGTGGTGCAATCTCAACTCACTACAACCTCCACTTCTCGGGTTTTAGCAATTCTGTGTCAGCCTCCCAAGTAGCTGGGACTATGGGCACATGCCACCACGCCTGGCTAATATATACACACACATATATATATATATATATATATATATATTTTTTTTTTTTTTTTTTTTTGTAGAGATGGAGTTTTACCATGTTGCTCAGGCTGGTCTCGAACTCCTGAGCTCAGGCAATCTACCCACCTTGGCCTCCCAAAGTGCTGCACTCCAGGGAGTGAGACCTTGAGGCCCAGTGGCTCAGGAACCTCTCTGTCCTCTGGTCGCACTTCCCAACACTTCCTGGACACCCACATGTGTGGTTCTCAGCATCCCACAGTCCAGCCCCACTCACCTTCTTTCATAAGGACCAGCTTTCCTTGCAGTCGGGCTCAAGTGACATTTTTCTGCAAAGGTCTCACTCTGCCCCATTCTCAGCAATAGGCAGAAAATGCACTGGCATTAAAAACAACCTCACTGATCTCATTCGTAGCATGTGATTCCGCCATTTATTTACATAATAAAAGCACTGGAGACACACAAACCACAGCCTCTCTTTTCAGTGGCTTAGAGAACATTCAAAGCATAGAAACACATTTTTAAATATTGATAGGCACAAATTATCTCCTAATTTATTTTTAGAAATTGAAACCAAGGCAAAATGAAACGAAAAACAACTACCACCCGATTTACTGTTTTATGGGAGAGATTTTGTGTACTCGTGTGTGGTAGGCGTGTTTATGTGCAAGTGTATGCTTCATCTGAGTTAACACACTATAAAATATAGTGTAGTGTTTTGCAGATTTCTTTAAAACATGAGAAATTTACTGAATTCCTTTATAACAACGGCAGTGGGAGCCAGTGCCTGCTGCAGGATGTCTTCAGGGAGCTTGACTACCTCTTCTAACCTCAGTGTTTGCTTCTGCACTTGAAATTGGGGTGGCAAGCTTCAGCAGCCCCCACCTGGAGTTAAAAAGAAAGAATCCAAAAGTGAAGGCCTAGACTATTGCATTCATACCAGGCAGTGCTTCTGTCTGCTGTCTACACCTTCGGCACACAGCTGGATCGAAGGAGGACGTTTGGCTGGCGGCCACCAGGAGACGCAGTTCTCAGGCTGTGGCTGCATGTCAGTGCTTTGCTGGGGCAGTGAATGCATGTGAGACCGCCTCTAGTAACTGGGGACTGGAGAGGCCAGGTGGGGGTGTCCTGAGGGCATGTCTGTATCGCTGAGGGGTGTATGTGACATTTAAAGAATTCTCCTCTGGGCCAGGCATGGTGGCTCATGCCTGTAATCCTAGCACTTTGGGAGGCCAAGGCAGGTGGATTGCCTGAGCTTAGGAGTTTGAGACCAGCCTAGACAACAGGGTGAAATGCCATCGTTACTAAAATACAAAAAATTAGCTAGGTGTAGTGGCATGTGCCTGTAGTCCCACCTACTCGGGAGGCCGATGCAGAATTGTTAGAACCTGAGAGGTGGAGGGTGCAGTGAGCTTAAATTACAAAACTGTATTCACTCCAGCCTGGTGACAGAGCAGGACTCCGTCTCTAAAAAAAAAAAGAAAAAAAAATACTCCTCTGGTCCCTCAGAAAGGATGACACTTTCCCAATAATGGACTTGCCTCCATTTTTGAGGACCTTGACCAGAAAAGTCACCTTCTTATGAACAGAAGATGAAGGTACAAAAGACGTACTATTGCACAGACTACCAGGAAGGCCTCTGCTCTGGCTGCACCATGGCCTATCTCTGAATGCAGAGTAGACCAATGTCCAACAAACTGTTTAGGCAACAACAATCTGTGACTGTCAAGAACCAGTTCCATCACACTTTACATAGGTTTTCAGATGGATGGTCATAGCGTGAAGTCATCCTGTCCATACAGCCATGGATTCTATTTATTTGTTTCTTCCGTGAATGAGCAGTCAAGCTAGTTATATGGATTTGAATAAATAAATCTGATGCTGAGTCACTCTTGCATGTAACTCTTTGTGTGTTAATTGATTGATTGATGGTTGGACTGTGGCAGCTGTCATCCTGGTAAGATTTCCTGCTGTGCAATAGTGGAGATATCACAGACCCCCAGACTTGAACGTCCTTCTAACTGAAGACAAAATCATAGACAGATCATTCCAAGCAGAATAACATCAGGGCCAGGTTTTGGAAAACACACTCATTACTCCTTCCAGCAAAAATAATCACTAACAGGATAGATCCCCACCTTCACCCCATCTATGAGAGAAATTGCAGGTCGCATGCAATCCCAGGAGTCCACATACCCCACTGCTGCCTCACTGCGTAGGCACACCCTTGTCTAGCACCTGCAGCCAGTCTCCTTAGCAACACTTATATGACTCAAGTGGTCTAAAATAAATTATTATCCAATTAACCCATTCCAAATTATGGTAGATGTTTAATAAGAGAAATCATGAGAAAAACTATCATCCAATGTAAACAGAAATTATATACACACCTTAATTATTGCAAGTTACAAAATGCATAAGGGAGATATATATTTTTCCTGTGACAGCCATTATTCATTTTCAAATTATTTGTGAAATGCAGTAGCAATTTGCATTTAAATTATACGTTTCTTATGAAGAGCTTCATGTGCTGTGGATGTAGTTATTCGCACACAATCACACACACACACACACACACATGCACACACACACACACAAATTACAGCTATTAATATTGTCATAACATAAGAGAAAATAGATTTTCTTTATGGAACATGCTGATAGTGATTATTACCATCATTCACATTTTAAATGGTGGGATTCTTGGGCCTTGAGAAATAAATTGATTTGTCTAAATTCACATTCTGTGTCCCTGGTACAACTGAAAATGAAAATAGGGCTTGGGTTTCACTGTAGGGAGTGTTGCTTGCTTTCAACTCTGGAAATGCCCTGAGTTGAAGGAGTTCAGCTGATCGATCTGCGCACACCAGCAGACAAGCTGCCTCCCAATGGTTGTGGATTTGAAAAAAAGTCCCCACCTATCTCTGTTCACAGTCTGCCTGAATCTCTCAGGAATAGTGACGCCCAGTTTCTTCCTCAAGTACTGAAACCCTCAGTGATTATTTATTTTTAAGGATGAATGAGGGTTTATTTCTTCCCCTAATTTTCACTCTTATGCAGTACTTATAAATACTGGATATTCAAAGTCATAGAAATAATGCTAATGTATCCAAAGCTGCCTCCTCTAGCTGACAATGTTTATCCATGAAATGTCACTTCCAAATCTGAAACCCAGGCATAAAGTTTAGGTGTTCACAGACAGCCATTGTCTTTTTTAAGCTGCTGAACCCCAAATACCACCTGCTCTTTGCTGCCTCCTCCCTGGGAAGTTGGGGTGCTGCCTGTGGGTCTGTGGACGACGTACCAGCTCCACGGAGGCCCCTCAACAGAGGCGTCTGTGCGGGTGCACCTGCATTCATCACCAGCCCGTCCTGAGAATGTCCCACTATGTGAGGGCATTTCCTTAACTTTTACCTTTGTTGTAGGCTAGGTAAAAGAGAAAGAGACACTGTAACTGCACAGGGAGCATTGAGATGTTGTGACCTTCAAGCTTCATGATATACTGGTGTAATATTGCATAGGGAACTATCATGGAGATGTAACATATTCACTGAACTCATCACCCTGCCTCACTTCTGAGCCTTACAGATATAAATGTATATATTCATATTAGAACTTTGTTATCAGTGTATTCAAATGTCGTTTTGGGGAGAGCGTGATTCTCAATAACGAAAAGTGATGGTCTGATCAGGAGACTTCAGTTGACTGGACCAACTCAGACCCTCATTTTCAAACATCCAACCACTCCTTCCCACTGATACTCTTCAGATAAAAGGGGTTTGGAGCATGCATAAGGGGAAGTCTGCTGACAGTGGCTTTGGATTGTGACCGAATTTTCACACATTTTTATATCATTTAACAGATTATGGTAGTGTGTACATCTTTGCTGCATTGGGGGTGGTAAGCCTCTATATGACTTGGATCTGAATCTCCATAGAGAAAAGCAGAGCCCCACAGAGTGTAGGAGATTCCTTAGTATATAATGCGTGTAGGATATGTGTGTAAAAACTGTATGCTTTTCCTTTAGAAAAGAGTTTTCTCAGCTGGGCACAATGGCTCACGCCTGTAATCACAGCACTTTGGGCAGTGAGGTAGGTGGATCACTTGAGGTCAGAAGTTCGAGACCAGACTGGCCAACATGGTGACACCCCACCTTTACCAGGATTGGTGGTGGGCGCCTGTAGTCCCAACTACTCCGTGGCTGAGGCAGGAGAATCGCTTGAACCTGGGAGGAGGATGTTGCAGTGAGCCGAGATCGTGCCACTGCCCTTCAGTCTGGGCCTCAGAGTGACTCTGTCTAAACAAAACAAAACAAAACCAAAGAGTTTTCTTTCTTCAGCACATCACACAGATGGAACCTAGATAAGGAGGTGCCCTGGTGTGTGCGTGGATTTGCAAATAGCCATCAGCCATGGTTTAGCCTTCAAGTCTCATTTGCAAGGTAAGCGGTCACATCACGCAGAGCGAGGAAGACATGGCCAGAATCCTCACTGGCTCTCCCATTTTGTTATAATAAAATAAGCTTTATTAGCCAATCTTTGAATTAGCAGCAAAATATGTAAAAGACTGCTAGACTCCTCTTAATCTCAGAATCATTTTCTTGTAACCTCTCAAGAAAGAAAAGAGGGTAAAATACGACTTGAATGAAGGCTCGTGCACTCATTCTGTCCTTACGGTTGGGACTGGTAATAGACCACTCCTTTTTAAGGTAATATTTTTACCTTAAAGGCCACTAAGGCATGGTGGACTAACTTAGACATGATGGATAAAGTACTTAACTGCGCACATTGGGTATCAGCCTAACGTAGCTTAAATTAATCCTAAATGTCTACTGCTCGTCTCTTCCATGAGGTCAGTAAGATTTAATTAATTACCAGGACCATATTCTCAGTAACATCTTCTAAGTGACTCCGATTTTGTTTCAGATTACTTTAAAAAGTTTTTTTCTGAATCCTTGCTTTCATTGCAGGGTTTCTAATTCCCCTGTCTGTATCCTACTAATCCTAGTGGTAATCATGGTGGCAGTTTTTCACATTCACATGGTCTTGGAAGCCTCCATTCAGATCTGGGCACCCAGCCCTCATGCCTGCACAGCTTCAGGTGACAGGGGCACTGGGATGGGGATTCTTGTGACATCATTAAAACCTGAGCAGGTATTGAACAATGAGAACACATGGACCCAGGAAGGGGAATATCACACACTGGGGCCATTTGGGGGATGGGGGCTTAGGGGAGGAATAGTAGGTAGTAGGGGGATAGGGGAGGGATAGTAGAGGGCGAGGGGATAGAGGAGGAACAGTAGGGGGTGGGGGGATGGGAAGGGAGAGCATTAGGAGAAATACCCAGTATAGAAAATGGGATGATGATGCAGCAAACCACCACGGCACGTGTATACCTATGTCACAAACCTGTACGTTCTGCACATGTACCCAGAGCTTAAAGTATAATAAAAATAGATAAATAAAATCGGGTAGAAAAAAATCTTACACAGAAATAAGATAGATGTCACGGTGACGAGCCAAGCTGCACTGAGGAGTCCCCTTGAGTGTCCTAGGACAGAACGTCTTCTCCACAAGAAAAGAGCGAAGGAGAAGAGAAATAGTCCTAGCACCTTAGCATCTGAGCACTCCTGAGTGGTGGTTAAAAGTGGGCTAGTTAACATCAGAGGCTCCTCCTGGCCACGACAAGTTGCCGGACAGGAGCAGGGTTTCAGACACGACAGCAAGCATATTTGAATATTGATCTTTGAAGGTCCATTAGCTCTCTGCTAAACACTGCAGACATCACAGATTGATGTCTCTTTAAACTGTGTCTGAGAGCCAGCCACTGGGGGAATCCTGCTATTGACTCGTGATGCTTGAGAAGTCTTGCCAAGGAAGAAAGTGGGCTTTCGGGCTGCATCACCCCTTCCGCTTCCTTCTTCCATCTGTTCTTCCACGTCTCCTGTCCCTCCCAGTCACCTTCTGTCCCATTCCTCAGCCCTCCTCAAGTTTTTGTCCTGACAAATTATAAATGTTATTTTCTGTAAGATGGGTGAATTACTCTCCCTTGATATTTGTGGATGTCGCTTGAAGCAGGCTCTTGCGTGAAGAGCAATGGTTTACAAAGTGTCTTCTTAATGCGAAATTGTTTAGCTCACGAAGTAAAAGCACTATCACATAATAATAATAAAAACAATTATTTGTCTTTGAATTGTATTGTTGATCTAATTTATCATCTGGCTATTTTGATAGGCTAGAAAGTTTAGAAGAAGGTTATAGTTTTTAAAAGAAGGGAGAATTTTAGTCATTGACCAACATTTTAACAGGTAAGAGATGGGGAAGATGGTGCTAAGTTTATGGAAGGTGCCGCAGTTGTAGGAATGCATTTCGAGCTCACCTGATCACTTAAAAGACTCTGTATCTGCTTGAGAAGAAGCAGAAGGCAGTGCTGGAGGGACTAGGTTCCTGATGAGGGGGTTGGGATTCAGGTCACTGCTCACCCTGTCCACAGGCACACCTGGTGCTCTACCAATACATTGGAAATATAATTTTTATCAACAGTTGTTTATTTAACAGCTTACAAATCTTTCCCATCGATTCATGCCATTGCCTTATTGACTGGACTGCTGTGCTGAGAAGGTCTGCTTTGTGGAGTGACCACATCTTACCGCGTGTTCCTGGATGGCAAGGAACAGGCTGAGGAGGGCCAGTGGGAGCAGTGTTCTGGATTCCAAGTTGTGATTTACGGATTTTACGTTAGGGGTACTTTGATGATAAATACATTGGAATCCTATGTTAGTCAGCATTCTCTAGAGTGACAGAACTAATAGGATATGTGTGGAAGGAAGTCTATCAAGGAAAATTAACACACAGGATCACGAAGTAAAGTCCCACATTGGGCATCTGCAAGGTGAGGAAGAAGGAAGCCAGTCCAAGTCTCAAACCCTCCAAGGTAGAGAAGCTGACAGTGCAGCTTTCAATCTGTGGCTAAAGGCCCGTGAGCCCCTGGAAAAACCACAGTTGTAAGTCAAGAGTCCAAAAGCTGAAAAACTTGGAGTCTGATGTTTGAGAGCAGGAAGTACCTAGCATGGGAGAAAGATGGAGGCCAGAAGACTCAGCACGTCTGATCACTCCACGTTCTGCCTGCTTTATCCTAGTTACCCTGGCAGCTGATCAGGCGATAACAACCCAGACTGAGAGTGAATCTGCCTCTCCCAGTCTACTGACTCAAGTGTTAATCTCCTTAGCAACACCTTCACAGACACACCCGGGAACAATACTTTGCGTCCGTCAATCCAATCAAGTTGACACTCGATATTAACCATCACGAATCCCGAGTAAACAACCTAATGCTGATTTTTAAATGGTGACTGAGGTCAACAATGAATAACAAACTTCTAAAGCCCAATTTAGTATTTGCTAACCGAGCATGAATCTTAACAATGAAGCAGTTATGACTTTCAATGAAAAATGATGGCCCTTTCACTTGAGGGAGATGTGGATAATACATTGGGTTTTAAAAAAATAAACTAAATATTTATCTCATATTATCACCTAAGGAAATTCAATTAAACTATAAAGATGTATGTAAAAATTAAATCACACATGCAGAACAGTCATGGAGTAAAACAAGATCAAATCTGGAGGCATCACATTATCCTACTTCTAACAATTTTGCAAGACCATAGTCACCAAAACAGTATGATACTGGAATAAACATAGGCACATAGACCAATAGAACAGAATAGATAACCCAAAAACAAAGCTGAATGTTAACAGCCTCCTGAGTTTCAACAAAGTAAAAGGAAAAAAAAAAAGTGGGACAAGGACACCCTGTTTAACAAATGGTGCTGAGACAACTGGCAAGTCACATGCGGGAGAATAAAACCGGATCCTCCTCTCTCCACTTACGCAAAAACCAGCTCAAGATGGATCAAAGACTTAAATCTAAGACCTGAAACCATAAAAATTCTGAAGATAACATTGGAAAAACCCTTTTAGACATTGGCTTAGGCAAATACTTCATGACCAAAAACCCAAAAGCAAATGCCTCAATTCTTCTTTTGAGGCTAGTGGCTTCTTATAACATGAAACTCCTGGGATCTGCTTCAGATGCCATTCAGTGGAACGTGAATAGGTAACGTGGCGAAGGATCACATTATGTCAAGATTTGAACCCAGCCAATCCTTAAATTCCTATTTATAAAATGAACCATAATAATTTTCAACTTGTTTATATAGCACACTATGTATTTACTATTACAGGAAGAATTGGTGGAGTTTTAAGATGTTATCTAAATATTACCCAAATCAGTGTTTTTTTTTTTCTTTTTTTTTTTTAAATCAATGTGCATGGATAGCATGAATAAAAAACTAAAAGAGAGAGAAACAATTTGAAAATGACTTCACAACTCTGGTAAACTTGGCAAAATATACTTATGGTATTCTCTATGCATATAAAACTAAAGATTTCAGCTACAAGTTATGTGTGTCCAAACTCAAAAGCAATTCAGGTGCATACTGTTTTGTAAGTGAGACATTAGTATAACCTTTTCTAGGCCCCTTACACCCACCAGCTCTGAGTAAATCAGAGAATAGATGGCGAGAATGCTTAAGAAGAAGCACCATTCACTCGCCCCTCTGACAGGGCCAGAGTTCCAACAGGAACCCTGCATGATAATTGACCTGAATGTGCACAATTTCCTTTCATAGGAAAAACCTTATTATTCCTATTTTTACCTGAGCTAACAGACTTAGAGACATTAAGGAACTCAGATCCCATGGTCTCCAGAACAAATCCACAGGAACCTGTGCCTTGTGTCCTTGACTGCCTGGGACCACAATTGGCCCTATGAAGTATTTTTCCCTTTGTTCTTGAGGAAAGGTAAATTTGGGCTGACCTTACAATAAACATCACACAGCTGTGCTTGTTTAGTTTTTTACACCATTTAAAACTTTTCCACAAAATTAAACTGCTTCTATGAAAACTGTTTATTTAACCTCCAACACATTTTGGGCATACCCTGATAAACTATAGACTATGTAAGAACAAATAAATTCTCACGCCATCCTCACCAGGAGAAGCAACATAGTATTGAAATGGTCATGGAATCACTAAATTTGAGCAACACTGAATCAAAGCATGAAAAACCAAATACAGTCTTCTCAGTGTGTATTAAATATTCTGAAATCTATTTGTGAGGCTATTATAAAACATTAAAATGGCATTAAATGCCACAAATGTCATAGTTTTATTTAGAAGATATTAGCAGGATATTAAAACAATCATTCAACTTTATGACATTTCAGTGAAAACAAAATCTGTTAAATATTTTAGAATTTTATAGATAAAACAATTAGTTAATAAGAAAGTGCCCAGCCCTCCTGGTTTTCCTTAAACTTGATTGATGTAGCACTGGAAGTTTCATGTCTGAGCAAAGAGAGATAGGAACTCACCTTAGTTGACTATGAGATATCTGAAAGACGGGTTAGATGCTCTTCGAAGAGAGAAAGAGAGAGAGATAGAGATAGAGAGAGAGAGAGAGAAAGTGTGTGTGTGTGTGTGTTTGTGTGTGTGTGTGTGTGTGTGTGTGTGTGTGTGTGTGTGTGTTTTGAGGCTATCAGACACTCTTTGGAGAATGTTGTCTTTGCTCTGAACAGTGAAGAACAATTGGACAAGTAGATTAAGTTTGAGGAAAAAGGAAATCAAGAACAAAGACATAGAGAAGGAACTGGCACATGTTAGGGGCGGGAGCATGCCCAACTCATTTTCGGTTGCCGGAACATCAAGGTGGGGCAGAATGCTGGTGGTGGAGGGGTCTGTATGCTTAGGCCTGAACTGACACAGTGGCGTATGGGTGGACATGTGTCACGTGTCTTCTAAGAGGCAGGGCCTGAGGGATTTAGTGCCTTTTCAGTAAAGTATCAGAGAACATCAGGGTCAGTGTTCTTCGTTGGATGGATGTCCGGATGTCTTTAATCAAAATAGGAAACCAGGAAGAATAACCTGACTTCACAAGGAAGATCAGAAATTTTGCTTTACATGGATTGAGAATGAGAAGTTTTCTGTTCATCCAGGTAGGGATGTTTAGCAGACAGGCAATCAGGGAAGAAATGGAAGCCAGGCGAGTGCATTTGAGATAACTGCAGGGAATTAGATCAAGTGGTTAGATCACATAGTCCAGAAAACACTCTACGGAGAATAGGAGTCCTGGACCATTGAGGAAGACCTATACTTAAGAGGTAAAAGGGAAACCATACAAGGACCTTGAGAGCCAGCAACCAGACACGCGGCGAAACCATCTGGACCAAAATGCCTTAAGTGTAGCCGGCAAAAAATAACTGCAGGTCTGTTCATAGAGTGTCATCATTAACTCTGGAAATACGATAATTAATATTCAGTGATACAGTTCGAAGTCCCAGCATGATGCCAGGTGAAGTGAAGCATTCAAACAGTTCCAATTTCCCCTCCACCTCAAGAGGACCACACTATGCTTCATTCATTCAGGAAACATCAGATAGCTTCTATCTTCAGAATGCATAATTAAATAAACATTGGGACCATCTTTGCTTGGCACTGAGGGAACACACAGATGAGAAAGAAATAATCCTCATTGTGTAAGGGTTTGTGATCTCTTTTAGTGAGGGGGGTGGTATGCCCTTTGCAAAGAGAAAGCCCTCTGTACCAGTAATGTTAGCAGAAAGCATGAGTGCTTTGTATGGAGGCACTCAGTGAAGCAAATCACAGCAGCCCACAAGACATGGGGTCATGAACAGCTCTTCCTGAAAGGGGCTTGACTGACAGATACAAAGAGGTTACCCTGGTCAAAAGTGGGGTGTGAAAATGTGAGACTTTCTAGACAGAAGAATTGTGAGAGCAGAAAAGCTATGGAAGGAAGCTATGGACTGGGAGGAAAAGCACATGTGGATACAGATTCATGACAGGAAGGGACCAGAAACAGACAGCTCTCTCTTGCCAGGTTGCCTCAATTTTGCTACTTAGAGAACAGCCATGTGATTGTTTGAACACATCACCAGTGAGACAGAAGGAGACACAGATACAGAATATGTAAGGACACTATAAAAGCTGATCAGCTCTAAGTGATCTGAGCTGGGCACTGCCGATGCGTGGACAGAGCTGCCTTTTTGACTGAGGAGCTACCCCAGCTTTGCTAGACAAACCACATGGACAAAATGAAATTCAGAGTGTGGTGTATATTGAGTGTAGATGACACCAATGACGAGAAAGCCCATTCTATGCTGGGTGATTACACTGGAGGAAAAATAATGCTTCCTCAAACATGGAGGTCAGTAAAGCTGAGTAGGGATAATAGATGGAAAAGGGCAATTCAAGTACCTAAGTCTTCAGTGACGGTGGAGCCATTCAAAAAACAAGTGAGAACTGACCAGGTCAGTCTGTGTATTCAAGATCCCTCTAAAACAATGTTTTGACCTATAAAATTACATGAACTGTGGTCGATGGAGAGTAATTTGATTTAATTCCAGCTCACTACATGATGCTTCAGAAGGAGGTTTCCCTTAGAAGGATGATTTTCAAACAGGATTCTGCACATTTCCCCCAACTTTTTAGAGGCTAAGAAGCAAAATAGCCCAAACAAGTAATATAAGGAATTCCTGTGAAAATCTTGCTTATGAGTACTGGATTTTTTGCTCAAACTTATTTAAAATTTCTAAGATGGTTTGATTATAGACAGATATTTAAGGCACAAAATCAGTGACAAAATTTAATGATTCTTTATTTTCTAATTTCATTTGTCCCTTAAATATTAGCTGATTATATACAAACTCCTTCTGAGAGTATGTATTATCAAAACACAAGCAAATTGATAAAAATCCAAATTTAAGCCAAACAAATTATTGTTTAGTCTTTGCTAAATAGGATTATCTTGGGTATGAGTTGCTATTTTATATATATCACAAACCTGTCAAAGGCAAGATTTTAGCATTTCAAATCCCATGTAAGGAATTTGTAGATGGCTACAACTCTGTCTCCTATTATACATAAATATGAGGTTATTTCTTTTATATGTCAGTGTCATTAGAACACATACCTTAAATGATTGAAAAAGATATTTATCTAATATACTGCAATGATTATGAAATCTGAAATCAAGCTTTTAAAGCTTTAAGATGAGAATAATCATAAATATTTAACCTTTTAGAATGTATCAAAACATTTTGAAATTTAAGATTTATGGAAGACTACCATGGGAAAGTCTGGTTGTTCTGTCTTAGCAAATGAAGATGTCTTTTCTCGAGATAAAAGCTTCAAATGGCTGGCAAATCAATTTCTTAAGGCTTTTTGGACTTCTAAGAGCTCTTACAAATAAACATTTTAGTAAGCTAACTTAAAATGAATTAAAAACACATGGTCAAATTGTCTTCAAAACACAAAAGACTTATTTTTAAAGGATAATATATTTAGCAAAATGCATTTTAAATTTGACAGACCCCTCTTCGCACTGGAACATGCATGAGACTTTGAAGCATTCAAACTGTAACTGGTTTCTTAGACTCAACATCCAAGACTTCATAAAACAAATTCATGAATTGGTGATGATCATGAGATAAAATCAGGCTCCTTTCTGGGAAAATGTGCCTCAGAACGTCTCATCTCAGGTGGTCTACAATGAGTGTTTATATGTAATGCATTTCTCAGAGAGTCTTTTGGAGGAGAAAACATTAATGCCAGTAATTTTCATCCCACCTGTACTTTTTTAGAAAAATAATTTAATGGATGATGGAAAATGTCATCTTTACAGATGAAATACTTTGTAACATTGTCTGTCCGGGATAATTGCCAGGAATTCAATATTAGCCAAAACACTGGACATCATGAGATTAAAAAATAAAATAAAAAATCTCTAGAATTTAAAAACTTAATTTAGAAACAGATACCTAGTTAGAGAAAAGACCAAAGCTCAGGACCCCGAGGAAGCCTTTTTGCTTATCTATATTTTGCCTTTCCCTCATGTCTGTTATTTACCTCCTGTTTTCAGCTGTCATCAACAACGTGTACACATCCTGAGCCCCTACACCAACATCATTTAACTCCTCACTAGCTCAGACAGAGAAAGAGAAAGGCTAGAATCGTTATGAATTTTTAATGAAATTACTGTAAAGCAAATTTCAATTACCACACCCAGCCCTAATGATCACTTAGCATATTCAGCTTTTATTGGCTTGCTCTCCCTCTCTCAGGCTTCTTAATTCTAATAATTTGACATAATGTGAAAGGGTTCATATGTCTTTATTAATGATATAGACTTAGTAATTTATTTTGTTCATAGACATGAATACATTTAGTATATTAGCTCTGTTGGCAAACATGAAATTTATGTGTTTTTTTTTTTTTTTTTTTCTGGAAAGTCTGAAACCGCCTGTTTTCCCCATCTATCCCAGCAGAGGAGAAGGAGGACAAAAGATCATGATGCAGTTAGATTTCTTCTCTACACAAGAAATACTATTTAACATGCAGTTAGACCCACTGTCTTGCGGTAGGAGGCTTCCTTCAGGAGCGTAGGTATTTGTTCTAGCTTCAGCAGTGTGATAGAGGTAGGTCTGCAAAGTGTCTGAGCGGAGTGCACATCAGAAGAACGATATAAGCCCATGCACATGAGTTTCTTGCTCTTTGCCTTCATTTTGCTGTATAACATGTGTTTGGCCTAAAATTCTGGATAACATTATTATTTTGGAAATAGCTGACTTCTGTAAGTACTATTTTTTCCCCCAAAAATAATGTAAAATGTACATACAATTCTACATACAATTTGAATGATTTTACCACTATTCAAAGATAACACAATAAAATTTAAGAAATTGATCCAGTTCTCTAGATATTTAATCAACATAATTGACAGCATTTGTATTATTAATTTAATCATGTTTTAAAAGAATCACAGTTTTAGAGATACAGGTTTAGATTCCAAGTTCTCCAACGGAAAAGTCTGCTATTAAAAATTGTAACTCATAGAAGCCAAATAATTGCTTGAAAAGAATAACAATATAAAAAATTATATACTGATGGAAATGTCTCACTTTGACATTATATAATGAAAATAAAAATGTAGAGTGAGTAATTATTATACCTTGGGCTTCCAGTATACGTTGAACAGAAGCGGTGTTAGTGGGCAAAATTGTTCTTTTTCTGATCTTAGAAAGAAAGCTTTCAATTTGTACTATAGGGTGTGATGTTTGCTGTGGGTTAGTTATATATTACTGTGGTTATATATGGTTAGTTATATATAGTTATTGTGTTAAAGAATATTTCTTCTGTATCTAATTGATTTTTGACATAGGTGTCAAGAACACACAAAAGAGAAAGGACAGTTTTAAATACTTGGTACTGGAGAAACTGGATATTTACATACAGAAGAATAAAAATGAACCCTTAATTCATCTGTTATACAAGAATCAACTTAATATAGCAATTTTAACATAAGACATAAAACTCTAAAACTACTAGAGAAAAAACATAAGAAAAATGCTCCATGATGTTGATCTGGCCAGTGATTTCTTGAATATGAACCCCGCAAGCACAGGCAATAAAAGCAAACGTAGACAAATGGGATTGCATCAAACTTGAAAGCTTCTACCCAGAAAAGGAAACAACGAACAAAATGAAGAAGCAATCCACATATTGGGAGAAAATATTTGCATATCATATATTAGATGAGGGGCTAATGTTCAAAATATACAAGGAACTCAAACTTCTCAATAATAAGAAAACAAATAACCCTACTTAAAATATGGGCAAATGACCTGAGTAGACATTCTTAAAAAGAAGGCATACAGATTGTCAACTGATATTTGAAAAACTGCTCAACATCTCTAATCATCAGAGAAATGTGAATCAAAGCCACAATGTAATACCATCCCACATGGGCTAAACTGGTTATTATAAAAAAGATGAAAGTAGGTGTTGGTGAGAATGTGAAAAACAGGGATCACTTATACAGTGTTGGTGGTATTATAAATTAGTATAACCATTTTGGAAGACACTATGGAGTTCCTCAAAAAAGTAGAAATAAAAATACCACATGATTCAGCAATCCCACTTCTGGGTAGATCTCCAAAGGAATTGAAATCGGTATGTTGAAGAGATGTCTGCACTTTCATGCTCATTCCAAAAGTGTTATTTTATTTTTAATTGACAATTTATAATTATATATATTTACAGGGTAGAATGTTATGTGTCAATGCATGTGTACATTGCAGAATAATCAAATCAAGTTAATTAACATATTTATCAACTGAAATATTTATCATTTTATTGTGTTGAAAACATTTAGATTCCTAATTCCTCTCCTTTAGCTATGTGGAAGTATTTAGCACATTATTATTAACTATAGTATCCATTCTGTGCAGCAGATTATCACCGTGTATCCCTCCTGTGTACCTGAAACTTTGCACCCTTTGACCAAAGTCTCTCCATGTCTACCTCACCTCCCTGCTGCCCACCACCCATCACCAGTATGCACAATATGCAACCTATAACAACAGCTGAAGTGCCCATCAATGGATGAATAGATTTTTAAATGTGTAATCTAAAGAAGGAGAACTAGAAATACAGAGTAGAATGGTGGTTACCAAAGGCAAGAAATCTGGTGATGAGGGGTGGGCAGCAGGGAGGTGAGGTAGACATGGAAAGGAGAGACTTTGGTCAAAGGGTGCAAAGTGTCAGGTACACAGGAGGGATACATTCCGGTGATCTATTGCACCGAATGGGGACTAGAGTTAATAATAATGTGCCACATACTTCCAAATAGCTAACAGAGAGAAATTTAAATGTTTTCAACCCAATAAAATAATAAATATTTAATACATTAATTAGCTTGATTTGATTATTCTGCAATGTATGCATGCATTGATACATAACATTCTACCCTGTAAATATATGTAATTATAATTTGTCAATGAAAAATAAAGTAATACTTTAAAAAGTGTCTTAAAAAATTTAAAGTGAAGAAAAGTTGGGGTCAACAAGTGACAGTACTGTGGACACCTCAAGTGTCATAGTAACAGTAGATACTACACTATTCTTTTTTTTTTTTTGATACTACACTATTCTTTACAATAACAGAAAATAAAACAAAAACAAAACCAATGTGTAAGCATTCTTTAGCTTAATAGTTATGATATTAATAGGGTCTAAATCAGTAAATCATTGGAGTCTATAAAAAAATAAGTCCTCAAAGAAGTTAATAGATCAAATTATCAGTTATAAAAATAGACATAAAGGAGTTAAACAATTGCATTTAAAAAATTAAGCTAAACTAAAACTGTTTACAAAAGAGAAGCCTAAAACTGAAAAACATAGAAATTAAAAATATAATGAGTAATAAATATATTAGCAAACACAGTATCAATATTAATGCCTGAAAAAGTGAAATTCAAATTAAATGATAACTACATGATATAAAGATAATAGTTCATACTGATGAAAATGTAATACACAATAATAATCGACTTATCATCAAACTTTATTAGCAAATAATATTTAAAATGCAAAAAAAAACACCCAATTTGAAATAAAAGAAACTACTCTTCATGTATCAATTCTTTTATACTTCAAGAAATAGGTAATATGATATCATATTTATACAGCTCTAAATAATGAAATGAATATGTGTATACACATATATGTGTATATGTTGATTTATGGATTATCTTTTCTGTTCCATTAACCTAAGTGTCTATCCTTATGAAAATAAGACTTGATGGCAGTAGTTTTATACTTAGACATAAAATCAAATAGTTTAAGTTTCCAATTATATTCATCAATTTTAATAATTTTGATTATTTTAGGGCTTGTTCATTTTTGTACACATTTTTCAAATCAGTCAAATAGCTACAGATATCTGCTGAGATTTTCACTGGGACTCCATAAAAAATGACTGCCAAATTTGAGGGAACATTGTCATTAAAAAATTGTTGAGCTTTCTGATATAAGAAAATAATTTGGCTCTCAACTTATTCATATCTTTAGTCTGAGTTATATTATTAATTTCCAGTGTATAGATAGACCTTGCCCACATTTTGTTAACTTTATGTTTAAAGATATTATAGCTTCATGCTACTATAAATTTCATAACTTCGTTAATTTCATTTTCTAATTGTTCATTGCTAGAGCATAGGTAAGCAAGTGATTTTTTTATGTTGATCTTGCAGTCTATTATGTTGCTTAATTCACTCACTAATTCAATGTAACTTTTATATAAATATTTTAGGATGGTTTTTAAAGTTCACAATCGTTTATTCTACAAAGAAAGCAAGTTTTATTTATTTCTCTTCAATTTGACTGATTTTGTTTCTTTTTCTTCTCCTATTGCATTGGCTCAGACATCTAATAGAATGTTGAATATAAAAATTGAAAATGGGTGTCCTTCCTTCTTCCATGAACTTTCGAGACATGTATCCAGTATTTTATTTTTGTATTATGCTTGCTGTTACAATTTTGTACATTCCTTTTATTAGCTAAAGGATTTGTCTTCTATTTTCATTTTCAGTCTTTATCACATGTGAAATTTAAATTTTTCACAAGCCTTTTCTATATTTATTCTGATAGCAGTCTAATATGGCGAGTTACATTATTTTATTTTAAAGTAGTAAACTACATTCACGTTTCTGAGCTCTGTTCTACTGTACCAGTTCAGTTAATTGAAGATCATTCTGATCCTTTCAAAATTTGTAAGTAAACTGTTTTTGGTCTGGGGTTTTAGAATAGCTTATATTTTAAGATTAGTTTCATCCTGCTATTAACATATGAACCATCTTTGGTCTCTTTCATGTTCAACAACCTCTTTCCAAGATGGCCACTTATTATAATAAGGTTTTCTTATTTTTAAAAGTGTTCTGCTTAGAGCTTCTCAGTAGTTCTTTCTTCGGACTAGTGGATTTTTCTCCCTACTCATACGTAGATTAAAAATCATCAGTAGAGTCAATGAAACTTTTATGATGATAACAGTATCTCTTCATCAGCAAGCTGCCTTATTTATGTTGACCTACTCAGGATGTCCTCAAGAATTCAGCTTACCTGAATCTCTTGCTCTCCATCTTAGTGACACCTCTTTCCTCAGCAATCCCAAAAAAGCCTTAGATAGAAACCTAAGAAAATTGTAGGGTTGATATTAGATAATTCTCTCACTCACAGTCAAAGTACTGTGCTACTATTATCCAAAAGTCTCTCTCTCTATATATATATTTAGTTTTATACTTTTATTCAGAAAGTTGGCAATTAAGATGTCAGTTATTTCAACATGGCTGGAAGCAGAATATTCTAAATTGACTGATTATTATTATTATTAAACTAACCTTGCATTCCAGTGATAAACTTCACATGGTTATGGCCTATTATCCTTTCATTTTGTGATGATCAATTGAATAGAATATTTTTAGGAGTTTTGCATTTGTATGTATGCAAATCAATAAAGTTCAAATCATATGAACTACTTATATGGCTTTCTTAAAACCTTTTTCTCAAATTGTGGAGTCAGGGTTAGGTGTTTCTTATAAAATCAGGTGAGAAATGTAACCACTTTTTCAATTCTGCAAAACAATTCTGTAGTATTTTTGTTATATTTTCCTCAAGTGGTTGATAGAATTCACTGTACAAGCCATCTGGACCTGCAGTTTTACTTAGGGGATGTGTGTTTATGTAGTTAATTTTATATGTGTGTGTGCATATATATATATATATATATATATATGTGTCTGTGTGCACACACACATTATTTAGATTATTTCTTCTTGAGTCAGTTTATGTTTCTAAGTTTTAAACTTTATTGGCATAACTTATGTATTACATGATTTTATTTTTGAACAATGTTAGCAACTGTGGTATATCACTTATTTCTGAAACTTTGTCACTCTTTCTTCATATATATATGTTACATCTATCTCTATTTTTATCATTTTTCTTCTCTCTGTCTTGCTAAATGTTTATCATTTTAGTCATGATTTAAAAAACATTTTTGCTTTGTTATTTTCTTTTCTATTAGTGTTCATCTATTTTAACAACTTTTAAAAAGTATTTATATTTCCTTCTTTGTAGTTTAAATATAATTAATTCTTTAACAAGCTCTCTTATCTTTTGTAAAATAACCATAAACATGTCTCTTTTTCTAACATAAGCATTTAACATATAAAACTACTCGCTGAACACTGTCACAGCAGAAATCCCACACATTTTCATATATTTTATTTTGATTATCATTTAGTTTGAAATATTTCTTCATGTATCTAGTAATTTCTTTTCTAAATAATGTGTTATTGGGAATATCCTAGATATTTTATCATTAATCATACTAATAGAATTCTACTGTGGCCAGAGAATGTACAGAACAGTACATAAATCACGTGAAATGTATTGACATGCATTTTATGGTTCAACATATAGTTTGTCTTGATGATATTTCAAGTATAAGACAAAGTGTCTATTTTGTCACTGTTGTGTATAGTGTTGTAAATTGGTCAGTGAAATGTAGTTAGTTGATAGTATTGTTCAGTTTACCTGCATGCTTATGGATCCTCTGCTCAGAGGTCTATAAAATACTGAGCAAAAGGTATTAAATATCAAACAATGACTGTGAATTTATCTACGGTTCTCTTTAGTTCTGTTACTATTGCTTTGTGTCTACAAAAGCATACTATTATCTACATTTATAATTGTTAGGTCAGTCTAGCAATTTGATGAATTTATTATTATAGAATATAATATTATCTCTTGTCTTCCAAGTTTTTCTAATATTAAACATATTCACAGTGACATTCTTACCGGTGTAATTGCATTATGTATCAAATTACATCGCTCATAGACAGCAAACAATTGTGTTCTTATATTTTTAGTCATGCCAACAATCTCTGCCTTTTAGTTGTACATATTTTTTCTTTTATTATTATTAAAATGATTTTTACCATTGATTTTGTATTTGTCATCTTACTATTGGCTTTCTGATATTCTTATCTGTTTTTCTCCTTCTTTTTGACTTCTTTTGCATTATCGCAATGTTTATTATAATTCTCTTTTAATTTCTCTATTGAATATGTGGTAACAGATATTTATATTTTCTGTGATTTTTTTCAAATTACTATATATATTCTTAACTTATTTATCTCTACACGGAGATACTGGGTACCCATTCAAATAAAATATAATAAATTTACAAATGTAAAATATCTTTATTCCTATCTTTTATGCTAAAGTTATGTCATTTATATGCACATTCATAAAAACACAATATTATTTTTTTTCTTAAAATTTGTATTCAAATGTTTTTAAAGAACAGTATTTCATGTTCACCCACACAATTATTGTTTATTGTGCTCTTTTTGTCCCCTGAAGATCTGTGTTTCCATCTGTTTTCATTTTCTTTTAGCCTGAATAATTTTCTTTAGCCATCTTTGTAGGGCAGATCTACTGTTGACATAACTTCTCATCTATTGTTTATGTAAAAAAATTATTTTACCTCAATATAGGAATATTTTGACTCAATAAAGGCTTATATGATCTTTTTTCTTTTTCTTCCAGAATTTTAAGAATTTATCTTAGGATTTTGATTTCACTTATTTTTGATGACAGGTCAACTATCATCTATTTTATTGTTCCCCTGAAGACAATATGTCTTTTCTTTTTCCTGACTACTTTTAAGTGCTTCAATTAATTATTTTTCTTTTTATATTGAAATTTGAATATTTTGTGTTTCTGTTTGTTTCCCATTTTATTTATTATCCTTGCGGTTCATAGATTTTTTTGGTTGTTTAGGTTGATATTTTCCACCAAACTTAGATAAATTTGATTATTTTAAATACGTTTTTGTTTCAACGTCTTTCTTCTCTTCCATTGCATGTATAATTACACATATTTTTTTAAAAATGGTACTTTACACAAATCACTATGACATTTTTTATTTCTTTGTATATTTTTCTCTCTGCTCTTCATCTTAGAAAATTTATGTTGGTTCTATATTCAAATTTATTACCTTTTCTTATGCAGATTTCAGTGTTTTGTTATCTTTTCAGTAACTAATTTCAGTATATGTTTTAATCTTATAATAGCTTTATATTTGCTAAAAATTACAAAGATTGGTGTAAGGTGTCAGGAAGGGGTCCTGTTTCTGCTTTCTGCACATGGCTAGCTAGCTTTCTCAACACCAGATGGACTAAAGACTTAAACATCAGACCTAACATCATAAAAACCCTAGAAGAAAATCTAGACAAAACCATTCAGGACATAGGCGTAGGCAAGGACTTCATGACCAAAATGCCAAAAGCAATGGCAACAAAAGCCAAAATAGACAAATGGGACCTAATCAAACTCCACAGCTTCTGCATGGCAAAAGAAACAGTCAGTAGAGTGAATCGGCAACCAACAGAATGGGAAAAAATTTTTGCAGTCTACCCATCTGACAAGGGGTTGATATCCAGAATTTACAAAGAACTAAAACAGATCTACAAGAAAAAAACAAACAAGCCCATTCAAAAATGGGCGAAGGATATGAACAGATACTTTACAAAAGAAGACATACAGGAGGCCAACAAACATATGAAAAAATGCACATCATCACTGGTCATCAGAGAAATGCAAATCAAAACCACATTGAGATACCATCTCACACCAGTTAGAATGGCGATCATTAAAAAATCTGGAAACAACAGATGCTGGAGAGGATGTGGAGAAATAGGAACAGTTTTACACTGTTGGTGGGAATGTAAATTAATTCAACCATTGTGGAAGACAGTGTGGCGATTCCTCAAGGACCTAAAAATAGAAATCCCATTTGACCCAGCAATCCCATTACTGGGTATATATCCAAAGGATCATAAATCATTCTGCTATAAGGACACGTGCACACGAATGTTCATTGCAGCACTGTTTACAATAGCAAAGACCTGGAACCAACCCAAATGCCCAACGATGATAGACTGGATAGGGAAAATGTGGTACATATACACCATGGAATATTATGCAGCCATCAAAAACGATGAGTTCACGTCCTTTATAGGGACATGGATGAACCTGGAAACCATCATTCTCAGCAAACTGACACAAGAGCAGAAAATCAAACACCGCATGTTCTCACTCATGGGCGGGTGTTGAACAATGAGAACACATGGACACAGGGAGGGGATCACTACACCCTGGGGTCCGTTGGGGGGAAATGGGGGAAGGGACGGGGGGGTGGGGAGGTGGGAAGAGATAGCATGGGGAGAAATGCCAGATACAGGTGAGGGGACGGAAGGCAGCAAACCACACTGCCATGTGTGTACCTATGCAACAATCTTGCATGTTCTTCACATGTACCCCCAAACCTAAAATGCAATTTAAAAAAATTACAAAGATTGTACAGGGAGTTCTCAGAAACCTCATAATCAGTTTCTTCTCTTATTAACATCTCACATGGGTCTGGAATATTTCTCACAATTAGTGAACGAATACTGATACATTACAAACTAACTTTATGTAATCATATATTCTGAGCTGTTATCTTATGTTCTCTTCCAGCTTCCCATTTTGGGCATCCCGTGACATTTAGTTGCTGTGTCCCTCCAGTTGTGGTAGTTTCTCAGACTTTCGTTACTTTTGATGACCTTAAGCATTTTTGGAAGCATTGTTATATTTCCACGTGACTGGCATTTACCTGTTTTTCCATGATTAGATGGAGTTGTGGATTTCAAGGAAAAAAAAATGCAAAGGAAAATGGACATTCTGATCACATTATATCAAGGAGATAAACCACTGTATGCCTTAAAACTGCTAACGTTAACATTGAATATCTTGCTAATGAAATGTTTCTTGAGTTTTTCCACTGTAAATTTAGTCTTCGCCTTTTCTATGGTACTTTTTGGAAGGGCATCATTATGTGTCACTTACACTTAGTGGTTGAGGAGTTATGCGGCTGTGCTTCATCTCCTTCAGAAAAAAAATGTCTTCGCACACTATTTGGAATTATTCTGCATATGCTTATTTTATTACATCACATTGATTAATTTATTTAGTCATGTAATAGTTTTGATTTGTGGATATTTATTTTATACTTTAAATTTTAATCCAATGCAATCTTTTTTTCTTTTTTCTTCAAGTTGTTCTGGTTTTAATCATGAGCTGTTTTCAGTTGGCTCTTTGTCCCTTTGACATATTTCTATCAATGCTGACTTTTTTTTTCTTATCTCATAACTTTTGAACACTGCAAGATATATGATGGTCAAAGTTTATCTTGTATATTTCTTGTTTATGTCCTAAAACCAGCTATTTTTCTAAATTTTTTTTTTAATTTTCATTGAAAAACAGTTTGAGAAAGCAAAATTTGGGACTGGGCATAGTGGCTTATGCCTATAATCCCAGCACTTCGGGAGACTGAGGTGGAAGGATTGCTTAAGACCAGAAGTTTGAGAGCAGCTTGGGCAACATAGTGGCATCTTCTTTCTCTTAAAAACAAAACAAAAACAATATTTTTGTGTTAGGTATTTTGTTGTTGTTTTTAGGAGTCATTGTTTCTAGGCCCTGCCCTTTTGGCTGGGAGAGCAAAGAGATACATGAACATATGGTGACTGTGATGGCTAATGCGATGTCAACTTGATTTTATTGAAGATACAAAGTATTGATCCTGGGTGTGTCTGTGAGGGTGTTGCCAAAGGATATTAACATTTAAGTCAGTAGACTGGGAAAGACAGATCTATCCTTAAACTTGGTGGGCACCATCTAATCAGCTGCAAGCAGGGTTAGAATATAAACAGGCAGAAATATGTGAAAAGAGACACTGGCCTAGCCTCCCAGCCTACATCTTTCTCTTGTGCTGGATGCTTCCTGTCCTTGAACACTGGACTCTAAGTTCTTCAGTTTTGAGACTCAGACTGGCTCTCCTTGCTCCTCAGGCTTGCAGACAGCTTATCGTGGGACCTCAAGATCATCTAAGTTAATACTTAATAAACTCATATATATATATATATAAAATTAGTTATAATGTATTTAGTTACATAATAGTTTTTATTTGTGGATATTTATTTTATTCTTTAAATTGTAATTCAATGTAATCGTTTTCGTTTCTCAGGTTGTTTTAGTTTTGATCATGGGCTGTTTTCAGTTAGCTTTATGTCCTTCTGACATACTTGTATCAATAACTCTTGTGTTTTCTTACGTCCTTACTTTCAAACACTACAAGATATATGAGAATCAAAGTATATCTTGTGTATTTTTTGTCTGAGTCCTAACACCAGCTATTTTTCTACATAGTACTTTTTTTTTTTCCACTGATAAAGGGTTTCAGAAAGCAAGATTTGGGACTTGACATTATATATATATAATTAGTTGGCATTTTTCACTTAGCAAAATGTATTTAAGATTTATTCATGGATTTCTGTGACTTATTGGCTTACTCATTTTACCACTGAATATTTGATTGATGAATGCACTTGAAATTGGTTGTTCATTTCATTGAAAGATATTGTGACTGTCATCAGCTTTTGCCAATTATGAAAATTAGTCCCAAACTGGGCATTATATATATAACTAATTATGCGTATATACATGTATAATAAATACACAATTATCTATACAAGAATAAATTAGAATATAAGATATCTATATGAACATATATTTAACTTAATATAGACAGATAAGAACAGATATAGAAATAAATGTATATGTATAATTAGTTATATAGAACTAATTAGTTCTGTTCCTCTAGAGTACCCTGACTAATTTAGTAACCTAAATATATATATGTTATATACACAGATATATACACAGATATACACAGATACACATGCATATATATGTATATATGTTATACATATGTATGTTATGCATATATATATGTATGTACATCTGTGATATTTTACTAAATGAATGCACTTGAAATTGGTCATTCATTCTATTGAAAGATATTGTGACTGTTACCAGATTTGTCCAATTATTGAAAATTAGTCCCAAATTATATATATATATAATATAATTAGTTCTATAGAACTAATTACATATATGCAACATATAATTATATATAATTAGTTATATTTAACTATATATAAATATAGTTATATAGAATTATATATATATATAATTAGAATTATATATATATATATATGTTAGTTCAGACCCTCTAGAGAACTCTAATATGGTAAACTAAATATATGTATGTACATCTGTGAATATTTCTATATCTGCTTTTATCTGTCTATACTAAATTAATTATGTGTTCGTATAGATATCTCATATTCTAATTTATTCTTGTATAGCTAATTCTTGCATTCTTCCCTTCCTTGCCTATAACTTCCTACTCCAACAATAAGAAACATGGGACCCATTCTTCACCATCCACTTACTTATTCAACACCAATGTACATATAGAGTTTTCTTCTTGGAATTGTTAACATATATACGAATGGGAAATAACTTTATCAACAAGAGAACAGTGCTTATACAGAGTTCTTCTTTGCCTTTAGCTTGCAAACCTCATTCATTTCCAAAGTTACTTAGTACTTTTCTACCTGTCTCTTCCAACTCTTTTGACGCTGTTTCATATACCTGTGTAGTGCAGTTTGAATTTGACATTTTGCATTCCAATATGGAAATTCTCAATCTCCTATTTTTTTTTTTTTTTTTTTTTTTGAGACAGTCTTGTTCTTTCACCAGGCACCAGGTTGTAGTGCAGTGGTGGAATCTCAGCTCACTGCAACCTATGCCTCCTGGGTTCAAATAGTTCTCCTGTCTCAGCCTCCTGATATTTTTTAAATTCAGTACATTAAGGTTTATTCTTTGTGCTGTAAAGGTCAGTAGGTTTTGACAAATGAACACTGTAATGTATGTACCATTGCAGTGCCATGAATCCACTGCCCTAAAATATCCCTAGGCTTTGTCTGTTGATCTCCTGGAGCCCTTGTCAACCACTGATCACTATGTTATCTCTAATGGCACTTATTCCAGAGTGTCATACACATGTGATCATGTAGTATGTAGCCTTATCTAGTTGCATTTTTCACTTAGCAATATGCATTTATACATTAAATATTTATTCATGGATTCCTGTGGCTTGTTAGTTTACCTGCTTTTACCACTGAATATTTTACTAAATGAATACACTTGAAATTGGTCATTTATTCCATTGAAAGACGTTGTGACTGCTACCAGCTTTTGCCAATTATGACAAAACTTCTCTAAACATTAGTACGCTATTTTTTGTGGTGGTATGAAATTCTATCGGAGTGCCTTGTTTTACCCACACTTTAAATATTTTACATCATTTTTGCTTGCATGGTGTCCTACAATAAATTTGCTGTAATTTCTAGTTTGGCTTCTCTGTAGGTATATTTGCATTTCTTCTTTCATATCAGCTTCTTTCAAGATTTTCTGTTTTTGTTTGTTTGTTTGTTTGTTTGCTTTCTGCAGTTAAATATGGTTTTGCTAGAGATTCTTTTGTGTGTACATATGTGTGTTTGATACTTATACCGCTTGATGTTCTCTATGCTTTTCCCCTCCTTGGTTTTTATCATGTATTTCTGTGTGTGTGTGTGTGTTTGTGTGTGTGTGAAAGCCTGGCATGTTGTATTAAGTATAAAGACAGGAAAGGGGCCTTTAATGTGTGCTTATGTTAATCTGGCTAGAAGTTGGGTTGTTTTCACATATGGTAGAGTTATAAGTGTCATCACACCTATTTCTGCCTCCCCACTTGACTTTGGACTTGCCTAAGTCCTCCTCCTTGGAGGAAATTTGACTTGCAACTCTCTCCATGTAATTCATTCAATATGCTGGAGCTCTGTCATGATGGTGATAAGGTGTAGAGGAGAATGCATTCTATGTTATTCTAGTTCAGTCTCCAAGTGTCCTGGCCTGTGTCTTGAGGCTGTGACTTTTATACATGTATAACTTCACCCAACCTTGGCCTCCTACTGCTTCCCCAGGCTACAGTTTTCCAAAGCCATTTCCTTTAATCCTTGACCCTTAATAACTACATGTCTCCTTGGGTAAGACAGAAAGGCTGCATGGGAATAGAAGGGAAGCACTGAGCTTCTCTCCAATAGGATAAGAGTCTCTGGAATATTATTTTTCCCTGGAGTATAGGGCTTTGCTATGGTAAAGGCTTTGATGATACTTCACTATGATTAATCTGCCCCTCTGCCACCCAGGGGATCTTTTCTTAGCTTTTCACCATCAGGATCTGGTGAATTTCCTAGAAGTAAAGTGCATAAAAGTGTGGGCAACCCCCTAAGATTTCAGACTCTGAGAGTTATTTGTTCTAAATCTGGCCCATGTTCATCCTCCCACAATTCATCAAAATTATTCACTGTTTCCACCAGTTTTAGCATTTACAACTTCTGCTTCGGGTTATCAGACCTGAGGTTTGTCTTTCTGCATAAGGCTGTCATTTCAGACTTGAAGGTGTTATTTTAACCTGGAGTCTCAAATTTTTGATGGGTCTAAGAATATTCACTGATTTTCAGTTTTTCTAATTATTTCTTGCACATACAGAAATAATGACTTCCAAGTCCTTTATCTGTAAGAGCTGAAACTGGAAGTCCTTCCAGTGACTTATATTTTTAAATTAAGATGTTTTTTTTCAGCTCTAGAATTTCTATTTGTTTCATAGCTTTTGTTACCTATTAAGATTCCTGCCAGGCATGGTGGCTCATGCCTGTAATCTCAGAGCTTTGGGAGGCTGAGGCAGGCAGATCACTTGAGGTCAGGAGTTCAAGACCAGACTGGCTAACATGTTGAAACCCTTTCTTCACTAAATATACAAAAATTAGCTGAGTGTGGTGATGTCCATCTGTAGTCACAGCTACTTGGGAGGCCGAGGCAGGAGAATCACTTGAACCCTGGAGGTGGAGGCTGCAGTGAGCCCAGATGGTGCCACTGCACTTCAGTCTGGATGAGACACCATTAAAAAAAAAGTGGGGGAATTCATTTAAGTCATTACATTTTTGAATATGCTCATAATGGCTTCTTTAAAATATTCATCTTCTAACATTCTAACATCTGGATCATATTTTAGTTTGTTACTGTTAACTCCATTTTTCTTGATTATAAATATTTTTCTCCATGTCTAGTGATTTTTTAATGTTATTTTATGACAGACATTGTGCATGATATGTTGTAGGGAACAGGCACCAGGTTATTTTCTGCTAATAAGCATCAGATTTGTTCTAGAAGACATTACCTTAGTGGTGAACCACTCCTGTCAGGCTTGGCTATATTTCCTTAAGTGTGGTTTTATTTAGTAGATAAGAAAGAGTCATGCAATCATTCAGATACATGACAAAAGGGTTTTTTTATGATATTTCTGTACTGAATATAAATACAGATTGTGTTAGTCTGTTTTCATACTGTAAAAACTGTCCAAGAGGGGATAATTTATAAAGGAAAGAGGTTTAACTACTCACAGTTCAGCATGGCTGGGGAGGTCTCAGGAAACTTACAGTCATGGCAGATGATGAAGGGAAGCAAGGCACCTTCTTCACAAGGTGGCCGGAAGGAGAAGTGCTGAGCGAAGGGGGAAGGGTCCCCCATAAGCCCATCAGATCTCATGAGAACTCACTATCATGAGAACTGCATGAGGGAAACCACCTTCATGATCCAATTACCTCCACCTAATCTCTCCCTTGACACAGGAGGATTACAATTCAGTATGAGATTTGGGTGGGGATGCAAAGCCTAACTATGTCAAAATATTAGCATTTTGCTATTATATTGAAATCATGCAAAAGTAGAAGAAAAAAGCATTTTTCCAAAAAAAAAAAGTAGACATTAGATAAAATCTACTGGATCACTCATACATTGCTGGTGGGACTGTGAAACAGCACAGCCACTCTGGAAACAGTTCGGCATCTCCTTAAAAAAGGTATGCATGCAGTTATCAGGCAAGCTGGCAACTGCATTTCTGGAACATATTCTGGAAAAACAAAAAGTAATATTCACAAGAAATGGGTACATAAATCTTATTCCCTATAAACAAAAATAGGGAAACAACTCGGATGACCATTCCTAAGTAAAGGACTACACAGCCCTGGGTCCAACATGCAGTGGAATACTTCTCGGTAATAAGGATATTGGCAGCATCCCGGAGGGAGCTGCAGACAATTATGCTGAGGCAAAAGAGCCAACCCCAGAGAATGCTGGATTCCGTTCACATAACATTCATGGAATGGCAAAGTTATAGAAATGGAGAACAGACTTGTCACAGCCAGGGGCTAAGAATGGGTGTGAGAAGAAGAGAAGTGGTGTGACTTTCAGGGTAGTGGTGACGGAAGTGCTCTGTGTCGGGATTAATGTCCATGTGCTGTTTGTGGGATCGCACCAGGATCTTGCAAGATCATAGCATTAGGAGGAGGAGGGAAAACATTATATGACATTTCTCTGTTTGACTTACTGTAATTGCACATAAATCTATTATTTCCAAATAAAAAGTTTAAAAAATAAATGGCCATTAAAATTATTTTTGCTTATCAAATTGATAAAATTAAAAAATATAGCACAATAGCCAGCTTTTGTGACTATGAGTAATATACCCTCTTATTTGATACTACAGGACTGAATGACCACGTTATGAATAGCAATCTGGGAATATGTATTATGAAGATTGTACTCTGGAATACTATCACAGACAAATAATGTATAAAAATAATCAAAGAAGAACACTGACATTGAGGCTGGGGAATCTTAAAAGATATTTAAAATCTTTAATTTTAGTCAGTAGCTAACATTAAAATGAAGGGCATAAATCTGCTTATACATTATTATAAGAATTTCAATAAATGAAAACATGTATTCATGTGATATTTTACCAAAATTACTAACCTCAAGAAATTATTATTCATGTTAAATGAGATGTTGTGAGCAAAGAATTTAATATATAAAATGCTTTGATTTCTCCATAAATGCCACATTTTTACTGTATAAAAAGTCAAAAAGGAAAGCATTAAGATATCATAAACCAAATAGTAAAATTCAAGTTTCAAAACTTTTTTTTTTCAATTTTGATAGGTTAATTTTCTTTTTTTTTTTTTAATTGCATTTTCGGTTTGGGGGTACATGTGAAGAACATGCAAGATTGTTGCATAGGTACACACATGGCAGTGTGATTTGCTGCCTTCCGTCCCCTCACCTGTATCTGTCATTTCTCCCCATGCTATCTCTCCCCACCTCCCCACCCCCCATCCCTCCCCCATTTTCCCCCAACAGACCCCAGTGTGTTGTGCTCCCCTCCCTGTGTCCATGTGTTCTCATTGTTTGACACCCACCTATGAGTGAGAGCATGCAGTGTTTCAAGACTTTTTAACAAAATGAGTCATTTTTAAATCAATTTAAAAATTAATTTTAAAGGAAAATTATAAACAGATATATGCTTTCCAGTGGAAATATATTAACATAAAATCAACAAAAAATGTTGTTACTGTATTTGTTAGGAAATACATAGAGCTTCCAGCAAATTTCAGCCTTTAAAAAAAATTTACAGATATTATTTAGAAACAAGGATACCAAATTGTTCATGTAAAAAACATATTTTCTTCAACTTACAACATTGTGTAAATGAAAATATTTTTATCTAAAACATTTGCTTGTGTTTTTCTATGTTTTGGGATAACTGAGAAGTTAATGCTCCCTGAATTGTTTTATTGAATTTCTTACTGGGTTTATTACAAATTGAATTCATTATTGTTTTAAATGTTCTGAATTGCAGTTTCTTCATTTTTTCTATTATTGAAAATAATACATAATAAGTTTGCAATTTCAGCTTTACTATGATCAGAGTTAAAATATTAGTATAAGCATTAGACTGGCTCATTAGAAAATATTTTTAAAATCAAGACATCAGCTTTTTTTTTTTTGCTATTTAGCTACCCTTTAGTTTCTTTATTTAATAGGTACTTTGAACTAAATAGCCTTATAGTATAATTTGTGTTGCACATAAAATCTGACCTTTAAAAAATGTTTTTAAAATTTCCAGAGCACTATAAGGAATTTATCAATTCTAAGACTCTAGCTGTCTTACAGGTGTGAACAGTTGTCTGTGCCATGAAGTGCCAGTCTGTGCAGTGGGGCAATGTCCATCAGTGAAAATAAAAATGCTTGAAGAAGACTTGCTAAGAAGGTGTGTGCCAGACTAACTCATGATGTGCTTAACCTTCGAAGGTGTGCATTTTTGGTGAGGACATGTTGTGGTGAGGACGCGGGGCCGCTCGATTGTCCTCTGAGCAAACCTGCTTGCATGCTGTTGAAAGTATGCTCAAATTAAGAGGTGGGAGAGGAGGATCGCTTTGCCCAGAACATTTCAGATTATATGAGGATCACATCAAAGGTTCTCAACTGGGGGAGATTTTGTTTCCTGTGGGGACACTTGGCAATGTCTGGAGCATTTTTTATCATCATGACTAAATGGAGGCATCCTAAGCAGAGGATGCTGCTAAATATCACACAGTTCAGAGGCAGATCCCAAGGCAAGGAATCATCTGGTCCAATATTTCAGTAATGCTGAGGTATTATAATTCTACACAAGTGCAACCTTGCTGGGAATTTTTTTTTTTTTTTTTTTTTTTTTTTTTTTTTTTTTTTGAGATGGAGTCTTGTTCTGTCACGATCTTGGCTCACTGCAACCTCCACCTCCCAGATTCAAGCGATTCTCCTGCTTAGCCTCCCAAGTAGCTGAGACTAAAGGCATGCACCACCACGCCCAGCTAATTTTCTTTACTTTTACAAAAATACATGTTGCACCCTGTTGGCTAGGCTGGTCTTGAACCCCTGACCTCAGGTGATGCACTGACCTTGGACTCCCAAACTGCTGGGATTACAGGTGTGAGTCACCATGCCTGGCTTCATTTTGGTTTTTGACAAACAAATAAGCATTCAAATATTTTCCACATGGTTGGGTGCAGTGGCTCACACCTGTAATCTTAACACTTTGGGAGGCCAAGGTGGGCAGATCACTTGAGTTCAGGAGTTGGAGACAAGCCAGAGCAACATAGCAAAACCCCATTTCTACAAAAACTGCAAAAATTAGCTGAGCACGTTGGTGTGTTCCTAAAGTCTCAGCTGCATGGGAGTCTGGGATAGGAAGGTCGATTGAGCCCAGGAAGGTCACTTGAGGCTGGAGTGAGCAGAGATTGTGCCACTGCACTCCAACCTGGGATGCTCATTGGGACTTATCTCCTATACCCAAAGCATCACAGGAAACTTTCTCAATTAAAAATATATGTATATATTCCCAAAAAACCTCTGAATCAGTTATTCCAAGGAAATTCAGCTCCAGAGAAAGTGCCAACAATTTCAATTATGTATGTGTATACACCACAGTTTTCTTTTAGATCATCACCACAAACACACACACACAAACTATCATTAAAAATGGTAACCAGTATTCATGGAAACTTCACTCTGTATTGCATGTTTTTCATGGCCATTATATGACACGCAATAGTTCTTCCTTCTACTGATCATGAAACACTGGGGAGACTCAGCAGGTCACTCACCAGCACTGAAACTAGCAAAGCAATAACAGGCAATGTTTCAACTGCAAGTGTTTTAATAACACACTGAGTGTCCTTCAAAACTGCCCCCTCCCTCCAGCACCTATAAAATGTAAATCTGCAGAAAATATAGGTAAAATAGCAAGAAAACTTCAAAAAATGGATGCCTTGGATTTTCTTATTAATTCAAGATTTGTTTTATTTCATGGTAGTTTATATGTGACTGAAGAGCTTGGCATGCTTCCTGTTATTTACCAACATTGCTAGTGTTGCTCTTTCTTGTTCCCCCTAGGCATAAGGACTTTTCTTTAGGCAATCTTGTTATGGTTTTGGTTCTATGTTAAGATAACATAAAAGGCAATATGACATTTTTTCAAAATTTCTTTGCGTGTGTATTTTACCATATTTCTTTCTACAACTCAACTAGTCTATCTGTTCAATGAATGCATGAGTCTTTCCTCAGAGCATCATTTTTTATATTGTTTGTACATGCTCATCTTTGCCTAGTGTTTTTTAAAAAACTAAGCTGTTTTAGGCCAGGCACAGTGGCTCACACCTGTAATCCCAGCACTTTGGGAGACTGAGGCAGGCGGATCACAAGGTCAGGAAGTTGAGACAACCTGGCTAACAAGGTGAAACCTGTTTTCTACTAAAAAAAAATACAAAAAAATTATCCCGGCCTGGTGGTGGGTACCTGTAGTCCCAGCTACTAGGGAGGCTGAGATAGGAGAATTGCTTCAACTGGAAGGTAGAGGTTGCAGTGAGCCAAGATTGTGCCATTGCACTCCAGCCTGGGTGACAGAGGGAGACTCCATCTCAAAAACAAAACAAAACAGAACAAACAAACAAAAACAGAAGCGCTTTTGGATGGATCTACCTTGTTGCTTTTTGTAAAATCCAGATGAACAGGGAATAAGTATTCCCATCTTGATGCATGTAGCACCTTCCCTGAGTTTATGACTCAGAGCCACCGGACCTGGATGAAGAACATGGTAGGTCGGAGGTGCATTGTCCAGGTTCTCCATGAAGCCAAATGTGAGTCCCAGGACCACTTCAGGTAGAGGAGATTAATCCCAATGGGCCACTCCCAACCGTTTCTGATACTGCCATAGGTCTTCAAAGGTAATGCACCTACACTCACGTTATTGAAGATGAATGCCACCCTGGTTATGCTAAGCACAAGGAGACACAGACATCAGGCATTGTTTTCACCACCCCAATAAACAACATAAACCCTTTTCCCTCAAAATTCAAAGCAGGCAGCTCTGAGAATCAAGCATGCTGAGCACGGAGCTGGGTCTCATTCTTCTCTCGAGGGTGACAGTGGCAATTCAGAGTCATGAAAGCGATGAGGACGCTGTGAAAGAGAACCCCACTGTTGCCGGCCCCCAAGAATATCTACAAGAGACACCTCCATTTCTTCAAGGGGGGGCAAAGAACTTCAGTGTCTACTTCCCCATCTGTTTTGATTTTAAATATTCCAAGAGGCATTTCGAATTTGAAATCCACCAGTCCATCTGATTTTCTCAACCCCGAAGTTCCTGAAGTGGTACTCTTTCACTAGAAGATTTTCAGTGGATAGATAAGGAAATAGAAAAAGAAAAGAAAGCAACACTATCATGATTGGAAAGAGGGTGGGGGTTCTTTAAAAATAGTCAAGTGCTGGGAGGAAGGGAGCGAGGCTGGCTCTGAGGCTCCGTGGGTCTGGAATCAAGCCTGTGCTGGTCCGATTGAGACTGGCTCACAAATCCAGGGGCTGGTAATCTGATCATCTTCTTTCTGGTTTCCATGCTGTGTTTCTTCAGAGCCCCTTCTCCTGGTTCCAGCCTGTGACAGTGTGATAAGACACAAGAAATTTAGTCATCATGGCTGCAGTAAAGGAGCTCAGGGAAGGGATTACGATGTCCCATCACCCTCATATTAGCCACGGACAGGAGCACGCTGGTGATTACAGAACCCAACTCCACCATGCTCTCCTCCCCCTTCTCCTGCTTGCTGATATTTCCTTCCTGTTTTATTTATATCTTTATTTCATACAAAGAAATCCTTAAAAGATTAGCCCAGAAAGAGTCATTGTCACCATCAGCTCCTAAACCTCAGGGTTTGGCTCTCAGAAGAGGTGCGTCCAGACGTGGCTGTTCTTCTCCCACTGTGGGCTGGACAGAGCCAGGGGTGCCAGTGGGGGCTCATCTGCTGCTCCATCTTTCTTAGGAAATGCATGCAGTGCAGCTGAGCAAGCCAACAGGCAATATGGACAGGGCGGCCGAGGAACTGTGGTTCAGGAAAAATAGAATGCATCTTGGAGGCAAAGCAGACAGGGTGGCTTCCTCTCCCTCTCTCCTAGATTCCTAGATGCTGTAGTGGGTTTTTTGTTTGTTTGGTTTTGTTTTTTTTTCTCCTTTTCTTTTCCTTTTTCCTTCTTTCTTCTTCTTCTTCTTCTTTTTTTTTTTTTTTTTTTTTTTTGAGATGAAATCTCGCTCTGTCGCTCAGGCTAGAGTGCAGTGGCGTGCTCTCTTGCCAAGAGGCCTTTTCTAACCACAGTCTGTGCATGCTGGCCCAGGGTGGCTTGGGGTGAAAGCCGGACACTGGGCAGAGATGCTGCCAACCATGGCTCCTCTAGGAAGCCTTTGCTCTGCAACTCTTCAACTGAAACCCTCACTCACAGAGCACTGTGTATAACCACAGTAGTGGTTATGCAAACAAAGCAACGATGGGAACTCACTAACCATCATTTTAAAACAAGTACATTTCTTTTTGGACAATTTTTAAGTATGTGGGAAAGACTAACAATTTTTTTCTATAAAGAGGAAAAGTGACGTAATGTCCACGTGATAGATAGGGAGGGAAGATGACGTACAGGCACATGACTTTATTTCATGCCAACAGGATGCTGTGACTTTTAAACAGTTTCAAGTAGAGCCACAGATCTAAAACAAATAGCGAATGACAGTCTGAAGGATCCACTTTAAATGTATAGAAGGCAGCACTATCTGAGGGTCTCAATGCATGGTCGTGAACTAGAACAGCTGGACTCCAGGTCTGCTGGCCAGCCGACCATTGGCCTTGGGCTCAATGTTGCATCTGTACCAGTGACAGCGAGTCTCCCTCAGAATTCTTAGAAGAGTTTCATCAAGCCAGATCCTACGGTTAAAGCTCTGTTAATATCGTCCATGCTCAGTAAGGCCAGTGTCACCATAGTGCCACCACAGCTGCAGCAAGGGTGGGGTGAGCACAAGTAGGCAAAGAACAGAGATCTGGCCCAAGTTCACTGGGGAACAGGACAGTAAAACCTTTTTTTTTTTTTTTTTCTTGTAAGATTTTTTATTTTGTCTCCCCTGTGATAACAATTCCTTCTTCTAGAATACTCTCTGAAGGACCTACCTGAGGCTGTTTTACAGTTAACTTGTTGTTTTTAATTACCCCCCTCCATCCTCCACAATCCCTACTGCCCCTTCCCTCACCTCCACCCCTGCACCTACTCCAGTAAGTGTTATTCCCTTCCCTGTGCCTGTGTTATCATTGTTCCTCACCATCCTATGTGTGAAAACACACAGTGTTTGGTTTTCTGTTCTTGTGTCCGTTTGCTGAGAATGATGGTTTCCAGATTCATCTATGTCCCTACAAATGACAGGAACTCATCATTTTTTATGGCTGCATAGTATTCCATGGTGTATATGTGTCACATTTTCTTTGTCCAGTCTAGCATTGGTGGGCATTTGGGTTGGTTCCAGGTCTTTGCTATTATAAACAGCAAGACAATGAACATGTGTGCACGTGTCTTTATAATAGAATGATTTATAATCCTTTGGGTATATACTCAGTAATGGGATTGCTGGGTCAAATGGAATTTCTATTTCCAGATCCTTGAAGAATCACCACACTGTCTTCCATAATGGATGAACTAATTTACACTCCCACCAACAGTGTAAAAGTGTTCCTATTTCTTCACATTCTCTCCAGCATCTGTTGTCTCCAGATTTTTTAATGATCGCCATTCTAACTGGCGTGAGACGCTATCTCAATATAGTTTTGATTTGTATTCCTCTAATGACCAGTGATGATGAGCATTTTTTCATGTTTACTGGCCACATAAATGTCTTTTTTTGAAAAGTATTTTTCATCTCCTTTGCCCACTTTTGAATGGGTTTGTTTGTTCTTTTTCTTGTAAATCTGCTTTAGTTCTTTGTAGATTCTGGATATTAGCCCTTTGTCAGATGGGTAGCTTACAAAATTTTTTTCCCATTCTGTTGGTTGCTGGATGACCTAATGATTGTTTCTTTTACTCTACAGAAGCTCTTAAGTTTAATCAGATCCCATTTGTCTGTTTTGGTTTTTGTTGCTATTGCTTTTGGTATTTTAGTCATGAAGTCCTTGCCTACGCCTATGTCCTGAATGGTTTTGCATAGGTTTTATTTGAGGGTTTTTATGGTGTTAGATCTTATGTTTAAGTCTTTAATCCATCTGGAGTTAATTTTAGTGTAAGGTGTCAGGAAGGGGTCCAGTTTCAGCTTCCTGCATGTAGCTACCCAGTTTTCCCAACACCATTTGTTAAACAGGGAATCCTTTCCCCATTGCTTACTTTTGTCAGGTTTGTCAAAGATTAGATGGTTGTAGATGTGTGACGTTGCTTTCAAGGACTCTCCTTTCTGAGGCGGAAAATGAAATAGAGGTTGGGGTGGAGCTATTGGACCAATTCTGAAACGAACTTGATGCAGGGCTGACTTTGACTTCTGCTTTCTCTCTCTCTCTTTCTTTTTCTGCTATATAAATGAGACAATTCACATATTTCTAGCCCTTCCAGGTAAAGGCACTCTGCTTGCCACCCAGGCCTTGCTGCCCATTGCAGTCATGACACCCATCTTTCACTGATGGTTGAGCTCTGCCGTTGTAAGATTCTGTTGGACCCACTGATACTTAGGGCTCCAGGTCAGTCCATGACGCGGTAGCCCTGTGTTACAGGTGAAAGCCACCATGCATTCTTTAAAGGGAGGCCCCCTCCCACCCCGAGTCTTGTCAAGAAGTCTTAATCGGGTGGCCTGGTGTTTGGTCTCGTGTAACAAGCCCTTTTATCATCCCTGCCACTCTGAGCCTTCTAACCCTTGCCTCAGTGCTCTGGCTGGGTACATTCAGCTTCTCAATTTCATTAACTCCAGCCCATATTTAAAACAAGTCTAGGAGCTGGGCAGGTAGTACCTTAAGATTCTGCTTGTGTCGGAGGCAGTGATTTGTGTCCCAAGTAGTGGGACTGCTCCCACGTCCATAAACTCTCTTTCTATCCGGATTTAAATTCTGATCTCCCTAGTCTGATGCCCTGAAAGTCCATTCCCAGTGTGCTCTCCCAGGCCCTGCTCAGGCACGTTAGAAGAAATCTGTAGTTCTCTTGGATAGTGAGCTTTATCTTTCCAGAGCAGAAAAGGGAATATCTTGCTCCCCTGTGTGGTGACATGGATGTAGCCTTTCTGCTACAGACCAGGGGATGGCAGTGACCGTGGCTCCTGTTGTTTTAGGAGTCCCTCATCCACAACCCTGTGAGGAAGCCCCCTTCCAGGCAGCATTTTCCACTGTGAGATTCGGCCTTCAGTACACGGGCATCACCGAGGATTGTGGCACTGCCACGCCTTTCTGAAAGTCTACTTGTTGACATTTCAGGACTGAGAACGTCCTCCAAACACTCCCACAGCACCCTGCTCTAGCCAGCCCCCTTTCCCAGCCTGCTGGTTTCTTCCTCCACCGTACCATCATTTTCCATGGCAGGTCTAGCACTTCCATTCTACCGATGTGGGTCACTGCTTTCTCCCAAGAGCCAAGTTAGCAATGCCTTGCCAGAATTTTAATTCTTGTGTGATGAGTGACTCCCATGTGGGAAAGATGTAATAAACACTCATTTACCTTTATATTCCATCTTCTTTTATGGAGCCCTGAGGACACAGTCCCACACCTAGTTCCCTGCATCCTGATGCTTCGTATTTTCCAAGACCTGTAGCTTCCTTACAGGCTAAGCATTTCTCTGGGCAGAAGGCATCGACAGCTCTTGTTATTGGTCTGGTGACTGGGAGGGGAGAATAGCGTACATCTTAAAGCAGGTACACAGGATTTTGTAGGGCAGTAGCCTCTGTATTCGTTATAAGCACTCAGCCTATAAACATTTAATATGTGCATATTTAATAATATATGCTATTAACTAGACTCTTGATAGTGAGTTCCCAGATACTTATTCAGCTACTTGGAACCAAATTATGGCTTCACCCAGCACAGAGGCCAGGCACTGCATCTCACTCCTGCGCTATGCTTAGATTTGCTTTACTGTGAACATTTTGAATTTTTTTTTTTTTTTTTTTTTTTTTTTTTTAGCAAAAGAGCCTGCATTTTCATGTGGCTCTCTTCAAGATCTATCTGGTCTCAGGGATAGGGATGGGTACAATATCTAACTGACCGAGTTCATGTCTCGCATACCAACTGTCAGGTGTCTACATGCACGACTCATCAGTCACAGGAAGCAGATGGTGCTAAAAATACAGAGTGGCAAATCCAGAGCCTGCCTGTGATGGAGAAGTGGTGGATGAGGAGACGCTCTGCAGAGGGAGCCTGTGCAGGAAGACAGTGGAGGGCCCTGAGTGGAGTGTGAAGGCCTGAAGGTGATGGAGGCCATGGCCGTGAGTTCAGGGACATCCTGGAGAGTCCTGGGACCTGGAGAGAGGTGGGTGTGGAGTCATGAAATGTGAGCATTTCATAAAAAAAAAAAAAAAAAAAAAAGAATGAGAGAAGACAGGAAATGAAGGAGTAGAATAGAATGTGACTCTGAAATTTGGAAGAAATGAGACACTGCCCTCAGCTAGAGTCCTCCCAGTTGAATGAATGGGAACTGAGGTAGGAGAAGCACTAATTCTGAATGCACTCATCAGGGGACTCGAATAGAAAGAAGTGGGAAGGGAGATAATAGTCATTAGGCAGAATCTGAGACAAGGGGATGTTTTATGAGGAACTAAGGGAGCTTTAGTGTGCTGGGAGAAAAAAGCCAATTGAATGTGCGTTTGTGCATGTATGTGTGTGGACGTGTGTATGCATGTGTATGTGCATGCATGCATATTCGTATGTGTGCACACGTTCATGTGTGTGTGTGCATGCATGTGTGCACACATGTATGTGTGCACACATGTATGTGTGGGTGCATGCATGTGTGTGTGTGTGTGTATGTAAGATGCCCTCTCATAGGTAATTATGATTTTTTACATCTTTAAGTTCTCCAAATTGGCCACCCTTTTCTGACCTGGACATTTTAATTTTGAGAAAAACTCTTACATATCTGAAACATTTTCCCTGCTGAGTTTCTACTTTTATAAACACTAGAAGCACATTTTTCCTTCCTTAAGGCAAAAACTCAAATGACAAAGAAAACATAAGCCTTCCCAACGCAGTGAATGGCTAAATTTATCAATGTTCTCTGAGTTTATGTGAAGTATTAAGTTGAACCTTAACTGGTGTGTTTTATTTATTTTTCTTGGTTTATTTGCCTCTTTCTAAGAGAAATGTATCGCAGAACAAAGACCTGTATCTCCAAGGTTCAATGTGGTTGAGTATATTTCTTGGAGAAAACTCCAGGCTGATCAAATTAAGAATTCACTCTATTTCGGGACGAGGTTGGAGGTCGTTTCCTGTTTATGTGTTTTGTTTGTTTTGTTTTTAAGTGACTGGAACATTTTTTTTTAAAAGCCCCAAACTTTCAAGCTGTCACACTAGGGATGTCAGGAAGAAGGGTAGTGAGCCATAAAAGAGCACCCTTTTCCTTTCGGTATCAGAAAGAACCATGAAGTTATCACAGAGCTGATCTCTGAATTCAAGGTCATAGGCATGCTGGTAATAATAATTTCCAAATAGATTCCGATGCAGCTCTCTATTAAGAAACTGTAGACAAGGAGAAATGCATGAACTGAATGGTTTACAAATTAGAATAAACCATACAAATATTTCTGTTATCCAATGACACTACATTTAGACCTACACATTTTAATTTCATGTGACATAGATATACATAAACAGTGGATTCTGAGGTCTAATTTGAATTCTTGGCATAAAACAGTGTGGTGATGAACTTTTATATACCAGTGTTAAGGTTTCAGGGAAACAGCTTTCTGCTTCTGGAAGAGTAAGATGTGTTTAGTCTTAGTCTAGTGAAATATTGATAAGGTTCTGATTTGCAATGATTTTCTGTCTTTGCTGATTTTCTCAGGCTGTAGTCAGTTCACATTTCCCTGTGATTTGCACACATCCAAAGTCAGATGAAATTAGGCCAGAGCTATTTCACTGGTGCCCACAGTGACAGTGGTGTCCCCAGATATAAGAATTTGCCATTACAAGGCTTCTTTATTTGGTTCACCATAAATATTTCATTCAGTCCCTAAACGAGGCAGCTACTCAATTCACGATGATAATGTATATATGGTGGCATTGTGTGCAGTTCATTTAGAACACAATCATTTTTTAAACTGTCTCTAAAATATACATTTTGTGTATTTGGAATATTAAATTTTCAAAGATGTATCTGTGCCTTCACAAATTAAATGTTAGGTTAAACCATACGAAATCATTAATATTTGAGCATTTTTGACATTTGAAGAGCAATTTCATGGGTTCAACCTAAATAATATTTCCTGTGATATATGTACTCACATGAATCTTCAATTTAAAAGTGATTAGAAATAATTTGTAATAGAATGTATAGGTTTTTGTTTGTTTGTTTGTTTGTTTTTAGACAGGGTCTCACTCTGTCACCCAGACTGGAGTGCAGTGGTGCCATCTCAACTCACTGAACGTCACTCCTCCAAGGCTCTAGCTCCCACCTCAGCCTCTGGAATAGCTGGGACCACAGATGTGCACCACCACGACTGGCTATTGTTGTTGTTGTTGTTTTTTAATTTTTAAAATTCTTTTGGTATTTTTGGTAGTGATGGTGTCTCACTGTCTTCCAAGCTGGTCTTGAACCTCTGAGCTTAAGGTATCCCTCTGCCTCAGCCTCCCAAAGTGCCAAGACTATAGGCATGAGCCACCACACCTGAATAATTTAGTTTTAATGAAACAAATAATGACACATAGCTTATTACGAGCGCTTTGAGCTTTTGTTTGTTTGTTTTCCTGCAACTGTATGCATTTGATGTTAAAAGTGTCTTGTGTAATAGGAAGAGACTTCAAGAGTAAGAGATGCAGCGGAAAGCCTTATCTGTCCAATCATAGACTGCAAGACTGGGAGTCATATGAATACCAAGTTCTAATTAGGTTGGATATTTGACTGAGGTAACTTTATTGCATTAAAGTGTCGACCTGTATGAAGTCTTTGATTGTTGAGTGACTTGTTTCAGAAACAAAAATAGTGATGCAAATATCTGTGCCTGTAATAGTTACAACCAAAAACTTTTTTTAAAAAGTTTTATTTATTGTTTATTTCACTTTAAGTTCTGGGATACACGTGCAGAAATGTTCGAGTTTGTGACATAGGTACGCATGTGCTGTGGTGGTTGATAGGTGCAGCAAAAGTTTTTAAATACAAAATAGGATGTGTGGCAAACAATGTGGCACATATTCATGTACAAATGCTATTCTTCTCCCCATTTCTAGTGTGTGCACGCACACACACACACTCCAAATGTGTAAAACGTATATGCAATTCCAGGTATTTCAAAATAATGTTTGTTTTGCTAGAATGTGTATAGAAGGTTCCAACTTGTATCACATTTGTAAGACTCCAAGGTCATCTAACATTTGGAAATTACTAATAGCCTAAAGAAAAGAAACGCTGTTAAGAATAGGTAATAGAAGGAAGGGGCCTGAAAATAATATTCTTGTCCATAATCCTGTCTGTGTGAGCTGCTGCAACAGAATACCACGGACTGGGTAACATGAGCACCATTAATACACTCCTCACAGTTCTGGAGGCTGGGACATCCGAGATCAAGGCGCGGACAGGTTCCAATTCCTGGTTCACTGAGTCCTCACATGGTGCAAGGGGCAAGAGAGCTCTGTGGGTCTCTCTTCTAACAGCACTAACCCCATTCCTGAGGGTCCACTCTCATTACCTAATCTCCTACCAAACGCCCACCTCCTTATACCATCACATCGGGGATGACGACTTCAGCAATCGAATTTTGAGATGACACAAACATAAAGTCTAGAGCAAGCCTTATGCATAAAAACGAGAGGCGAGAAAAAGGAAAGCCAGTGTAATGTCTACTTGAGTTCTTCCTGTGTTTCACAAATCATGGGATAGGGTCAAGCCATAGTCACGGATCAGCCCCTTCAGGGACATTCCTGACCGTCAAGCTCCAGATATTATTATTCAAATCCTGCTGCAAACACTTGCCAGTGGGGAGACCTGACCACATCCTGCGTGGCTCCAAGTCCCTCGTGCAAGTGCAATGATGTATGGAGATGAACATACTCTATTGCAATGCACAACAGATGGGTCTTGGTTCAGCAATTTGGAGAATAAGAGACATGAATCCATGTGAGTAGATCAAACCCAGTGGGCGAGGGACTGAACTGTTTACCTGGCACTCCAGGAAGGGGCAAGTGAAGGCGGGAGTATCCCAGCTGGTCAGCACATCAACAGGTCCTATGATGGTTAATACTGGGTGTCAACTTGTTTGGATTCAAGTATGCAAAGTGTTGATCCTGGGTGTGTCTGTGAGGGTGTTGCCAAAGAAGACGAATATCTGAGTCAGTGGGCTGGCAAAGGCAGACTCACCCTTAATCTGGTAGGCATCATCTAATCAGCTACCATCAGATATAAAGCAGACAGGAAAACATGAAAAGGTAAAACTGGCCTAGCCTCCCAATCCACATCTTGGTCCCGTGCTGCATGCTTCTTGAGCTCAAACATCAGACTCTAACTTCTTCCGTTTTGAGATTCGGACCAGCTATCCTCGCTCCTCAAGCTTGCAGGCAGCCTAATGTGGGACCTTGCGATTGGGTAAGTTCTTAATAAACTCTCCTTTCTATGTGTATATCCTGTTAGTTCTGTTCCTCTAGGGAACCCTGACTAATACAAGTCCCAGTTGGGTCTTCCCACCAGGAAAGCAGAGCATCTCCATTTTATTTTAACAAGCAACTGTAATTATCCTTTGTCTTTTTGATAATTTTGTCCTCCTAAGTGAAAGCCATTAATTGTTACATTTTCATTGACTATAACTCTGGCATAACATTACAGAGGAAATGTGTCTCTGCTATTATGTCAGGTAGACAGGTGGACCCCATAAGATGCAAGACCTGGTCATCGTGATTACTTAATTACATTCCTTTTGTGTTTCTTCACTCCGAACAAGAGTTCCAAGTCAGTTCTCCCAGGAGGAACTCAGGAAGTATCCAAGTGTGAGTGCTGGAACCTGGACACCATCCTGTTTCCATGCAATGAACCTGAGCTTGGAGTTTGCCCTCTCCTTTTGCCTCCATATGCTTTTTGTATCATCGTTGTTGTTGCTTGGTCGTGTGTGTTTCTCAAGAAGAGAACCCATTCCCCAGAGCCGCGGCTGATGTTGACACTGGTAGCTTCCCTCTCCTCTTGTCTGGTTTGTATTTATATCCTGGAGCTCTCTTCCCAGCATAGAATCATATTGCAGGCACCTCCTCCACAGGCAGCACCTTCCCAGGCAAGAAGAGCGAGGCCTCTTTTCCTAAAGGGAGAGACTAACTGCTCTGCTGTGGAGTTGAGCAGGATGCAGCCTCAGCCAAGGCTGTGACCAGGCTGAAGGAGCTTCTCCTGTAGTTTTGGTCAGTTCAGCTCAATCAGAGAAACACACGAACTCTATCAGGAGCTGAGTCAGGTGACACTAAACCTTTCAGAGCCATCTTGGAAACAGAGTAGAACTCACAAGTGGTACTTTATTCCAGCAAGGACATCTGGAGAATCACTTGCCATGGGTGGGAGAAACTTCTGCAGGGAATAGATGTTTGGATGTTTAAAACACGCATTTATTTTCTAAATTATTATTCTGTTCTACCTGATTTAAGATAATGATCCTTTACATCGTTCTTGTTTTTCAGATTGCAGTCATTATGTAGTTTTATTTTGCTTGATTTTTCTTTTGAAATTTTTATTATGTATTTTGTCTTGATATTATTTTATTTGTGGTGGTGTTCATTAGAAAATGCCATACGTGTTACACTGTGACATCTGATGCAGATGCAAACAAGCAATTCCCCCTGCATTGCAGGCCCCTTGACAACAGCTATTCTGCTTGATTTGAATCTCTAACCCATTAGCAGGGCCTGGTCTTTAATGTGTGTTAGGTAAACTGATTTGACTTCCAACTGTGTGAAGTATAATATCGTAACAATTTTGCCAGTGTGACTGCCAAAGCTATTAATCAAAGGGTCATCTAACAGAGCGGGTGACAGGATGTCAGAGATTCTTCTTGCCAAAGATGTGAAGGACCAGTCATTTCTTTTTTATTATTTTTCTTTGTTTTTTCTTTTGTCCTAAAGGCGCATGATGTGAAAACCAATAGAATACTAACAAACTGAGAGCTGGATACCACCCCCACCACACACACACAAAAGCCTCCCTGCCTTTTTAGCCGTCAGTAGGGTCAGGGAGCCCAGTTCTTACGTAGGATCCAGGCACTGCTGTAATCGCTCCTCTGTGTCTGGCACTTACTTGCTGCGTTTCTCATTGCCATTTTATAACAGCATGCCTAAGCCCCATCAGTATTCAAGTTAGCACCCTAAAATGAAACTATAAATTTCAATTTGGAGAAAATAAGCCCTCATTTGGGTTCATAAGTTTTAAATAACACATTACCATTGGCTACAGCAGGTTTGCATTTCTAATGCTATATTAAGCATTCGACAATAGATGTTGCACTCTGCTCGAGAGGGGAGAGCAAGTGCATGTGAAATGTAAGTCTGCTTAAAACGGTGGAATTTATTAGAGCTGTCACTCAGCACTGACAAGAGAGCAAAATTATTTCTGAAGTTATTGGATACATTTGTGTAGGCTCCACTGTCTGTAAGTTTTGAAGTTTCAGAATCCGAGCTCTGAAACCTCTTCAAAATATTGTCTCCATATATATATATATATATATATATATATATATATATTTTTTTTTTTTGAGACCAAGTTTTGCTGTTGTTACCCAGGCCGGAGTACAATGGCACAATCTCGGCTCACCACAACCTCTGCCTCCTGGGTTCCAGTGATTCTCCTGCCTCAGCCTCCCAAGTAGCTGGGATTACAGGCATGCACCACCACACCTGGCTAATTTTGTATTTTTAGTAGAGATGGGGTTTCACCATTTTGTTCAGGCTGGTCTTGAACTCCTGACCTCAGGTGATCTACCCACCTCGGCCTCCCAGTGTGCTGGGATTACAGGCCTGAGACACTGCACCCATCCTGTCTCCACAATTTAAGGACCTGAAAAACAAAACAGTGTCCAGTTAAAAAAACATATTATGGAAAAGTTGCATGCCGGGCTCAAGGGGAAAGTGTCAAGAGTAATTCCAGATGCCCAGGGCAGAGCTCACGTGAGGACGGCCAGTACCTACACCAGCTGCATGGATTCCACACGCCTCACCTCTCCACCACGGCACACAGGAGAGGGATTCTGTGGATTCTTCTTTTGACTTTTTATCAGGATTTATTTTGGAGCTGTTCCCAATTATTATTTGATCTTTTTTTGAAACTATGAAATGCAGTACATTTATGAAAAATATACATTACCTAAAAAACACTACCACTCAGAGCTAAGTCATGGTGAATACTGTTGTGTGATTGTTAGGTTTTTCCTCACCTACTGGTCACCATAAATAGCAGAAAGTAACACATGGTATTTTTTTAATTTGTATTTTATTGCATTTTAGGTTTTGGGGTACATGTGAAGAACATGCAAAATTCTTGCAAAGGCACACACGTGGCAGTCTGGTTTGCTGCCTTCCTCCCCATCACCTATATCTGGCATTTCTCCCCATGTTATCCCTCCCCAACTCCCCACCCCCTGCTGTCCCTTCCCCCTCACAGAATCCAGTGTGTGATGCTCCCCTCCCTGTGTCCATGTGTTCTCATTGTTCAACACCCACCTATGAGTGAGAACATGCGGTGTTTGATTTTCTGTTCTTGTGTCAGTTTGCTGAGAATGATGGTTTCCAGGTTCATCCATGTCCCTACAAAGGACACGAACTCATCGTTTTTGATGGCTGCATAGTATTCCATGGTCTATATGTGCCACATTTTCCCTGTCCAGTCTATCATCCATGGGCATTTGGGTTGGTTCCAGGTCTTTTGCTATTGTGAACAATGCCACAGTGAACATTCATGTGCATGTGTCCTTATAATAAAACTATTTATAATCCTTTGGATATATACCCAGTAATGGGATTGCTGGGTCAAATGGAATTTCTATTTCTAGGTCCTTGAGGAATCACCACACCGTCTTCCACCATGGTTGAACTAATTCACACTCCTACCAACAGTGTAAAAGTGTTCCTATTTCTCCACATCCTCTCCAGCATCTGTTGTCTCCAGATTTTTTAATGATTGCCATTCTAACCGGCGTGATATGATATCTCAATGTAGTTTTGATTTGCATTTCTCTAATGACCAGTGAAGATGAGCATTTTTTCATGTGTTTTTTGGCCTCATATATGTCTTCTTTTGTAAAGTGTCTGCAATATTTTTAAGAAGTAAATCAGGGCCCGGTGTGCTGGCTCACTTCTGTAATCCCAGCACTTTGGGAAAACTGAGGAGGGTGGATCACCTGAGGTCAGGCGTACAAGACCAACCTGGCCAACGTGGTAAAACCCCGTGTCTACTAAAAATAAAAAAAATTAGCTGGGCTTAATGGTGCGAGCCTGTAATCCCAGCTACTGGGGAAGCTAAAGCAGAAGAATTGCTTGAACCCAAGAGATGTTACAGTGAGCCAGGATCGGGCCACTGTACTCGAGCCTGGGTGACAAAGTGAGACTCGGTCTCAAAAAAAAAAAATAAAAATAAAAAGAGTAAATCAGCATATCTGTATGTGCCGTTCATGATAGTGTGATTTTTTTACAGGATGATTCCCATGTTTTATCTGGCATGATTTTCAATATCATAAACCTTTGCATTGCAGTCATTGCTGCTTAACATTGGTGACAGGTTGCATTTCCATTATGGTATAATGGCATCCACGTCATATCTGAAGATAAATGATGGACACAATTCTGAAGCAGAGAACAAACTACACATTCAGAACTTGAGAACCACGCTCTTCCTCCACACCAACCAGAGGTATTTGCTCACCATGCAGGGTTCCTGCCTTGGCTCTTCCACAAGGGGTATTTCAGAAACATTGAGCACTGTCATCATTCACTGGGGTACCTTGATGTCAGAAAGGCTCCTTATCAAGCCCTCTGTACCCATGTTGTCATGAGCCTCTGCTGCTCTCCCATTAGAAGGCACATTCATTTCCTTCCCTTTGAGTCAAGCTGACCTCATGACCCAATGTGGCCAATAGGATGTGGTAGATTTGATGATGCGGAAGCTGTGGGACTCAAACAGCTGTGGATATTTTCTCTTTTCTTAACTTGGACTCCTGATAACACTGATAAAAGAGCAAGCCTACACTTGGAAATAAGGACCATTATCTCAGCCCTCTGAGCTGACACCACCCCTCATGGGCCTACCCCCAGCCAACCCACAGCTCATCACATGAGTGAGCCCAGCTGGCCTATAGGCTACTGAGTACTCAGAGTTATTGTTTGCAGTTCCTGAGTTCCTAGTTAACTGGTACACTATCACCATTGCCATAAGTACCATTCATTAAGATCATACATTGTACTGGATGATGTTTTATGCATTTATTATTTTAATTAATTAATATGAAACCCTTCAAAGAAGATAAAACCATCTCAATTTTGAAAAATGAGACTTAGGTTAATAAATTTTGTCCAAGTCTTAAAATCTAAGCCTATGTTATTTCAAAGTTTTTGCAATCCATTTACTTCTTTTACCATAGCAGCTCTGCCCCTCTAATAGCTGGGGCATAACTCATTACTTTACACTAAAATCTTCATGGTTTTCCTTCCTCCCTTGTGTGGACATGGGAGGCCTCATTCCGCATTTGATCCCGTCTACAGTTGGTTTCAGCAGGGGAAATCGTTTTTGTTGATTCTTAATTTCTTGGCTTTCAGGCAGCGCTTATCTTCCTCTGCGTCCTAGGTGGAGCAGGAAGATCTATCAGGCAGAGTTAAGTAACTGGTATCATCTCCTACCTTTTCAGAACTTTCCAGGAGACTAGCTGGCTAATGCAGTTTTATTCCACAAGATATTTCTTACGTGTCTTGCATAGAATGAAATCATTTGTCTTTCTATATCCTTCTATGTGAGGGGCTATCTAGTTTAATGCTGTCATTTTGTAGATGAGGACAGTGGTGTAGGAACAGTGATGTCATTGCTTGGTTTTATATAGCGAATATGTCACTTTTCCGGAATATGAACCCACTTCTACGTAATTCTAGTCATAGTTTCTATTCATCACATCAGGAACTTTCCTGAAAAAGTATTTCAGGTAGGTATACTTTTCAAAGAGCATATGGTTGTCACTGTCGTAGAAACCTGTTGTCTGGGCCTTCAACATTACTGAGATACTAAACACACACACACACAAACACATACAAATATACACACACAAAAACACACATACACATAAACACACACACAAACACATGCAAACACACACACCACACACACACACACACACACACACGGTGATGGTTCATATTAAGTGTCCACTTGATTGATGAATCCTAACTATTGTTCCTGGTTTTTGCCAAAAAAGACTATTTGAGTCAGTGGACTGGGAGAAGCAGACCCAACTTCAATCTGGGTGGGCACCGTCTAATCAGCTGCCAGCATGGTTGGAACAAATCAGACAGAAGAAGGTGGAACAAGCTGAGTTGCTGAGTCTTCCAGTCTTCATCTTTCTTCCATGCTGGATGCTTCCTGCTCTCAACCATCAGATGCCAAGTTCTTCAGCTTTTGGATTCTTGAATCTATACAGGTGATTGCCAGAGGCTTTTGAGCCTTTGGCCACAGACTGAAGGCTGCACTATCAGCTTCCCTACTACTTTTGAGGTTTTGGGACTTGGACTGGCTTCCTGCCTCCTCAGTTTCCTCAGCTCGCAGACGGCTTACTGTTGGACTTCACCACACAGACACAGACACAGACACACACACACTTTGTGTGTGTCTCTGTGTGTGTGTGTGTGTGTGTATTTTATATGTATGAGCGAGAGAGAGAGAGAGAGAGAGAGAGAAAGAGAGAGAGAGAGAGAAGATTGAGAGGAGAGAGCCTGGGCAAGATCATCTCATGCTTAGTTCTTAACTAAATTACCTATTAGCTAAATTACCCATATAGAGCTTCACATATCAATGTGGCTATGCAGTAATTGGAGATTCTAAGATAAAACTCTTTAAGTAAAAAAAAAAGTTTTCAAAATATATATGAATATTATGTATAAACATACATACATTTGTATGTATATGTATATATCTTAATAAATACAATTAAGTCCCCCTTCTCAAAAAACTCTAAGAAAGAATATACTTTTATTCTATAAAAATCTCTAAGTTGGGCCAGGTTGGGTGGCTCACCCCTGTAATCTCAACACTTTGGAAGGCTGAGGTGGGCAGATGACCTAAGGTGAGGAGTTCAAGACCAGTATTGCCAACATGGTGAACTCCGTCTCTACTAAAAATACAAAAATTAGCTAGAGTATGATGACACACACCTGTAATCCCAGTTAATTGGAAGGCTGAGGCAGGAGAATTGCTTGAACCTGGGAGGCAGAGGTTGCAGTAATGGTTCTGCTCTACTTAACAAATAGTTCTGTTCTACTTAACAAAACCTCTCTCAGGAGAAACTATTTTATCAGAGCTTAAACAACTGGAGATTACTAGAACCTAACCTTCCTGGAGAAGAAAAACACTAATTCAAACCAACTCTAGCCTTACATGTGGGGAAAGGAAAATATCCAGCTCCAGCCCTCTCTGGCAACCCTGTTTCACCTAAGGGGGAAGGGAGGACTGAGAAGCACCAGTGAGGGTCACAGCCTTGGTCACAGGCTCACCAAAAGATTGAGACTTAATGCTAAGACCACAGAACGCATGCTCCCTCCCCACACCTTACCACTATATCACTAAAGGCCATTTTTCATAGTCTTTTACCCAGTAAATTATCCCGCCATGTCAACAAAAGATTAAAAGTCATACTGAAATGCAAACACACAGTTTGAAGAGACTGAACAAGCCTCAGAACCAGAGTCAGATATGGCAGACATGTTGGAATTATCACAGCGGGAAATTTTAAAACTATGATTAATATGCTAAGGGCTTTAATGGATAAATTAGACAATGTACAAGAACAAATTCATAAGGTAAACAGGGAAACACATTTTATGAAAGAATGAAAAATAAATAGAGATTTTAAAATGCAGTAACAGACATAAAGAATGCCCTTGATGGTCTAATTAGTAGATTAGACACACCTGAGGAACAATTTCTGTATAAAAACATTCAAAACCTCAAAATCAAATGAAAAACAAATCATGAAAAAGAACACTGGATCCAAGAACTGTGAGAAAACAACACTAAAATAAATAAATAAATAAATAAAATACAAAAGAATAAGTAGCATGCTTATAATAATAAAATAAGAAGAAATAGAGAAAGAAGCAAAAGCAATAGTTGTAGCAATAATAACTGAGAATTTTCTCAAATTAATGTTAAATACCAAACCATAGATTCCAGATGCTCAGAAGTCCCCAAAACCAAACATACAAATGAACCAAGAAGCTACATTTGAGGCAAATGATACTGAAAGTTCAGAAAATTAAAAGTAAAGAAAAAATATTGAAGCAAGTCAGAAATAAAAATACTTTACCAACAGAGGAGCAAAGATAAAAGTGACATTTGATTTCTTATCAGAAACTATGCAAGTAAGAAGAAAGTGGAATAAAATATTTCAAGTGTTGAGAGAATAACAGCAGCAACAAAAAACAAAAATCTTCTGACCTAGACTTGTGCACTCTGCAAAATTCTTCATCAAAAGTGAATATAAAAGATTTTCTCAGGAAAATCAAAATTTATGTATTTATTTATTTGCTAGTAGACTTTTCTTGCAAGAAAGGCTAAAAGAAATTATTTCAGAGAAAAGAAAGTGACATAGTCCAGAAATTCAAAGCTACAGAATGAAAAAAAAAGCATTCAGAAATCAATCAATAAATTAAAAATAGTAGAAACTTTTATTTTTCTCACTCTTAATTGATTTCATAAGCCACAATTTCTTCAAAACTACATACACACACACACACACACACACACACGTTTATTTGTATAACTGAAATGAATAATGACTATGACACAAGGGGCAGGAGAAACAAATTAGTATTTTTACAAGGTACTTGCACTATCTGTGAAAAAGAATAATATTATGTGAATGTAGATTCACATTAGTTGTAAGTATATATTGCAGACTCTAGGAAAACCACTAAAATATTTAAAAATGAGAATCAATAATATCCTGAGAAATGACGGAAAATCAAACTATAAAAACAGTCCATTAAAAACACAAAAGGCATAAAAAAAATGGAAGACAAAATAGGAAGGAAGATCAGTGACCAAATACAAAATAGTAACAACATGGTAGATACTAATTCAACTGTATAAATAATCACTTTAAATTTTAATAATTTTAATGCAGCAATTAAAAGACAGAGATTCTCAGATTGAGTCCAAAAACAAGACTCATCTATATGTTGCCTACAAGAAGCCCACTTAAAATATGAAGATCCATATACATTAAAAGTAAATGAAAATAAAAGTCTATACCATGCTAACATTAATCAAAAGAATGTGGAATTGGCAATATTAATTTTAGATACAGCAGATTTCAGAGTAAGGATGTTTATCAGAGATAGAGACAGTGAATGCTGACATAAGGATCAATACTCCAAAAGTCATAACAGTCTTTAAAGGGTAAGAAAAGAGAGTTGAAATATGTGAGGCAAAATCTGATAAAACTGTAAAGAGAAATAAATTATAAGAGTTGAAGTTTTTAACATTCATCTCTTAGAAATAGGTCCAGCAAGTGGGAAATCAGTAAAGACATATTGAACTCAACAGCATCATCAATCAACTGGATCTCATTGACACCTATAGACTATTTTATTCAGCAATGACAGATAGCACATTCTTCTTGTGATCATTTGAAACATTCACAAAGATAGACTATATCCTAAGACATAAAACACAACTTAAAAATGTAAAAGAATATATATCACACCATGTCTGCTCTCAGACAACAATGAAATCAAACTAGAAATCAGTAATAGAAAGTTGAAAAATTCTAAAATACTCAGAGCTTAAACAAAACACATGGGTCAGGAAAATCTCAAGCAAAATACTAAAATATTTTTAAACAAAAATAAAAATGTAACAAAATTTTGTAAGATGGAGCAACAGTACTTAGAGGGAAATTTATAGCATTAAAGCATATATTAATTATTTTTTAAATCTAAAACCACCAATATAAGCTTCCAACTGAAAAAACTAGAAAGAGGAGAACTCCAAAACAAATAGAAAAAAGAAATAATAAAAATTAGAGCAGAAATTAATAAAATTAAAAGCAAGCAATCAGTAGAAAAAACTGAATAAAACTAAAAGGTGGTTCTCTGAAAAGATTAATAAAATTAGTAAAACTCTAACCTGGTTAAAACAAGGAGAGAATACACAAATTACTAATACTTGAAATGAGAGAGAAAATATAAACAAAATATGTGGATGTTAAAATAATAAAACATTATTTAAAAAATCTATGCTTACTAATTTGATAACTTAGATGAACTGGAGTAATACGTTAACAGACATAATCTGTTGAAAATTGCACAAGAAAACCTAAAAATAGCAGAATGGGTCAATATTTGTTCAATAAATTGAATTAATAACCTTTCAAAACAGAAAGCACCAGGCCCAGATAAGTTTCCTGCTGAATTCTACTAAATAAGAAAGAAATATCACAATCCCTTCCAATCTTCTTTTTCAGAAAAATAAAGAAATATTTACTAACTCATTATTTGAGGCTAATGTTATCTTAATACCAAAACCATCCGAAGACATTTCAAGAAAGAAGACTAAATACTAAAATCTCTCATGAATATTAATGCAAAAATTCTCAACAAAATATTAGCAAATCACATTCAACAATTTGTAAAAAGGCTTACAGTACATGACCAAGTTGGATTCATCACAGGAAAGCAAGGTTGGCTCAACATTTGAAAATTGATTCTATCTATTAAATCAACTGGCTACAAAACAAAAGTTACATAATGATATTAATAGTTCCAAAAACAAAAGCACTTGGCAAACTTCACCATCCACTCATGATTATAAAAAAATACTCTTCAGGAAACTAGGAATATAGAAAAGAATTCATCTACTTTTTAGGAACATCTACCAAGAATCTACAGTTCTTATTAGGCTTAATACTGAGAAACTCAAATTTTTTCTCCTAAGCTCAAGGATAAAGCAAGAATGTTTCCTCTCACTACTGCTTTTCAACATTATACTGGAAACCCCAGCTAATGCAATAAGACAAAAAAAAAATAAAGATTGAGAAATAAGAAATAAAACTGTCTTTGCTTTGAGGTGACATGATCATCTACATATAAAATCTTAAAGAACTGATAGAAAAACCCTTAGAACTAACAAAGAATAATAGCAAGTTTGCAGCATACAAAATTCATACAGAAGTCAATCATTTTCCTATAAACTGGCAATGAACAAGTGAAATTTTACATTAAAAACACATTTTCACTTACATTTCCACTCCAAATCATATTTACATATAAATCTAACAAAATAGACATAAGATTTCTATGAGAAAAAAATCACAATACAGTGAAAAAACTGTCAAAGAAGAACTAAATTAATGGATAGATATTTTACGTTCATGATTAAGAAGGAAGATTCAATACTGCAAAAATATAAGCTCTTCTCAACTTACTCTATAGATTCAATGCAATCTTAATTAAAAAAATACCAACAAGTTAATTTTTAGATATTGTCAAACTGATTCTACAGTTTATTTGAAGAGGCAAAATACCCAGAATGGACAACTCAATATTTAAGGAGAAATAACAGTGTTGGAATACTGACAGTACATGACTTCTACTTACTATAAAACTAGAGTGATCAGAATAGGGTCATATTGGTGAAATAACAAATAAGTAGAACAACGGGATGCAATAGAGAACCTAGAAATCAATCCACATAATTATAATCAATTAATCTTTGACAGGGGAGTGAAGACAATACAAGGGAGCAAAGGCAAAGACAGTCTTTTCATCAAATGGTGCTGGGCCAACTGGACATACACGTACACACACACATGAAAAACGTATAGAGAAAGAAAGACAAAGAAGACAGAAAGAAAAACAAGAAAGACTAAAGAAAGAAAGAAGAAAGAAAGAAAAACGAAAGAAAGAAGAAAGAAAGAAAGAAAGAAAGAAAGAAAGAAAGAAAGAAAGAAAGAAAGAAAGGAAACCTGACACAGATATTGCACTCTTCAAAAACTTAACTCAAAATGAATCATGGACCTAAATAAATATTCATGAAGTTCATAGAAGATCTGCATAAGAGAAAACTGTGATGATTTAGGGTATAGTCATGAATTTTTAGATACAACACCAATAGCGCCAACCAAGAAAGAAAGAATTTGAAAGTTAGACTTTATGAAAATGTAAACTTCTGGTGTGTGAAAGAATATGTCAAGAGAGAGAAAAGCCTATCCACAGACTAGGAGAAAATAATTACAAAGTACACATCAGATAAAGAACTGTCATTCAAAATATACAAATATCTCTTAAGACTGAACAGTAAGAAAGATAACCTGGTTAAAAACCAGATCATATCAAAATGTTGAAACCCAGTCTTTACTCAAACCACAAAAATTATCCAGGCATGGTGGCACATCACTGTAATCCCAGCTACTTGGGCAACTGAGGCAGGAGAAATGATTGAACCTGGGAGGCAGAAGTTGCCATGAGTCAAGATCACACCACCGCACTCCAGCCTGGGAGACAATAGCGAAATTCTCTCTCTCAAAAAAAAAAAAAAAAAAAAAAAATAGAGTCAAAAACCTACACCTCACCAAAGAAGATACACAGAAGGCAAATTAGCTTATGAGAAGACAACATTAGATGTCACTAAGAAATTGAAAATTTAAACAATAAAATACCACTACATACTAGTTAGCATGCTCAAAATCCAGAATACTGACACGACACCACCATATTCTGGCAAGGATGTGGAGATCCAGGAACTCTCACTGACTGCTTGTGGGAGTGAAAAATGGTGCAGCCACTTTGAAAAAGAGTTTTGTGTTTTCTTACAAAACTGTGTATTCTTACCATCAAAGCCAGCAAGCATACTCCTTGGCATCTATCCAAATAAGTTAAAAACTTAGGTCCACACAAAACCTGTACATGAAGTTTTGTTTATGCTTGCCAAATCTTGGAAGCAAATACAATGTCCTTCAGTACGTGAGTGGGTATATAAACTCTGGTACATCCAAGCAATGGACCATCATTCAGTGCTAAAGAGAAATAAGTACCAAGCCATGAAACGACAGGGGAAAACTTAAAAGCATACGACTAAGTGAAAAGTGCCAATCTGAAGAGGCTACATACAACACGATTCAACTCTACAGCATTTTGTTAAAATGCAAAATTATGGAGACAGTGAAAAGACCACTGATTGTCAGGGGCAGAGCAGAGGGAGGGAAGGATGAACAGGCAGAGAACAAGATTTCTGGGGCAGAGAAACTACTCCGAATAATACCATAATGGCAGATACATATCATCTTCTGTTTGTCTAATTCCATAGGATGCGTATCAGGAGTGAACCCTAATATATCATACGGACTTTGTGATGTTGATGTGTCAATGTAGGTTCATTAATTGTAACACATGGACCACTCTGCTGGAGACTATTGATAACCTGGACAGGTATGCATGGGTGGTGGTTGGTGTGTATAGAAGCTCTCTGTAATCTCTGCTCAATTTTACTACAAAACCAAAAGTGCTCTAAAAATTATGTTTATTAATTTTAATCAAGCAAGATTGAGTTACCTTGACATTTAATCTTGATAAAAGAAGAGAATCGAATGATAATCTTGACTGATAGATAATCAGTCAAGATATCAGTCAAGACAACAATTAGATTCTGTTTTTTCCATTTGCATTTTGTATGCCATGGTTCTTCATACCAAGGAAGGAAAAATGTGGTTATTGAAGCCCTTGTTTTATCACTTCTTTAAAAAAAGATTGCACAGAAAAATATAAATCTATATCACAAGGCACCCAGTCTGAAAACAAAAGGGCACTTACCACAATTTATGCCTTGATATTATAGTGGGAGAGAATTTCTTTCCACTAATGGAAACCTCTATTATCATATTTTCCCAAGAGTAGCTCTAATGATCTGAATCCAGAATTTACTTTTAAGTGAGAGGAACAAATTGGCTTAGCAGGCCATCATTTGTTGCCAAATGAATTGAAAAAAAAAAAAAGTGTTTAGGCATGCAGAGTCATGCAAACTAATTTATTTTAAAATTGATGAATAATACCTGTTGGCTTAGAGAACTAAGACTGCAGCCGTGAGTAGAGTTCTCTGTGTGTAAAAAATGGCAGCAGGTGGATGAGAGGAGACGCGTTCCTCTGTGTCTCCCCATCTCGGCCCTCTTCCCCCTCCTTTCTCAGGAGACAGACCTTTCTGCCCACCTTCCACCTCTCCTCTCACCTTCAAGCTGGTCTGCACTAAAGTTAATAGATTGCTCATTTTTCACAGATGCCACAAACTTACCCCAGAGATATTTGCATTTTTAGAGCTGTCAGAATTTTAAGCAAAGACGTGAAGTTCAGACGACAGGCCAAGACCAAGTGGTGGAGGAAGGATGGTTTGAATTCCTGGAAAATCTCAGTGTCTTCAGGCACACGGGCTTCATTTGCCAGCCCTGACTGGTGGGTGAGCCTGCCAGAAATGGTGCCCACATTTGCTTTACAGCGTACGCCATCACAGTGAGTGGATTTCCCGAATAAGAATCTTTACATATTTTTTTGGCCATTAAGCATTCTGATTTCATTTTCTCTCTTCTCCTTCACTCAAATGTTCTTAAGTTATAAATTATGTCCAAGGTGAAAAGAGCAGGAAGGGAGTATTTATCCTAAACTTCTCATCCAGCCTGGAGGAGGACACAGGGAGGCCGTGACGCTGGGGGACTTGCCTGAGTTCACTGTGCTGACGGTGGGTGCTAAGTGACGTAAGGACCCCGGCCTCACTGCACAATGCAGCCCCCTCGAAGGCCACTGACCCTCCAGCTGCTCAGACACAACGTGGAGAATGGTCTGCCTCCCACAGACTTTGTCCGTGTCTTTGTTCTGCAAAGACAGGAACATAATATTACTGGGTTTCTCAGAAAGAGACTAATGATGGGCTTGAAATATTTGAGTAAAATATATGAGAAACATGCAAAATGCATTAATGTTTAATAAAGGTCGGAGGTGGGAGAGGTGATTGTGTTTGAATTCTTTATTAAGGAATTAAGAATTTTCTATGCCCTGATACCTTTATATTCATGAAATTACACTCACCTAATTCTGTATCTTCTAGCAAGAGCAGCAAAGAAAGGAATATAGTTTACTATGACTTCTCATGATCTTGGAGGAGGGAACACACGTGCTCATTGAGGGAGGTTTTTAAAATTTAATTCTGAAGAAACAGTAACTTAATTTCTTGTATTATGAACATGCAGAGTCGTGTTCCTTGCAAAGTCCTGAAACTAAGCTTCCCTTCTGGGACCATCTCTGTCCTTCCTGCCTTTCAGGGCCATCTCCCACCTCGTCATCTTTCATTTGCTTCCTGGTATCCCCTGCGCACACTTTAAATAAGGATTTAAATGGAGTTTCCACTTCTATCACAGGGTGTGTGTCTATGCCTTTTACCAGCATTGGTACTTCTGACTCGGAGATATCACCACTCTCCCAGGCAATCCTGAGTATGGCTATACTATAAAGACGTAGGTAAGTTTTACTTCTGGCCCTTCAAGCGACATTTTGCAAAAGACCTACCTCTCCATCATGCTGTCCAGAATGACCCTGGGCTGGCCTCCGGAGTCACTCCACTCTTTCAGGAACCCTAGTACTTACTACAAGGGCTATGTAGGTGCCTCCAGGCATGGGTGAAATCGAAGAAAAGCCACGAAAAATAGGTCAATTGGATTGTCCCCGGGCAATGGAACCCTTTATGTTTTCTGGCTCTGAATGTGCGGTGCAGTATGTCTGAATTGGACCTGACACGTCTTTTCAACCCATCATGATTTGGTCTCGATTCAACAGAAAAGGTCAACGCACCGCTAGAAATGCCGCGGCACGGCGCCGGGCCAGGGCCTTTCCCAACCCAGCAGCCGTGGACAAAAGGCTGCAGTGATTGCATTGCCACTGTTGTTCAGCACTGTGTGATTGTCACCCTGTTCTTTTGAACTCTCTCCAGCTTGGCATTTTGTCTCCGCTTCAAGCAGGTGTTTTGCTGTGGCCAGGAGCACAGGCCTGCGCTGGAGCCTTTCAAGTGTGCTGCTTGTGCAAATGAATGTTGCCTACAAACTTTCCCCGGGCGATGTGATGTGCTGATACCCAGCCTGCTCCCAGCCACGCTAATCCAGCTCAGGGACGTGTGGGCACATGAAAGCCTTTTCTTCTTTTTCTTTCCTAACTTGCACTTTTTAATTGATATATTCTGCCCACTGTAGACTTCCTCTGTGTTTGATACAGCAGTTTGATTATGCGGAGAGAGAAGTCCACAGAGGCTGGATGAAATGAGCACGGAATCAAGGCGGGGAGGGACTGAGGAAGATACAGTGATGATGAGTGTGCTGTGGTGAATCCGCCTCCGACTTGAAAGGTGGATGGATGGGAACATGATCATCTTCACACTGAAAACACGGGAGGTGGCGATGTTTTCATAACATGACTCACGTGGCGGTAACTTCTGTGTGCATCTGTGTGTGTGTCTTTGATATCAATACACAATTCACAGATTATTAAATTCCGGCTGGAGTTATTCGTATTTTGAACCACCAATTCCACTCCCTAGAAACCTGATTAGAAATGAAATCCTGGTGACATCACTGAGCACTTCCATTTTTTCTTCTTGGGCATTTTTATGACATGAGGAAATCGATATAATTGCTGAAAAAGGGCATTTGCGTGTTTGGGTTAGAAGCTGTGTTCCTTAGTATTCGCATGATCTTCACAGTTAGTTTACTTTGCTAACATCTTTCTTAAGAGAAAGAACAGGCCTTTCGCTTTTCAGTTCCTCATTTGTATTTGTCTATGCCATGGAAGGAGTGAGACTCTACTTGAACACAGAGTTGAGTGGCCCACCATCCAAACCGTGTCGGGAGACATGATTGACAAGAGAGACAAACCCTGACAGAAACGGCCAGGTATCCTGGCTGAAGCAGGCGGAGCCAGGACCTCGTTCCCAGCAGGGACCCTGACAAGGCTTGCGGGAACCACGAGCTGTCACAGGGAGATCACTCCCTATGTCCCAGCTTTGCTTGTTTACACTGAAAACAACCCGCAGCTCCTCACAGAAGACCGGGGATGAATCTCAGAATGAACAATAAGAAAAGTAATTTCATTTGAAACATTCATGGGTTTCTTTAGTACTGAAGTATTATTATTATTATTTTAAAGATGACATGAGGAACAGGATGTAATTGCCGAAAAGGGGCATTTGCTTGTTTGGGTTTAGGAGCTGTTTAACCTATCAGAGAATGGTTTACATCCCTCTACAAAGAAAAGTTTATTATGAAATCTAATGGGTTCTTATTCCCACTAAAATAATGGGCCTGTTAACTCTAGGAAAATTCCAGTTGCCTGTTTGAGCTGTGCAGGATTTCATGGGCATTTTATTATTGAGCACCATATTTTGCTCCTATCATGTTGAGATGGGGCAGAATCGTATCTGTCCTTAAGTCAACGAGATACAAAATTGTACTCAGCCATATAAATGTTCAAGTATCAAACTTATCAATAATACTTTTTAAATCTCTTTGGACATGATTTTTAAAAACATTCTAATAACACAAAGAAAAAGACATTCCTAGCAATCATTTTTGCATGACTGACATCATGAGTCCATGGTGACGCTTATTTTATATGAGTAGTGAGAAAACAGAGAAGAAGTACGACATAGGAGAGAAGCTGTGGCAGCTGTGGCAGCCTCTCATGGCGACTCTGTGGGTGCACAAGGAAGCAAAAGGAATCGAAGAGCATGCCAAGAGTGCCAGGCAGCAAAATAAACTATCAACAAAGAGACGACCTGCAGAATGGGAGAAAACTTTTGCAAACGATGCATCTGATAAAGTCTAACATCCAGCATCTATAAGGAACTTAAACAAATTTACAAGGAAAATAACATACAAAAGTGAGCAAAGGACGTGAACAGATGTCGTTCAAAAAAAGACATATATGTAGCCAATAAGCATATGACAAAAAGCTCAACATCACTCATCATTAGAGAAACGCAAATCAAAACCACAGTAAGATACCATCTCACACCAATCAGAATTGTTACTATTAAACAGGAAAAAAAAAAAAAAAGATGTTGGTGAGGTTGTAGAGAAAAAGGAATGCTCATACAGTCTTGGTAGGAATTAGTTCGGCCATTGTGGAAGACAGTGTGGCGATTCCTCAAAGACTTAAAGACAGACCATTCAACCCAGCAGTTCCATTCCTGAGTATATACCCAAAGAAACATAAATTATTCTATTATAAAGGCACATGCATTCGTATGTTCATTGCAGCACTATTTACGATAGCAGAGACATGGAATCGACTTAAATGCTCATCAATGAAAAGATTTTCTGGATACAGAAAATCTGGTATATATACACCATGGAATACTATGCAGCCACAAAAATAAAAAAGATCATGTCCTTCTTGGAGACACGAATTGAGCTGGAGGCCATTATCCTTAGCACACTAACACAGAAACAGAAAAACAAATACCACATGTTCTCACTTCTTGTAAGTGAAAGAGCTTACGGGAGCTAAATGATGAAAACACATAGACACACAGAAGAGAGCAACAGACACTGGGATCTTTCAAAGGGTGGGTGATGGGAGGAGGGAGGGGATCAGGAAAATAACTAATGGGTGCTAGGCTTAATACCTGGGTGATGAAGTAATCTGTCCAACAACCCCTCATGACATAAGTTTATCTATGCAACAAACCTGCAGTTGTACCCTTGAACTGAAACGTTAAACAAAAGCAACTTTGCTCTGAGTTGACAGAAGAATATGTTCATCATTCATACAAACAGGAATCACGAGGGCCACAAGAGTCCGGTCCGAAGGGTTAAGGACACATTTGAGATGCATTTTATTCGTGAGACTCCAAGAAGTTCCAGTTTGCGAAGCCAGGCTTGCAGCTCCAGAGAAGAGTCGGTCACTGGCAAGTCCCTCCGAAGGAGGCGGTGGAAGTTGAAGGTGATGCCGAGGAGCCCGGGTGAGGACAGGCGCAGGAAGAAGTGTCCAAGGCAGGACTGACATGGGTGGGGAGTGAGATGGGGACAGAGGGAGGCGGCTCGGAGTCAGCAGAGGGCCTGACTGACAGGGTGGCAGGGGTTGTGGTGAAAACTGCTGCATCAAAATGAAAGAAAATCGCCCTCTGGTGAACACATTGAATTTGAAAACGTAGTCAGGATGGAAGAGTCCCCGCCCAGTCTATTTCAAATGCTCCGCTGGCTCAAGGCTGAGGAAGACAGCCTACGAGAAGAGGGCCGTGGGTTTGCCCAGGGGAATCTGAGCAAAAGGCCTAATAAGGAGGAGGGCAGAAGGCAGACATCCGCAGGCCAGGGGCTGTGTCTCCTGGGGGTGGCTTAGATGCTCACGCACCGAAGAGTGCCCGACAATGGCCAGTGGCTCCCTGAGGTACCAGATGAGAGGAGACTCTGTTGTATAAAGAGAGAAAATTGGTCAGAGTTGGCGAAGCTAGGCCAGAGTCAAGAGGCCAGGGCAGAGCCAGGGAGGGAAACAGATAGGTATGGGCAGGTGGGCTAGGGCTTCCGGGAGTTGGAGCAGCGACCGCTCCACATGGGCAGCAGTACCCTCAGCCTCCGATTCTCCCACTAGACCATGAGCTCTCTGAGGACCGTGGTCTCCCAGAGACCCATCAGGAGACCACAGTAGCTGACCTCATACCAGAATAATGTAAAATGAAATGAAAATCAAAGACTAAGTCCTAGACCACCTAAGAACATTCCAAAGTCACCCTCTCGTCTGATGGTCAAAGACCATTCAAAGAAAAACTTCAGATAAATTAAGTTTAAGGGAGTTCACTGAGCAAAAAACAATTCAAGAATCTGTTAGTCCCCAGGTGGAATAGATTCAGAGAGGCTCCAGTGCTATGCAGTCAGCAAGGATTTATGGACAGGTAGAAGGAAGTGAGGCACAGAAACAGCTCGGGCTGCCTTCTTTGAACCTGGCTTGAGCAGCAGACCACCAGGGACTGGCCAGAACTTGGTGATTGCCCAAGAGCAGGCTATAGTCAGTGCACATGTCCAGTTAGGTTTCAGTTCACCATGCACAGAGTGACCTGTCATCCGCACTTAAAATATGCAAAGAGGCAGGTTTAAGATAAATTTAGTTTAACAAAACAGTCATTGGAAAGTGGACAAGACATTTCCATGTGCACGTCTTTTGTTACGGTGTATGATAAAGAAAACGGAAGAGGGCCAGGTTGTGTCAAGAGAGAAATGCTAGGTCTAAAGACTCAAGAGGCAAAGCCGCTTGCATGAACGGCACAGTAGGGTCAGGTGTGCTAAGCATTCACTCAAGGCCAAGTGCCCAAACATCCGCTGGGGTGAGGCCACACGCACGGATACCACGTGCACAGAAGAGGGAGAGATGCTCTTTATTCTGCTGAGACATCGGACCTCATTGGCATGATGAAAGTATGTCTCCACAAGCAACAGAAGAACCTAAATTGATTCTCAGTGCTGCAGTACACACGGCCCTCTAGGCGTGGAAAGGCAGGTGATGAGAAGGCAGTGTCATTTCGCCGATGGGTTCCTGCACAAAGGCAGAGCCTCCGCTGTATCTGGAAGGAAGCCATCCTGGATGAATTGGAGGAATTTCAAGGATGTGGTATCGCGGCGCAGGTGAAAGGGTGGCACTGATGGAATGGGAGAAGGGATGCATCAGGAGGGCGTGTAGGGCAGACAAGGGCCGAGTGCCTGGAGGGCACATCCAGGAAATGTGACCTGAGACCAGCTCAGATCTTGACCCTGGCTTCTCTGTTAGCATTTACTTTAAACTTACTTTCAAAAAAGTAAACCATGACTCAAAGGAAAAATTTGGCCTCTGTGTAAATGTAACAAAGAATCCATCATGTCACTGCCATCCTCAGAAGCATGCTTTAGAAAATCGTAAGCCTCGTCTTTGGACAGCTGCGTTGTCAGCTCACAGAATGCCAGGTCATGCCCAGGGAGCATTTTCACTGGACTGAGCCTCATCTGACACAGTAAGATCTACATAACCAAAGACTTAAGGTGGCTGTGAAACAGATGCCTCAGCATGCAGCGGGGGCACTGGCATTTTAAAAGGGGAAATTCAGGCTGGGTGTGGTGGCTCACACCTGTAATCCCAACAGTTCTGGAGGCGGAGGTGGGAGGATTGCTTTGGGCCAGGAGGTGAAGGCTGCAGTGAGCCACAATCCCATCATCGCACTGCAGCCTGGGTGACAGAGTGAGACTCTGTCTCTAAGAAAGATGGGAAATACCACATGGTCCCTTAGTCTCTTTTCATGAGGCACTGTGGTCAGCTTTTAATTTGTCCACCTGCCTTGATATCATAGGGTCTAAAGAATTGCTTTGTGGCAGGAGAACATGTTAGGACAGCCATGTGGGAAAGTGCCGGAGAGATCATCCTGGGGCTTCTGGGTAGACAGCTTTGTAAATAAGACATACTTTTTAATTGCTCTGTCAGGAGGATCCCTCTTTGAGCAAAGGTGACAGGGACCGAAGGCAGAAGCTCTGGACCTCTTTTCGGTCTGGCAGAGGGCTCCCTGCACTTGTCCTCGATCTCCATAGTGCCCCTCAGAGTCCAGGCAGGAACATAGTGACAATTAAACGCACACAATGGCGTGGCCATGTTCACTGCAACCAAGGTAGGTTGGCTGCTTCCCAGAACACTCCCAAGGCTGCACAGAACAAAGGGCCTGGCCCATCTGCACCTCGCTTGAGCTGAATGACTCGTGCTCCAAAGGCTTTGCTCTGCTTCTGCGATGCCCCAGGAAGCCCTTGCACAGACAAAACTCAGAGGTCCAGGGGAGCCTGCCCTGACATTAACGTGTTAATGAATTCTGAATGCCTCTGGCAGACACAAAGGAGTAGGTTCCTGGGATGCTAATTTGGCAGGATGAGGGCACAGTTGTGTGGACTCTGTGGGAACACAGGACAGGGTCAGCCACACACTTGAGCTTGTCCACGTGGGTCCCTTTGCTTGAACTTTTTCTTCCAGTCATGGGAAAGAAGTGTGTGTCATGACTCTATGCAGATAGAAGAGACTCCCGCTGTCTCCCTGCACACCTGAACATACCCAGGCACCCAGGTACATCTTTATGCAGATGTGAAGAATTCACTGTCTTCCCACACATCTGAACATGCCCAGGTGCCCAGTTAAATCTCTGCAGATGATGGAGAATCCCACTTTCTCCCTGCACACCTGAACATGCCCAGGTACCCAGGTACATCTCTATGCAGATGGTGGAGAATCCACTGTCTTCATGAACACCTGAACATGCCCAGGCATCCAGGTTCATCTCTACACAGATGATGGAGCATCCGCTGTCTTCCCACACACGTGAACATGCTCAGGCACCAAGGTTCCTTTCTCTGCAGATGATAGAGAACCCCACTGTCTCCCTGCACACCTGAACACACCCAGGTGCCCAGGTTCACCTCTACGCAGAGGATGAAGAATCCCTCTGTCTCCTCACACACCCGAACATGTGCAGGTGTTCAGGTTCATCTGTATGCAGATGGTGGAGAATGCTGCTTTCTTCCTGCACACTTGAACAAGCCCAGGTGGCCAAATTTGTCTCTCTGCAGATGGTGGAGAACCCCACTATCTTCCTGCACACCTGAACACACAGACACCTAGGTTCCTCTCTGATAGCTCCGCCCTGCTCTGGCTTCCTCTGGTGACTCTAATGATTGACTCAAGGCAGCTTGACATTCCCAATGCAGGCCTCTCATTTATGCTAAAGAAAAAGGAGAGGAAGACGGAAACATTTGCAGTAGGTTCATGTGAGGTTAGCTTCCAGTCAATGCAGAATCCTAAAAGTAAAATAGCCCTTTAGCTAGTAACTATGACACATTTCTGATGACAATTGCATCGATGATTGACCACCTTCAAAGAGGAGGCCTGGAGTTCTCAGGAGGCTGCAGGGGCCCTGCACCCTTCAGGTTTGGCTTAGGGAAGCCTACAGGCTGATGACGCGTCTCCACTTCAAGCTGATGTGTCTAGCCTTTCCTGTGCATTCCCTTAAATTCTGAAACATGCTTTAGGTAAATCACAGAAGTTGAAATATTGGCAACCTCCATAACAAGGAAAACAACAGCAAATACATCTTTGGTGCAAGGGGAGGAGAAGGAGTTGAACCCCGTGTCGTACGAGGTCCCCATACAAAGTGGCACCAGTGCGCAGCAGTTAACAACTATTATATAAACATAATGGAATGTGCCCAGTGCTCTGACTGATGGAAAAAAGCTGGTCATTAGCCACTGGGGGATGCCCGATGCCCCCACAGCTCTCCAGCTGCGATCCAAGCATGTTTAAATAAAAGCTTAGCACTCTTAACAAGGAGTTTGATAGAGTGTTAACAATCTTCAGCTTCAGGTCGAGCTGTTAACCAACAAAGTTGTCATTAACTGCTGGTAATGGCTGGGTTTCTTGGGATTATTGCTTAATTATGAACTGGATGGCTGGAGTCCTGCCTCCAGACTCAGGGAAATATTTTCTCCTTGCAGTTGTTTAACTATAACCTCCTTTTTTCCATACATAGTGTCTGCCATCTGCAATTATGGAAGATGTTGTCAGGCTGTGCTGCTGTCCGGAGGCTCTGTTTGCACAGCACGGGGTTGTCTTGGGGCCTCCACGGAGCCTGGATTCTCTGCAGACAGCAAATGCCGCAGAGCTGCTGGCAACCACTGATTTCTCAGGGGATGTTGATTTATTATAAACCCAAACAAGTCACTCCAGTGGGGAGATTGCTGCATCCCAAATGGGTGAAACCATTTATGACTCACACACACTCTCCCATGTCTCAGCAATGACTTTAGGGACATTTCAGAGGATCTAAACTTTCACACTCACTCTGCACTATGTCACTGTGTGGGGAAAGTGGATATTGACTTTCAAGTTTGGGTCAACAAAATCCACCAGGTCTCATTCCACGTGGATGACCCCACAGGGATCACATCTGGGAGCATTCCCAGACCTGTAGCCATAATTATTGCCCAAAATTACTGCCTCAGGTAGCACTGACTCTGTTTTTTTTTTTTTTTTTTTTTGTTGTTGTTGTTGTTAACATAAAATGCTTTAATAATTTCTTTAGAAACTGAAACCTATACAACTTATTTGTTACATCAAATTTTGGAGGGGGGATATTTTTAAAATCGTTTTAATTTTTGTGGGCACTTAGTAGGCATATATATTTTTGGATTACATGAGATGTTTTGATACAGGCATGCAATATGTAATAATCCCATCAGGATAAATGAGTTGTCCATCACTCAAGCATTTATCCTTTGTGTTACAATCTAATTACACTCTTCTAGTTATTTAAAAATGAACAGTTACATTATTTTTGACTGTAGTCACCCTGTTGTATTACCAAATACTGGATTGTTTTCATCCTTTCTAACTGTTGTTTGTAACCAGTAAGCATGCTCACTCTGTTCACCCCGCACTATGCTTCTAGACTTAAACCACCTTTATCTCCCTAAGTTCAAATGTTTTCATTCCCTCCAATAAGTGAGAGGATGTGACGCTCGTCTTCCTGCGCCTGGCTCATTTCATTTAACACAACGACTCCATTTCCATCCATGTTGTTGCAAATGACAGAATCCCATTCTTTCTTATGGCTGAATAGTTTTCCATGTGTACATGCATCCCATTCTCAGCATTCATTTGTCTGTTGGTGGACACTTAGGTTGATTTCTTATCTCAGTCTTTGTGAACAGTGCTACAGTAAAGACGACAGGAACGCAGACATCTCTTTGTTATGCTGATTTTCTTTTTCTTGGGTATATGCTTAGCAGTGGGATTCCAAGATCATATGGTGGCTCTAGTTTTAGGTTTTTGAGGAGCCTCCAAACTGTTCTCCTTAGTGGTTGTGCTAATTTACAGTCCCACAAACAGTATACAAGGGGCCCTTTGTTCCACATGCTCACCAGTATTTGCTATTGCCTGTATTTTGAATGAAAACCATCTTGACTAGGGTAAAATGGTATCTCATAGTAGTTTTGACTTGCACTTCTCTGATATGTGTGATGTTGAGCTGCTATCCATATACCTGTTTGACATTTGTATGTTTTCTTTTGAGAAATGTCTTTTTAGGTCTTTTGCCCATTTTTAAATTTGATCATTAGATTTTTCCTGTAGAGTTGTTTGAGTTCCTTATATATCCTGGTTGTAAATCTCTTGTCAGATGGGCAGTTTGCAAAATTTTCTCCCATTCTGTGGGTTGTCTCTTCATTGTGTTGATTGTTTCCTTTGCTGTGCAGAGGCTTTTTAACTTGATGTGATCCCATTTTGTCCATTTTTCTTTTGGTTGCCTTTGCTTTTGGGGTATCACTGAAGTCTTTGCCCAGACCAATGTCTTGGAGTGTTTTCTCAGTGTTTTCTTTTAGTAGTTTCATAGTTTGAGGTCTTAGATTTAAGTCTTCAATTCCTTTTTATTTGATTCTTGTGTGTAGCAAGAGAGAGTCCAGTTTCATTCTTCTGCATATAGATATCTAGTTTTCCTGGCACTATTTACTGAAGAGATTTTCCTTTCCTCAATTTATGTTCTTAGAACTTTTGCCAAAAATGAGTTCAGTATTGATGTGTGGATTTATTTCTGGATTTTCTGTTCTGCTCCACTGTTCCATATGTCTGTTTTTATGCCAGCATTATACTATTTTGTTCACTATATCTCTGTAGAGTAATTTTAAGTCAGATAATGTGATTTCTTCAGCTTTATTCTTTTTTGCTTAGAATATTTTTGGCTATTTCATGTATTCGGTGGTTCAATATACATTTTAGAATTGTCTTTTCTATTTATGTGATATATGGCTTCAGTTTCTTATGACAGTGTTTTAAAGTTTTCATTGTAGAGATCTTTCATTTCTTTGATTAAGTTAATTTCTAGGTATTTTATTGCATTTGTTGTAATTATAAATGGGATTCCTGTCTTAAATTTTTTTACAGATTGCTGTTTGACACATAGAATGCTACTAATTTTTGTATGCTGATTTTGTATCCTGCAACTTTATTGAATTTATCAGTTTAAATGGTATTTTTTGGTGAAGACTACAGGTTTTTTTCAAATATAAAATTATATCATTTGCAAGCAAGAATAACTGTACTTCTTTCTAATTTAGATGCTCTTGATTTCTTTCTCTTGTGTTATTTCTTCTCATTAAGTTTTTAATCCTTCATTCTATTGATATGATGTATCACATTGATTGACTTGCTGATGTTGAACCATCCTTGCATCCCTGAGAGAAGTCCTACTTGATCATGATGATCTTTTTAATGTGTGATTGAATTGAGGTTGGTAGTACTTTGTTGAGGATTTTTTGCATCAATATCCATTAGATATATTGTCCCGTAGTTTTATTTTTCTATGTGTCTTTGTTTGGTTTTGTATCTATATTGCATTAACTTAAGCGTCCATGGAAGAGGGTACTGGCTCCTTTACCACCATACTGGACTTTTTAATTTATTCTAACTGCTAACCTGCTACTTCCTATTGGAGTAATATTTTTAAAGATTTTTGAGTTTATGAAACTTTTTATTTGAAATGTGCAACAATCATGGATCTGAAGATTTATTTTTAATGTTCCTTCATTGGTCAAAATGTGGTGAGATGTTTATGTGGGCTTCTGTGGACATTACAATTTAATTCAAAGTAATTAATCTACTTTTGTGGGTCTCATAGTTTACAATGTACCTAACAGGTGTATTTCACAGTAGCTACTCAAGAAATAATTTCTGCAAGAAATATATATATTTTTGCACATGCATATATAATATTGTAAATTATGAATTGCTTTTTTCTTTGCCCTTGTGAACACATGACCTTCTTCTCCTTCCCCTGAGACATTCTTTTGCCTGGGGAGGGGCTAGCACTTTTCACAGAAGAAATATAGAGAAGTTCTTGGAAATAGACAAATACAGAGGTGCCAAAAGAGGTTGTTGCAGAATAAAATTAGCTTAGCAAGACGAGCAATTGTCTTGAAGGAGGATGTCTTTAAGATCTCTGTCAGAGAGCCTCCCGGAAAGGTCCCCAGGCCTAGGGAAGTTGCAAAAAGGGTGGACTCACAAAGTGAAGGCCTCTCAGCTTCCTCCCTTAGGCCTCTAGCCCAGTCTGGGAATGGTGTGTCCTAAGAGAAGGGGACCCCAAAGGCAGGAACACAGTCCATTCTCCTTCTCCCTTTGAGATTCTGAGAGGAGGCTACCCCAGTACTTGGGAGGCTGTGCTGCCCCTGCCTCTCTGGGGCTCCAGGGCTATGCACACCTGGGAGCAGTAGAGTGTGGGCTGCTGGTTCAGACAAGGGCTCTAGGAAAAGGGCCAGTTCCTATGGGGTCCTGGGAAGCCCTCCGGGGGTCCACCCAGGAAGGAGACAGGTGAAAGAGGCTCAGCATGTCCAGGGCTTGACCACATAGGACAGCTGACTGGCCCAGGCTGGACAACAGCAGGTCCTCGATGAGAGGATGGAGTGTCTCACCCAGGGCCCCAGTTCTTCCCTGCTGGCCTGAGGACTGCAACCCACCCGCAGGAGGGACAGCAGGCTCCAAGTCAGCCTGTGGGATGGAAAGAGCAGGTGGGAGAGGCCCCGAGGCCTGCACGTGGCAGAAGAGGACAGACCCATCCTCAGCGAGTGTGAACGTCACTAGTCAGACTAACTTCAAAATGCTATTGGCTGTGTAGGTCTTTCTGGCTCCTTTGTGCAAGGGGTGGGCGGGGGCGGGGGCGGGGGCTAGAGAGAAAAGAAGGAAGAAAGGACAGAATAAAGTGAATGATCTGTGTTGGCCCCTTCCATTGAAAGGTGCCTCTGACTGTACACCTCTGACTCTGACACATGGGGTGCATGAGTCTATGTACGTGAACCTCTTTAACACGACTTTCTACATCTATATATGGTCTCATTTCAGAATATGAAAGGCATAACTGACATTTTTTTCTGTCCTCACCCCGTATGTGTAACAAGCTACAAACAGATTTATAGAAATCTATTTTGAAGACACATTTCTCTGTGCCAATATTAAATTAAAACAACATTAAAAATGCCTTTGAACGTGTTAGACAATTGTGAAAGAATATTCATAAACTCTTCTTGGAAACACACACTGCTCTGTCCTCCCCACCCTCAATGCCACCTACAGCCAGGTCCCCAGTGAGAGGTCCAGGCCCAGCCTCGTGGAAATGAATTCTATGCAAACCAAATTTCAGCTCAGTAGTGCTAACAATATGTGTTGTGTTACTGATAATCTTAAACTCAGTAAAGTAAAAAAATATTAAGGTTGAATATATAAACGATAAACACCCTGAAGGTAAAATTAATTCTATCTTTGTCTCTCTTTCATTCTTACTCACTCTCTCTGTGTCTCTCTTACTGGAAACACTAAGCTGGACATATCTTCACAGTAATGCAAAGGGCACTTGCAGAAAATAGAACCGTGTAGACAATCAGTAGTTATTTTCTGTGGAGGTATTGTGTGTTATTTCAAGCCACCAATACACTAAATTCTGACAAGAATGTTGTGTTCTATATAATGCTTCTCACAGCAAACAAGTCTTTGAATTATGCACTCACATAAATCTATGATGTGTGTGTGTACCTATGTATCTGTGTGCGTGTGTATGTGTGTATATATGTATATTATATATTTTTTTCAACCCCACTAGACACACACACACATGCATACACATAAACACTTTAAAGCGTTCACAGATGGCAAAAAGTCAAACTTTTATATGGAAATCTCATCTCTGTTAACCAAGCCTGTAACTCTGGTTTCTTTCTAAATTTGATTACATTCCAAATTTCCGTCATTTGTGTGTTCTGTCCTTCATATTTTTTTCTGTCTTCCGTCTTGCCCATCATCTGCAGCCATAAGGCTCTGGTGAGCCCCTCACTTTCAAAAAAAGGTAGGCTGTAGACCACATTCCTAGCAAACACTCCAGTTGTCTTTGACCAGCCAGCCTCCTGCATCGGTCCACGGAGTCTCTCCAGCAAAGTCAGGGGAAGCCATACTCCCTGCTGGGCCCCTCTCTAGACATTACTTTGAAATAAATGATATGATTGAGGTTGGCATAGGATCACAGCACTACACATAATCCGAATGTAGAAATGTTTGCAGCCATCCATGTAATGCCTTTTTGTGTTATAACCATAATGCAGAGCACTGCATTTTTAGAAAGGCCAACATGACTTTCAAAAAATAAAACATGTCACATTTATGAATGCAAGATCATTGAAAGCTATTTTTAAAGAAAATTATTAATCTTTTTCCTTCTTTATTTACTCCATATGTCCTAATTTCCTTCCAAAATATTAATACACCACATGGTAGTTTTCTCATCTATAATACGAGGAAAGACCCAATAGGTGCTGTTCTTTTGTGAATGACACTGGCATATTAATTATTCAGTGAGCGGTTTTGTGATCTCTTGAATTATATAACATTCTGCTTTATAAACTTGCAACCTGGAATAGGATTTTAGTTCTTCGTCATTGAGTTCAATAACTACAAACTGGCACATAACTTGAAGTCATGTAGTCATGAAATTTTCAGAAATTTGTTTTTAATGAATAAGCAACCTAGTAAAATTAGCCACCTTGGAAAGTCTATGCCCCCATCCCTATTTTAGGAATGTTTATTCTATAAATTGCAAAGAAACATCTGAAAAAAAAAGAAACACAGATGGTCAAAGGGGCCTTTGGTAGCTGTTACATAATTTTTGACCTTAGATTGCATTTTGCGTGTATCTCAAATGTGATTTGAAAATGCATTTTTAAAGTATGAATTTATTGTATAGTATCTGCAAAATGACAAAATAAGCACCTCCAAACCACAAATTTCAAACTTAATTAAGGGGGCCATAGTGGTTACAAGAGTCAAAGGCTAACATCACAAAACTGACCATTTCGGCTAGCCTCCTTAGCCTTAGACCTAAAGGGACCCAAATCTTAGTAAACCATGAGAAATCTAATGACAAATGAAGAATGGTGCTTTCTTTCCATGGATATCTTCCGGTAACTCACCTCCCTGTTTCTATCTACAGCAAGTAAATACACAAGAGGACAAGGGGATAGCACGTATTTGGGCCATACTGTAGATGAGAAAACCACTCTGTGGTATATGATTAACACTGTTTTGGGGGCGTTAGCAAATGTGGAGTAAAGAAAGTACGAAAAACTCCCCATTTCTTTGGTAATTACTCAATAATCCCTAAAATCTGGGACCGGAACATAGCATGCTTTGTTCCCCAAGAAGCTGACAGTCCAGTAGCATCTAAGTTTCTGGAGTAAGAGTCCATGTGGATTTTCTTCATTTCTGTGTCCCCAGTGATTAAAACAGTTTTTACCACATAATTACCACTCATTAAGGGGTTTGTTAAATTAACTCACAGACTAGGAAGAAGGACCAAGGAAACAGTGGAAAGAAAGAAGCTCCACGCCATGCTTCTTGTTGATAGCACTCCTTATTCACACATAGACGATAAAGACACCAAATTCCTGTTTCTAGTCTGCCCTCAAATTCTTTCTTCAAGTTAAAGATATTTTGGACTGGAAAACGTAGATCAAATAATTATTGAAACAGGGAATTGAAGTCCAAGTTAGGTAAAAGGTTTGGAAGAAGGGACCTTTCAATCTGTAAATGAGGTCTTACCTTTCGACCTGGACAAATTGCATGTTGGAACCCTAAAATAACTTAGGAAGGGCATTGGGGATATGTTACAAGGGACTTTCAGCAGCCAGAGGGTAGCAGAGAGACAGGATAACTCAGAGGCGCTAGTGCAGTTCTGACTCTACTCAGAAGGAAGCTGAACGTCAACCTGGGTCAGCGGTAAATGGGACAGTCCAGAAGCAAGAAGTGAAGGGGTGGCTGTCCCTGGTGTCCACCCAGGCTCCTCACACACACAGTTTGGCTGAACTGCTTCTTTTGACAAGATTACTGATTTAGAGATAAGAAAAAACAGCATAGACATAATGAATGTCAGCAATGTGCTTGTAATATCATGTTCTTTTCTTCCAGACATGAGGAAGATCCACAGACGACATGCTAATGTAATTGAGATGCCTTACTGGTCCAAAAGACACTTCCTGAAGGATGTGGGTCATTGGCTCAAGGCCAATCTGGAATTCGCCATCACTTGAATGTGGGCATTAAGGTAATGCCATCCACATTTTTGCATGGCGTAAGGCTTGATGTAATAATGGTTTCCATGGATGATGAAACCTGCCTCCAAAACATCCTTGTGCTGTAGACAATGAGTACAGTCCCAGTGGTCCACGGGCGTATGCACTCAGGGCGCTGCATGATGCTGAGATAAAGGTGTCCCCTTGGGTCATTGCTCTAACAAGTGCCGATCTGTCCCAGACTGTATTGATAGAATCACTGCTGAAAGAAGGATGTTGCACTGGTCACGGAGCAGCTACAACGTGGTGCTGGATCCTACATTCTGAGTGTAAAAGGCACCAAGAAATATTTGAATAAAAAAATAGGCAAAAATAACTTAAAAGCAAGTCAGAGGAAAGAAATTAGGACTTTGTAACATAAGATAAGATCTGAGAAAGCTTAAACAAAGGGGAAAAATACAACTCCGACTATAAGGAAATATTTTGTGAAAAACAGATTCACTTAGTTCTATGCACTTCTAAGAGTTAGAATTAGGAGGAAAGAATAGAAGACGCAGTGAGGAATTTCAGCCTAAATAGGGAGAAATAATTAAGAATGCTGACTGAAGATAAACTGACAACTTTAGAAGATAATGTTTCCTGTTATTTAGAAATGTTTGAGAAGTGACTGAAAACACCGTATTGAAACATCATTGAAAAAGATTTAAGCGTGGGATCAGGGTTTGGTCTAGCGCTGCAGTTTTCAACAGGGAACAGCACGTGGCCACCGGACACTTGAAATGCAGCGATCCACATGGAGGTGTGCCTTCAACGTAACTGACCCACCACATTTCAAAGACTTAGAATAAACAAAACAAAAATACTGCCTTGGTGTATTTTTCATCGATTACCCGTTTACTTGATAACATGTTAAATGAATTGGGTTTCATGAAGTCTGTTAAAATAGTCGCACTATTTTTTGTCTTTACGTTTTCTCCTGGGACTACTAACGTATTTGCAATTCCATGTGTGGTTTGCATTCTTTCTATTCCATAGCACTGATCTAGATTCCAACTATTCAAACGATGGTTCCTGGATCAGTAGCGGCAACATCACCTGGGGGGCTGCAGAAAATGTGGATTATCCACCCTCGCTGAGACCCATTGAATCCAAGGCTGCATTTGCACATGGATTGAGCCACACGGGTCTGGGTGATGATTGCTGCCAAACATTTTGTAAAGCCAGGAAATCTTTCATTCGAAGGAAATCTACATGGAAGCATGCTACAAAGGTACAAAACTGTGGGATGCTCTCCTTTGCAGGGCTCATGACAGGGAAGCCTTAGTCCTTCTGAGTTGCATTTGTCACCCTCCACAACTTCATGCTGGTTACTGCCCTCTTGAGTAAGGCATAATTTGAAAAGCCCTGGTATCTATTGTCTTCAGAGTCTCTAAGATATATAGAAATTATAAATGCCCAGTATTTCATGATTCTGACCAGCATTCAAGTTTATGAGATGCAGAATAACAAATTTAGCCATGACTATGGAAATATTAGGTTGGTCAAAACGTAACTGTAGTTTTTGCTATTACTTTTAAAAGCCACAATTCCTTTCTCACCAACCTAACAGTTCCATGGTGCGGTCATCAACTTGTCTGGGCCAGTGGCTGCCAAACTCGTGCAGCCATCACAATCATTAGGGAATCCTCTTTGAAAAATGAAAATCCCATTAAATCAGAATTTCCAAGGGAAGTAAGTCTTCAATCTATTTCAGAGTTCCCCAGGTGAAATTAAAAGTGTTACAGGAAATTCAGCTACAGCCTTCAGAAGAGCAATATCATCTTTCTCAAGAGATGCTTTTTACTTGAGTTATTCAAATAGATGCTTCAACTGTATGTCTTTGAGTTAACTCCTAGCTTTTGCTTTACATTTCTAACTCTATATTCTCTTAATTTCTACATGATGAAAGATGCTTTAAAAAAAACTAATGTTACCAATTTAAGAATACTGCAACTCAAACTTAAAGCTTCCCATCCAGTTATGAATAATTTCCAAGTAGAATTTGGAGTGAAAGATTTACTTCTCCAACTTTTACCAAAAAAGGGGCTATTTTTGCTTTGTGCTTGTGTGTGTGTGTGTACATCTGTATGTGTGAGGGGCCAGCCTTGAGTTGGAGAAATATTTTGTATTATCCTAACATATTTTTAAAAATAATTGACTGTAAAATGCAAAGATACACAAGACTTTTACATTTCAACGGTAAATTAGATTGACATCTATTGTAACTGAAAAGGAGTAGCTAAAATGGGAGGGGAAGAAGGAATGTTCTTCCTGCTCCAGAACACGACTCACCCACACACTCTGTGCTGGTGGCCTTACTTCCCCTCTGTGGAGGGACTTGACTGGCCCTAGCCATTTGTCACCCACCTCTCTGATTTAGAAAAGGACCCGAGACCCTCTATGAAAATTGTATCATCATCTACATTTTATGTATAAAATTGTACCCAGGGAGTGGAAACAATGACACAGCTATGTGCAACAACAGGAAGAAAAATCATTTCTAACAAGTCTGTGCCCTTGAGGTCGGATGCCTGTGGTCGAACGGGTTTGGTAACACAGTCGTGATGACAGTGGAGCAGTTTAACAAGCAAAACCCACAGAAGCCATCTGTGGAGATGTTACTATGCAGTTAAAAACAGATTTGATTCTGGTTTTGTTAAAATGGTAAGAAAATAGTCCTGAATATTCAACTATTGCAATAGGTGTCATAACCATCATCATGGGAGAGAGAGAGGGGGCTCAGCCACAAACCCAATGAAGTGGGGATCATCAGCCAGGAGCGTAGTGAGGGGTCAGTGGGTGGGCAGTTACCAAGAAGAGGTATTCAGAGTTGGGAGATCTTGTTAAACCAACTTCATAGGATTTTTTGCTGAAGGCAGGCCAGGGTGAGCAGACGGCAAGGGTGATCCAACATCAGAGGAAGAGGATTCCCACCAAACTGGCTTAACAGGATTCTGACCACACTGGGCTGTCGCTGCAGTCCCCACAAGGGCAGGGGCCAAGGTCAAAGAGGGCTCTGAGGAGCCTCAGTCTAATTTGGTCCAGGAGGGTCTTTGCCAATATCCATTGTGTAAACCAGTATGGTTTTATACAGAGAGACAGTGATATGTGTTAAGGATTGGACACAAAAATATTTTTGCTGGCTGTGATGTGGTTGTTTTGAAGGACTCAACTATTTCAGAGACTCTCAAAGGTAATTAACACAGGTAGTAAATGAAGGGCTGACCCGAAGGAGAACCAGACCAGTGTGCTCCTCCCCGACGGACTGCCTCTCTGCCACCTTCTCCTAGCTTTGCCTTTAACCACACAGAGAGAGGATGCCGCTGTCACCCAGCACGTTAGCAGCCATGCACAAAGCCCAGAGCAGAGGCCGTAGGGCTTCTTGCTGCAGAGAGAGTTGTGCAGCAGGAAAAGTCAGTTGTCGCTTCTTTGCACCCTTCTTCTCTTTTCCTTTAGAAAGTTGGTGGTTGAGGACAGCTATGCTCTCTACCCAGGAAAAGATGCTCTTCATTCCCCACTGAAAGCTAAGTGGGAGTCAAGAGAGCGGAGCACAGAGCCAGCCTCTTAAGCTCACGCCTGGCCCAGGCCTCCTTAGCAGGTGATGTGGGGCCTATTCCTCCTCCACACAGCGAGAAACCACAGGGAAGGTTGGGAGCCAAATACGTACCTGCCTGGAGCATTCTCAGGATGGGAGGTGTTCCCTGTATAACGTGCGCCCACAGTGGCCATGGGCAGCCATACAGTTTGGATGTTTGTGTCTCTCCAAAATTCACACTGAATGTTAATTCTCAATGCAATAATAGTATGAAGACATGGGGCCTTCAGGAGGTGATTAAGTCATTATGCTCCTTGCTGGTGAAAGAGAGTAGGGTCTTGATTAAAGAGGCTTCACAAGCTTTTCATTCCTTTTTTTTCTCCTACCTGCAGCCACTTGAGGACACAATGATGGCTCCCTCTAGAGAACGGAGCTGCAAAACTCCGTCTTGGAAGCTGACGGTAGCCTCTGCCAGACACTGAATCTCAGGGATCCTTGTTCTTGGACTTCTCAGCCTCCAGAATGCTGAGAAATAAACTCTATTATTTATAAATGAAATTAAAAAGTCAGCAAGGCCTCCAGCTGTGACCTGCCCATGCGCCACGGTCTCTTCTAGGGCCCTGGTGCCCATGCCTTGGGCTCTGCAGTAGCCCTGAGAGCATCTGGTTCGTGGTGACTGCCCCCTCCAGAGGACCACAAACTGCGTTAGCTTGAATTATGAAACTAGACCTTGTGTGCAGCTGTTTCCCCCCACTGGTTTAGCATTTTTATGTCATCATCCCACATGCACCCCTCCTCACGTGCTTTGTCACCATTAGGTGTCGGCAGAATTCTCAACGGATGTCATCTGAAGATGGATGTGGTTGGCCCTTCGGCTTCTTGGTTAGAATCTGAATATTATTCAACTCATCTGAAAATATCAGACAAAGAAGAGTCAGCTGGGTGAACGCGAGACAAACCATCAAGGGTTGTTTCCACACGGAGTCTAGCCTGTGCTATTAGAAGATGTGGGGGTTTCCGTCCTGTGTGTTGGCCGGAAAGAAATAGGGCAGGAAGTAGGTGCAAAAGGAAATCACGCTCGGACGGTGTTGGATTTGAGAGCAGTGAATCAGCACGGGTGGCATCAAAACCTTTGTTTGTGGATGTGAGGAGCACTGGCTTCTTCCAACTGTGGCTGTGGCGTGCGCTCTGCTGGGGCGTAGGAAAGAAGGAATAAGATGCAGCACCTGCCCTTGTGGCTCACAGCAGCCGGAGAGTCAGCTGAGACGATCCTAACTCCAGGTGATGGGGATACACGAGGGGGATGTCCACACAGGAAGAGGGAAGAACGCAGCCCCAAGTGGTCTGGGACGTACTTCCAGGGGAGGTCCCTCTCAAGTGATGGTAGAAAGAGAAGACACTCACAGGCTCACAAGCACTGACCTAGGTCTGGGGAAAGAGAAGTTGTTAGCTGGGATCGCACCCAGGAATAAACTAGAGCATTGGAGAATGGAGCCAAGAGAGGAGGCGGTGGCCAGAGAGCAGTGCTGAAGAACCGCTCACCATCTGGTGGCCATGGGGAACCAGAAGCCCCTCTAAAGATCATCTCTGTGTTTTAGATAAAGGACTATGTTAACCAAAGACAGAGGCACGGGCCGGGGAGAAGAAAACCAAGAGCCAGGCAGGCTGTTAAGGGGGTTTCATAATGGACAAAGGTCATCTAAACAGGGAGATGAACAGGAGAAAGGAAATGAGGGTATAAAACATTGAGAAAACTCTGGGAAACAGAAGAACCTCAGTTTTTACTGAGGGCGGGATTCAGGGAAAGAGATGAAGATGACTCCCAGCATGTGCCATGGGCAATAGCCAGAAATGCAGGAGCCGGCACAGGCCTGGGGAACATGTGGTTGGGGCTGGTTTTAGATACCGTGAGCATCAGGGTCTGGGGAATTACAAGGTGAGGGAACAGGAGCTGGACATCTGGGAGCTCTAGAACTGGGTAATCACCAGACTCTATGTGATTGTTGAGGAAAGGAGAGCTCAGAACCAAAATAACCAAGGACAGACCCCTGGGAAATTGCAAATGACCCTGAGGAAGGAGAAGCCAAAGAGGGGGCAGCCTCAGCCTCCACTGGAGCCTTCAGAGCAGAGCCTGAGAGGCAGTGGACCTGATGTGAAAGGGAGCTGGGGAGAGGCTGGGAAAGTGACCTGGGGACACAGGTACGCCGTAACGAAGGCTGGCCACACAGGGAAATGAGAGAGTGCCATGTTGTGAAAAGAAACCCAAAGCGAGGAATGAGGACAGTATTTGCCCTTTAACCGTGGGTTGCACTGAACCACAATCTGACATTGAGAAGAAGGATCAACTGGAGAAAAAACTGGAAGATATCAAAGAGGAAGCAGTCAGAGCTTATGAATAGGAGAAGTGTAAAAAAAATCACTTCTCACCTGGTTTTATTCAAGATCAAAAACTAAGACCGTTTAAATTTTGCTTTTTTCTCTGGAACTTCCTCAATATTAAAGAGCAACTAGTGAGAGAGGTTGAAAGTTCACCCACATGCTGGAGTTTGCAAAGGCATGAACCAAACCCAACACCAGCTTTAGGAACTTCTCCGGGTTGGGGTAGGTGAGAATGGACCTCCTCAGGGGGCTGAACTGGTGAGAAAAAGGCACTTTACAGTGGCCAGGAACACAGACATTTGAATGCAGGGGGGTCTAGATTTGACATGTGTCTCCACTTCTCATACGTGACCTTGTATAAAACCTTAGCCTCTTCATAGCCTCAACATCCTCATCTGCAAAGTAGGGTGTTTAGTAAATGTACAGCCCCAATGGGTTACTGTGTGGGATACGGATAAATCTATACATCCCACACTGTAGCAATTTTATCTGATGCATAAATATTAACTTTTGTTGTTGATATTAATGCATGACATGCATTCATTAATTCAGAGTTTTTCCTTGACTGGGGCCCAATTAATTAGTACCTGTTTACTGGATAGATGGCTTCTGTCCACATTTGCTTCTTTCCCTAGAAAAGCCTAGATATCACTTGTTAATGATCAAATGTTATTGTGGCATATATTGCCACCAAGTGTCACAATAGGAATGTGTTGTTAATTAGTTTACAGAAATCTTACTCTGCATGCATAGGCAGAAGCCGTGCTTCACTTCAGGAAAGAAGTTCCAGGCTGGAGACTCAAAAATTCGGGAAGGATTTAGCTAGATCATGCACAGTGTGCATCGGACACACCCACCCTGTGTCCCTGGAGCTGTAAGACTTAGAAAAGATGAACCAGCTGGCACAGAACTGGGGAGACCCAATGACCACCCAAGACCCAGCAGAGGGCAATGAGAAAACACTGCTAGATTCACAAAACTTTATGCATATTCAAGACTAAACTGATTTCTACTTCATTTGTTTGATTTTTTCACATCTTGCTGATTGATTTTGCTTTGACCGGAATGCCAAAGCTTTTTGTAAAAGCCACGGTGGTGGGCAGTGGAGAGCGAAGACTCCGAGAGGCGGTGATTTTAGCCAGAGTTGCTTCTGAAGGGCACATCTGTTTTGAAAGCGTATTTTATACAGCAATTCAAACTTAGCGACATTTGATTCTGGGCAGCGACTAGAACTGAACTTGAATACACTTTACAGTGTGAAGACACACCCAGCTCTCTTTTTACAATGGACACACTGAGTTCCCAGTAAGTTATGTTGCTTTCTGAGTGTTAAGCTGGATTTGAGTATCCGTCCTTGGGTGATGTTTCATCGGAATGTTCTCTCATTCCCATTTAGAGCCTCTGCAGGTTGCCACACCCAGTCATTTATCAAATCAAGGTATTTGCAGCATCCCATGCGTTTTTGGGGAGAAGCACTGACTGGAAGTGTGGGGGACCGTCTTTTCTCCTTTCAGTGCTAGAGAACCCTCTGTTCACACTTCATCATCATCCTGGCTTCTCCTGCTCCCACAGGCTCCCCAGTCTGCGTGTGCCAGTGCTGGAGCTCCCCAGCTCTGAATGGAGATGTTCTCTGCAAGCCCCACTCTCTACCCTGTGCCTCTCATTCCCCCTCTGCCTTTCTTGTGATTATGTGTGCAGCCCCTCTTCCATCTGTCTCTTTATCGGGCTGTTTATTTATTGCCTCCAAAGCTTTCCTCTTATTGGCCATCCTGCTCTTCCCATTGTTTTTGACCACACTGACCCCTTAGCCCCTTCCTGCTTCCAACAGCTGGGATGGGTTCCAGGTGTGAGGACACCATCCGTTCCTCAGCATTCTGCCTTCTGCACATTTAAATGAACTCTTGGATGGGCCTTTCACATCAATCATGAAGTGAGGATGACAGCAACAGGCTTTCTTTACTTTTATTATGTTGACTTTTGCTTGTTTCTTCCAATTATGATTATGCCTGCAATGGCCTAGAATCCTATAAGCTTTCTTTTTTTGTTACCAGAAATTGCTAAATTCATTTCAGATTACCTCAAGAAAAGTTTTTATTTTTGCAATTTGCATAGTTTTTAGCCTAGTCAATGGTTGTGTAATTAAAAATCCAAGTGGATAAAATATTGGCTTTGTTAAAAATTTTCTTTCCGAAGGAAGCAAAAATTAATCATAACCTGTTTTTTTTTTTTTTTTTTTTTTTAAGAGTCACAGCAGTTCCTAAATACCATCAGACTGGCCCTATGCCTGGATTTTCTATATAAACCACTCTGCTGCAGGAGCCAAAGTATTGGTAACAGTTTTCTCATGTCTCTTAATCTCATCTCCTAGGAGTGAATAATTATCTAATCTTAGGGAAGTTATGATTCCTCTTTGCTTAAACTTTAGCATGTAAAATTAATTTTAACTTAGACCTTCAGTTACTTTTGGACATAGATTACCAATAGATAATGCTGTTATAAATACAACTACAGACCTCTTCTTAGGGTGATTATTTTATTACTATTTAAATATACCAGTGTACATGTAAATTAGTTAAAGTGATAATATGTTGATACAATGTTTAATTCTTCAATAAATTTTGCAGACAGCATTAATGTGTTGATCAGAGGTGGAGGCATTTTGCATTGTCTTGGGAGTGAACGTTTAAATATGCTCATTTCTTCATTCGTTCGTTGCACATAGCTTTGTCTGTGGGCCTGGTCCTGCCCAGGTGGTGGTAGACATTTTAATGTACAGCCCCACACCTGTGGTCTTATACTTTGCTGGGAAAAGTTAACATTTGAAAATGCAGTTATCATAGAATGTTAAAAAGTGTGAAGAAACTAAGAACTCTGAAAAAAAGATTTGATGAAATGCTAACAAGAATAGACAATTTAGAGAGGAATATAAGTGAATTAATGGAGCTGAAAAATACAACACGAAAACTTTGCAAAGTATGCACAAGTTTTAACAGTCGAATTGATCAAGCAGAAGAAAGGATATCAGAGGTCGAATACCAATTCAATGAAATAAAACAAAAAGTCAAGATTAGAGAAAAAAGGAAAAAAAGGAATGAGCAAAGTCTCCAAGAAATATGGGACTATGTGAAAAAAACCTAATCTACATTTGATAGGTGTACCTGAATGTGATGAAGAGAATGAATCCAAGTTGGAAAATACTCTTCAGGATATTACTCAGGAAAACTTTCCCAACCTAGCAAGGCAGGATAATATTCAACTCCAGGTAATACAGAGAACACCACAAAGATATTCCTCAAGAAGAACGACCTCAAGTCACATAATTGTCAGATTCACCAGGGTTGAAATGAAAGAGAAAATACTAAGGGCAGCCAGAGAGAAAGATCAGGTTACCCACAAAGGGAAGCCTATCAGATTCATAGCAGATCTCTCAGCAGAAACCCTACAAGCCAAAAGAGAGTAGGGCCAATATTCAACATCCTTAAAGAAAAGAACTTTCAACCCAGAATTTCATATCCTGCCAAACTAAGCTTCGTAAGTGAAGGAAAAATAAAATCTTTTGTGAACAAGCAAGCACTCAGAGATTTCATCACCACCAGGCCTGCTTTACAAGAGCTTCTGTAATGACCACTACACATAGAAAGGAACAACCAGTATCAGCCTTTCCAAAAATATACCAAAAAGTAAAGAGCATCAACATAATGAAGAATTTACATCAACTAATGGGCAAAACAGCCAGCTAACATCAAATGGCAGTATTAAACTCATATATCATTATTAATCCTAAATTTAAATAGACTAAATCCCCCAATCAAAAGACACAGCCAAAACCCATCTGTATGCTGCATCCAGACCCACCTCACATGCAAGGATACACAAAGACTCAAAACAAAGGGATGGAGAAACATTTACCAACCAAATGGAGAGCAAAAATAAATAAATAAATAAATAAATAAAAAGCAGGAGTTGCAATTCTCACCTCTGATAAAATAGACTTTAAAGTAACAAAGATCAAAAGAGGCATAGAAGGACATTACATTATGGTAAAAGGATCAATCCAACAAGAAAAGCTAACGATCCTAAATATATATGCACCGAATACAGGAGCACCCAGATACATAAGACTTATAAAGAGACTCAGACTCCCACACAATAATAGTGGTAGACTTCAACATCAATATTAGACAGATCAACAAGACAGAAAATTAACAAGGATATTCAGGACTTGAACTCAGATCTGGAACGAGTAAACTTAATAAACATTTATAGAACTCTCCACTTTAAATACACAAAATACACGCTCTTATCAGCACCGTATCACACCTACTTACAGGTTTAAATGAAATATTGTTTGGCTGTTTATTTGTTATTTTCTTCCTTCATTTTTTCCTGTCTCCTTTATTAAGCACAATTATTGGTATAAAAGAGGTTTTCAATACCCATTTTTAGACTGCATTCTAGCCTGGGCAATAAAGCAACACTTCCATTCTCTCTCCCTCTTCCTCTTCCTCTTTCTTTCTCTCCTTCATTCTTTTTTTTTATTTGCTTTTCTTTCTTTCTCTCTTTCTTTCTTTCTTTCTTTTTTTTTCCTTAAGAAAATGAAAAAAAAAAAAAAAAAAGAATGTTAAAAAGTGTCGGTAGGGAAGATGAACAGAGGGCTGGGAGAATTGAAGGAAGGATGGACTAATCAAGCGTCCTGCACACATGATGTGGTTTGGCTGTGTCCCCACCCAAATATCACCTTGAGTTTTAATAATCCTCAATTGTCAAGGGCAGGACCAGGTGAAGATAATAGAATTATAGGAGCAGTTCCCCTCATACTGTTCCCGTGGTGGTGAATAAGTCTCATGAGATCTGATGGTTTTATAAACAGGAGCTCCTCTGCAAGCTCTCTTGCCTGCCAGCAGGTAACATGTGTCTTCTCTCTTCTCCTTCCACGGTGATTATGAGTCCTCCTTAGCCATGTAGAACTGTGAGTCAATTAAACCCCTTTCCTTCATAAATTAACGAGTCTCAGGTATGAGGGCAGACTAATATAATACACAACAAACAGCTGCATTAAAAGACAACTCTTTTCCCTCTAAAGCTCTCATGGAAGCCTGAGAAAACAGAGCCCAGTGCAAAGCCCTCGCCTGCCAGGATGGCTTGGCATGGAGACTTCCCCACTGTTTGGTCACCGAGAACTCCTCCAAAGTCCACGAGCTTGCAACATGCAATATGATTCTAGCACAGTTGTTTGAGCTGATTCCATTCTGAAATGTAGCTGTGTGGCAGGGCTTACCCATGCATTTTAAAGGAATTGGTGAGGGCTCTTTGTCAGGGTCCACCAGCTCCCTCTATGTGCTTGTGGCTGCAGGCTAGACCCTCCCTACTCTTCCTCGGTGGACCCAGAAGGACCAGTCCTGCCTCTCAGCACATCTAAAAAGCATGAGGCTTGGAGTCAGCAGAAGGAGAACCACATGCCTGACTTCCTGGGGCACCTGAGTCAAGAAAGGAGGTGCCAGCCCCTGCTGCTGGCACTGGCCTGTGACAGAGATGGTCTAGCTGTACTCTGTGTTGCAAGCCCCACCCACTGCTCCATCTTGATAGGAATGGAAGTGAGCCCTGCTGGAAGTAGACGGGAAATGGAACCCCCAAATTTCCCATCTTGACTAGGTGTTGTAACATCTCTTTCAGATCTTTGTGTGATGACATGACCCCACATCCCTGTCTAGCTTGGAGCATCTTGGAGGCTCCCTGTGGTTGACCTGTCTTCTCAGTGTCCAAGGACCCTCACCCTCTGTCAGCAACCCAATCCCTGTACCTCCTGGAGCCCCTTCATGTGCTCTGGTAGCACCTCAAATTCAACCCTGCTCTTGATGGTGCAGTGTGCACTCCAGACCTGCTGCTTTTCCTCACACTTTTCTTTGCCTTAAGGATATTTGTTTTGTTCTGTCTGTCTTTTCCCCAGGAATTCTGAGATTTAAATATATAGACATGGAGATAGAGGACAGCCTACTACATCTGCCATGACTGGCTGTGAAGTCTCCCTCCTGGAAGGAATGATGACCTTTATGATGATCTCTGATGCACAAGGAGAGAGGCTTCAGCATGATCGGACCCCAAAAGCTTGGAGCTAACTGTGTTTTTTGGAGTGAGGAAAGTTTGGTGAGTGCAGAGTGGATAGGGCCAGTCCTGGAACCCAAGTCTGACAGGCCCCAATGATGAAGCCCTTCGTGGATGCAACTCAGGACATGGCATTGGTCTCCCAGTGCTTGGTTTGCGGAGTGTTCCAGGCACGACACTGTGAACGGGAGGTCCGTTTGAAGACAGCTGGACCTTGGCAGGAGCAGAAGGCTTATTGAAGCAGGAAGGACCGGAGGCAGGGGATGCTCAGTGGTCTAAAATAAGTTAAGGTGGGCTGGGTCGAAGCTGGGAGGGAGTGGGAAGGAGCACACTGAGGAGGCATTTCTGGAGACTTCGTAAGAATAGATGGCAGGTGGTACTCTAGCATGTTCCTGGCATGCTCTCAGCCCATCACAGATGCTTCCTATGTGGGACCTTCACAGCCACACCACACACACCCTTGGCTGCATGGAATAGGTAGTCGACATTCACCCTTGGTGTCTGGCCACCTCTTACTTCTTCCTGTGGAAGAAGGATGAGTAGCTGATGGGTGCATTTGGGGAAGGAATAGGGTGCATGTGCCCAGTCCTTCTTCCCACTTACCCCGGGAGCCATACTTCCATCCCTGGAGAGAGCTTGGGTGGACGGGGAGCTGAGTGGGGAGACCTCATTCCACATGTGTGGGGAGTGGGCTTGCTGTCCCTGCTCTGCCCCGAAGGGATGGGCCCCTCGGTCAGCTTGAGACCCAGCATTCAGAGGCATATTTGCCTGCAGATAGAGACACATACTCCAACAGTGACTTCATCACTGAGAAAAGTGATGTATTGGTCTCCCATCTAGATTGTCATGTTTCAAATTTCTCGGTTGGTTTAGAACTTCTGATCTACATACAATCCAAGATCAGAGGAGCATAGAAAGCATCTCAATCTAGTCACACCGGGACACTAGGAAGGAGCAAGTGGAAAACTTCGGTGACTCTATAGCCTTATTTGCTGCAGGATGTCCATGGATTGAGGCCTCAGATGCCCAAAAGTTGAACAATACCAAAAAAGTATAAAAATTCACTGTGAACAGGGATTGGCACCAGCGACACAGCACAATTACTCTCAGAGAAACTCAGATAATTGAAATGTTGTATGTCCACTGTAAAACAAACACAAAACTTAAACTGAATGGGAAGTCTGTTTGGAGAGAGCTGGACCCTGGCAGGAGCAGAAGGCTGGTTAAGGCAGGAAGTGATTAAAATAATATTTAAAAGTCAAATTACAAGTTTGATCAGTGAACAAAATTCTACCATAATCAATAAGGGAATTTGAGAATTAACCACAGAAAAGTTTGAGAAATTAAAAATGTGCTTAATGAATTTAAAACATAATTTATATGACTGGGATTGATTATATTCCCTGACTTTGAGGAGTCCAGTGTATTCTAAATTCAGAAAATTCATCACCATAATCTCTTTGAATATTGCTTTTTTCTCATTTTCTCTTTTTTCTCATTTGGAAACTCCAGTTAAGTTTGTGTTAGACTTCATTCTATCTGCCATTTCTTTTCTCTTTCATATTTTCTATTTCTTGCTCTCTCTTTTCTGAAACCTGGGTAATTTGCTTAGCTCTACTTTCAACTTACTAATTTCCTTTTCAGCTTTTGTTTAACCTGTTTTTTTAACCCATCCTGTTTATTATTTGAAGTTTGTGTTTATTCTCACTGTGCAGTGGTACCTCAAAATTGACAGACATGGAGATGGCCGTGTGGAAAAGGCTGCTGACCCAGTGGACCAAACTGGGCTACTCTTGGCCCTTCTAAAGATTATAGTTTTAAAAAATGTAGTCAGGCTTGAGAGGTACAAGAAAATCACATGGAAATTATCCCCAGGCATGGGAGTCATTCATGGGTCACCTCTGAACAAGGTCTTCCAAAGTCATCTGTGGCTCCTGGGATGCATGAAGGATGGCAGCCCTGCTCAGAGGGCCGGTGGGTAGCTAAAGTGCAGCATGAGGAAGAGCGTTATGTTTTGAACATCTAAGAAGAGAAGCTACCACGTCTTCCAGAAAGCCTAAGGGCAGCCCTTCAGAACCCTCCAGAGTTACATCTTAGAAGCTTGTATCTTGACCTTACTCAGTATGGGTGTGAAATCTCTGTGTTCTGAAAAGAAAATGATAATCTCATCTCCTGGCAAAAATCTAGATTTAGTTCTCAAAGTCCCAAGCAACAAAACAAAAGAGCCAAAGAACGCCCATCCTCTTCCGGGATGAAAGAAAATTCCTCGGGTTTGGCAGTCTGATCCAATTCCAATGTCACTTCTTCCATGAAATGTTCCTTCACCCCCTCCCCCAAGTTAAAATAATATTTCTCTTTGTTTCCATGGAACTTTATACCTCTTCTCTGTGCCCTGCAATTCCATGTGCTTTCCCCATTCCCTGTATTATGGCATGAGTTCCGAGAACAAAGATTATGACGCTCACATCATCATGACCCTCCATTTGCAGCATGTAGGAGAATTTGGTAAATGCTCACTTAATTGACAGTCTGAGTCTTAGGAAGAGATAGATGACCAGTGCTGAAAAAAAAGAAGTATGCTGGATTGACAGCAGTGAAAATATTTTAAAAGGAGACTTGAGCGATTAAATAAATAGATTCTGAATTTTTAAAATTTTATTATTATTATTATTATTATTATTATTATTATTATTTTCTTTACAGCTTCCAGAAGACCACTGGAAACACCTTTTTATTTCCAAAGGTGAATGCCTTCTAGGCAAGCAGCCTCTTCACAGTCTAGCAAGGCCTCTTTCTCTTCCTTTAACCACAAGATTTGTTTGAGGAAAATACCTCCTTGAGAATGTCTTTATTTTTCTCCTTCTGTACATCTCAACAAAATTAAAGGTTGCTGCAAGCACTTAATCAACAAATCATTTCTTGGTCTCTGACCATGGCTGTTTGAACATCTGAAACCTTAATTGGACCATTGGTAATTTTTTTTTTTTCCCCACCATGAGTTGTAACTTCCTCAAGATACTCAAGATAGTTTTCAGACAATGGCTCAATTTTAACTCCCAGCATATTCTGAGAGAAGCCTGATGTCACATGATGGGTCTACCCAATCTAGGAAGCTTTGACATCTGGCCGTAGTCACATGCTGGGTTAATCCAATTATATGGAAATGGTAGTTTTTAAAGAAAACAAAACTCATGCTGTGTTTTGGCAGAAAACTTAGCAGAGTAGATGAGAGACTTCTTTTCAGAAATCACTGGTTCTGGTCATGTAAGTGATTGAGTTTACATAAACTGGTATTTTGGGGGTGAACAGTTCAGTTGGCACTAGTTGCTGTTTTACACAGGTTCCTTATGTGACTACGGAGGGTACAAACCCTCTGAGAACACTCAGGCCCGCCCTCAGGACTGTAACACTCCAGCTGTTGGTTGACTGCCTTTGATATCACTCTCCTCGAAATGCTTACGTGCTGTTTACTTGAGGCCACGTTCTGACTTACTTGATTTAGCTACACAGGGACAGAGCTTTAAGATCCAGCACTTATCTCAGGATAGAACAGATTTTATCAATGTTAGGTGAAATACTCCTGTAAATTTGCAGCTAGGAATCCTAACCAAATCAGAATGACCATCAGTTTCAAGTTTCTGGAAGGCAGAGAAGGCCATCTGTTTCCCTCCAGTTTATCTGTTTATTTCTTTTGGTTTTATCCATCATCATCATCATTGCATATTTTCACAAGAGACGGTGTTCTTATTCACTTTTATATAAAGGGTGAATCAACAATTAGTTTTTTAAATATACATTTTATTTTAGAAGGTTTTCGATTTACAAAAAAAAATTGCAAAGATAGTCCAAATGTTCCCTGTATGTTCAAATCTACATTTATCTGTAATTAACATCCTATCTTAAAATGCCGCATTTGCCACAGTGAAATAATCAGTATTCATTCATTATCATTAACTAAAGTCCATAATTTATACAGATGTCCTCAGCTTTTCCCAAAGGCTTCTCTTATTTGGGGACCTCATCCAGGACGGCGTGTTACATTTAGTCCTCATGACTCTTTGGCTTCTCTTGGCTGTGCCAGTTTCTCAAGCTTTCTTTTTGATGGCCTTGACAGTTTTGAAGAGTACTGGTCAAGCATTTTATAAGATGTCTTTCTACCGGGATTTGTCTGACGTGTTTCTCATGGTTAGACTGGGTTATGGATTTTTTAAAAGAACACAGAGGCACAGTGTCCTTTTCATCACTTCACATCAAGGGTACATGATGTTGACCTTGATCATCAGGCTGAGGTTCTGTTTGTCAGTTGTTTACCCTGTGAAGTTGTTCCTCCGCACTCTTTTCTTGCTATGTTCTTTGGAAGAATGCTGTTATGCACTTTGGAAGAAAGTCGTTATGCATACTTAGAGAGTGGGGGAGTTATGCTCCATTTCCTTAAAGGTGATCTATATAAATTATTTCAAAATATTCTGCATAGGGTATTTGTCTGTTTTCCCCATTTATTTATTTATGCAGTTATTTACATCCACATAGAATCAGGAATATTTTATACTTTGGAATACAGCCCAATACTCTTTGATTTTGTGTTGCAAACAAAACATGGCCTTGGCCACTGTTGGTGCCTTCGGTTAGTGCTGGTGGCCCTTTGACAGACCTCTGTATTGCATGCATGTGCAGGTGTGTGTTCATCATGTACTTTACCTTCTGGAACTACAAGATGTTCAGAGATCATCTTGAATACTTCCTTCCACAGTCCTAAAATTAGCCATTTCTCCAAGGAGTTCTGGTTCCTTTGATTGCAGAATGGCATTAGAAAAGAAGATTTGGATGGTAGGTGTGCTTGTTGCTACTGAGGAGTCCTTTGCATGTAGGCTCTCTTAGCTGAATAAAGAAATCTGTGTATGTATGCTAACCACGAAAATGCACAGGTGTGGTAACAGCTCTATCCACAATCATCTGTGTCTCTATGAAGCTGAACATGAATTCATGCTGACATCTCCAACTCCAATCCACCATTACATGCATTCTTCACCCTCTTCATAGCTCTGGGTTTCCAGCACTGAAAAACGTGGGTCTCACATTTTACCATATATTTGCTTAGTTAGTCATTTCCAGCATTCATTTACAGTTTAAGAATCATCGACCTGCACCCATATGTAAAACATATCAGCTGGAATAAAATGCCTCTGCCCAGGTCTGGTTTTCTTTTCTGTTGTTATTTTTTTTTTTATGAGTCTTAAGATTTCCACTGACTTAAAAAATTGCTTAGGTCAACACCTTTATCTCCACTCACCTCAGTAAAGTGCTTTCACACATTTATGTTTATTGCAGTTAGATTATTCTGTCACTTTCTTGTCTCCACACTAGAAATTCCCTCCTCCTAATTAAGTTTACATGAATTAAGGTTTCCTTGTTGTCCTGTAAAGTTGACAAATACATAATGTCATGTATCTACCATTAGAGTGTTATACAGTGTGTGTGTATACACACACACACACACACACACACACACTGTATAACACTCTAATGGTAGATGGAGTTGATGATATCCATCAAAAATGGTAGATAGATGATGATGATATCCATCAAAAAACTGCTGAGCTTCTCATCTTTCACCCTACCACCTTTGGGCTCCCAGCAGTCATGGAACTGTTTAACATCTCAATCTCTATAACTTGCTTTTTCCAGCCTGTCATATAAGATCATATAGTATGTAGAAGTTTCAGACTTCCTTCTTTCACTAATTTATATGAATTTCAGAATCACTGATGTCTTTCCATGGCTTGTTAGTTTATTTCTGATTGCTGAATGGCACTCCCTTGTTTCTCGATTTGAAAATTCATTCATCTATTAGAAAACAGACATTCTGTTGCTTTTAGTTCTTAGTAATTTGTGGGAATATAAATTTTCAGGTTGGTTAAGTCAATACTGGGAAGTGTGATTGTTGAATTGCATGCTAATAATATGCTTACCTTTAAAAGAAGCTGCCAAACTACCTTGGGAAGTGGACGTAACATTTTGCATTCCCACAAGCAATGAATGAGAATTTCTGCTGCTTCTCATTTTCAGCAGTAATTGGTATTGCCAGTGTTTTGGAATTTTCACTACACTAACAGGTGTGCAGTGCTATCTTTATCTTTCTGAAAATTGCAATTCCTTCATAACACCTAATGTTGCATGTCTACTCATGCTAACTTTTCATCTGTATATCTTCTCTGGTGAGGCTTATATTCCTATGAATTGCCCATTTTCACCGTTCATTTCCTGCTATGTTTTAAGTGCTCTACCTATATTTTGGATACAAGCCTTTTATCAGATGCATGTCTTGTAAATATTTCACCCAGGCTATGGCTTCCTTTTTTCGTTGTCATAACAGTGTCTTTTACAGAGTAGAAGTTTTAAATTTTACTAAAGTCAAAAAGTTTTTCTTTTGCAGATGAAGCTTTTGTTTTGTGTCTCAAAATTCATCATCAGGTTATCTAGTCAGGTAGATTTTCTCATTTATTTTCTTCTAAGTGTATTGCAGTTTTTACATTTTGTACAATTCTGTAATCCATTTTGAGCTTATTTTTGTGAAAGGTATAAAGTCTACATCTGGATGTCTGGATCTTTTTTTTTTTTTTTTTCATACAGATGTCCAATTTACTCAATACCTTTTATAGAAAGCTTTATCTTCTCCATTGAATTTCCTTTGTGCTTGCATTAAAAATTACTGGAATATATTTGTGTGGGTCTGTTACCTGCCTCTCTCATGTTCCATTGATCTACTTGTCTATTCTTTCACCAATACAAGGCTGTTTTGATTACTGTTGCTATTGTAAGCCTTCTACGCTTTGATAGTGTGGGTCATGGGAGTCCTCCAAATTTTTTTAGGTTTCTTCAGTATTGTGTTGGCTAATTTGAGTTTATAAAGTGTAAGAGGAGTTTGTTGACATCTACAAAGTAGCTTTCTGGGACTTTTATTATAATTGCATTGGAATACAGATTAGTCAAATCCGGAAGAATTTATATCTTAAAAATATTGAATTTTCCTATTCATGAGCACAGAATAGATTCCCATTTGTTTAGATCTTCTTTGCTTTATTTAATTAATGTGTTTTATATTTTTACAGGTATATTTGTATAGTTTTATGCCTAAGTATATGGTTATTTTTGGTACTATCATAAATACTATTGGTTTTTAACCTAAAATTATAATTGTTCACTGCTGCTATGTAAAAAAATAACTTTTGGATAAAGACTTTGCAACCTTGCTATGCTTGCTTATTAGTTCCAGGAAATTTTGTAGATTTTGAGAGATTTTGCACATAGACAATCCTGTCACCTGCAAAAGAAAGTTTTTTGTTTTATTTTTACCTTTCTCCTTTGTGTGTGTGCACAAACATATGTATGTAAGTATATATGTGTTTTTCTAACTAATGTACTAGCTACAGCTTCATCACATAGAAATAGTAAAAGAGAACACCCTTGCCTTATTCCTGACAATAAGGTAACATTGTCCAATCTTGCTTTATCATTAAGTATGATGTTAGCTGCAGGGCGTGAGTGTGTGTGTGTATGTGTGTGTACATGTCCTTTATCAAGTTGATGAAGTTCCCCTCTATTCTTACTGTGTCGAGAGTTTTTACCTTGAATGACATTAGATATTGCCAAATGCTTGTACTACATCAATTGACATGACCATGTGGTTTTGTTTCTTTATCCTGTTGACTTGGAGGATTACATTAATTGATTTCTGAATATTGAATCATGCATGAATACCTAGAATAAATCCCACCTGTACATGATGTATAATCCTTCATATACATGGTTGCATTATACTTGCTAATATTTTATTGGAGATTATCCATTTATGTTCATGGTAGGCATTGGTCTATAATTTTTATTTTATGCAATGTCTTTATTTGGTTTTGCTATTCAGATAAAGTTTACCCCATAAAATGAGTTCAGAAGTGTTCCCTCCATTTCTACTTTATAAAAGAGATGGTGGAAATGTTTAGTATTACAGTATTGTTATTAATATTAATAATTATTAATTATTATTAAGAAATGAGTATTTCTTATTTTAATACCTGATAGAATTTCCCACAAAGGCATTTGAGCCTTGTGCTTTCTTATTTTGGTCATTATTATTGATCAAATAACTTCAATCTAGATAATATTTACTATTTCTAAAGATGTAGAACTATGAAAATATCCAAGCTCTATTCAACTGTAACATTTTGTACCATTTCTGATACTTACCTCTAAGGAATAGATCCTTAATTTAAATTATCAAACTTGTAGGCAAAAAGTAGTTCTTAATATAGTATTTCTATATTCTTATTTTGATGTCAATGCTGTCAATAGAAATAACCTGACATATTTCTGATACGAGTAATTTTTTTTCTTAATTGCAATTACTAGGTTTATAAACTTTAGTAATTTTTTCAAGGAATTTTTAGATTTATTTGAAAGTATCTTTATTTTCTTGTTTCCAAATTCATTGATTTCTGCTTTAATTTTTATAATTTTGATTATTCTGCTTGCTTTAGGCTAAAGCTCTCTTACTATTTCAGATCCTTAAGGTTAAAGTTTAGATTATTTCTTTTAGATTTGTTTCTTTTCCAGTTTTTTCAGTGCTATTAGTTTATCTCTATGTGCTGATTTTGCTTCATTGCACAAACTTTGGTTATTTGTATTTCCATATTTATTTAGTTCAAAGTATATTTTAGCTTTCTGTTAAAATTTCTAGTTTGACCCATGGGTTATTTAGATAAAGTGTGGCTTAATTTCTAAGCAATTAGGAGTTTCCTACCATTTTTCTATTATTAATTTTCAGTTTGATTGCACTGTAATCTGAAAACATACTTTGTACAATGCATAATACTTTAAATTTACTAACGTGTTCCTATGGCACACAGGATGAAGTTTATCATGATGAAAATTTCATGGTAGCTTGAGAAAAAGAGTGTATTCTGCTGTTGTTGGATAGACTATTCTATAAAAATCAATTAGATCAAGTAGATTATTAATGTAGTTTAGATCATATGTATTCTTACTGATTTTTTTGTGCCATCTATCAATTTCTGACAGAGGAATGTTACATCTTTAAAATAAGTGTGGTTATATATTTTCCTTCTTTTAGTTCTATCAGTTTTGCTTCACAAAACTTGATGTCCTCCTGTTAGGTGGATGCAGATTTAGAATTACTAAGACTTCTTCGAGAATAGAACACTTTATTATTATGTCATATAAACTTTTTTCCTTTAAATTTCCTTCTTCTGAAGTGTTCTTTATCTGAAATTAATATAAATTTTCTAATTCTCTTGATTAGTGCCTGACTGATAAATCTTTCTTCATTCCTGTACTTTTAACTTCTGTATCTTTATACTTAAAGATGGGTTTTTGCAGGGAAAAAAATAGGTTTTTAAATTCACTTTAAAAAAATCTATTCAGACAATCCCTGTTTTTTAATTCACTTACTTAGAGCATTCACATTTAAAGTGGTAATTGATATGTTGAGTTGATATTTACCACTTTTCTAATTATTTTTATCTGTTACATTTACCATTTACATATTGCATGTTACCTACTATTTTATAAATCCCTTGGCATATTAATCATAGTCATTTTAAATGTTCTTTCTGATATTTCCAACATTTTTGTCATAGGTGAGTCTGCCTTGCTCTGTCTCTTTAGAATTTCTTTCTTGCCTTTTTCCATGTCTTAAAATTTCTGCTTAAAAGCTGGCCATAGTGTGTTTGATATCACAAGGAGTTTCTGATTCCAGCATCTTTGGCTTCAGCATCTTGTATGTCAAGTAGGCAGATTGTACCTGTTACTCTCTATATGCACCTGTCTCTTCAAATTTCAGGGTGACAGTTTTCCCTGCAAACTCAGCTATCTATTAGGTCAGAGACAGTCATTGATTTCTCATTTGTCCAGCTTTTATTATTATTTTTTTGCTATTGTTTTAAGGACAAAAATGATGACTTTTATGTTCTTTATATGTTTGAACTAAATTTGTAAGTTTAAAAATTAGATTTTTAATCTATTACAAACAAAAAAAAAATCACTGTATCTTATCCAAACAAATAGAGGAAAACAGGTACATTATTTCATGTCTACCATGGGTATGAATCACTACACATTTTGAATAAAAATAGCCATACATATTTTAATTCTAAAAGAAATATTGAATCCAATCATTTCACTTTGGTAAACATTTCACTGAAATAAATGCAAATACATAAAGATAGACATGTAAGAATGTGCACTGCTGTAGATCATTCAAATAATAATAGTAACGTACAACACACTGAAAAGAACCAAAATGGTGGCTGACGTGGGGAATGGTTGAATAAATAGTAAAACACTTACTCCGTGGTACATTATCTAAATAGTCACAATTTTTCAGATCTCTTGCACCCTTACCCTTTGCCATGGAACTGTGCAGCCCTCTCTCTCTCTATGTGATCAGCCATATGACTTGCTTTTGGGACTGCTAATACAGAGCTTTAGCATTCATGTTATAAACAGCAGCCTAGAAAGCACTTGCATGATTGTCTTTTTGGTCGGAAGCCTCCACCATTGCTGTAAGAACATCCTCAGGCTAGCCTCCTAGAGAAGCAGAGGTACATGCGGAAGGAATGTCACCCCATGGCTCCGGCCCAAGCCATCTTAGATCAGCTGGGAGCCAAAGGACCCTTAGACATGTGAGCAAGTCTAGTAGAGATAAGGCTACCTAGCCAAGTGGCCCAGGTACATGCACATTAAATGTTTATTATTGTACACCCCTTAAGTTGTTTGGTTCTTTTGGACAGCATTAATGCAGCAATAGATAGCTAATACTACATAACTATTTTAGAGCTACTCTGGAGGCTGAAGTGATAGAATTACTTGATCTCAGGCCAATGTATACATTAACCAATCCCTTAAAAAACAATGAAAAAACTAATTATCTATGGACCTAGAAAGATTTCCATTACATATTGTCAAAATTTTAAAAGTAAAGTTGTAGTGATATATGCCTTCTTTATGCGTGCATGAACATTTTTAAAATCATGGCATTTCATGTAAGGCACATAATCCATGTATGAATGGAAAGGCAAGGTACACCGGCCTCAGCAATCCAGGGAAGAAAAGGAAAAATAGTAAGAGATTATTAATCTTTGTTTTGTAAGTTTTTTTATATTGTTCCACTATTCCTGTAATTATAACTGTTTCTTAAATTTGTAAAGTTCTTATAGAAGAAAACTTGTTTATTTTTGAAATTTGTTGACACATATTTTGAAAACAACACTTTTTTTCTCTCTCTTCCTGTGGATTTCCTCTTTGTTTGTGGTACTCAATATCCTATAATGTATATATTTTAATAAAATGTTTCTGACAAATAGTAATACAGGAAAAATTTTATAATGACATCTCCAAATTTTAATACATATTTTAAACAAGATGATATATCCAACACTATTGAGTTACTCTCTAAATACAATTAGCCACTCATTAAAATCATGTTTAGTACTTTTAAAAAATGTTGCCCCAGTGAGCATCACACACCAGGGCCTGTCAGGGGAGGGATACAGGGGAAAGGGAGGGAGAGCATTAGGACAAATACCTAACCCCTGCCGGGCTCTAAACCTAGATGACAAGTTGACGGGTGCAGCAAACACCATGGCACATGCATACCTATGCAACAAACCTGCATGTTCTGCACATGTGTCCCAGAACTCAAAGTAAAAAAAATAAATAAATAAAAATAAAATGTGCTGAGGCCACAAGAGTGGATGCATACTTAGATGAGCCCGATGCCCAGAGGATCCCGGTGGCACCCTTGGTGGGGCCACTGTCTGCCATCTGTGTCTGCACTGATGCTCTAGGTTTCCCACTGTGCTTTTAGGAGTTAGATCTTATTTTTGCCTAATTCTTGTTGGGGAAAAAATGGTAATTCAGTTGTTAGATAAGAAGCAGAATGAATCAATTGCCATTTATTGTATAATCGACTGTAATAAGAAAAGAAGCCATCACTGCAAATGAGTGACTATCACCAGCTACATTAATTGGATACTAGGAAGCAATGCTGTGAGCATTTTACACCCTCCCAGGATAGAGTCATTGTGCTGCTATGTTTTATAATACCAGTTGTAATTTTCAGATGGATGTGTCATACACCGCCATTTTTTCCATATACAATGTTTGGAAACAGTCTTCCACTTAGTGCTTGGCGGAATGTCTGATAGTTTGGAATAGATGACCGAAATTCAGCGTGTGAGTTGGGCAGGATCTTGTATATAGTTTTTCTTAAAAGTACTCCAGAGACGTTAACAGGGATTCAGGATTGCAACTAGCTGTAAGGCTTCTTTCTGTGGACTGGGATAAACTGCGGAATTGCAGGTGCACAAGTTGGTGCGTGGACCGCAGGTGGAAGTGAACCCCCCATACTCCCTCAGACAGTGCCCCATGATGTGCAGGATACTCTGTAGCCCTGAGTGAGGGGCTGGCCAGCATGTGTCTGACGTGAACTAGGTGGATTGCATCCAGAAGTGCTTACTTTTTATGCCATGAGCCTGCAATATAGTCACGATTATCCAAATGTCACAGACCTAGAGAATAAAGCTGGGCAAGTTAAGTACCCTGCCCAAGTTTACACACAAGGGCAGTGTCAGAACCCGGGCCCAAACTTTGGTCTGTGTGAGCCGGGGCAGCTTTCTGCACAAGGGTTGGAAGGCTGCATGAGAACACTGCCAAGTATTCACTTGACCTGACTTCCACCAGCCAGCTCAATCGGGCTTAAAATTCTATGTCCAGGGGAGAAAGAAATAGTAAATTCCAGAGATTAAGGTGAGTATTCTATGTGCCTTTGAAAAATGAAGAAAAAGAAAGTGAAGAGCTCAGTGATTCTCCAGGGAAAAGAGCTGAGTTGACAGGATCAGCAGATGAGTGGCTGTGGATGGAAAGGTTAGCCCCGAATGGAAATTTGTCACTCCAAAGGGAACTGGAAAAGGGAAAAAGTAGAATCTGGTTGAGGGAAAGAAAAAAGTGGTCTAATTGTGCAAATCTTTGAGAAAGAAAATGGTTGCAGAAGAGTGGAAAACAGCTTCTCTTCCTCAACCTGTCAAGGGACAGAAAGTAGCAAGTCTAGTCATGCAGTACTATTTTATTCATTCAGACCCATGCTGCCACAGAAGGGAGAAAGCTGAAGGAAGCGCCATGGTCTCCACGAGGGCATGACAGTTAAGGAGCCTGTGGAGGCAACCTGAGCGCTCTGGAGAAAGGCATGATGAAGGTGATTGTGCCAGCACCCTCAAAAGCAGAGCCCTGTTCTTGAGGCAAATCCACAGGTTGAAGAGGAGACCTGACCTCAGCACATACAGAAAGCAGCTGCTATGAAACAGGAAGCCCCCACTGGGCTTCACACGTCGAAGGCTGAGAACTTGAACCTCCTGCGAAAAACAGCTCCTGATTTGGGTTCACCTCAAATAATTTGGTTCAAGAACACAATGCAACTGTAAAACGTTCACACATTCTCAGGCCTCACTGTCAGAGAAACAAAGCCTTATTTCCAGCTTAGCGCGGTCATAGGGCATGGAGATCCTAGTAGGTTCTAAGGTCAAGTCCTCAGGGGGGCGAACATCCTGAGGTGGTTCAGGGCTCAACAGGGGAGGAACGTAGCCTGCCCTGCACCCAAAGGGCATGGGGAATTGGGCCTCTGAATCTCCTGCAGGGCTGCTGGCTACTTGCCTTTCAGGGCACAGCTGCTGTCTTTTGGAAGGAAAAGGGAAGAGACTTCTTTCTGCATCATTACAAAAGCAGGAGATTGTACATCTTCCAGTTCAAGGCATGAGGACCCCGAAGAGGGAGCAGTATGGGCTGGCATTGTCCATCGTGGGGTGGAGGTAGGATAATGTATTTTCCAGGTGGCACTTAGTTCTCGTGGTGGCAGTTGACTTAGACTCAGCATGCCTGTCATCCACACCACAGACCATCACCCACGAGTCTGAGCATTCCAGCTCCAGGTGGATGCTGCCTCTGTAAAATTTACACTGGAAGTGCAAGAGCAGTGGGTACAAGATCAGCTGAGTCTCAGCGATGCTACCCTTGGCACCAGCACCTACCGCAGCACTGAACAGCCAGTGGGCACTCACTGTGCACTGCTGAATGGCTGAGCAGTGCAGCCCTCACGGGAAGGATCGCAGTGATTTACTCAGAGCTTGCCAGGACGGGGAAGTCGGCACCATCACTTGCATTTCAGCAGAGACTCACAAGCAGGCAAGGAGTGCGGAAGCTTCCTGATGGTAAGGGGAGCCTCAGGTGGGCCCTGATGGAGGCTGTTGGCCTGATGGAAGCCGGGGAGGCCCACTTGAAGCCAGGTGTCCTATGGGATTGGTCAGGGGAGCAAATTTGGTTTTCTCTGGCTGGTCCTGAGTAGGCAATGGGAATAAAATGAGAGAGGCTGGTAGTCATTGCTTAAGTTCAGACCACTCTGGGCCGATTGTTTCAGGGGCTGTGTTTTGGGCCCTGGCAGGTGGTGGCAGAGGTCCTGTGACAGAGTTCTGGAGTCCTCTAGGTTCTAGCCATTTTCCAACGAACATTCAGGGTCTCGGCCTCTCAGGTTGGGATGGTGGTACATGCTTCTCTCAGAGGGGATCAGCAGGAAGCTTGCAGCTGCAGGCCAAAGAGCAGAGCCTTCAGCAGGAGGGGCGGCCGGGCTGTCGGAGCTGCTGAAAGGTCTTGGGGTTCCAGTGGGACTGTCAGTACCATGGCAGGAGAGGGCTCCTTATCATGACGGTGAGAAAGTACTACCGTATTTCCAGCACTCCAGCCTGCTGTTCAAATTCAATCACACTGGGGATTTATCTTAATGAGAGAAGGATGGGTTATTTATTTCATGATGAAGGTGACATTTCGGTTCCCTTTGGTGCAGGGACAAGGAGAGCGTCCTGCCTCCCTGCATGGAAGTTGGTATTTTACAAAGCTGGAATTCTGCCTTTTAAATGCTCACTGGGGCAGAAAAGCCCTTTGTCAAGGGAAAGTCTTCTGTCTCTATTAATTGTGCTGTTGCTAATAAGCCAGAGAATGACTCGCTGGTAACCTCAGCGCCCCATCACGTTTTTATAACCTATTTAAACTCCAAAGAAAAGACTACTACAGCCGCTGCTACATAAATCACACTCAAACCTGATTTCTGGCCTTTCATGTTAATAAAATTCCAAAGCCACTACACAGAAAGCCCTAGAACCTTCCATCTCAGCAGCATGCATCCACTCAAACAGGTGGATTCATAAAAAAGGAAAAAAAAAATCATTTTTGTGTTTGACTTACTGCAGTCTAATAAAATATAGCACCAGCAGGGGTGCAAACAAAGAAGGACACAGAGGCAGCAGATCCCGGAGACCAGAGCCTGAGAGGCACCATGGCCTGGCGTCGGGTCACCTCCGGCCTGCAACGTCCCCAGTACCCAGTGGCCGGGCTGACAGCTTCATTTCAGTCATGCGCAATTTGGGCAGCCCCTGTAGCTGCTCACAGGGTCAGGCCGGAGGGGCTGGCTCTGCAGGGAGTGGAACGAGCAGAGTGAGGTCTTTTCTTTTCCTGGTTCATGGGGGACCAGAGGCAGTGGGTCCGAGGAGGCCCAGGGAACCAAAGCTCTAGCAGCATGCAGATGCTCACCCCTGGGTCCTCGCCTCAGGGTCCACATCCAAGATCAACTACTTCTAGCAGCTGGCTCTGGGCCCCCAGATAAATTCTGCATATTATGGCTGCTAACCTGTGTGTCGGCCTTATTTCTCCGCCTGAGTGTCCCCACCCCTGCCAGCAAACCCAGGACAGGGCTAACTCCAGAACACTTTGAGCCCGAGAGCCACTCACCGCAGGATTTTTAGAGATGTGTGTGAAAAGAGCTGAGAGGCTGCTGGCTGGAAGGAGCCCTTGGCTGGAGCACTTGAACCAGCTTCCAACGTGCGAGGCACTGCAAAATCTCTCCCAAGCCTAGAGACGGGCCCTTGAGCCCCGATAACACAGCCCTTTCCCGTCAAGTGGGACTTTTATAAAACTCTGGGATGTAAAACAAGGGACAGGCTCTGGCCGCAAGGAGCACCTGAGGACTTGCTGTCCTGAGGGTACAGTGGTGGAAGCCGGCTGCTGCACTGTGTTCCCGAGGCTCACGTTTCCAGGCGGCTTGTACTCTACATGGGCTAACTGGAGCTCTGCAGGTGCAAGGAGCTGCCCAAGAACCTTCTCGAACTTTCTCCATCTGCCCTTGAGGGCAGCGGTACAAGCTGCTCACAGGACAATGTTGGACAGAGGCTCAGAACTTCACCCGAAATGGCAGATTTAACCACGGCGTCAGAGACACAGCTACCACTCAGGAGTTCTGAAATAAATTGCTATATTAAATATGAAATAACATAACTGAATCAAAAATGCTGTTTCTGGCATTTGCCACATTTTCCTTTCACCCACATGCCTAGACAACTTTGAACAATATAATTCCTAGAACATACTCATAAAAAATCAGGAATTGATCTGTTTTCTGTGGAAATATCGTGATATACAGTGGCTGAAATAATTATGGGACTTACAGAGATTATTTAATGCTTTCCAAATGATTTGCCTTTTTTGGTCAAATCTAGGAGACCAAGTTTAATTTTAAACACAAATACCTGAAAGATTATTATCCATTATTAATTATAATAAATACAAAGCATATATTATTCATTGTATTTCAGTACATAATGCATAATATATATACACATAACAATTATGTATGACTATAACAATCAAAAACAAACATTATCCTTTATTAATTTTAATAAATATAATACGTCTGTTGTTCATTGTATTGTCAGTGTGAGTAATGTATGATGCACATAATTATGTATGACTATTTATCAGATCAAGAGTCAGATCAAGAGTCCAAATTCCTGCAGACGTCTGTCGTAAGTCCCAAGGACAGGTGCAGCTTTCTTCGTACCTTGTGTCGGATGCCCCTTCATTCTCTGCCCAGGAACCCTCCACTGCTGTCTCTCCTATTAGGAGAGCCCTATTTGTATCTTAGATCACAACGCACCGAAAAACCATCTTCCTGACCTTCACATTTGACTTTGATTTCACATCATCCATTTAAATAGGAAAATGGGAAGCCAGCAGGAGTCAGATAAAGCCCGCACCTGGGCGGATTTGTGCGGTGGGAGGAGGAGGCGATGCTGGCCATGGGCATATGGAAGAGATAAAAGCCAGATAAAAGCCTTTTTAACGACAGAAAATAATGAACATGAGGAAAGGAGTGGAAGAAAGAGAAAGGGTTTTTGTGTTTTTAAAAAAGTGCAAAGAAAAAGTTTCTTCTAGGAAAAAAAAAAACATTCTTTTTTTTTTTTTTTCTTCTCCTGAGCTGGAACTGTCTGGTTGGGTTCTTCCAGATTAATCAAGTGTTTAAGTGGACGGGCTCCTTGACATTTTGAAGTGAGTTGAGGCTGAAGTGGTTTACCTCTGACATCAAGTGCTCAGTAGTGAATTTTTATAGTTAATGGGATGCAGGGTCATTTCCCAGGAGCTATTTAGGGGACCTTTGTAGCTTCAAAATGTGATTCTACCCTCAGAAGTGCCTACAGCTGATTATTAACCATGATTCATAAATTCTTCAGAAGGTGATCAAGTTAAGTTTATACATTCAGACAGTGACAGGAAGCAGCCTTCTCTGCAGCTGTAAATACCCCAAACCACAATGACAGCGGTGTTTAAAATTTTTTTCTTCTTCACTGCCTTTTATCTGTACAACAGCCATTTTGAAAAAAAAAAAAAAAACCAGAATCCATTTAAACACATTTAGAACGGGCGGTGAAAGCAGAAATAAGAGTGAACTGGGAGATGATAATTGACCCCCACACAGAGCTTGTGAATTACAAATTTCCAGAAATCCCTAATGATGGCACCAAAAAAAAAAAAAAAAAAAAAAAAAAAAAACGTGAGGAACAGAAGAGGCAGAAGACAATAGCAAAAGGGGCCGTGGATGGTGCACCTTAGGTGCTGAGTGCCTGCAGCTCCGCAGTTTCACCTACAAACCGTGGTATCGCCTATGTGTGGGGGGAGCAGAAAGCCACTCTGTGGCCTCACCAGCCCCTCACTGCCTCCCGAGCCCACCTCGCCTAAGGCAAGGGGCTGTTCCCATCCCAGGAGAAACAGCTTTCAGTTCTGGGTCAAACAAATAAAAGAAGACCCAGGCCAAATGCAAACACATTAGAATATGTATGTTATTTGTGCTTGTCGCCCGGGAACAATGATGGAAAAGGCATTAGAAGTCCGGCTTATTCTTCCCTGGGTTTTGAGGGAGTGAACATGACCTCGGCCGGGCTGGTCAGGCTGGGCCAGGCTGGATGCTTTCCTGAGCTCTCTGCAAAGGCATACTCCTTCATTTTGTCACGGAGCTGCCAGGCCTGAACTGTGCAGTATCACAAGTGTCCTGGGTCTTGACCAAGAAGCCAGGAACCTCCGAAGTCTCACATTAAAATGAGACCAGCCACTGAAAGGTGGCTGGAAATTTCTCTTTGCTCTGGTCTCCCCTCTGCACAGGACGTTTCCTTTTCAGAGCTCTGAAATGAGAGGCCTGATTATCTGAGGGTGAAGTGGTCATTCTGGTCAAGAAAGGCCTGTCTGCTGTCCACCCTGTGATCCCCAGCCTGGATGCCATGGGAAGGCAAGCACGTCTTCAGGAACATGCTGGCTCCTTAGCTCGGAGGATGCTTTCACAGTAAACTTTGAAAAAGCAAGACATTAAGTTAATACCTATAGAGTTCTTTGATTTTGTGAGCTCCTTACCTTGCAGTATTTATTTTGATCCAAGCTCCAGCAGAAATATTACTAAGCTGACAACTGAAACACTGGAAAGAATTTCAGAATTTTGTCACTAATCATTAATCTATATTAATAACGTGGTTCCCTTTGTTGTCTCCTTCTGATGTCGTATGTTCTAGGCAAAAATGACCAACAGCTTTCTGCGTAGGATTTGGTGATGATTCTTGGCATACCACAGTTAAATCTGTTTAATAATTCTACTCTAAGGGAATATCACGTTGACCTGACAGTGTCATTTCTTTCCTGTATGCTCTCCAATTAGTTTTTAATGGAAATAAATTGCTGCCTGCATTGGGATTATCCAAAAACATAATTTAGTGCTTCCTCTCAGTGGTCAGAACCTTCGTGTTTACTCTTGCAGGAGGGGGTTACGGGCTGAATTGTGTCCTCGCAATTACTATGTTGAAGTCCCAATCCCAAGAACCTTAGAATGTGACTTATTTGGGGATAGGGTTTTTAAAGAAATAATTAAGTTAAAATGAGGTCATCTGGGTGGACCCTAATCTGATATAACTGGTGTCCTTCTTAGAAGATGAGACGAAGCTATAGACAGATGCAGAGGGAAGAGTGTGTAAAGGTATGCAGGGTTTGCGGGGAAGACGCCGTCTGGAAGACAGGGAGCGAGGCCTCATGAGAACCCACCATCTGATGCCTCCATCTCAGGTCTTCAGCCTCCAGGACTGCGAGATGAGAAATTTCTGTGGTTTAAGGCCCCTAGACTGTGGTATTTTGTCAGGACAGTCCTAGCAAACTCACATGTGTGTGAGTTTACTTTTTTTTAAAAAAAATTACCGATAGATAACTCCAGCTACCTATACTTTACTTTAAAGGTATTTTAGTGGAAACCAAAAATCAACACTCCCCTGTGACAGCTACTTGTCCTCTGAAGTGATCCTCACTGAGCTTGCACGGGTCCCTGCCGAGATGGCACAGGTCCTCGCCGAGACGGCACAGGTCCTCGCCGAGACGGCACAGGTCCTCGCCGAGACGGCACAGGTCCTCGCCGAGATGGCACAGGTCCTCGCCGAGACGGCACAGGTCCTCACTGAGATTGCAGGCTTGGTGGCAGAGGAGGAGGATGAGCAGTGAGCCTAAGCCTGGCCAGTCAGCCCGTGCAGGTGGAAGAATGACTGTCCACCAAGCCACAGGGGGCACTGAAGAACAGAGAGAATCCACGGGTGCCAGGCCAGGCAGCAGGATGCATGAGACTGATCGGCATGAGTTATTTTAAAAGGCAATTCCCATGTCTAAATCTGAATATTAAATGCAGGGGGTGAAAAGCAAATATTACAAACTAATCTACTTAAAACAGAATCATAAATCTTATTATATTTCCAGCCTCTCTAGGCTCATGTCTGAGCAACAGATGTTCAGATTTGGGTATGAAATTGCTCCCAACAGATGTGTAGCCATCCCCAGGCTCTCTGAAACACAACATCAGCTTCTAGGCTACACACACATTTCCACAAAGGTTTTGTGGGGTGTGGTTTTGCATTTTGATGGGTCAACATTTTGAAGAACTATTCTGACCCAAATGAAGAATACTAGAAAGGAGGCGTCCTTTATTTATTTCACTCACAGCTACTGTAGCAGTGGGCATCAGGATGTGCACAGCCATGGCCGCACACAGGCTGAAACCTCCTCAGCCCCTGGGTCCCCAGCCCGAGGTCACCACCACAGAAAGGCCTCCTGGGGGGAAGCGTCTACCTGTGCAGACTTCCCAGGCTGCCTGCTGCGCCCCTGGCTCACTGACCACGGAAGCGGAGCGTCCGTCCCCACCCATGGCAAGACTAAGTGGCTGTAGCTCTGTATTCATCCCCTTGCCTCCAGCACATATTCATTATAGGGCTGTTTTATTGTTAGTTTAAATGAAATGTGCAGAGAGGACTGGGGCCTGAAGGAAAGCAATTTTAGATAAAATATCCTGCATTTGGCAAGTATTTTTCAAAGCTTAATGAGGAATATTCAAGGTATATAATTATAGAAACCTACTGAACTCATTCGCCTCCAAGGAGGGGAAAGGGAAGGCTGTGGAGGAGAGCAAGGCTGTCTGCTGAGATGGTCAGGACATTCACACTCACACACTCACAAACACACACTTCCACACCCAAAACCATACATTCATGCACACACTCACACTCTCACATCCATCCACACAAGTACACATGTGTGCATACTAACAGTCACACACACAAGCACACACATGCATGCACACACACACTTACACATGCACTCTTACATCCACCCACACAAACACACACACAACCACACATTCACACTCACACACTCACACAAGCATGCATGCTTGTGCACAGTCTCACATACACTCACTCTCACACACAAGCACACATGCATGCACACATTCACATAATCACACACATTTGTGCACACACACTCTCACATGTATGCACTCACATCTACCCACACAAGCACACGTGTGCACAATTCACACTCACATACACATTCTTACACACTCAAGCATACATACAACATACGTGTACACATTCACACTCTCACATCCACCCACACAAGCACACACCCATGCACATGCTCCCATGCTTACACACACATACTCTAGCATGCACATGCACACATATGATTTGCACCCACTCACTAGCCCTGGGACACAACATGGCCTTCAGGAAGAGGCCCGGCATCGCCACTGGTAAGCTTCACTCCATCGTCAAAAGGGCTGGAAGAAGGCGTCTGTTTCTCTGAGACTTGGACCCCATGCGGCCCCAAGTGCTCTCCCAAGCCTGGGGTCCTCCTGGAGCTCATCAGCAGATCAGCTGTGTGATTGAAAGGCCCACCTCTGCGGTGAGAGGCCCTTGGTCACACGCTGCGTGTGGGGAGCTGGAGGAGCACACACAGCCAGAAACCGGTCCTGGGGGGTTCTGGTTCACACCTGCAGAGTCATAGGTTGCCAGTCTCTGTGTTATCTCTGTGTATCTGCAGGGCTGCAGCATGCAATGGGACAGGTCCATACCCAGGTCCAGCTTTCTCTGCGGTTCTCTGCAGCAGCACTAAGACCACCCATGCTCTTCCTTGCTCCTCTTCTCTGAGCATTTCTTCATTCAATTCCTTTCTCTTTCTACCATTTCTCTCCTTGCTCCCAGCACCTCGTTTCTTTGGGCCCTGTGATTCTTAACCCAGTGTCTCTGCAGAGGTGCTCATCCAGCATAATAACTACTGGGAGGGCCTCTTGGTTTCCTGCATCATCCCCGTGACCCCATGACTGTCCTCTCTCATTCAGCCCACCCCGTGTGGTGCCTGGGGGTTGTAGAGTCCGAGGGAGCCATGCTTATCTAGAGAGGGTGTCGAGGCAAGCAGCTGGCCACATGGCTTCTGCATGGTGTAACAGGAAGGGCCCAAGCAGGTGAGAGACAGCAAGTAAGACATTTGCAGCTTGATGGAGATCCTCAGTGCATTAGTCTGTTCTCACGCTGAGAATAAAGACATATCCCTGAGTGGGTACTTCATAAGGGAAAGAGGTTTAATTGATTCGCAGTTCCACATGTCTGAGGAGGCCTCATAATCATGGCTAAAAGCGAATGTGGAGCAGAGTCATGTCTTACGTGGTGGCAGGCAAGAGAGAGCGTGTGCAGGGGAACCCTCCTTTATAAAACCGTCAGATTTTGTGAGATTTATTCACTATCACGAGAACAGCAGGAGAAAGACCCTCCCACATGATTCAACTACCTTCCACTGAGTCTTTCTCATGACACATGAAAATTATAGGAGTTACAATTCAGGATGAGATTTGGGTGGGGACACAGCCAAACTGTATCATCCAGTCCTGATGATCACCCAAGGCATTAGGTGACAAACAAGACCTCATGCTTTCTCCTGGCCAGAGCCTAAACCTCTGGAGTGAAGGCGGGTGGAGGGGAACGAGAAAGCCCACGTGGCGGCTGCAGGACATGCCCCTCTGAATGCGGGATCCAGGCTGGACACAAGAACTGGCCCAGATGTGAGCATCAGGGGTTGAGGAAATGACAGCCAGGCTGAATGCCAAGGATGAGGATGGAATTTGGGGAGTTGGGGCCTTGCTTGAGCCCCATGACCTGGGGTAGCGGAGGCTTTCTGGGGTTGAGGAGCCCTAGGATGACTGGGGCTGGCATGGAGGCCTGAGGAATAGCTGAGAGGAGGCCCGTGAGAGCCTAGGGAAGAAGGGGAGGACGGGTGTAAGCCAAGAGAGAGCCTGACGGAAGGGCAGGCAGGCTGGGGGCTGAGTGTATTTGCAGTGGAAGCTGAGGGGGAACCTGAGCATCTGCGTCCCATGCTTCCTTCCCTGCAGAGAGGAAAGGAGCTGTTTCTGCATCGCAAGTCCTGGGCCTTGCTGTGTGGCTGCAAGTCCGCTTCCCATCCAGGGAAGGAGAAGGACTTACCAAGGCAGATTTAGGAACCCAATCAGCCTCCTCTCTGAGCAGGAGGAAAACATGCACCCCGGTCACCAAGAGTCCTGCAGGGAAGCCCCAACAGGAGCTCAGGCAGGTCACCTGGGACTGGATCCAGAGGGCAGCAAAGGCTACCGAAGTCGGCAGAGTCAGGAGGCAGCCAAGGCCTCCACTGAGCCAGGTACCCTGGCCTGGGCTTTGAGCAGAAGAAAGGGACACTTGGATAGCTGTGCTCTGGACTCCTGAGTGAGCCCTTAGCTGGTCTTGAGCCCCGGCACAAGGACATCTCCACCACCGTGCAGGGACACGGCAGTCACTGGTCTGCTGATGAAAGCAGTGTCATCGAAGGGTGAAGACAGGAGGCAGGATCAATCATGAGATTAGGATTTCAGGTTGCCTGCAGGGCGCTCAGGCGAAAGCTTCCCTCAGATGAGTAAAACTGGAGCAACCTAAAGCCGTGCGGAAGTCACAGAGCAGAGGACACAGGAACCGTGTGCAGGGGCCAGTCCGCAGGAAAGAGCAAGCAACAGAAACAAAAACTGCAAAGACGGGAGGGGCTCTGGGGGCCTGAGGGAGGCAGGAGGGAGGGGCTGAAAGAGAGAGAGTGGCAGAGACCCGGAGAGAACCAGGGTCTGAGTCCAGAGCCGCCAGAGCTCCAGCTGTGCCTCTGTCACTGGTTCTGGAGGTCCCCTCTGTGGAAGGCCAATAAATCTCCCTCCTGATTTACATAGCTCCTTTTAAGTGTATAAAAGGATCCTCAGATCCCAAATTAGGAGAAACCCTGGGCTCTCACAGTTTACACAGCATCTTTGTGTTCTTCACAACCACAGAGGCGTGAGTATAAATCCTTGGAAGTGGAGAAAAGGAAGAATGAAAGGAAGGAAGGAAAGGAAGAAAGCAGGGTGGAAAAAAGGGCAGAGAGCAAAAGGGAGTCGGGGAGCTGGGGGTAGGACGGGACAGAGGAAGACAGGGAGGGAATGGGTCATGAAATGAGAAATGAGAAAATGGAAGGAGAGGGTGCCCACATCCGCCCCACACCCCAGGGGCAGAGCAGGGTCCCTGGCTGAGGGGGAAGCAGGGAAAGGGGAGCTGGCCTCAGACTTAGGCCTCCATCATCAAACACTGTTTCATCCATTTTTCTTTAGACTGCATGGAATATCATGCTCATTATTTCTACAAGTGTTTCCCTAATATTGGCCTTTCGTTCTCTCGGGGCTCAGCGGGAACCCACCGCTGCCAGGAGTCTGTCCTGCGTGCGTCAAACAGAACATGAGTTTCTCACCCCTTTCTTCACTGTACAGGCTGCACTGTAGACTCACCTGGGCCTCACCAGCAAGCCAGGGCACATAAGGGTGCAGCCATGCCCTCTTTGTGGGGCTACTGAGAATCCCCAACCAGCACCACGCTGCCCGGGGCCATGTGGGGTGCTGTCTTTAATGTGTGACATGCACAGACCCTGCAGGAGATTTACTAAGAGACAAGAGTCTTATTAGACATCTTCAGGCCCAGGTGATGGGGCAGCATCCCCAGGGCAGGTCACTCTGAGGACCAGGAGCTGCCCAAGGGAGATGGGGCTGCCCCCGAGGGCTTGGGATTCAGGAGACTGAGGTAAAGCTGAAAGTACAGGAGAAGACGGGGCGAGCGTCTGCTTACCCACTAGAAAACTGAGGGACAGCAACAGCCACGGGCTAGCGGAGAAAGGCATGGGGAGGAGAGGCAAGAAGAAGAACGAAGAGGAGGAGAAGGAGAGTGATGGGGAGAAGGATTATTCATCAGTGATGTAGGACGCACTAGCCAGGTGTGAATAGGGGACTACAAGTCATAGCCATAGACCCAGGGCTTTGGGAAGCTAAGGTGGGAGGATTGCTTGAGCCCAGCAGTTGAAGACCAGCCTGAGCAACATGGTGAGACACGGTCATTGAAAAAATATTTAAAAAATTAGTCAGGTGTGGTGATGAGTGCTTGTAGTCCCAGCTACTCCGGAGACTAAGGAGGGAGGAAGTTGAGGCTGCGGTGAGCTACGATCCTACCACTGCACTCCAGCGTGGGTGATACAGCAAGATCCTGACTCTAATAATAATTAAAAATAAATAATAATAGTGACAACATTGAGACTGTTGCTCATTTTATTTGATTGGCGTCATAAAATTTGTTGTTCGAGCTAGGTTAATTATAAGTGGTGCACATTTGCTAACCTGATGGTTCTCATATATTTTATCTCAGTGCACCTTTCATGGTCTTTAAAATTATTGAAGAACTTCAGAGAGCTTTTCTTTATGTGGATTTCATCCATCAATATTTATGATATTGGAAACTAAAATTAAGGAAAATGCTAAATATGTGTGTAATCTTTTAAATATGAATCCATGACAAGTCAACATCTCTGACATTTTAAGAAAAATATCTATGTTTTCCAAAACAATACAGAAAATAGTGAGTGAGATGGATGGCATAGTTTTACATTTTTGGATATCCTTTTTTTTTAATGCCTGACTTAATAGAAGACAGATTATCATGCTGCTTCTATATTCAATCAATTTTGATACCCAAGGTTTTATATCTTCTGCAAAACTGCACCATGGACTTCAGAGAAAATTAATGAGTGAAAACAATTAATGTCATCTTAATGGTTGTGAATATTGTTGTATAAATGGAGGAGTGGTGTTTGTGCAAAGAGGAGAAACCCAGGTCAATGCAGTGCAATGAACTGACATGTTCACATCACACTCTGAGTGTTTACTGTTGGAAACTGGTAAGTTATTGCAAAAGAAAGGTCTTAAACAGACTGCTGGAAACTTTTTAAAACAATGCTCTCACCTTTTAAGTAGAGAAAGTGATGTATGGGTGTTTCAGTCATGATGTGTTCCTCCAAATCCATAAGTTGAAACTGAACGATCAACGTGATAGCATTGGTTTTGGCCATGCATGGTGGCTCACGCCTGTAATCCCAGCAATTTGGAAAGCCGAGGCAGGTGGATCACCCGAGGTCAGGAGTTCGAGATCAGCCTGTCCAATATATTGAAACCCTGTCTCTACTAAAAATACAGAAAAAATGGCTAGGCATGATGGTGGGTGCCTGTACTCCCAGCTACCTGGGAGGCTGAGGCAGGAGAATCCCTTGAACTCAGGAGGCAGAGATTGCATTGAGCAGAGATCACACCATCACACTCCAGCCTGGGCAACAAGAGTAAAACTCTGCCTGGAAACAAATAACAACAACAACAAACAAACAAACAAAAACCAGGTAGGTCTCTTAGGAGGGGATGAAGTCATGAGCTTGGAGTTCTTATTGATGAGATGAGGGCCATGACACAGACATTTGAGGTAGTGTCCATTCTCTTCCACTCTTCTGCTGAGTGAGGACGCCAAGACCACACCACCTACGTGAAACTGGCCTTCACCAGACACCCAGCCTGTGGATGCCTTGATCTGGGACTTCCCAACCTCCAGAAATGTGAGGTATCACTGTCTGTTCTCTTTGAGTTCCCCAGTCTTTGGCATTTGGTTATGGCAACACGAAGGGACTCACACAGGAGACAAGTTTATGTAACAAGCAAATTCACATAATGAGTGGAACAGATGGGCCTAGAAACCGAGTTTTGAATGGCTACTTCCGTCCAGTGCAACGTGCACTGTAGTTCTCTGTTGTTTTTTTTTTTCGAGTACATTTAATTAATGAATCGTTCTTCTATATAGTAGATATTGCAAGTAATCTACATAGTTCTATTACCATGTAGGTCCTAGAGAATTTCGTAGACTGACTTAGGAAATGAACACTGTTTTCTGTTGGATTGCATTCTGATTTCCAGCTTACTTACAGGGGATGTGAAGGTGAGCCATCTCATTGTTAGAAATGAGATTCCTGCAACAGGGCTTCAGGACCCATGTGCTTACATCCCTATGAAAACTGCCCGCTGAAATGAAAGAGAAAGAGCTGAGAGTCCTGACTCAGCCTTTTGCCAGGTGAGGGGATCCGCCTGAGCAGGAACACTCAGGTGTGAGCAGAAATTGCTCCTAAGTGACTTCTTTCCTTACATGGTGGATTCTAGTAAAACCTCCTGAAGACTTGCCACAAATGTCACCCATGAAATGTCTCCCGCCAGTGAATTGTGAATGTATTTTTTTTGTGGATGACAAGAAATATTTTAGCATTGTGTATAAGGTACCCAATAATAATCCTGACAATTTTCTAATAACAACAAACAACTATAAGAATTATTTTGTTATCCTGCACTTCCCAATGTGCAATTATAGAGCTTTGTAATTGTTCTTGAAATTTTTTAAAAAATAATTATTGATGACACAGTTATTTCACTTGGATTGCACCTGCTGGGTTTCTGTCTGTGTTGTTTGGCATCTGTTTCTCCAAATGATTGCCTTTGTTTGAATCTCCAATGACATACAGGCATTTATTGTCTTCTCACCTGACGCAGAGAGAGAGGGCCAATGAGACAGGAGGCCTCGTGCCTGGAAATTGAGACAGAGATGAACATGATGTCCTTTGGAGTTCCCTGGTGACGGCCCAGCGACTTGGAATCTTCTTACAGGGTAAGCAAGAATATCATTACATAAAATGATCATAAACTGTTATATTTTGCCAACTTTTGAAAGAAAAATTTCTATCTATTTTCATCATTTACATAATTATCAATCTGGAACTAGTTCCTTTTTTTGAGACATATTTTCATCAAATATTTAATATTCATCAAATATTATTCAGTATTTTTATATTTGGAATGAAGACATTGTCATTAATAAAGATGTTAATTGCCTCTATTCGCTCACTCATTTTCTCCCAAGTGTACCATGGAGTTTTACTGAGGATATAGGACCTTTGCTATCCCAGCTGATTACAAATAGGAACAGGATGTCCACCTGCTGACTGGGGCACTCATGGGGGCAGGGCTGGTCTCCACGAAGGGGTTGCTCAGATCCAGTGCTCAGAGACGACGGGTAGTGTAACTTCATTTATCCTGTAGCTCCTGGACTGGAAGTTGAGACTCTTTTTTTAAAGATATTAAAATAAGCTTCGAGACAGGATGTTCAGGGTACATCTGCTGATGATCAGAAAAAAGAGAAACAGGCACAGACAGACAGGTAGAATGTTACATATGGAAAAGGACTAGGTTGGAGGAGTCAGATCAAAAATAGCTTTTATAAAAAAAGCATGATGATAAGATATGTCCATGAGTACTATTAAGAAAAAGAGAAATATTCATTTCTGAGGGCCTTGCAAGGCTGCTCGAGTGACCTTTACTTTTTTAGGGATGAGTGTGTGGAGGTATACACATGAAAACCTTTCTCTCCTCCTTTGCTGATTTCAATTGTCTTGCTAGAGTCTTCTGTTTAAGGACTTAGGTCTCATAATTTAATAAGTGCAATTGGAGTGAGTCACCTCTGTGTTGATCCTGAAATTAATAAACGTAGATCCAAAGCTAGAATTCTATCAGGAGGCAGTGCTATCTCCTTTGTCCCCCTTTTAATGCTGAATGTAAATTGACCCACTGTACATTTTGAGATCAAACTCAGAGCTCAATTTAGATTAGTGCACATTCAAAGTTCTTAAAAACCCAAGTTCTATTCAAATGTGAGGTTTTCACTGCACACACAGCCTTAATCAAAAGTAGAGCTGTATAGAATGGTTTAAATTTAATCCAAATCTCAGCGAATTTCATGAATCTGCCTACTCAAGCTTCACGCGAGTGGGCTCACAAATGCCATTTCTCCTTTGATGCATGATGGAGTGCAGGCTGCCTGTGCTTCTGGGTGCCACACAAACACCCCAAACTGGAGATTCCTTTTGCCTTCATGAAGATTTTATAGCATAAGCAAAATAAAATTCATTTTGCTGATTGATAATGGCTAATAAAGTATGATTTCTCCATGAACACGCCTCACTGGCAACTAGCTTAGACCATAGATAGGGAGGGCTAAAAATCTGATGATTTTAAAAAGGCAACATGCATGCAGTGACAAAGAATCGTGTGTGTGTGTGTGTTTGTGTGTGTGTGTGTGTGTGTGTGTGTGTGTGTGTGTGTGTTGTGGAATTGGGAGATTTAGCGGGTAGGGACGACTTCAGGAGGAAGAAAATACAATTTCATTAAATTTACAACTTAGGGTACCATTTCACACTGGTGTATAATGGTTGATCTCTCACACAGGGAGAAAGTATTGAAATTCATTGAGGTTTTTAGAACTTTTAAAAATATAGCAGGCAATATGCAGCAGGTTTGAGAATTCAGTACTAAAATCTCAATCTCTTTTAATACTATCTTTTAAAAAAAGCCAACCAAAAGGGAAAAACCATTTGTCAAGGTTATAAAAGAAACTTGAATTGAAAGTCAGTTAGTCCTTATGTCTAAAAATAACTTTCAGTATTCCAAATACACTAAGAGAAAACTGATTCCTAAAAATAAATCAACTTACAAAGGAAAGTATACACAGAGTGCGAAAAGAACTGAAATGGGTAAAGGATGATTTTTGACGTGAACAAAATGAAATATCTCCACGTCACAAACAGCTCCACACGGGCCCGGAGCAGAGCCCTAAAGGAGACAGTGGCATCGAGCAGGTGATTCAAGCAAAGTGTATTGGGCATGCTGTGACTCAGCATACACAGCGCCAGCCATGTGTCGGGAGCAGTGAGGTGTTTTGATGTGCTGGGAGCCTGTGGGACAGTTCTGGTCTGAGATACCCATGCTTCCCTCTGTGTCCTTCCCCCTTCTTTTGCTCTTTCATAGAGAAGGTTCTCACTATGTTGCCCAGGCTGATCTCCAAATCTGGGGCTCAAGCAATCCTCCCTCCTCAGCATCCCAAATTGCTGGGATTACAAGCATGAGCCACCACACCTGACCCTTCCCTTTTTCCAATCCCCTTCCTCAGGTATTCCTGATCATTGCACTAACAGACCAACGGCCTTTGCCTTGTCTGCTGCTGGAGAATGTTACCAACGCCTTGCCTGCACTTCCAGTGACATGGAATCTGCCTTCAGATCCATCTGAAGCATCCTCAACACTCTGTAGCATGAGTCTTGTTTTCTCTCTCTCTCAGATCAGCACATGGAAGGTTATCTTTTTCTTATGCCCGAAAGAAGTGGTAAAAATCAAACCTAACTAAGAAAGTGAGTTTAAGTTTTAATTCAATACAGCTTATTTAGAGTTACTGAGACATAATTTACGCAGAGCGTATGTATGAATCCCCTTCTTGTGTTTCTGAGTTTTGACAAATGTTTGCAGCTGTGTAACCACCACCATAGTCAAGACATAGAACAATCCCATCGAATCAAAAAACGTCCCCTGTTCCCCTCTGGAGGACCTCTTCCCCACACCCCTAAATCCTGGCGGTGCAGGTCTGATTTCTGTCCCTAGAGGTTCCTTTCCCACAGTGCCACCTCAGCAGAATTATCCACTAACTGTCCTTTGGTGCCTGGTTCCCTTCACTTGGAATAACGCTTCTGGGGTTTGCCCACGCTGTGTGTCAGCATGGACTCACTCAAGCCTCACTATTCCTTTTGATTGCTAAGTAGGATTCCATTGAATGGATGGAGCAGAATTTGTCTCTCTGTTCACCAGTTGATGGACATTTTGGTTGTTTACAGTCTTTGGACCTAATGCATCATGCTGCTGTGACCACGTGTCAAGTGTTCGTGTGAACACATGTTTTCACTTCTAGGTGAAAGCTTAGGTGTGGATCAGCTGGGACGTATGCTAAATGCATATTTGACTCTCTGAGAACCTGCTAAACTATTCTGCCAGCTCATGATACCATAAGGCATTCATACTAGCAGTGTAGGAGAGCCCTGGTGGGCTCACATGTCTGCTGGCACGTGGAACTCTTAGTGTTTCTCATCTTCAGAAACAGTCTACGAGGTGTGTAGTGGTGCCTCCAAGCAGTTTAGTTTGTGTTTTTCTAATGAGTAATGCCGAGCATCTTTTCATGTGCTTATAGAGGATTCTTTATCTTTTTTGGTTAAGTGTCTGATCAAGTCTTCTATGATGTTTGAAGAGCAGTTTTAGGTTCACAACAAAATTGAGCAGAAAGTACCGAGAGTTTCCACACATGCCCAGATTCCCCCACTACGGAAATCACCCACCAGACTGTGAGGAGCCCACACTGATGCATCACTGCCTCACTGTTACCCAAAGCCCATCAGTCACACTGGGGGGTCACCTGTGGTGTTGTGGGTACTATGATCTTACACAAATGTATAACGACATGCATCTACTGCGATAATATTACACAGCACAGTTTCTCCTCCCTACGCATCCTCCGTGTAATAGGTATTTATTCCTTTCTCTCTCGAATCTCTGGCAACCACTCATCTTCTCACTGTCACCATGGTTTTGCTTTTACCAAATATCCCATAGTTGGACTCACAGTATGCAGCCTTTTCAGATTTTTTTTTTCACTGAGTAATATTCGTTTAAGTCTCTCCTACGTCTTCTCATGGCTTCATTGAACATTTCTTTTTCGTGCTGAATGATGTTCCAATGTTTGGATGAACCACAGTTTATTTATTCATTTACCCTCCAAAGGACATCTTGGTGACTTCCAACTATTGTCTATTATGAATAAAGCTGTTACAAATATATGTGTGCAGGTTTTTTCTTGGACATAAGTTTTTAACTCCTTTGAGCAAATACTAAGGAGGGCAACTTCTGGATTGTAGGGTGAAGGTGTGTTTAGTTTTGTAAGAACCCATGAAACTGTTTTCCTCAGTGGCTGTACAGTTTTCATTCTCAACAGCAACGAATGGGAGTTCCTGTTGCTCCACATCCTCACCAGCATGTGGTATTGTCAGTGCTCTGGATTTTTGCCATTCTAATGGGGATGTCAACAGAGGTTTTTAATAAGAACAGGTCTTATGTTCTCTAAATTATCTGGCATTTGAATTAACTAGAACAGGCTCCAGAAATCCCTGCTCTGCAGGCTTTGAAAACTTGAGGCATCAGGAAAAGATACTTTATAGGAGTGGCCATGGGGCCACATTCATTGCCTTAGCCCCCTTTCCAGATTGTGTTTCTGGTTAATGGCAGCAATATTTCCCCCCAACCCCCAATCCCCTTCATTTTTATCTAGCACTACACACACTTCCCACTCTCTTTATGCACATCAAGTGAAAAACAGCCGGAAGAATGCCAATCCTGTATTAGGAGTGAGACATTTCGTGCTTCACTCCTATGTAGAGGTGGTACATTTCTACTTTGCCTCTATTCAGCCCAAACTAAAGTAAGCTTGTCCGGGAAATTCAGACTGAATACTATCCTATGAGCTTACATTGATCCAATTATCTTGAAATCTCTAAAATAAATGTTAACTAGAAATATCAAACTTAGTATGATCAAAATTATCTTTATGGGGTCTTAAATTGTTTCTCTGTGTACATACAGACACAGTAAAGGGGGAGTTTGGGTCTACAATCCTTTTTCCTGCCCTGCCCTCTTCGTATCTGCCCTTTCCTGCTAGAACAATCAACAGAAAAGATTAGAAATGTTTACTTCTTACAGAGAAGTATCGCTGTGAGAGATGGACACTGGCGTTCTTCTTTACCCCCCCTTCCAATCCCCTCTCATGGGATGGAGGCTCTGAATCCTCACACCTTCTTTCCCCTTCCCTGGTATGTACTTCTCCTCCATGACTCTTTCTTCCTTGTGCACCTGCCCACCTCTGTTCACGAGCATGGCAGGACTGGCTTACCAGCTCCTACCTAAGCCTGCCTCACCTGGATTCCCAGGCTTCCCACCAGATGTGTTTAAAGGGCTCCCGAAAGTGTTCCATATCACTCTTTCTGTGTAAAACCTACTCCCCAGGCTGTATCTCTTATTTTAAGGTGAGATCCTCGAGCTGATGCCTTGTGATAGTAAAAAGAAGGAGTGTATTTCTTTTTTTTTTTTTTTTTTCTTTTTTTTTTTTTTTTGAGACGGAGTTTTCGCTCTTGTTACCCAGGCTGGAGTGCAATGGCGCGATCTCGGCTCACCGCAACCTCCGCCTCCTGGGTTCAGGCAATTCTCCTGCCTCAGCCTCCTGAGTAACTGGGATTACAGGCACACACCACCATGCCCAGCTAATTTTTTGTATTTTTAGTAGAGACGGGGTTTCACCATGTTGACCAGGATGGTCTCGATCTCTTGACCTTGTGATCCACCCGCCTCGGCCTCCCAAAGTGCTGGGATTACAGGCTTGAGCCACCGCGCCCGGCAGAAGGAGTGTATTTCTAATGCACAGAGACGGCAAGCAGAGGTCGACACCAATGGGGATGAAGGGTGTGTCCAGCTCCTGGGTCCTGCAGCAGGACGGAGCAGAAAGAATGTGGGGTTACTGGGTTCCAGCCTGATACAAGTGGAATCCTGCAAAACAGTGTCATGTATGGGGATGAAGATGCTGTGGTGCTTATCAGGCTACTTGGCCAGAGCGATGCCCAGGAAATGGCCAATGGGGCCAATGTTTGACCTCTGAATTTTTGTACCACCTGTCAGGGCTCAGAACACAATACCCCAAAATACGGCACCGGGGAGTGCTGAGTATCACGTGCAGACAAGCCTAGGGAAGGGAGACAACCGTGGTGGCAGGGAGGGCGCCTGCGGACCTTCTCCTGCCTTTCTCCACGAAAGCCCTTCCTGCACGATGTGCCGTCCTGCTGCATATCCAGAGGAAATGGGTGGAGACAAAAAGACACAGAGAAATCCAAACACACAACCCAGCAGATCCTCCCTGCAGTTATCACCATTCAGTCACACCCTCTGTCCAGTCGCACATCCACACCACTGTCCCGTCTTTCCTCACCAAGCTAAGCACAAACACGCTGACTTCCAGGAGGCATTGTGTCTTCATTTCTGGAAGTCCCTGTGTCCTGCAAAACTGACATGCTTTTCTCCTGTTAACCTGTCTTCTGTGACGTGGACGTAAGCCATGAACTTTGAGAGGGATGGAGAAAAGATAATATTTTTTCATTTCTATATAAAGTAAAAGAAAACTCTGAGATTTCTTAACAACTTATAGACATGACATGCACATTAATATGTGTGCAGCATGTGCGTGGGAATTTTGTTTTATCGAATAGTAGTAAATGACACTTCCAATTCTCTCACACGCAGCCCCCGAGCCGACCTGCGGAGATCCAGCTCCTCCCAGCCCTCGCCCTTACCTTGTTCCACTCAGAGCCCTGGAGTGCACCTGAGGAGACCACGCTTCCCCGACCTTTGCCCCGTGGCACCCAGAGACCCGGGACAGACCTGCGGAGATCCAGCTCCCCGCCGCCCCCACCCTGTTCTTTTTGGCTCTGTTGATTCTGCTTTCCTCTTGGTCCGGGAACCTGAACTTTTCCTTGCAATTTTTAAAATGCCACCTGTAGGATGATTCTTTTATTTCATGTCTTGAGCAGGCAAATTTTCTTTCTCTTGAAGCTAACGGTTCAAGTCTTTCTTTTCAGTTCAATCTCTATTTTCATGTTGACACATGGCCCTCTAAGTATTTTTGAAAAGAAATAAATCTGTTATAGATGTGCTTATTTTTCTTTAAACTTTCCTCAAGGGTGATGCACTCTTAAAGGAATAATTTCGTATTTAAGTCTTGTGTGAAGTCAGTGAGTTTTAATACAATGCACTCCAGCTACAATTTATTTGTGGATATCATCTTTGATTCCATCCAGATGAAATTCAGTGCAGGAAAACTAGTAAGGGCTGAACGATTCAATCCTTGCCAAACATCCTGTTCTCTAAACACAGCGTAGCCATGTTGTCCTCTGCTCCGTGTGATAGAATTTCTAGACATGGGTGCCATGTTTTTCAGTAAGCATTGAAGGGCACACACATTGTTGTTCATCTTCATGGTGTCACCTTCCTGCAGTTCTAGTCTAGGGGACAGAAGATTAACCTGCCCCGCCCTGACCAGAGGCCACGTGCTTAAACCACAGTGGCTTACTGTGTGAATTAAGAAATCCATCGGCTGGGCACGGTGGCTCATGCCTGTAATCCCAGGACTTTGGGAGGCTGAGGCAGGTGGGAGTTCACCTGAGGTTGGGAGTTCAAGACCAACCTAACCAACATGGCGAAGCCCCATCTCTACTAAAAATACAAAATTAGCCAGGCCTGGTGGCACATGATTGTAATCCCAACTACACGGGAGGCTGAGGTGGAAGAATTGCTTGAACCCAAGAGGTGGAGGTTGTGATGAGCTGTCACATTATTGTACTCCAGCCTGGGTAACAAGAATGAAAATCTGAAAAAAAAAAAAAAAAAAAGAGGAAGAAGAAGAAGAAATTTATCAAGAGCTTGGAAAGTCAAAAGGAGAAGGAAGAAGGTGGAAAGTTTACTCAGAATCTGAAACCAAACAACATTTTCCAGCAGAACAAGATAACAGAGGAAGGAGGCCCTTGGGAGGCCAACCCATTCGGTGGTTACGATCACAGAGAGGGTACTAACCCCTCCTGGAGGACCCGTTAGCAGCTCTTCCATTAACTGTGTTATGCACGGTATCACTGATATTTACTCACGCCATTTAAACTGTCATTTAAAAAGACACCTAAATAATTCACACTTTCACTTTCCTACATGGGCTTTGAGGACACCCGTAAATCTGAAAGACATTTTCCATCATTCTATATTACACTCTGCTCTTTCGAATCTAGATTTTTTTCCCTAAACTTTGTCAGTAATATTTTTACAGTAGTGATATTTTTATTGTTGTAAAATATACATGACATAAAATTATCCCATTTAGTCATATTAAGCGTATAGTTCAACAGCATTAAGCACGTTCACATTGTTATGAGACCATCATCAGCCCCCATCTCCAGAGCTTTCTCATCCTCCCAGCTGAGACTCTATACTCGTTAAACACTAAATACTCCTCTTCTTTCTCCTGGGCTTTTAGAAAACACTGTCCGAACTTCTGTCTTTACAGATCTGACAACTCTAGTCATCCAATATAATTGGAATCATGCAATATTTGCCCTCTCGTGCCTGGTTTATTTGATGTGGCATAACGTCAAGGTTGTATTTTGACCCATGGTGTAGCCTGGGTCAAAATTTCCTTCCTTTTTAAGCCTGAATAATAATCTATTGTATGTAGATGCTACATTTTGTTTCTTCGTTCATGTTTACCCACTCACCCATGAGCATCTGGGTTTATTCATTCGTTGTATTTATCCACTCACCCACGGGCACCTGGGTTTATCCATTCGTTGTCTTTATCTGCTCATCCACGGGCACCTGGGTCACTCTACCATTTGGCTATGGAAATTAACGCTGCTAGGATGATGAGTGTGCAAATATCAGCTTGAGTGTCTGCTTTCAATTCATTGGCGCGTATGTTTCATCAGAATTAAGTAGAATTACTGGATAAATCAGTAATTCTATTTCTGGTTTTTTGAGGACCTGCCCTACCACCTATATTCCACACTAGTGATCCATTTTACATGGCTCCCTTAGACATGACTAAGGGTTCCAATGTCTCCACTTTTGACAACACTTGTTATTTTCTGGATTTTCTTGCTGTTGTTGTTTTGGGCGGGAGCCCTCCTGCCGGGTGTAAAGTGGTATCTCCTTGTAATTTTCATGTGCATGTTCCTAATGATGAAGGCTGTCAAGCATCTTTGCCTGTGCTTACTGGCCATCTGTATATCTTCTTGGGAGAAGCTGTGAGTCCTCTGTCCATTTTTTTAATGGGGATGTTTGCTTTTTGGTTGAGCTGTAATTTTTTCCCCATTAGTTTTCAAATTCACAATTCTCTAAAATGTATAGAGGAGATACATTGAGTGTAGGATAATATCCTTATTTGAGGGTTTGATAAATACTTATGATTATTTAGTTTTGATAACAAAACTGGGGGTTGATAAATAATTTCCTTATTAATAACATAATGTACATCAAAGCTCCCAATGCAGTCTTTACACAGTAAGTACTTGATTAATTTTAGTTGAATCTGAATATGGATTATCTTTTTTGGATATTCTGTGGGGGTATTATATTTCCAAGAGGAAAAAAACAAAGAAATACAATTATCTGACACAAAATATGTTAGTGAAGTTTTTTTATTTTGTAATGTAATAATAAAGTGAAAGGGCAAGATAAGTGAATTTAATAAAACACTGTACAACATTGAGTGTTTGTATATATTAATGGTGTACTTAATGCATAAAATATTGTATATGTGGCAAATGGAGATAATTAATTTTATTTCTTTGGAGAACTGCTGTGTTTCTTTTGGCCACAGAGTGTTCACTAAAGCAGAGAGCTTCAAACCACCCTCACTGCGAGATGAGAAAGCACCTTGTTTTGCCTGAACAAATGGAGCCAATATGCTAGTTCAAGAGTGATTTTTTTTTTTCTTGGAAAGTTGAGAAAAAACATCTTTCAACCAAATGATCTGATGCTGAAGTTCTAAAGCCCAGCTCCGAATATCACGTTCTGAAAAGACTGTGGTGCAGAAGAAGCGGGGATGTTTACATTTTTTAACCACTAAGGTATTTTCCCCTAATTAACATTCTTCGAGAATCATAGTAAGGCTGAATGTGCAGGCATGAGAAAGGAGAGTTATTCTGCTTCTGCTCTAATAGCCAGAAAAAGGTGGGAAGGGTGAGATAAGGTTAGGAGCAGATGGTTATATCTGTATTAAAATCCACTTTAAAACATTCCTTTTTCCCCTCCTGAGTGGTGATCGCAATGCCCTTCATGCCTCAGAGAGCCGTGAGGATGAGACAGTTGTCTTTGGAGTAAAGGCCCCATGAGCTTACACCCAGTTTGCTCCCAGGCTTCCGATTGCTTCTGCTGCCTGCCAGCCTCTGGGCAGCATGAAGCCTTCCTGGGCACCACCAGCTCCTCCTCCTCCACTCCCACCTCCTCCTCGTGGTCTGGGCCCTCACCAGCTGCTGGAAGCCACTGGACAGCCTGATTGGACGGCCAGTTCCCATCACTGGGGCTCCCACTTCATATTGTCCAAAGCCGTCAGCATGCAGTGACTTAGAATGGCGTCCAGTTTCCAATGACTGAATCCATTTTCATGGCAGACACATTTACCCTACCTGGAAGATTAAAATCACTTTAATTATTTTAGGTTTAAATGTATCGTTCTACCCTTAAGTCCACCCCCACCTACACACTAACACACACATACAAATACACACACATGCCTCCCTTTTTGGAACAGAGGCATGACAGTTTCAAAGATAAAGGACAGGAAAAACTTTAATTAGACTTTTTGAAAATGTGATTTTCAGAAAAAAGTAATTGTCATTTTTTAGCCCATTATGAGCAAATGACAAAGAGCAAATTCAGCTTATCTCTGGCAACTTTCATCATTGAATCAGTAATTGCCTTCTTCAACCTATAACTCTCCAGTTGTTTCCAAGTTAAAATTATTTGTGCAAAATGAATCCTTATTATTCACTCTCTCCATGAACACTTAGATTATAGCATTCAGTCTGCTAGAAATATCCGTATGTGTGTTTGTCCAGTGGAAACGCAAGGCAGAAGATCACTCACTCACTTCTGCTTTAGGATTGCATGTGAAAGTCATTCATCCATTCTGTACGTATCAATTGGGTGCCAGCTTGCAGTGGGCATCTGAAGACAAACCATGTATCACCCTGGGCTGTAGAGAACAGTCTCCAATGATGTGATAATGCAACTATCCTTACCTGGTGCCTGCACTGTTCAGTCTGCTGGTTTAACCATCACCTTTGTCTAACTGAGGAAGTGAATTTTTATTTTTACTTAAGTTTAATTAATTGAAATTCCATAACTAGTGGCCACTATGCCTGTGGCCATGGTATTCGACAACACATGCTTAGACAGAGACATAGCCAAGTCAAGGGGAAGCAACAATGTGCGACAAACACGTGGTTGTAAAACAGTTCCCCACCATCAGCCCCACTACAGGTGGGCTCTGTGACTATGTCAGGTTACATGGCAATGGGAAATTACAGCTGTCAGTGGCATTAAGGCTGCTAACTGGTTGACTTTAAAATGAAGAAATTAGTCTGAGTTATTTAAGAAGACCAAATGTAATTACCAGTGGTCTGGAAAGTGGGAGGAGGCAGGAGAAAGTCAACCAGAGGGAGACATGGCTACAAAAGGCACCGAGAGACGACAGCCTTGCTGCTTTTGAGTGCGAAGGAAGGTTGGTGAGTGAAGGGCTGTGGGTGGGCTCTGGAGTGAGGACAGGTAACGGTGTGTGTTCTATCCTGGAGCCTCCAGAAGAAGTGCAGCTTGGACACCTGAACGTGTGCCCAGTGATAGCCACGTCAGGCTTCTCACCTCCAGAGATGACGGGTGGTGAATCCATGTCGCTGAAGCCAGTCAAGTGTGTGTGATTATTTGTTAAAACAGCAATGGAGGCCGGGTACGCTTGCTCATGCCTGTAATCCCAGTACTTCGAGAGGCAGAGGGAGGCAGATCACCTGAGGTCAGGATTTGAGACAAGCCTGGCCCACATGGAGAAATCCCATCTCTACTAAAATTACAAAAATTGATCGGGTTTAGTGGCAGGGGCCTGCAATCCCACCTACTCAGGAGGCTGAGGTAGGAGAATCGCTTGCACCCAGGAGGCGGAGGTTGTAGTGAGCTGAGACGGAACCACTGCATCCCAGGCTGGGAGACAGAGCAAGACTTCATCGCAAAACAAACTAGCAAACGAACAAAACCAGCAGTGGAAAATGAACACAGCCGAGGGGTGGTAGCTCAAGCCTGTAATCCCAGCACTTTGGGAGGCTGACACAGGAGAACCACTTGAGCCCAGGAGTTTGAGACCAACCTGAACAGCACAGTGAAACCCTGCTTCCCCCCGCCACACACACACACACCAAAAAAAAAGTGGTTATGCATGTTTGCAGTTCCAGATCTTCCCGAGGCCGAGGCGAGAGGATTTCAGGGAGCCGTGATGGGCACACTGGACAGCAGCCCGGGTGACGGGGCAAGACCCTTCCTCTCGAAATTAAATTAAATCAATTAAATTTTGTTGAAAAAAAGAAAACAAAGCCACATGACAATAGAGACCCCTTACGATGAGAGGTGCCACCCTGTTTTGGGGGTGCTGGTCATGACTGCACTGCCTCAAGAGTGAGGAGGTCTCAGCCCAGGAGACGGTAGAGCATATGCAGAGGATCGAGGTCAGAGGACCGCCTGCCCATCCTGGAGGGAGCAGAGGCTGGACGTGGAGGAGGGCAGCTCGGGAGGGAGCGGCCAGGCAGCAGGGCCGGCGTCTCCCCACGGTCCGACTCGCAGATCCCATGGTATAAGCACTGAGGCAAATCAGTCCCATTGTGACATTCCCCACCCAGTTTTAGAAACAGAGTGCAAAATTCCAAGGCTCAAAACATGTGGGTATCCAAACATAGCTAATGTATTCATGGACATGAACGGTGCCAATTAAAGAGAAGTGAACAGCTCATCTTGGCACCACCATGGGGGGCCTGTCTCTCACCTGTCCCTTAGCCTCTTTCAGACACCAGGGCCCTTGTCCGTTTCCTGGAGCCAACTAGAGCAGCACACTCTGCACCCCTTTCACTTGCTGCCGAAGAAGTGAGCTTATGTCAAAGTGAAGTTCAACACGGGCCAACAGGAGACTTGTAAATATCACTTTCTCTAGTGACATTCAAGGGCAGTGTGACGCCAGTCATGACCGCTGTTGCAACCGTGATGTTAGGACGTTAGAACTGATCGGAAGCATTCGCTAGGGGCTTTTCTCCCGAGGCAGTGTCCTCCCGGAGCACAGTTCTCATGTGGCCACCTGAGTGCTCCCAAGCTCCTGCAGGGATGAGACGTCTTGTGCAGAGGTTGCCCATTCGTCCGTGACCATCTGGTAAGCACCTATGATGCAGGCGGCGCTTTGGACACTTACAGGTGGGGCTGTGAGTGAGACAGAAAAGGACTTGTAGTCCGTGTGCCTGCAGACACAGCCCCCAAGAGCCTCTCCCTGAGTGTACCTGTTCTCCCCACCTCACCTGAAGGATGGGTTCAACCTGGGCTCATCTTGCTATTTGCTTTGTCCTGTAGAATGTGGCAGAGGTGATATCCTGGGGCTCCCAAGGCCAGTCATTAGGAAGACACCAAGCAAGATAAATTAGACATTAGAGGGCATGTGGGGAGATGGGGTAGAGATAAGAGCCCGTCTGGATGTGCTGTGTTCGGCCGAGCTCCCAGCGAGAGCCGCACTAGTGACCTCTGTCAACCTCTGCTAGAGCTGCAGAACCCCCTACCCTACCAAAAACATGAGGCCGGGTGCGGTGGCTCAAGCCTGTAACCCCAACACTTTGGGAGGCTGAGGTGGGTGGATCACAAGGTCAAGAGATCGAGACCATCCTGGTCAATGTGGTGAAACCCCATCTCTACTAAAAATACAAAACATTAGCTGGGCATAGTGGCGTGTGTCTGTAATCCCAGCTACTCAGGAGGCTGAGGCAGGAGAATTGCCTGGACTCAGGAGGCGGAGGTTGCGGTGAGCCAAGATCGCTCCATTGTACTCCAGCCTAGGTAACAAGAGCGAAACTCCGTCTCAAAAAAAAAAAAAAAAAAAAAAAAAAAAAAAAAAAAATTATGAATTGTTGTTTTCAGCTACAAAGTTTGGGGATGTTTTGTTACACAACAATAGATCCTTGGAATTGTTCAGCATGTATGCTTACAGTTTGGGAAGAAGCATACACTTGTGTTCTGTTTAAATCAATGGCAGCAAACCTGGATATAAATTTATTAGAAAATTTAACAAGTGGACCCAAGTGGTAAGAAAACTATCTGGCCTAGAAAATCTCAGAAGTCTCCAAAAGGAACGTCATCTCAGCCAAGACTGGAGGACGAGTGTCATTAGACCCTGGGAACAGCACTTCTGTAAGGAACTGACACAGAACATCCCCAGCTTGGGAAACTCAGCATCTGGTAGGTGCTCATGAAAGATTTGTTGAGTGACTGAACAGTTATGGTCAAATCGCAGAATTAGTGGGGGATTACTGTGGATGAGGCTGAGAATGTAAGGGTCAGGCCGTAATGACCTTTGTGGAGCAGGTCGTCTTGCTCGGCTTAATCCTTGGGCATTGAGAAACCAACTCATTAAAATTTCTTCCCTGGAAGCCCTCCCAAGGGCCCTGCTCCTGGAGCAAACACTGTCTCTGTGTTCTTCTGTTGGTTTTGGTCAATTGTTTTAGAACAGATTGATCTCTATAAGCCTGGATATAGGATTATAGGATTTTGTTGTGCCTTCCATGGGTTTATTGTTGAAGATGTTGATAGACAAGCCAAGCCCTGCATTTGTTTAGTGAGGACTCAAGACTGCTCTGTTCCGATGACTTTCCTGGGGGCAGCAGGCTGCTCCAGGTGGAGTTGGAACCCCTGGGTCTGAGTTTTGCATTTTCCAACTGTAGGATATTAGGCCAATCACTTAGTGGAGATGATCTGTTTCCGCATTTGCAAAAGGAGGTGCCTCACTTTAGGGAGCTGCAGTGCCAGGTGGCATGAAGGTCACCAGGACACTGCGCAGTGCGGTGCACCCTCGATGAATCATTGTCTCTCCCAGGCTGTAGGGGAGGAGGGAGAGGCCTCAGTGTGAGAATCCGGGAGGGGAGCACCAACGTCTACATCAGCTTCCTGGTTCCCCGTTCTGGCCTCAAGCTGACGTCCTGTGGCCTCTGATCTTCCCTCCCCATGATGGCTGTGGTCTTCAGAGAGGAGATGCTGCTGATGTTCATGGCCAGTGCTGGACAGACAGCCCTGTTCTCAGGTCCTTTGTTTTTAATTCTGGGGACAGTAAGAGGGTCTACCCTGAACAGCAGGACCTGGCTGTATTTAGCTCTTAGGAGGCTTCTCCACTCCCAGCTCCTGTTCAGCTGGGCTGGAGTGGAGTCCACCTTTCTGTTGACTTATGTCCCTGCTGCCATTGTACTAAGAGGAAGGAGCGCCTCTGCCATCAGCCCCATTCTTCTGTTTTACTCATGGAGAGGAGCTTTGGCAGCATCAAGGATCAAAGTATTTTCTGGCCAGCCTTCTTTATCCCGTACACATTTTAAATCAAATTACTTCCACTCTTCAACCCAGTCACAGCACAAGTGTCTCTTTTTCAAGGGAGAGAAAATAAATACGATTGCACACAGGACGAACCCTGGCGCATTGATTGACAAGTCGTATATTGCTTCCCTCTAGCCACCAAGTGTCTATGATCGTGAATCGATCTTTGTGAGAAATCTTCTGTGGGTTGGAAAGATCTCCACAACGTGGCACGTGTGCTGGTTCATACAGCACCATTGACGGCAATCACTTAAAAAGCAAAACATTGCATTCTTTACCTCTTTCCTGGAAAGATGATTATTTTGTGTATATATTGAAAAAGCGAAGTGCTAGAAAGAGATCTCAAATGCCCACTGGGAATGAAAAGCTATATTTTGTTCTAAATATCAGTTTATTTCTTAATTTGAATTCAAAAGCAGGAGCTGCTGCTCCACTCCCCTCTTCTGCCTTAGCTTCTTTCAGTTTGCTTGCTCTGCATGTCATCACCCAGTGAAAAAACGGCAATGAGGACTCCCCAAACAGGGATGTGAAGTTAGGACTGTGGTAGGAAAATATGTGGGAAAATCTTTGTAAATTGTAAAGTGATTTGAAATAACAGCATATTATTGTGGTTAGGATATTCTTACATCAAAAAATTATTACAGATGTTCTTCCTAGATATTTGGGTTCAAAAGTGCTGAACTGTGTTTAGTTGAAATGGTGGCATAAACTGTAAAGAAACCAACAATGTAAGCAAAATCTGTGACAATGACCGATCACATGTGATGGATTATGTAGGAAACCCACAGCCTTGGGGACTGAAGGTCGTCACAGCTGGAGGGCTTGCTGGGTGCCAAGGGTGCCATGGCTCATTCCACGCTGGGTTTCTCCATGTGTGTGTTTGCTTCTTTGGTTGATTGAGGGAGAGATCAATCTCTTAACTGTATATCTAAAAATTGAGAGCTCTTTAATTATAATGGCATACATGGAACTTTCTAAAAATCCTACAGCTGTCTCCTGTAGTCCTTGGCAGTTTAGATGTCATCATAAGATTGTGTACAAACTATGCTTCCCAAATGATGTCCCTGAAGTGCATGCTATGGGGAAATGGCCCCAGCTTGTGTGCATTGATAAATGCGTCCTCTGGTAATTATATGGATGCTTCTATAGACTGAATTATGTCTGCATCTGTTTGCATGCTGAAGCCGCAACACCCAATGTGACTGAATTCAGAGTGATGAAGTAATTAAAGTTAAATGTGTGCATGAGGGTGGGGCCCAGATCCAATAGGATTCTTGTCCTCAGAATGAGAGATGCCAGAGCTCTCTCTCTCCATCATGTGACCACACAAGAAGGTGGCCACGTATGGACCAGGAAGAGAACCTTCACCAGACAGCAGACCCTGCCAGAACTTTCATCTTGGACTTCCCAGCCTCCAGAACTGTGAAAAATAACTTTCTGGTTTTTTTAAAGCCAGCACCCAGTCAATGTTATTTTGTTATGGCAGCATGTGCCAACTAAGACAGATTTCACTGAAGTCTTAGACAGTCCCTTTGCACATGGAGAGTAATCCCAGGGGAAAGCCTAGCCGATTTGCTCTGGCATTGTGATTACATTATTGAAAATTCTCTCTAGTGTCCCCAGGCTGTGCCCTTTTGCATCTGCAATATGTTGATATGTGTCCAAAGATAATAAAACAATCAAAATGTTAAAAGAAGAAACATCATTATACGTAAAAGATTTCAAGGCAGAGCTAATTTTATATGAGTTTTGTGTCTCCGACACACACTTAAAGTGAGGGGTAATTTTTCTTTCTTTAAAAATAAACCTGCACTTTAATTGGAAGCAAAGTTTGGCTTAGATTGTTTTCTTTCTTGTATTTATCCTGACTAAACGTGCCCTTTTCTGCTGCAGAAGACATTTTATAATATTATAGTTGATTCAGTGGATTATTTTATTCCATAGACCTTCTATTTTCAGGAGAGTAAGGCTTGATTTAAGATTTTCCATTTCTGCAGCAGACAACGGGAGAAGCGGAACATTTGGTACCCTGATTGCTTTGGAGACAAAACGTCTCTGGTAGGCAATTAGACAAATGCCCTTAAAAAAATTCACTCCAAGACTTGTTTTCATTAGCTCAAATAGATAAAAACCTGCTAACCTCAGAACAATGTTACAGTGTTCAGTCTATCATGCGCACATCGTGTGGTGTGCTGGAGAAAGCTGGAGAAGTGTCTTCTCCAGGCAGGAATGTGCAGGGCCTTTAGAGAAGTGTCTTCCCCAAGCAGGAATGTGCAGGGCCTTTAGGCAGACTCAAGGCTCTGTGTCTTCAGAAGACACACCCAGCAGAGTGGACGTGGAGCCCTTGCCTGCTTTTGAATTCACATCCCAGCATTCCTTACTGTGTGACCTTGGGTAACTCACTTAATCTCTCTGGGCTACCATTTCCATGTGTGGAAAATGAGGTCCATTCTTGCTCTATAGGGGTATCAGTAGGATCAAGTGGGTTAAAACCTGGAAGGTACTTCTAGCAGCATGTGTGATAAGTGGGTATTTCTCTGGTGTAAGCGATGACTACTCCTCGATCCATAGAATGAGAAGCTCATTAAATCCATGAGTTGTTTAAAGGAAGGGAGAGAGCTCCTGATGACTGCCGTGAGTTGAGTTGTACCCCAGAAAAATTCAAATGTGGTACCCCTGACCCCCAGAGCTTTGGCCATAGGGTCACTGCAAATGTGATTAGTTAGGATGAGACCGTGCTGCACAAGGGGGCCTTGCTCCAGTGGGACTGGGGTCTTCCTAGCCGCTCATAACGACACAGAGGAGCACCATATGAGGATAGAGACAGAGACAGGGTGATGCTGCAACAAGCCAAGGAATATCAAGGCTTGTCAGCAGCCCCCAGAAGCCAGAGTGGGGGGTTCCGGTAGTTCGGGAACTCCCAGGGAATACCTTTTTATTGTTGCACTTTGTTACAGCACCCCCAGGACACTCATGTATTGGCCATCACCGGGGCATCTCTAAGGCAAAGGCTTTGCTCCTCTCTGGAAGGGAAAGCCCGGGTCTGGGGGAGGAATACTGGTGTCACAATGAATCTTTGTGGCAAGGGTCAAAGAGGGCCTCCTGGGTGAGGTCACCCCTGAGGTGTGGTTCAAGTTGGACCACAGTTAAAAGGATAGAAAGGCTCTTCCAATAGGGTTCCTGGTGGCACAGGTAGCCCTGACTTTGCCAGTGGATTTTCAGTCTGGCACCTGCTCTTCTAGCTGCCTCCATCCCATCTGTCTAATGTGCTCTTCCGACAGTCAGGCTGGTAGGCCTCTCTGAGCCCCAACAGCCAGCGACCCCGCTTCCATTCATTCTCTACCTTCCCAAGCCCTGCCCTGACCCAGGCCCAGGCTGGTCTCCCTCAGTTCGTGAAACCCCACTGACCTCTCAGGCTCCAGGTTCCTGCATCACCACCAGGACACTTCCCCATGGCCTTGGCTAGAGTTGTGGTGATTTTTACCAAGCCGTTGCTGGGAAATATGCCTGTGGGAAGTGTGTAGAATTTAGTGTGTGCACTTAGATGATGAGCTCTTATGAAACTCAAGAAACATAGCTGGGTTCTTAAATGTACACAGAGCTCTTCCACTACTGCACTGGGAAGATAATGGGATAAAATGCCTGGGGCACAACAGATGTGAACCTTTGTGGTTGCTGTTAACACAAGCAAGAATGATCTAGGACAGAGATGTTCAACCTTTGGGGATCACGCGGCCCGGCCAGGGGAGCAGGGGTGATGGCAGCAGTCTTGCTGCCCCCAAACCTGCAATGCGGGCTGCTCAGCTTTCACGAGCTTACCTCCCAGCCTCCTTTATCATGCTGCCTTTGAAGAAAGATGACCCGGTCAAAATCTTTGAAAATCACGGATTTAAAAAATAAATATTAAATATAAGCAAGATGCTTTTTTATGGGGAAAAAAATACATGAATGAAAGTCAGCTTCCTACATCTGCAAATCCTACTGTTAGCGAATTTAAAGGAACAATTACTGCCCTGTAGTGATCGCTCTCGACATGACAGGCAGCTTCTCTCTTTCTTAGCTGCACCTCGCGGGGGCATCCTGGCACCTGCTTTGTGGTCAGGGCATAGAGAAGATGTCCCCAGCACCTGACTCCTTAACTGTCAACATCTGCCTCAACATCTGCTTAGGGGATCTTAGTCACACACCAACAATTCTTACTTAAAACATAAAGGGCCACAGGGATGAGTCTTTGAACTCTGTGCCCTGCCTTCCCCTGCAAGGCCAAATGTGTACAGGCAGATGCTGGAGGCACATTCGGCAGGAGAGAGGAAAGGCTCATCTCAGCTGTTCTCACCCACACACCTCCCACGTCCCCTCCCTTTGCCGAATCACTTCCTGCAGCACTTGATATTATTTCTTCCAGAAAGATAAAACACACACACACACACACACACACACACACACACACACACACACACAATCTCCCCTCCTGGCCCATTCCCTCTGCAGTGACCCCTCTATTCTTTGCTTTTCTTTGTGGCAAAACTCCCAGGCAGGGCCTCTCTGCTCTGCCCACCATGCCACCCCTCTGCTTTCCAAAGGCCCCCAGTGGGCTTGGTGACACTCGATCCATTGTCATTATCTTTGGCCAGTGAGAAGTGCCTGTTGCAGAACACAGCTTCCTTTCACCCACTCCTTATTCACCTCTCACTGTGAGGACCCTGCATTCAGTCTCCCTCCCATGGAGTTCTCTTCCGACGAGACTGTCGGTGGTGGAAAGCGGCCTCCGCCTTGCAGCCCTCTCTCTCCTCGACTTAGCCCAATTATGCCCTCGTTGGTGTTGCTTCCAGCACTATTCAGATGCCAAACATCTTCCAGATTCCCCATCCTCACCCGGCCTTGCCTCCTGTGTTTCTGCCTACCTGCTGAACATCTTGGATAATAAACCAGCACCTCACAGAAACAGATCCAAAGCTCTATTCCGGATCATACCTTTGGAACCTGTGTTTCTTGCAGGTTTTCCTTCTCTGCCAATAGGAACCCTAGCCTGCCGATTCCTCAGGCCAAAGTGTTGCCAGCTTTGTTTATTTTGCAGCCCATGCCCGATCCATCGGGGAAATGTGGCTTTGCCCCCCACAGTGGCCCGAATCAAGTCACGTCACACCACCTGTGTCACCGTCATGGTTGAAGACTTGTCATCTCTCCCTCCATTGCTCCTGAACCTCCAATGACCTCCCTGTCTTTGTGGTCCCCCCTTCCAGGGTGTTGCTAACCAAGCCACCCAAGGGAGTCTTGAGCTGCAACATGGCACCCGTCTTCTGCTGAACACGCCCCCAGCTGACGCCCGTGTCACGCAGAGTGAAAGCCAGGTTCCTCCCAGAGCTCTGACAGGGGGCATATTTCTCTTCACTGCGTTCATCAGTCCCCACCAGGCTCTGGTCACAGCTCTTGGAACACTCTAAGTGCCCCCCCACCACCTCAGAACCTCGGTGCCACTGTGGGAACACCCATCTGCCAGTGTCTGCATGGTAATTCCCTCACTTCCTCCCAAAGTTTACTCAAAGGGCACCTTAGCAGTGAGGCCAACCCTGTCCACACTACTGAAAACTGAACTATTCATCCCAAACTAGTGCCTTCCCCTCACCTCTTTGAATTATTTTAATACATGGCACATATTACCTGCCAATATACTGTTTAGTTTACTTTTGAATCACACTGATAATCAGCGTTGTCTTCTGCTGTGATGAGTGCCCCAGGAGCACCAGAGTCTCTATCTTTTCACCCATGTGTCCTGAGACACATGGTAGGCAATTGATAAATATTTGTACAAATTAATTAAGTTAATATCTCAAAAGGCAATGTGTGTGTATATATATGTGTGTATTTGTGTATATATATGTGTGTGTGTGTGCAGGTATGTGGGTATATACATGTGTTGGGTTTATATATGTGTGTGTTTGTGTATATATATGTGTGTGCATGTATTTGTGGGTATAATATGTGTTTGGTTTATATACGTGTGTGTTTGTGTATATAGATGTGTGTGTATATATATGTGGGTATATATATATATATGTGTTGGGTTTATATATGTGTGTGCTTGTGTATATATATATGTGTGTGTGTGTGTATATATGTGGGTATACATATATGTGTGTGTGTGTGTGTGTGTGTCTGCACACACACCTATAAGATATATAGCATATATATTTAACTTTGGGAAGCTGAATCAAGGCTCCAGCATCTGAGACTCTGATGGTCACTGAGGTGCCTCCTTGACATGCAGGTGCCCCGCTTGCCCTTTCACAGTAGCGTGTGTTGGTGGAGACTTAGCTCCCGGTCTCTGCTTCTCTCCCACCTGCCCAGAAGAAATGTCCTGAGCAGCCTTTCCTGCAAGTCCCTGCCTCTTTTCCTAGAAGTCAGAGAGACCTGTCTAAGTATGAAACCTACTATCTTTGTTCATTCTTGACTCATTCTGGGGCTAGCTAGATGTGCCTGGGCCATGCTCTCCACTCCCCATCCCGCTGCCTCCCAGTGGGGCCACAGAAGGCCAGCGTGCTTCTCGCCACCCTGCTGGTAAACCAGTAGACACAGACATGCAAATAGAGGGCATGGGATGCCTGCACAGCCTTGGCTCTGAGCATCATTCTCAAGTCACCTTTACTAGGAACAGAGCAGATATTTTAAGCACTTCCTGATTTCTGCAAGCCTCTCTTAACTGATAGAGAATTGCCCATCAGGACAAAGAGTGTGGGATTAGCTCACTCAGAGCTCCCAGCAGTATACACTGGAATCAAATAAACAGTGTTCACTTCGCCAGCAATCCTCCCACTACTGTTCTTTCCTCCTTTGAAAATCCAGTTCAGACCCTAATTGCAATTGTCCCTGGATATATTTTGCTAGCCAGAATAAAAGAAAAAATAGATACTAAATAAGATTTTAATCATAAACAGTAGTATTATCTGATGTGTTCACTAGGAAAATCTTACATAACTTTGTTTATGTTTTTATTTCTTGGCGAAGAGTTGAACATTTCTGATGCAGGACATTTTCAAGGCACTTAGCAAAAGATGTTGGAAATATTATACATTTGTCACCTCTGCACTGGATAATGTGCTCTTTCTCTGCAAAAGGTAATATAGCATCAGAGCTGAAGACTTTGAATGGGCCAAATTGCTAGATTAGGGATTCTGGATAATGAAGATATTCTCCAAAATGGTTTGACGGAGCTGTGTAATGCAAAGATTTTTTAAAAAGTAAACACTTAATATCAGAATTCACCTCTCAATTCTAATATGATAAATTTGACTGTAAGAATGCATCCCAGATAAAATTATCAATGACTGTCCTGCTGTATCAATGCTGGAAGGACTCAATCTTCTAACTGAAGGTCAATGTTCTACGAATGTCAAAAACCACAGGTGCTCCCATGACAGGGTGATGATGGGGATGAGGTGGGATTCTGTGGAATATTCCTGGCTGTAAAGTCAAGACAAGTCCTAAGCATGTGAAGACTAATTAGAAATAGGATACCCATCCACCTGCTTTCTAGACATGAGACATGTTTCTGCACAGGTGTGGGCAGTGGAGCGCTGGCCCTCAGTAACGGGAGAGAGGCAGAAGCTCTCTCTGGGCATCATCGGGAGACCTGCAGGGCCCCTGTAGGCCAATGTCCCCCACCTCCAGTTAGCCCGTTTGGGTTCTGGTGCTTTGGTGGAGTGGCCAGGTCACACACCCAGGATCGGATCCCCGAGCACTTCTGCCGGTGAGGGCCACTTCCTGAGCCCGCAAGGATGGAATTTCGGGAGCACACCCTCAGCTTCAGAAGAGCAGTGCGACTCTTCCTCTCCCGGCTTAAATTTAAACAAAGAAAAATCCACCCCGTGTGTGCTTTCCTGGCAGTGGGCCTGACACCGTTGATCAAGCCAGGCCAAATCCAATTAGCCTGCGGCCCCCCTCCCCACCTTATTAACCTGCTCAGCTGCAAGGGACTCGGCAGGGCCTGCCAATATCTCATTTCTCCAGCGGCCGATAACATCGGCTGAAGACACTCAACGGGCTTCCTTTCACCGCAGCTGCAGCTCGTCCCTGCCACGAACATCCCAGCCACGGTGGCTGGATCTGATTTTCCTCGTGAAAGAGGCCGGCCAGCCCAAGGCCAAGGGCGCGCTGGCAGGGACAGGATGGGGCCGTGGTGGGGAGCGGCTGGGCCTGATCCCCCTTATCGCGGCCAGTCCACAAAGCCAGGCCAGGCCTGGACCATTAGCATTCCTCCTGAGCGCGCCAGGCCTATTTCTGTCACACAGACAGATTGAGCCTTTCACTCAGGCTCACGAGTGAGTGACACATGGCCCGACCGGGAGGACAACATTGTTATTTGAGTTAAGAAATCAATTTGTATCAAATGTACACTGTAATTTATTTGTTGGCTTTGAAGGGAGCCGAGCTGAGATAAATGGGAACGGGCTCCTTTCTTTCCCCCTATGCCGAGCTGATAAAGTTCTTCTGAAGCTCCAGATAGCTGCAGTCAGAGCCAAAGTGACAAACATGTTTAAAGTTGCACAGTGATCTTTAAATCTCAAAAAGAACACCTTGTCGGACATGATAGAACATTTCTTACCTTTTCCCTCTATCTGTCAGAAAGCTGCTGTGACACATTGCTTTAGTATTTTTGCTGACATTTTCTTTATCAAGCACATCTGTTTGTGGGTCGAAAGATGCTTATTCCTATTTTCTTCAATCTACAGCAGGCAAAGAAACTGCCCAAAGGAAGGAAGAAAATGAGCCTCTCCGTCCCAGCAGCATGCTCGGGTACTTGGAGGTTGCTGTGTGCGTTTGTTAAATGTTACTTATGTTTTACCGGGAATTCTTCCCACCTTCTCGCCCTCCACCTCCTCTTCCTCCTTCTTCTTCCTCTTTTTCAAATCTGTCTTCATCTCCATCTCTGCTTGTCTTTATATCTGTATTAATTAAGTTATTCCTGCCCTGGAGAAGAACCACAGAGAGTTTTATTTTCCCGCCTGCTTCTGTTGTAATTTAGTAAGTGCAGCCTTTGTGCGTAGCTGGGATCTCTGGGAATCCTGGAATACTAGGGCAGGCCCAGTCCTGAGTCGCTCCATCATGTTGGTGCTGCGGCTGGACTACCTGCAGAGGGTGGAGGCGCCGAGGCCCGTCGCCATTGTCTGTCACACTCGCTTCTTGACATTTCAGGGCAACGATTGTGTTCTTTATCTCTTTCTTCCTACTTTTCAAGATGTGTCACATATGTAGTATGCCAGGCCAGCTGATGGCATCAAATATGGGTCGGTTTTAACCTTCCTTCTCCGTGGCATGGGGTTCTGTGTCCTCTTGTTCCTCTTAAGAGGAAAAATGCAGCGTCTTAAGTGCTCTCTGTGTCTGGCCATCTGGTTGTCTGGCCTTGCCTGTTCTCACTAATCGTTGACGGGACAAAGCTCCATGGGAATTCCATGTATTCTAAGAAAAAGCCAGGATCTTCCTAAGGCAAACTGTCACACAGCTCCTTTTCGGTGTGTAAGCCGTTGTGCTGCAGGTGACTGGAACACTGGGGCTGGGGCTGGGTTCAAAACGAGGGACTGCTTTTCTTCTTTGGTGGAATTTCTCTTTGTTGTTGAAACAGCATCACAGTGGAATGTGTGGCACATGTAACTAGTTATTTGTGAATTACTAAAACTCAAACTTGGATATTTTCTGGGGAGTGCAGCATGATTTTAGACTCCAACATCTGGTCTGCAAACATTTCCTGACCTCTTTTGTCTCTCCTTGGGCCCTGGGGTTCGGGAGCTCGGCCAGCGGGAGGCTGGAGGGCATGAGGCAGTGGAGGGGCCATTTCCAGGGTTTCTGGGGTTAGACGTTCCCTGACAGTGAGGTCTGCACGTGCTGTGTGGGCGGTGAAGTCGTGTGAAAGCAGGACGCCAGCCTGTCCTGCCTTACCTGCCCCCTTCCTGAAGGTGCGCCCCACGGCTTCTGCTTCCACTCCCACCTGACTCTGCCAGGGCACCGCAGAGCTTCTGCTTCCAGGCCCCACCCAAGCATGCTACCCTTGACCTTTATCTTAACCCCTTTTGACAGGTTGGTGTCAAGATTTCCATTTGTGAGGCTAAAGCCTGTGTCCTCAATGACTGGAGATCCTCCTTGGCATAAAACGAATTAACTAACCTTCAGAATGTTGTAGTTGTAGAACTCACTTCCAGAAAATATGCAGGAGTCAGAAAATCAGGTTGGCACGTATCTGGGAAGTCTGCCTGATCACTCAGTGGAGAGCAGCGTTTTTCAGGCTCTGACCTGGTTTCTCAAAACCCTTTTCTGTTTTATTTTGTTGTAACAGCTTTATTGAGATACAGTTCATTACCACACAATTTACTCCCTTAACGTGTACAATGAAATAGCTTTTGGTATATTTACAGAGTTTTGCAACCACCATCTCAAACCATCTTAGAGCATTTTTATCACATCAGAAAGAAACGTGGTCAAAAAGAAACCTTTAAGAATCACTCCCACCATCCATTGCCCCCTGGCCTCAGCCCTGGGCAATCACTCATCTTCTTTCTGTCTCCAAATGTGGCTCTTCTGGTCATTTCCTGTTAATGGAAACACAGGAGACGTGTTGCTTTGTGACTGGCTTCTCCCTCTTAGCAGAAGTTTCCAAGATTCACCGTGTCGTAGCGTGCACATGTCAGTCCTTCCCTTCTTTCTGTAGTTGAATCAGTTTTTATGGTAAGGATATGCCCCATTCATTTTGTTTATTGGTTCATCAGTTGATGGACAGTTGGGTTATTTCCAAATTTTGGCTAATATGAACAATGCTGCTGTGGACGTTGATGGACACGTTTCTGTGTGGACATGCATTCTCATGTCTCTTGAGCTCATACCTAGCACTGAGGGTGCTGGGCCGTGTGTTTAACTTTTGAGGAACTGCCAGACTGTTTTCTCAAGTGGCTGTATCTATGTACTGTCTTTATATACAATTCAAACACACTGATTAACGCTTTTTCATTGAATGGAAGATCAGAAGCAGAAGATGAAAGCTGACCCAGACCATCACTATGGAAAGAAATGAGGAAGTTGCTTAATGCTGAAGACGAGAAAACACACACACACACACACACACACACACACGGCAGCGAATGAATTGGGGGGAAAAAATCGAAGGGCAAGTAGAGTCCTGGATGTAGGTTGAACAGCTTATATCTGTTTCTAGAGTTCGTAGACGGTCATTGCATAGTTGCTATTTGGATAGTTTACCTCTATTCAAGAAAAACGTAGAAGTGTACCCTGTATATTCTGCTTAAAAAGTCATACTATAGTATATAATTGCATTTAAGTGTCGTATGAAGCTACAAACAATGTAAGGCATACATTTCATGTGTGAGAAAAAGAGGCACTTGGAAAACAGCTTTCTTTCCAGGGGTTGCCGAACAGCCAAGGGGCTGCTTTGAGGCCATGTGGTGTACCCCTGTGCACCAGGACCTTACCTGGGTCCCGGGCTAGTTAGGTGGTGAGGCTGGTCATCCTGCTCAAGGTCCAGCTCCACAGGATCCCTTCCTCACTGCGAGGAAGAGGAGTTTTTACCAAATTAAAGGGCTTCTGGAATGTGAATTAGCACTTTCAAAACATTGCCCTGATTAGCTGAGTGTTAAAGAAGAAATGCAAGAGAAAATGATTTAATTTTAACGTATACGTTGCTAGCTATTCAATTAGCTGTACTCGTTTTTGTACTCATGCCATGTGAGTTTGTAGGTTGAAGTTCCATTGTTGCTTTTAAAATTACATCTAAACATTAGAATGATAGTAATTGTTTTCTCTCTGGTTGGTTGAAGGATCGTTTTATCAGTACACATGTATCTATAAACAATATTAATAACTGAAAGAGGCTATCACAGCACTTTAAACATTAATATTATAGGGATTACTAAAGCCATATTTACTTAAACTGGAGACAACATTTGAGCATACATGGTTTCATGACCTAATCAGAATTAAAATCCACAGCCTTAGAACTAGGCGTTCATGATTGGTTCAATCAATTTTACTCTGCCATATGCAATGCTTTTCTATTCCCTGTGATGATGTAAGATTTTATGATAATTCTATAATGCAATCAGTGTAGAAAACACACACATAGTTAATTATAAAATGGAAAACAAAAATGCTGCTCTCCTGCCTCATCAGGACTCAGTCAGAAAGGGAGCTTCATACTTATGCCAGGGAGCAGTACTTAGAGAAGCAAAACTTCCAAGCTACCTTTGTGCTCTGGGTCTGGTTTATGGTGCCATGGCTGGGCTTGACCTCACGTACTGCCAACCCCCACCCCGTGTCTCTTTCTTCAGAAAACACAGAAGTGGGAAAAACGCAGTCTTAATTACAAGATGTCAACCAAGGAGTAATGCAAAGCCTGCATTTCCTGCCATCCTCAGCCAACACTCACCCGTGCCTTCTCTCGTCAGCCACATAAGGGTGAGCCATATTCTGCTCAGAATGGATGCATACATGAGCAAACAAATGAACAGGATTTCCTACATCCCCTGGGAGAAGTAGTGGCTATACTTTTCAAAATGTAATTAGGAAATCAGTGGGTCTTGGAGGTCCTGTTATTATTTTTCATTGATACAGAACAATGTTATTCTTTTCAACCTGGAAACTTTGTCTAGTGTTTATTGGACTGATGTTTGGGTCCTTCAATATGGGCTGGAGTAATTGGCATACATTTTCAACCATGGATAGAACTTCCTACTCAGGAATAATCGTGTGATAAGCCTGAATTATAAAATGTGCATTTAATGCAGTTTTATTACTTTTATGTACATTATACACCACTGAGAAATATATAAATCTGTATTGTATTAGGAGGTGGATAAATGAAAAAAAAATACAGTATCACATGATATATTATAATTATAAAAACCAGGTAGCGTATGGGAATTAATTGCTAGGCTCAGAGTGGAAATCATGTGAAAACATTCTAAACTTATTGATTCCTTGTTTTGAGATGAAATTTATTTTACCTTAAATTTTCTATGTTCCTGATTAGTATCCTGACCATTTCCTGACATTTTTTTGAGATACATAAATTTCAGTCAAAATCACATATGCCAGAGACATGACAGCAAAATCTGAATGACTGGAGTTCAAGGTATTGTTAAAACAATATTCCAAAACTAGAGTGTTCCACTGAGGCAATTATATGTGTAGGGATAAATAATCTGTAACACAGTAGCAGCACGTATGGAAGTAAAACAGGAAGGCACATTGAAAAGGTATACCCATTAAGATCCTAGAAGGGTTAATAGTATTTGCTGTTTTTTTAAGTTAATTAGAGAGTTCATGTTTTATCTTTCACTGTAAAGAACTCCTGATAGGTATTGTTACAATATGAAATGCTTCATTCTCCAGCAATTTAATTTAGAGCAACGACAAAGATGGAAAAACAGAGAAATGAAGCAGTTGAGATGTTGGGAGCCGTCTGGCGTTGGCTCCAGGGAGTCGTTTTGGGGAAGTGCTTGGAGGGGGCTGTGCAAGCCCATTAGGCTGCCTTAAAAATCATATTTTCCCTGAAATTGTTCCAGGCTACAGTGTTTATGGGAGGTCATCTGCAGGATACATGCACGCCTTTGACTGCCTGCTGGAGACAGAAAGCTCCAGACAAGACTGGCCAAGGTGACATCCAGGCACAGTGTGGATCCCGCAAGACTTAAATAACCTGAAGTCCAGGCTGTAGTCACTGGCTCAGCTGCATGATCACAGGCCGCTGCACCTCCCAAGACTGTCTGCATCTAAACCCACAGATGCATGTTCTCAAAACCTGCCTGCCTCTATTTCTTTCCATGCATCTGCCTGGACAGTTGGAATGTTCCAGAAAATGATGTCCTGTAGTTATAACGATATCTTACAGAGAAGTTCACAGAGAATGAGATTGGCAGGAGGTAAGCATATCATTCATTAGTGACTGACAAGAATCAGTGCTCCTCAGACATGAGTTCTGACCTGTAGGTTCTCAGATCAGAAACCCTGCAAAGCAGAAAGTGCCCAGTCACAACGTTGACTCCACAATGTGTGTTAAATACGTCTTATTCCTGCATGTGTTGCTGCAAATGCAGACAACCTCTGCTTCCACAGACACACTTACCCTCTGACTCTCAAATGTGTTAATATAATTTTATTGCACTAAGTCATATATTAGCAACATGTCAGTTCTTCTGACTCCAACTGTAGTTTTTTCTCTCCAATTAGAGTACATGCTTCATGGAGGCAGGAGATTCGGCCATATTCACTATTTCACAGTGGTTATGTTATGCTTCCTGTATCAGCGTGGATATCAACACAGTGGAAGGAGTGAAGAAAGAGGAGAGGAAGACAGAGGGAGGGAGAAATGGAAGAGATATTCCAACGAAAGGCCAGGAATTTAATATTTTTGATTAAGAAAATGAAGTGTCTAAAACTTCTTAATCATAGTTTTTCCAAAATGCTCTGAAAATACAATTATGTTAATATTTATAATGTTTATATGTCTTCTATTACTGCTGAGGTCACCCGTTAGTGAGCACTCACATGGGATACAAATATTTCCAGATTTTGACCAGTCAGAGAGGTCTATCCACATACTTCTTCCCCACATTTATTTGTCACCAATTTTCCAATCAGGCTTCTTCCAAGTCCCTGACCTTCCAGCCAAACCATTGGCTACAGCCCATGAATCAGTGTATAATCGTGCATCTGGCCATTTCTCCTTCCATGCAAAGCGCACAACCAGGTGCACTACTTGAAGTTCTGCCCACTGGGAAGATTTCCCTTCATGGCTGTCCTTCAAGGATGTCCTAGAAAGGCCAAGAGCTGCCTCTCAAAAGGAAAATAGTTATCTGCAGAAGACGGCAGGGCCTCGCTCCAAAATCCTAGAGGCCTCTACTCTGATTCTACAGGAGCCTGCCCAAGGCTCCACACAGCATCCCTGTCTGCCACTGACACTTCCAGCACCGTTGGATGTGCTGGGTCATATGACCCAAGTGAGAGAGCGGCTTGCACAGCAGCCTGGGCCTGTCGCAGAGCCTTCTCCTGTTCTGGATCCCACCCAAAACTGGCAGCCTTTCAGGTCTCTCAATAAGTGGGCCAGAGCAATGTACCCAAATGAGGAGTGTGCTACCTCGCAAAGTCCAAATAGGGCCCCTAGACATGCCTCTCTCTGGGTTGTAGGAGGAGCCAACTGGAGCAACTCATTCTTCACTTTAGAAGGAAAATCTCAAAAGGCCCCACATCACTGGACTCCTAGAAATTCTACTGAGGTAGATGGTCCCTAAATTTTAGTCGGATTTATTTTCCATCCCCTGGCACACAAATGTCTCACCAATAAGTCCAGTGTGTTTGTTACTTCTTGCTCACTGGATCCAATCAGCATAATGTCATCAGCATAATGGACCAGTGTGATATCTTGTGGAAGGGAAAAGTGATCAAATTCCCTCTGAATAAGATTATGACACAATGCTGGGGAGTTGATGTACCCCTGAGGTAGGACAGTAAAGGTATATTGTTGGTCTTGCCAACTAAAGACAAATTGCTTCTGGTGACCTATGGACAGAAATGGAGAAAGAGACATTTACCAAGTCCATGGCTGCAGACCAGGTACCAGGTGATGTGTTAGTTTGTTCACTCAGTGAAACCACATCTGGTACAACAGCTGCAACTGGAGTCACCACTTGGTTAAGCTTACAGTAATTCACGTCATTCTCCAAGATCCACCTGTCTTCTGCACAGGCCAAATGGGAGAGTTGAATGGGGATGTGGTGGGAATCACCACCCCTGTGTCTTTCAAGTCCTTGAGGTGGCACCAGTCTCCATAATCACATCGGGAGTGAGATATTGTTTTTAATTTATTATTGTCCTAGGTAGAGGCAGCTGTAATGGCTTTCATTTGTCCTTTTCCACCATAATAGGCCTCGCCGTACCAGTCAGGGAACCAATGTGAAGATTCTGCCAGCTGCTAAGTATGTCTGTGCCAATTACACATTCTAGTGCTGGGAAAATAAGCACCAGGTGAGTCTTGAGACCCACTGTAAGTCATACCTGAGCTAAAACTTCCATAAGATTAGCTTCATTAATTACCTGACCTCCATAAGCCCCTACTTTAACTGAAGGACCACAGTGACATTTTGGGTTTCCTGGAATCAATGTTAGCTCAGAGCCAGTGTCCAGTAGTTCCCAAAATGTCTGATCATTTCCCTTTTCCCAATGCACAGTTACCCTGGTAAAAGGCCAGAGGTCTTCTTGGGGAAAGATGAGAGAAAGATATACTGCAAAAATTGTCAGTAATGTAGTGGGGTTCTTCCTCAAGGGGACCTGGCCTCCCCTTCATTCAAGGGGTTCTGGATCCGTAATTGGCTCAAGTCTGGAAATTGATTGAGGGACCATGATTCTCTGTTTTTGTAATTTAAATTTGCCTTTTGTCCATTTTACCTAAAAATTTTCTGTTTGTATAATTTAAGTAGGAATGCAGTAGGCTTCCTATCAATTTCACTTCTACGAACATTGACACAAATGCTGGGGATTGACACTGGTGATTGATTAGCCAGCGCTAGAGCTCTACAAGAATCATACTACTCTGATTGCCCCTTTACCTCTGCTGTTCATTATGGTAGCTAAGCCCACCTTGCCTTTGACAGTTGAGTGCTTCCACTTGACCTATGCCACTTTGGGATCTAATTATTCCCATCGTATTAAATGTTTTAGTTGAGTGACTGTGGTTCCCACCATTAGCTCTTGCATAGAGAGAAGAGTAATTACAGGGCTCTTTAAAGATGCAGGTGCTGCCCTCGCAAACCTATTTCTCAAAGAATTTGTCAAGGCTATAAATAGGTCTAAAGTGACTAATTAACTCCACCATCCCAATCTCCCTAAGCCTTTGGCTCTCTCCCCTACATTAAACCAAGGGAGATCAGGCATTTCCAGCTTGCTCACAGTGGGCCAGCTTTTAATTCATATTTCAGCTGACCAAGCAATGAGCTGTTGGAACCTTTTTTGACTCCTGGAGCTGAAACAATGCAGAGTCTCTACTTAGTGGGCTTAAGTCAATAAATTCAGCCTGATCCAACTTTATGTTCCTTCCACAATTATCTCATTCTCTTAATATCTAAGGAATGTGTGATAACCACACATCTGGCCACTTCTCCTTCCATGCCTGTTCTCCAGATTGATGTTTATATACATTGGAGAACTCAAACAGTTCTTTTCAAGTACAGCACAACCCTCCATGGGCCACACTCTCAACCTTACTTCTAAAGGTCCACCAGGACTTTGGTCTAATTGTAGGTCTAGAAGCAAACAGGGATGTTGAGTGTAGCTCCTGGGCAGCACCAACATTATCTTGCCTGGCAACTGCCTCAGGGAGGCCATTGTTGTGGCCTCAGGCAGTGCAGGGTTTATCACTTCAGACAAAGGTAGAAAGCCTGATGGAAGCATAGGTCAGGGAGGGGATGTTGCCACTACAGGGAATGAAAAGTTTATCAGAGTTTACAAACTCAGTGACCTCAGCTTCATCAGGGTCCTCCCACACATCCCCCTTCCAAGTTGCAGGGGCCCATTCTTTTCCAATCAATCACCTCACTTTTGCAGTAGACACCTGGCAAAGCTGTACATGCACCTTTCATTGCAGGGCAGCCAGTCATATGATAAAAGCTTGCATCTGATTTTCTAAAAGTTTAGCTTCTTCTCTACAGGAGATAAGACTATCACTCAGAGCAATCTTAGCAGATTTGAAGCTCAGTATCTGCTTCCAAACCCAGGATACACAATGCTTGAGTTTATCACTTCCTTTCACAACTTTGTCTACTGAACTTAGGAGCAATCAACCAGCTTCATTATATTTCTTGGTTCCCCACATACGGTCAAAGTTATTATGTATAGAGTCACTCAACTCCTTGCCTCTCACCAGCAGTGAATCAGGAGTGTCAAATGAATTTATTTTGCATAACTCTTTAAACAATTAATGCCAAGGACTATCAGTATTCTCCATAGTATTAGAAGTAGAGTCCTTAGCATTTTGGGGTCTAATCATACGAATCAGCCAACTCCAGAAACCTCAAAACCAACAAAAGAACTACATCCTTAATAGTCTGTTACTCTAGAACCGCTCCTGGTACCCAAATCTGTATTAGTTAGGGTTATCTTAGGAAGACAGAACTAATAGAATATATCTATAAATATATATTATATATATTTTATATATGCATAAAAGGGAGTTTATTAAGGTCATTAACTTAAATGATCACCATGCTCCACAATAGGCTATCTGTGGACTGAGGATCAAGGAGAGCCAGTCTGAGTCCCAGAACTGAAGAACCTGGAATCCAACATTCAAGGGCAGGAAGCATCCAGCAGGGGAGAAAGATGTAGGCCTGTTCCTCTTTTTCATGTTTTCCTGCCTACTTTATATTCACTGGATGCTGACTAGACCTTGCCCACTAGATTAAGGGTGAGTCTGCCTTCCTCAGCCTCCAGGCTCAAATGTTAATATCCTTTGGCAACACCCGCACAGATACACCCAGGATTGACGCTTTGTATCCCTCAATCCATCAAGTTGACACTCAGTATTAACCATCACATTTTCTCAAAAGTTACATGGTAGAAGTTTTAAAATATCAGCTCCCATATCATCTTCATGTAGTATTTTATTCAAATAACTCAAAATAATTATATCAATATTTTAATAGATTACAGCAAAAAGAAAAAAATGCATTCATAATGATCTTCTTGACATAAGAACAAATATTTTAAAACTGACTTTATGTACGAGGCTGTATCTTAATGTTTCGGTCCATATGGATTTTTGACATGACATTTTCCTCTAGTGACCTATTATAATAAATTTTATTTTATTCAAACTTTAATAACAATGGCTTTGGATGAACTATGCCTGTTCTGGGCTTCAGTCAACACAGTCATTGTTTGGAGGCAGATCTAACCAATGCATCCTGATTTATAAGGTTTGAGGTATGATGAGATCATGTGTCTGTGACTAGAAAATTCTGGCAGTTTAAAAACCTGGAGCTCAGTTTCATGGGAATGGTCATTATCTCCTGAGAGGCTGCCCTAGTAATCCAAGGACCAGTTAGGAGTAGTCACAGCCCCTGCCCACTGGCACCACTGAAAGCCCTGCAGGATGCAGGACTCCTCACCCAGCACAGGCCTGGTCTATGCAGACACCGCCTGACTGCATGAGCAGAATTTCCAAATCTAGCTCTTGGCCCCTGTCTGTTTCCCACAACGTCCATGTTTTTCCCTTTCCTGCTTCCAAGGACAGCCCTGTTATCTTTCTCTGAGGGACAAGATTTCCCCACATTGTTGCTGGGGAAATGAGCCACAAATTTGACTTAATCAACAGAGGTCTGTGCTTCCCTCAGCAAAGTACATTGCCAACTGCTATGGAACTTCAGTAACCTTCAGACTTAGCCCAAGTCTTATAGACTGAATGTTTGTGTTCCTGCAAAATTCATACCTTGAGCCCTAAACCCCCATGTAGTTGTATTTGCACTAAAAAAGTAATTAAAATTAAATTAGCTCATAAGGTTAGGGCCCTGATATGATAGCACTGAGAGTCCTTAAAGGGACACCATACAGCTTCCTCTCTTGAGAAGTAGTTGCAGAGGAAAGGACATGTTCTTTCATTTGGGAAAAAGGTAGCCATTTGCAAGCCAGGAATCAGGACCCTACCAGAAACCCAATTGGCTGCAACATTATCTTGGACTTCTAGGATGCAGAAATGTGAGACAATACATTTTTGTTGATTAAGTCACTCAGTCTGTGGTATTTTGTTATGCAGCCCAAGCTGACTGATAGGCCAAGAAAGAAACAAGAGAACATCATGAAGATACATTGTTGCTCTCTACACAGCAGTGCTTATAATGTCTCTATTTTACTGTATACAATTTATAACAATACTTGCAAGTAGCTCAAAGTACCTGACATTCTAGAGATTAGATATGGATACGGACATAGAGATAGAGATAAAGATAGAGGTGTAGAGATGGTCATCATAAGATTAATGATGATGAAATAGGAATGACAGGATCTGTTTATACAGTTCATGTGAGACTCACTGACAATTCCAGATGTCCACACCAGTTGCTATCATGTAGCTGTTCCCTACAGAAGTAGGAACAATGTGAAATCAGAGAGCAAAAAGATAAACATGCCTCACTGTGAGCCTTAATCATCCTCTACCCCGCACAGCTTCACAGTCACTGGGGACTGTTCCCCCTTTCTGATCCTCCATGAACACCCCAGAAGTCGAGCCCCATCTTGAGGTTCTGTGAATTCACCCAGCCGTACATGGGAGCCAGGTCTTACTTCCATTATGACTAAGCTCCTGGTATTCAATTAAGGTCTTTTGCTCTCGTTTTTTTTGAATAGAAATAGAAGGTGTGGTAGTGGTTAGATGAAAACAGCCGTCAAAGGGAGGCTGGGCTGCAGTCCTGGCACTAATGTGATACTCCAACCCATCCTCTTTCATAAGGATTATTTCCACCTCAACATAGTCTTCTGCTCTGTATTTGTCTATAGAACAAGAGCTGGCCCACCATGTTGACATTTATTTAACTAAATGTCATTCCAGGTTCATAGGTAAAGCTTCCCAGGGTATCCTCATCACTGCTAAATAACTTGATACTTTTCTCAGTTGTCCAAACATAAAATTGGCAAGGATTCTACAGTTCCCAGTCAAAATATCATGGATGACATTGTGACCTTGATGGCCTTTCTTAATCCCCAGCAATACTCTATCCTCTGGATGTCACCAACTTTAGTCATTTGGTGAAGGTATCATCTGCTTCAACCAGAAGTCAGACAAGAGAGGAGTTGCCAGAACTGTGGAAGTGTGGCTAGTCCTGATCTGATTAGAAGATAATAGACTTCCTGGGAAGACATTCTAGACTCCAAATTAAATAAGACCAGGAACATTGCAGGACAAGACAACTGGGCAGAAATATCTCAGAGCCTGGGTTGGGATTTGAGGACAAGCATGCTGCTCTCCAGAAGGACAGGTATGGGGACAACTGTAAGAGAGACAGGTAGCGCATCTGCCATCAGCTTGTAGACTCCTGAGGGAGATTCAGAAACATATGCCTAATCTCTAATGAGATGGATTATAAAAACTCAGCATGGTCCTGCAGGAAATAAAAGTATGTGGAAGTGTTTATACAGGGAAGAGTTCTATAAATGCAAATTGCTCAAAGAATATGACCATAAGTCTGGAACAAAACATCTCTTTCTTATAAGCTTGACCCACAATTGGTGTGCCATGCTGAGCACCTGAAAGAGCTCCCTGCATGCGCAGAGTGAAGGGTGTTTGATGAGGATGGGAATGAGGATGATGCTCAGAAAGGTGTGAAGTGTGCTGGAGACATGAGCTGTCACGGAGCAAGAGTTAGGGAGGCGAGACAAGGGACTCAGGTTCTGTACATCTCTGTTTCTCACTACCATTGGGGCCCTATGTGAGCCACTCCTGCAGGACCCTGCCTCGCCATTTGTAAGCAAGAAAAGCAGCATCTGGCTTTGTGGGATTCACAAGATAGTTGTGATACTCAAGTGAAAGCTAATGAAGCACAAGTCAGCAACCCTGCATCTGCCTGGAACAACCCTGGGCCCAACACAAGGTGCTTGGCAGTCACGTCTCAAGTCTTCCATGTTCACCTGTTAGTAATACCCCTTCTTCAGCAAAGGGTCTCCTGAGGCCACACCTCTGGATCATTTATGTATCAAGAAAATTACTATGACTTATTTGAAAGGAGGAAAACTATGCCTTCTAATGTCGAATCTAACCTTAAGCAGAGGTAAAGTAGGTACAACTAAGCCCAGTGATTCAAGCACTATGCCGATATCTCATCACCTTGCTTCATGGCTGCCCAGCATCTTTTGATCAACCATTTGGGGATTTTCTCACATCATGTGTCCACCTACCCAGAGAAGAGTTAGGAACTTGCTTTCCTAAGCTCTCTTGCACTGAAGCACAGCCCTGTGATAAATGTTTGCAGTCAGCTGACCTGTGGAGACTGTGGTATGGAAGATAGCCTTTGAGACAGCAGGCCCCAGGTAAGACCCACCTTTGTGGAGGAGGCAGGGGAGGCAAGTTACCATTTAGAGGGCAGCCGTGGTGGAGGTTATGGGGTCACACATCATTGGTAAGAGTTATGTTCAAAGCCAGCAGCAGTGGAGCGTATGGGCTTCCCAGGAGTCTGCAAGTTGCCTAATAATTTTCAATAAATGCTGTTTTTTTTTTTTTTTTTGATCAAGGTAGCTGAAGTGAATTCTGCTGTTTATAATTAATTATAATTTGTGAGGTAGAAACTGGAACCAACGGAGAGGTTTAGGGTTCTGCATAGTCTGTGTCATCTGAGTCCTCTTGTATGTCCCCATTACAATGTTCAGTGCACTCTTCCCTCTTGGTAAAGCTCCAACTGTATACAAAATCCCTGAAGAGGTTGTGAAGTCATCCAGCCTTGTCATCTGTAAGCCTGCAGGTTCAAACTTTGAGCTCGTTCTTAGATTACTCAGTCCTGATACAGCATGCAAATGAGGGATCCGTTAGCACAAACATGGAAAGCCCATAAATCTCTGAAGCTGCTTCAAGGCACAGATTTAAGACTCTAAGCTTATGACTGATCTTTTTTAAGTGCCCAGTGCAGTTCTGAGTAGCCGATCCATTCCACATGTCCTTGTGCCTGCCATACAGTTCTATGACATGGTCTCTTCAGTTCTTGCCTTCAGTCATCACCCACTCCAAGGACGAGAGTGATTCTTTAACTTGAGCTTTCACTACCGAAGCCTATGAAGTGCTAAGTCCCACCTTCTAGTATCATCAGATCTTCAATGCCTACAGGCCCCTCAGTTATTCTGAGAGGTCTCCAAATCCTCTGTTTCTCCATGACCAGTGACCTGCAAAATAAGCCAGGTATGACCTGTGCTAGGCAGGTACCTTGCGAGCCTAGCCTCCACGTTAATGGAGTTTTGAAGCTCCACCTCGCCACATACTCCTGTCTGCTCTTTCTGTGGCTGGCAAGGCTGCTCGTAAGTGCAGGGAGCTATGGAGGCAGTTCAGGCCAGGCCGGTGCTCGGCCCCCTGTCCATTGTGCTCACTGCTTATGCCCTTGCAGAAACACATGGTGTCTAAAATGCTGGGATGTGGGATCTTTTCCTGTGAAATACAGAAATTCTGTTCTGGATTTCCAATTAACCTTCTGCTTCCTGAGTGGCGAGTGGGTGCAACAAGTACATGAGAATGACTAAAATCAAAATAAAGCAGCTTTGCCCACCTAATTTTCCCAGGCAGCCCTATTTCTTCTCAAATTATGATGCTGAATTAAAATGTCTCTGATCCATGCAAGAATAAACTTTGCAAGATTTAGTGGAAAACTCCGAGGCCTGGTGGTGCACCTGTTGTATGCCTCCCTGCCGCGCGCAGCACACCTGAGCTTCCCTTCGGCTACTCCGCAGCAGGCACAGAACGATGCTACCAGTCTCTTTCTAAAGTTTCTATCAGTTCCCGTCCACTGCGGGATCTCATGTTTTCTTTCCTCTGCAAGTCTTTTTCACTCTTCTGAGCTGTCTTTAAGATGCTGTCCTTATTACAATCTCCACAAATAGAGCCTGGCTTTCCTTTCTACTAATTTTCTTTCTTACGCATTGGGTCTCAAAGGAGTGACCCCTGTTCTTACCCTGTGCTCAAGGGCTTTGAATCTCGCTGGCCAAAATTCAACGTGAGAAATATTATTTTAAAAAATCTACTCACATCCATTGATAAAAGGGAAGAAAACAGATGTGGAACCACGCATTATGGGTCCTGGAGGCGCAAGTTTCACCTGCTTTAAATCTGAAGTCTTTGTTACCGCTCAAAAGCTGACATCTGATGACTCTTCCAGGACTGGCTCGACAGCATACACTCAGACGGGGGCTCTAGCCTTCTCCTTTCATAAACACTTTCTTCCTCACACTAAACACAGTCATGCATTTTCTATGAGAGAACACTGACAGCAAACCCTGCTTTCTCATGGTAGGAAAGCTGCCTGCCCCCAGGCGTGAGCAGAGCCCCCAGACACTGGCTGAGTGTGGGCCTGGCATGTACTACAAAACAGCCTCACCAGCCACGGAAAGGGGATGGGGCTGCAAACAGCGTGGCTAAGGTGGAGACTAAGCCCTTGGGGCACGTGCCAGAGTCTTCACTGTCTGTTTGTTGGCACAAATAAGATGCTTAGGCATACCAGCCTGGTGCCCTTTTTTCTAAGCAGGGAAAAATAATATGTCAAAGGAAAAACAGAAGTATATTATGACATGTTCTCCCAGTTAACTATCTTATTAATGAGCATTATTGAAGATACAATAGCATTCTGTCATTGTGCATACCATTAATTCCCAGTTAACACATGTGTGAAATGACCCCATTTTATTCTCCGAAGAAACAAACTGATTTAGAGTTTGTCTTCTTCAATATCAGGCTTTGATTCTAAGCCAGTAATGAAACTGATCTTCACTTTGGTGCATTTTATTTCATGCCAGGGACAGGTCAGCCCAGCTAACAGTTTGAATTAGAGAATTTTTTTTTTTCACTGATTAAGGCAGGATGTGAGACTTAAGAAAAACAGTGTTTAATTATTGTCATTTAAGTAACGTCATGCTAGTGACACATTTGCCTGTGAAGAAACAGGCATGGAGCTGCTGCTCTTGTGACTGGGTTTCATTTTTATTTGTCCCTGATGTGGAAATTGAATAAACTCATCCACAGGTATATGTAGAGGGGAATGCACAAAAACAGACAAGGTTAAGAACTAGCCACCTGTGACTTCACAGGGCATGAACTGGTGGGGCCGAGGGCAGGGATGGTGGAGCTGGGACCCTGGTCAAAGGCAGATGGAGAGTGGGAAGCAGGGGATCCCCCACAGTGATCCCCTGCAGTGGACTGGAAGATGGAGCCTGAGCCGCCAGGCACTGACAGGGTCCTGCCACTCTGGGAAAGACCTGCAGCGTGCTCACGGGATGGCACTGTCCCCCAGCCATGCACCTTCTGAAAGCTGGGTCCATTTGGGCCAGCCAGAGGAGGGCTAGACTTTTCTCCAGGACCTCACAAGAGTGGCCCCGAGGAGGCAGCACATTGCCCTGAACTGTCCCCAAGAGTCTGAGCCATTGTCCAGTGCCTGGGGTCTGTTTGGGTAGCTGGATCCCTGTGGGAAACAGCCACTGGACTTGCTGTCGGGAAACCCATGCCCACCCATCAGTGCTGGCCAAATGGTGACAAGCAGAAGCTCCTGTGAATACACTTGCTGATCTTCTACAAACCACGTACCCTTGGCTTAATCATGCCTGGGCACAGATCACTGGATAATGTGTCACAGGCATGTGGAAGCCCAGCATAAAGGGAACAAAACCAGGGACATCCACTGGAGTTAGGATTGAGCAGAGAGCAAATTCCAGCAGGGAACAATGCGAGGCTGGACATTTCACTCTCAGTACAACTGTGTCCAACTTCAAAGTTGCTGGTGTTTATCTATATTTTTTAAAAAATCCAAAGTTGCACCTTGGCAGTAAGAAAATTTCAAAAATAAACAAATATATAGAGAAATTGGCACTATGACAATACAAAGTGAAAAGTTCATCTGAGTTTAGAACTACTTAGATAGAACCAAACCCACTCCTCCTAATTGAATTAACAAACCGAAGTTATTCACTGAGAGATGTGTTTTCCAAATGTTACATACCACTAAAAAACACATTTCTTCCTAAGGCATTGGGCTCTCTGGATATGTGTATGTTACAGTGTAGGAAACCAACATCTAGAGAAAAGACCTCAGTGACCCCCAATTCCCCAGAAAGAAGGAGGCCTTCTTGACCAGGACCCCCTGCCATCTTCTCAGGATATTCTGTGATGGAGCAGATCAAATACAATCTCTGTTTTTTGTTTGTTTGTTTGTTTTTGAAACAGATCTCACTCTGTCACCCAGGCTAGAGTGCAATGGCAGTCTCTGCTCACTGCAACCTCTGCCTCCTAGGTTCAAGTGATTCTCCTGCCTCAGCCTCCCGAGTAGCTGGGATTACAGGTGAGTGCCACCACACCCAGCTAATTTTTGGATTTTTAGTAGAGACAGGGTTTTACTATGATGACTAGGCTAATCTTAAACTCCTGACCTCATGATCCACCCATCTTGGCCTCCCAAAGTGCTGGGATTACAGGCGTGAGTCACTACTCATTTTTAAATTTTAAAAAGTTAAGTTGTATTTTGAATTTGTGGTTCAAAACTGAGCAGACTCTAGTGTCTCATCTGATGTAACATATGAAGTGCTGTTCCTCACGGTGTAGAGAGTTTCCTGAGTTTTCCTAACACAGTCGGAAGTGAGTTGGGCTGGGGGGTAGAGAAAAAGTCTTCCATCACATGCGAGAAGTGGACAGAAAAGACACAAGCACACGTGTTTACTTCTGTTTCCCTTAATCCTGACACACTGCATATATCCCTGAGGCGGGTGTTGATCACAGTCCGGTTTTCTTTTCTATGTAAATGAACGCTGCCTGGGCAGGCATCATTGCCTTCAGTATCTGCTGATGAATCCAAGCACCTTACCAAGGACTCTTGGCACATCATAGATGCCCAATGCACAGGTGTAAAAGGAAGCCATGAGTCTGCCCCCGATCCCAGTCCTCCATGAGAACAGGACCTTCCTCTTCTTCCGGGCCTGGTGAAGGGACATCAGTGCCCAAGAGTGGCCTCTTCTCTAAGTACAGCTGTCCGTTTTCACTCACACCCAGTGTTGCAGCCAGACTTTACATGGCGGGTCAGGGCAAAGGCCCCAGGCCTCGTATGGACGTCGGGAAAGACGTATGGTCAATGTAGAAACAAGGTGATGTGTAAGATTAGTGGTGTCCCAGAGTCTTCTTGCAAAAAACAAAACACCAAAACTACACGGAAAGCTGTCATTTTAACAAATATTTTGGAAACCGTAAAGTAGATCAAAAAAGAACTTACGAAAAACTGTCCAACATTATATGGGAGGTATTTATTATTATCAGAATTTCTTTTTATTTTTTTCTTTCTTTCTTTCTCTTTATTTCTTTCTCTTTCTTCTTTCCTTCCTTCCTTCCTTTCTTTCCCTTTCCCTTCCCCTTGCCCTCTTCCCTTCCCTCCTTCTCTCTCTCTCTCTCTCTCTCTCTCTCACTCACTCTCTCTCATTCTCTCTTTCTTTCTTTTCTTTCTGCGTTTTTTGATACAGTGTCTCACTCTGTCACATAGGCTGTATAGTGGCACAATCTTGGCTCACTGCAACCACCACCTCGAAGGCTCAAGTGATCCTCCCACTGCAGCCTTCTGAGTAGCTGGGACTACAGGCATGCACCACCACAACCCATGCCTGCCTAATTTTTTGTTGTTGTATTTGTTGTAGAGATGTGTTTTCACCTTGTTGCCCAGGCTAGTCTTAAACTCTTGGGCTCAAGTGATCTGCCAACTTTGGCCTCACTGTTCCGGTATGATAGGCATAAGCCATTGTGCCCAGCCCAGAATTTCCTAAATAGGAATCAGTAGCTCTAGTGGGCCCAGGATTTACAAAGGCATCTGCCATACAATGTTGAAAAGGAACATGCAGCCGGGCTCGGTGGCTCAAGCCTGTAATCCCAGCACTTTGGGAGGCCGAGGCAGGTGGATCACGAGGTCAAGAGATCGAGACCATCTTGGTCAACATAGTGAAACCCCGTCTCTACTGAAAATACAAAAAACTAGCTGGGCGTGGTGGTGCGTGCCTGTAATCCCAGCTACTTAGGAGGCTGAGGCAGGAGAATTGCCTGAGCCCAGGAGGCAGAGGTTGCGGTGAGCCGAGATCGCGCCATTGCACTCCAGCTTGGGTAATGAGAGTGAAACTCCGTCTCAAAAAAAAAAAAAAAAAAAAAAAGAAAAAAGAAAAGGAACATGCAGTTATTGAAAATTAGTGTTCAGTTACATTCATGTGGCCCAAGGACTCTGTCGAGCCTGGGGTATTTTGAAAGTCTCTAAAAGCACTAAGAAAGTCAAGTCTCCACTTTTCTCAAGCCCTTTACTATTTTGAGGTTTCTTCTTGGCATTTAATTGTTTTTAGGTTGTGTGTGCCAAAGAGTCTACCATTCTTCTAAGGGCATTTTTCATTCAGTATATGAAAATTATAACAAATCAGTAAATCAATGACAAAAAAACTGACATTTAATTTTTTGATCAAACATGACATAAATGTCGACCCCACTGTGGAAGGTTTTGGTTTGTTTGTATGTGGTTTTCACTGTTCTACTTTTATCTTTCTAAACATCTTGTCTGGCTCAGACCCTAAAGGGTGCAGTGGAGCCATTTTGATTTCTGACGGTCAAGCCTTGGGATAAATGATTTGTCAAGAAAAAGCCTAATTGTGCCTGATTTAGACTGCCATGTTAAATGGGAACAATTGGAGCGACAGAGAAAGAATCTTCTATTGGCACTCAGGAGGCCACGAAGCATGATGGGCTTGCTGGACGGCTTCTGTCAGCTCCCTGTGATCTGTGCAAAGAAATCTCAACATTCTTCCTTCCAGTCCACCCTCTTGCACGGGCAGTTCTCACCCTCGATCATGCCCCCTTGGCATTGCCCAGACAGCTGGGCAGACATGCTCCATGAACACAGTTTGCCCCCAGACTTTCTTTCAGCTAAAACAGGCATATCCTACCAAGAGGTGCACACTGATCCTGATCAGGTGTACATATTTCTGCGTAGAAGAGCCTGGCTCCGTCGACCTGTGAATAGTCAGGGAGTAATAGACTAAATGCAGAAATACATTGATTCAGCATCATCTGTCAGGGTTGTAAGTTCTGTGAAACTATGACTTTTAATAGGTATCAACTATTACAAAGACTCAGAACAATCCATACATACAATAACTTTTCTGAAGAGAAGATAAAATAATGACAAATTATAAATATAGAAACAAGCTGGCAAAAAAATCTTTTTGGTCTTTCTGTAGGTGAGCAGGAGAGGAGGGGCAGAGCAGAAGGGAGCAGGTGAACGACAGGTGAGAGGACCAATCATATGACAGAAAGTGGGAGACAGACTGGTTTCCAGAAAAACTGTGTGGCTCCTCCAATCAAAAGGCATTAATTTACTATAAATAGAAAATCTAAAAAAACCTATCATTTACGGTATCATGAAAACATACATCTTAGAGAACTACTGCTTACTTACCCAGAAGTAAACACAGTATTCACCCCCCACCCATAAGCTTGCCTTCCACCCAGTCATTCATTCAATACAAGTGCCTTCCACCTCAGGCACTGAGTTGAGTCTGTGGTCATTCTCCCAATAACTCACTGCCTCATTTTGTGTTAAGGCTGAAGTTTTGGTTTCTTTTCAGCTTTCTGTGTACTGAATCTTCCAACCAGAGGTGGCATGATGAAGAAAAAAAATCCACTTAATATTTTTAACATTCATTTTTGGATTCTAGGAGTTGGATAATTTCTAATTATCTAAATCTAAAATGAAGGTTTTCTAATGATTCAAATACAAATGATGGCTCATACCAATTATGAAGCACATCAATACATTGTAGATCAATTATTTAATCAAACATTTGCTCAACACACACAAAAAAAAACTTTGACCATTTGTGGCCAATTGATGGCTGCTTCTGCATCAGCTTCAACTCTGAGTATGAGAAACAAATGTGAGAAACGAACAGCCCTGAGCTGGGGACCAGCCCCACAGATGCTTTCATTCCTCCCTAGCTGACTCCTTGTCCACAACCAGGGGCCCTCGCTCAAGCTCTGTGATACTGGAAGTATTCATTTTCTGTGGCTGCTGTGGCTTAAAACCTTAGAAACACTCTCTCACGGTTCTGAAAGCCAGAAGTCCAAAATCAAGGTGTCTGCAGCACCCCGCTTCCAGCAGAGGCTCCAGGGGTGGGTATTTTTTGATGTTTCCAGCTTCTGGGGTTTCAGGTGCCCTTTGGTTATGGCTGCCTCATTCCAGTGTCTGCTGCCATCATTGCAAGGCGTTCTCCTCTGTCTGCCTTCTCTCCTGTCTCTTATAAGGATGCCTGTCGCTGGATTTAGGACCCACCTGGATAACCCAGGATGACCTCTCTGTCTCTGAATCCTTAAATTTATTCCATCTGCAAATGTTTTTTTTTTTTTTTTAAAAAGTCAGTTTACCAGGGATCAGGATGTAGACATATCTTTGTGGGAACAACATTGAGCCCCCTCCACTGGGCAGGGCACTCACGTCACCTGCATGTCTTCCTCTGATATGCTCACCACAATTAGTATATCGACAGATGGACAATATCTACGAAGTTGTTAGAAAAGTCTAAGGGTTTCACAGCGTGAGTAACTTCAGGTAAGTTATGACTTGCATTAGCCCAGAAGTAATGGCACAGCTCTAACCAACAGAGTTCCCACCTAAAATGAGCAGCAGCGTTTTAACCACTGAAGAACCAGCTGCCTTTCCATCCAGACCTGAGGAATCCTTCCTTCTATTCAGTGACACACCCACTTCCATTTGTGTTATCTATGACCACTGCCAACTCAGCTGTTGCCCTTCTGACAGGTAGACCAGGTCATGCTTCTGAGAAGCCACCTTGAGGGGCTTTGACTTTCACCTTCCACAACCTGTCCTTCTTCCTCACCAAATCTTGTAAAAGCAGCTCCATAAGGATTTTGAAACGAGTTTTGCGTTCTGCAATGCTCCTGTGCACCTGCTTCCCCGGTCTGGGCAGCCTGTCCGCGAGGGTATCTGAGCTCTCGAGGCCCCAGTCTTCTGCCCATGGTCACTCAAGGCCTTAGCCCCTGCTCGTAATCGCTTTATCAGAAACACCAGTAAATGAAAGTCCCACCACATTCAGTTATGCTTCCCCTCTCCCCACCCACCAAGACTACTTTGCCTTTCCAACCTAGACTGACTTTGGAGGAATGAGCGTTTAAGCACATGATTGAACTTTCCCACGGCCCTCACTGAGATTTCCTCGCCCTTGACCAAGTACAGGTGAAAGTTAAATCTGGTTGGAAGTTTTGCTATTTAATAATTCATCTCAATTAAAATGCAAAGTGCTTTGCAGAAACTTTTATGGGACTATGAAATTCTTCCAGAGACCTCATGAATATTGAAGTTCTGTTGATTGTGTGAAGGATTTATTGGTTCATCCAGCCAGTTCACTAGTTTAGATCTCTGTCAATTAGTTTTAACCATCATATAGTTAAATTGTCACTAGAATTCTCATTGTTCAGAATACAAACTTTGACCATGAAAACACCTTTTTAAATAATGATCCCATTCTGATAAGAGATACAAGCAGAAATGAGTGACAACTATCTCAAGCCACAAAGTTGCATAAATCCAGAGGTGGGAGAGCAAAATTACTGTAAGTACTTTTATAATAGGAACATTTTCATGAATTTTGACATATTAACCATCTAGCACATGGTGGTCTTTTTGAAAGATATTTATACATTTTTTCCCATAGACAATTTGTGCTTAAATCAAATTTCATGCAGCTTTTAGTTTTTCTTTATTAGCCTGTATGGCTTAGTCCCTTACTAGCTGTTACATATTACTTATGTTTCTAGTTCTGTCATTTCTGTGAGATCCCAGATATGCCCTACAGAAGGAATAATAAAACTAAGTAAAATTTTATTATGAGGGAAAATGCCCGTGGCTGTGAAAGTCTTTTTATAGTGGTAATGTTTGGTTTTAATATTTAATAAGCACAAACCACCTTAAAGAAACATAACATTATGTTCAATCCCTTGAAGGATGGTGAGATTTGAAACTGTACAGGTGAAATTTTATCTGATGTAACTTGAAAAGGTTTGGATGTGCTTCAGACTGAGATCTAGAATCCAGATGTCTCATCTCCAACAAGTTCATCAAGAGCATGTTTTACATAAGAAAAAAAAATGGCAGCAAAGCAAGAATTTGCAGATACGTAGAAGTGACTCAGATTGCTAAAGTCTAAAGAAAAGGTCAGAGTGAAATTTGTTGATAAAATAAATCTAAGTCACAGGTAAATGGCTTAAGTGTCTCAAGCTTGACTCAACATAAATTATATTTTAAAACTGGAATAACTGCTCCTAAAATTCCTTGAAGACTGTTAAGCAAATAATTATCCCATTGTACATAAACATTAAGCGGCCTCTCCGTAATTGTGCTGCAGAGAGTAATTTTACTAACTATAATTTTGAAAATGGTAAAAAAAAATAGTATTAAACTGTTTAGAGACAAGAGGTCAAAAGTTACTTATTTCTGCTCTTGAAGTATTTCCTCTTCTTGACTTTTACAGCTGCCAAATGACAGAGATTTATTGCAATCAATTTCAGAACCTCCAGGGTTCAACTGCTGGTGTTTTCCTTTTTTTTTTCCTTTTATACCTTTGGTCATGATTTGTGTGGGTCTCCATCTCCAGTGGAAAATAGTAACTGAATTTATGAATGCTGGGACCCAGGTGGAGATATATATATATATATATATATATATATATACACACACATATATATATTTAATAAGCACAAACATATATATATATGTATATGTATATATATATATATGATACATATATATATTCTGGGGAGGAATATATTCCTCCCTAGAATAAGTGAATTTTTAAAAAATTGAAAAACGTGAGAAAGGTAGCTTTGTAGACGTAACACAACAAAAAATTTTTTTAAAAGCTTGTTCACTGAGTTAAAAACTGGATTATCCAGTGATAAATAAATAAAATTAGTATGCTTATTTGGAGTTAAGTGACCAAACTACGAGTGGCTACATGACAGTCATGTGTTGCATAATGACCTTTTCGTGGACAAGAGACAATGAACGTTTTTCAGCCTCGTTTTTATCTTGCAAAGTCACCCCTGTATAATGGTGATCTCATAAGATTAACACAGGGCTAAAAAACCCCTGTTGCAGAGACTTGCCATGTTTTTACAGTTGGCTCTGTATTCAGTACAGTGACCTACTGTGCAGGTGTGTAGCCTAAGAGCAATAGGCTAAGCCGTATAGCCTAGCTGAGGAATAGGCTATGTCATCCGGGTTTTTGTAAGTCTACTTTGATGTTCACACAAAGACCCAGCTATGATGTGATTCATGACTGTGTTTTATTTAATTTCTTACCTAATTATATAGATTTATCCCAATTACAGCAGTTGCAAGATTATGGGACCCTTGCAATATATTTTTTCAGTGTCAACCGCACTGGCCCATGTATACATGCTGATCAATGTCCTGAAAGTAACCCTGGGATCATGATCAGGAGATGCTGGCCCTGGTAGGGTCAAGTTAAGATTTCACGCTAAGTTTACTATTGATAAAACTAAAGCTATTGTATTTTAAGGGTCAGAAGTGGTTTGACTCATTACATCAGTCAAGGTCATGCACACTTATTATCAGGAGCTAATAAAACAGTCAAATAAGTTAATCATTTCTAAACAACAAGCTATAAACAATACTCTGGATAGCAGGGGTGTCCAATCTTTTGGCTTCCCTGGGCCACATTGGAAGAAGAATTGTTTTGGGCTGCACGTAAAATACACCAACACTAATGATGGCTGATGAGCTAAGAAAAATTCAAAAAAAAAAAAAAAAAACCTCAAAATGTTTTTAGATAGTTTCCAAATTTGTGTTGGGCCACATTCAAAGCCATCCCAGGCTGCATGCAACCCACGGATAGCAGGTTGGAGAAGCTTGCTCTATAGCCTTTGTCTCACTGCTAGATATAAATGTAGATGCTTAGGAAATAAAGATTACTAGCTATCCTAGGTTCGGGTAAGAATGTGCCCATTCCAAGGCCTCAGAAAGACAGAGCTGGGTGACAGCATCTCAGAAAAAAAGGAAACCTAGGATCAGTCCAGCCTGACCGGGGGAGAGAAGGTGCCAGTGTTGTTCTGAGAGGTGAGATGTGTACCTGTGTGCTAACTAGGAGGCTAAAGGACTGAGACAGGAGTGCGGCAAAGCCTTCCTGCAAATTCTGTCCTGCCATCGTCACACCTATAATTCTGAAAACACACCAAATCATCCTTTAAAATCTGACCCTTACAGGTACACTACTAACATTTTAGAAGTTTTACAATATAAAATTATTCTATTCCTGTCATATTGGATTGCCATAATTTCACTTCACCTTTACAGATATTGAGTTGACTTAACTGTTTACATTTAGTAGAAAAAGCAGCATCAGGTTTGTTTAATTATCTCGACTGAGTAATGGCCTAGTCCATAAAAGAGGGTTAATTCCATATCAAGCCATTAGTTTCTATCTCAAACCATATTTTTCTTGTCGTTTCCTAGGTTTTATCTCACACAGTGGTCCTCAAACTGTAGTGTTGATAAGAGAAACCCTGGATGTCTGTTAAGACATCAGTTCCCACTCCTGAGAATCTGATAAGGTAGATAAGTCTCCAAATTTTGAATTTTTAGCAGGATCCACAAGTAATTTGACACTGATACGACTTGTACCCCCTTTGAGGAATACTGTATAAACTGTGCATTCTATCACTCATAAATTTTAATGAGGAAAAGTCAATAGCATCTATTTGTATGGACACTAGCAAAGATCATTTCAGAATCACTTGAGAATCACTGCTGACATAGCTTGACCTTGGCACAGCAATGAGCCAAACTGAACGGTGGTCAGCAGGCTGCCCCCAGGGCCAGTCCTGGCATGATAGCATCTTAGTGTCTTCTCTTACCAGCTAACTAACCTTCACTTCCTTTTCATAGGCAGTAGAAAGCATGTCCACTGGTACACAAGAGGCATCTAATGAGCTCTTCGCCATGAGACAAGGAGGATTGGCTGAGCTCTTATATGTCTTTTGTAAGATGTTTAGCCCATTGCCTAGCACAGAACACATAGTCAATAAATATTATTGTTATGGTTGTGATTCCTTGCTTTCCATTATTCCTTTTAACACATTTCAGTAGCCAGCTGTGTCATTAGTCCAGTCTCACACTGCTATAAAGAAATACCTGAGACTGGGTAGTTTGTAAAGAGAAGAGGTTTAATTGGCTCAGTTCTGCAGGCTGACAGGAGGCACCATGCCATCTGCTTCTGGGGAGACCTCAGGAAGTTTCCAGTCACGGAGGAAGATGAGGGGGAAGAAGGTATGTCTTATGTAGCTGGAGGAGAAGCAAGAGACAGCATGGGGAGGTGACACTCCTTTAGACAACCAGCTGTCACCCAGTATCAGGAGAACAGCAAAGGGGAATCTACCCTGTGTTCCAGTCATATCCCACCAGGCCCCACCTCCAACACTGGGAGTTATAATTCCACATGAGATTTAGGTGGAGAAATCGAGCCAAACAGTATCACCGACCGTGTATCTTATCTGATCAAATTATCCAGGTGAAAGGCATTATAGACACAAGGCTAGACTGTCGGTATCATTTAATGCAATTAAGAACACATGACCTCATGCTTGGTCTTCAATTTGCTCCTGTAGTTTAGCAGAAGGTGGACTGCATTCTATTCTGAGCATTATATTCACGATTATTTTTTGCGAGCCTTTTCTTTAGTGCTGTCATCAGTAAAATATTACTGTAAGTAAAGCAAGTATACTGATGCATTTCTCCAAGAATCATCGAGGCTTCGTGGATGCGATGTTTCCAAAAGCAGCTAGAAATAGAGGAAACCTGCAAGTTGTCAGGAGCAGCACATTTGAACATCAGTCTCGCCGCACTGAAGACGCCACGGCCAAGCTTTCTTAATATCTCAACTGATTTAACTCTTCTCCCATAGTCACAGGAAGGAGATTACTGTTTTGGCCAGAAGAAAATCACAATTTGCTAATATTAGTGTAAGCTTACACAAGCCTACTCTCTGAGCTGCTATATGGGCTCACAGGGACACCAAACAATAATCTGTATCTAAAAACGGTAGAAATGTGGTGTCCTGCTGAGTAGAATAGGCAAGAATCATCATTGAGGGGGGGGGGTTCCCATCAGATGCCAGCTTGGCAGAGAGCTGAGAGGAAGGACAAAGCTGTGCTGAACCCTCTGTGTAACATGTTGATAAACTGATTCACTCATAAAACATGTTTTTTTTTTTAATTCTCAAGCTTTTAAATGGATGGTGGGAGAAATGTGTATGTATCAATAATCCATGTATCTACCTCTATTGAGATACATTGACGAATAGAGTGGGTAGGTAGATAGACAAATACATAGGTACAGAGATACAGGTAGACAGATAGAGAGATTGATAGACAGATATTAAGTGTCTGAAGTAATGTTTGCATAGTGACTCCTGACCTCTCTCACAATTATTTTTTCTGAACTAATAAATTTCTTGGATATTAACTATCATCAAGCCACACCAAATTAAACATACTTGTCACTTGTATTCTGCATGCAGAGAAGCCAATTATTATGATATTATAACTTGGAATCATAAATGTTGACATTTATAGATATTTATGTATTGGCTTTTAATTCGATCTTTCTCTCTCTCTCTCTCTCTCTCTCTCTCTCTCTCTCTCTCTCTCTCTCGTCATTCCATCTACCACATCCTCTGCATCTAGTGTTTCCAGTGAGTGCCCTTGCCTTTAGGAGGGGAAGGAAAGTCCTTGCTGCACTGACCGGTCCAGTGTGAGGTGGCCTCTTCTCATGGGAGCTGTGAGACTGAGTTTCCCAACACGTGCACATGAGGATTCCTTTCTGCATTAGTCCACTCTCACACGGCTATAAAGAACTACCTGACACTTCGTAATTCATAAAGAAAAGGGGCTTAATTGGCTCACAGTTCCACAGGCTGTACAGGAAGAATGGCTGGGAAACCTCAGGAAACTTACAATAATGACGGAAGGTGAAAGAGAAGACCATGGCAGAGAGCAAGCGGGAAAGTGCTGCACACTTTTAAACAACCAGATCTCGTGAGAACTCACTGTTATGAGAACAGCAAGGGAGAAATCCACCCCTATGATCCAATCACCTCCCACCAGGTCCCTCTCCCAACATTGAGAATTAAAATTGGGTATGAGATTTGGGTGGGGACATAAATCCAAACCATATCGGTTATGGAGGTCCGTTAGGGCTCAGAGCTGCTGCATCCAGCCCCTTCATGCCCATGCCGCCCCCACCCTATGGCATACCAGCTAGTGTGACCCTTTCAGCCCCATCTGCCTGAGCTGCTCTAATCTCTGTCATGGTCTGCAGCACTTTTATAACAATTGTGCATTAACACACTGGCATGTGTTAATTCTTGTAAATATTTCATTTGGACTTGAATATAGCATATGTTCTGCCATTTGTTAAGTGCTGTAGACAGTCACACATTAAGTGTGTGAAGTTTTTTTCATTTGTTTTGTTTTGTTTCAGAGGCAGGGTCTTGCTCTGTGGCTGAGGCTGGAGTGCAGTGATGTGATCTCACCTCTTACCTCAGCCTCCTTGTAGCTAGGACCACAAGTGCACACCACCACTCCTGGCTAATTATTTTGTATTTTTCGTGCAGTCAGGGTCTCACTATGTTGCTGGCATGGAACTCCTGAGGTCTAGCAATCCTCCCATCTTAGCGTCCCAAAGCACTGGAATTACAGGGGTGAGCCACCATGCCTGGCCCTGTGAAGTTTCTTAACAATTTTGTGCAAATCTTCTGCATCTCCTAAATCGAATGTATCTTCCCTACTGTGTGGTTCATGTTCTCTTCATCTCAAAATATTTCTAGTTCTGTCTTTTCATAAGGAAGGTGTGTTGGATTCTCCTATTGTGGTTACAGGTTTATCTATTTTTGCTCCTAATTGTCTGTCAATTTTTGCTTTATACACACTGAGACTATATTAAGAAGAACACACAAATTTAGAGGCGAGACTTGCCCAGTATTAAGTCTTTGTCATGGTCATAGGCTCCTCTTCACTTTTGTGGTGCTATTTTCTGTACAGTTTCCTGTAAGATCATGAAACTCTGTTGAGAAGAGATGCAGGCTCTGGACCTATAAAATGAGTTTTGATGACGCACATACTGACAGCTCCTCCAAGACAGAGGAGCCTGCAGTACAATCTGCCCACGCAGCAGGGAAGTACCTGGCCTGGCTGGAACTCCTGATTCTCAAAGACCAAAAAAAAAAGAGAGGAAAGAGATTTACACAAAAAGGATAAACGAACATATTTTAAAAATATATTGTAAAGTATAGAATAGAAAATTGCATATTTATTAAAATCATTTGTATTCCAATTTCACCAAAAACATAGATTCTGTATAAAGTAAGAAGATAAAAAAAATGACTGAGGGTTTTCTAAGGAAAAGATGGAAGATAAAGAAAAAAACACAAATTATGAAAATTGAAGAGTTTAAAATAGTATTAACATCAACACTGTAGAAAAGAGAATCAGTGCTGTGGATGACACATTTTAAAAAATAATAAATAGGGCTGGATGCAATGGCTCACACCTGTAACCCCAGCACATTGGGAGGCCGAGGCAGGCAGATCACCTGAGTTCAGGAGTTTGAGACCAGCCTGGCCAACATGATGAAACCTGTCTCTACTAAAAATATAAAAATTAGCCAGGCATGGTAGCAGATGCCTGTAATCCCAACTACTTGGGAGGCTGAGACAGAGGAATCACTTGAACCCAGGAAGTTGAGGTTGCAGTTAGCCAAGATTGTGTGTCTGCACTCCAGCCTGGGCAACAAAGAGTGAAACTCCATTTCATAAATAAATAAATAAATAGAAAATAGAATAAAATTACAAAGCAATTGAAGTCACGAAAGAGAAATCAGAATCTGAGTTGCATACAGGAAGATTCAATATATTGATAAAATGTATTTCTAAAAAGCTTCAAAGGGCAAAGAAAGAGAATCAACTTAAAACAATAAACCAGAAGAAATCTTTTTGAAGTTAAAGAAGACACAAATTTGCAGATTATTTTCCAGAGTGGGAAAAAGCATAGCCAGGTGAAAGTATTGACTTTCACGAATGCAAATTCAAATGAAGAAAAATAACCAAACTATCTCCTAATAAAAAACTAGGAGACTATTTCTCGTTTTCTGCTTGGCTTTACCAATGAAGTGGTAATAAGAAGTAGAGTTTACATGAATGAACAGCCAGCATGTAAATATATATAGAATTATGTATGCTTTTAAAAATATTTTTATTTTGTAAAACTGAAAAGGACTATTCTTGAAATACTTTCAGCATGCAAATATTTCACTGATGCTTCAAAATGGATAGATTTGAATCAAAGAAAAACATAATGCATAAACAGTAGAGTCTAAAAATTGGCTATTTAAAAAGTTGATTTACACAAACACGTTCTTCAACACATCTCTCCTCTTGAAAACGCTCCCAGGGTACTCATGCCAGTAAATTGATGCCACCACAGCGCTCGGAGCACGCTCAGAAACATGGTGTCTTCAGGTCCCAGTGATTCTATTCAAATCACAGGTGCACTAAAATGGTTGCTGTTAAAACACTATCCCTCTAGTTTTAGGTAGGAAATCAGATCAACGGCATTCCGAAGTTTGGGTAGAGCAGAGTTTCAAAATATTGGTTTAAAACTGTTACAGATAGGTGGGGTATTTTCCAAGACTTTCCAGCCTTCAAAGGAAATTGTGTGTTTCTATTTCCAGTAGTTTAATCGTAGGTCTTTAGGATCCCTGAGCCACAGGCAAGAAGTTCAGCTTGGCTCCTGCCCCCCTGATGTTTTCTCTCCCCACGTGGGTCACAGTATCTGAGTAAAGGTGCCATCTTGGATCTGCAGCCCCAGAAGATACCAGGGGGAGAAGAAGAATTGCCCAGCTGTGCCCAGCCACTTCGCAGAATCGTGACAGATAAAAGATGTTATTGATTCAAGCTACTGAAGCTTTGTACAGTTGATTATTTGAGAATAGAGAGCTGAATGATCATATATTGTGTAATTCATAACCTGGAGTTTTTGTTTGCTTTCTTGGTTGATTGGTGTTTGAGATGGAGTCCTGCTCTGTCACCAGGCTGGAGTACAGTGTCACAATCTTGGCTCACTGCAACTCTATCTCTTGAGTTCAAAAGATTCCCCTGCCTCGGCTTCCAGAGTAGCTGACACTACAGGTACCCACCACCATGCCCAGCTAAGTTTTTGTTATTTTAGTAGAAACAGGGCTTCACCATGTTGGCCAGGATGGTCTTGATCTCCTGACCTCATGATTCGCCTGCCTTGGCCTCCCAAAGTGCTGGGATTACAGGCATGTGCCACTGCACCCAGGCAGCCTGGAGTTTTGTTGCATCAAAAAAGAATGCGAAAGAATAACAGATATTGAAATACAGTAACCAGAAAAATAAGATTATAATCATTTTACCAATGCTTCTTAATATAATCTTTACGAGTTTTTAAGTTACATTTAATTGACTCACATTTTTATGTATCAAATAAACATTAATTTAGTATTTCAAAGAGAATGCGAAAAAAATTACAGTGAATATTGTATTCAATTGGGTTTTCTTCAATTTATTTAGATAAATCTTAACGTGCAACAAGAAATAATTGCAAGTAGCAGACTGAAGTCTTCTTTTATATTATAATTTAAAATAACATGAAGCTATTAAAAAGTAAACCGACTAATTACAGAAAGCACAAAAGTACAGATATTTTAAATAGCAGGACCAAATAAGATTTATGCATCTTAGTACCATAACTTGTACTTAAAATTCATCTACATTATAGTACAGTTTGATACCAAATTAAACTAAGTGACACTTTTTAACCAAATTATTGAGAGTTCTTATGCACATAAGTAATTGAAAAGAAATAAAATAGCGTGTGTACCTGTTTAATGAGAAAAAAAAAACTGTCTTTAAATTTTAGCCATTGTCAAAGACTATATGAGAATAAAAATTAGAATAAAATTTTAATGGTATTCTGGATTAAAACATTATTTAAAGAAAATCACTCCTTTATCATGTAACAGATGAAATACTTTCTAAAAATTCATGAGGGAATTCATCAGATATGTTTGCAAAAGGAGTTTCTAGACCCAAAATATTTGAGAAGCCCTGGGCTAAAATTTTTAGCTAAAAATTCCGGCTTTTCTCATATTCACTTAGTGGGCAAATCTCTATTATTCCTTGTGCAACTGTGTTTAAGAAACAGAAACATCACAGGGTAGATATTAGTGGGTAAGTAACAGGAAGCAACACCAGACATAGTGCTTTTGATAAGACACCTGCCGGAGGCGGGCCGTTCCCGTAGCCTAGCCACGCAATGCTCTGCCGCAGCCCCTAGCAGCTGCACGCTGCGGCCCTTCCCGGGGCAGGCTAATCCCAGTTCCTTAGCAAAAACATAACCTCCCCCTATTCCACCGTTAAATAAAAGGCCAGTGAAAGGAACGGCAATGCGTCTTTCCTCAAAAATGCAATGAGACATAAAGGATCACAGGAGAGGATTCTTAAATGCTGTCTTACGGGTCTCAAACACGTTGAGGTAAACATGCCTTTTCAAAGGTCCAAACTGAACATAAAACACCATCACCCTTCTTTACTGAGATGGCAGAGAAAATGAGAAAAAGAAAAAGAAAAAAAAGGCTGATACAGAGAATAAAAAAAGTATGCTTAGCATGCAAGACTTTCCTTTGGGACGAAACTTCCTAACTTCACCCAAAAATCGGCACTATTGACTTTTTAAAATGTCATGGAAGTGGGGAGAGGCCACACTAAACAGATCTTCAGGAAAATATGCTGTCACTTTGAAGCCTTCACCTAACATTGTACTAGAAAAGTAAAAAGTAAAAACAAGGAATACCTTTAAGAACGTAAACATCTTTGGAAATGGAATCTTTTAGGAAGAAAAGAGAATCCCTGATGGAACTAGAAGCAGGTCCTTTCAATGCTAGCAAAATCAGCTAATATCGTAAGGATGAAATCGATCACTTCATTCTAATAAGACATTTGTTAGCCAAATAAATCTGAACAAACTGTGTCTCCCTTGCTGCCTGCCATGAAGAATAGCTGGAGACCAAGCCCCTGTCTGTGAGCTCCCCTCCTCCCTCCTGCAGATCTCCTCATTCGGGCATGTTGGGCACCCTCAAAGCTCAGCATGCCCTGCTTGGGTTTACCGTCTTTCTCTATTTACAGTGCGGGCTTCTCTTACTATTTCATTTGTGCTCCAAAGTGGAAGGGATTTGATCCCTGGATCCAGGTAGGAGGAGACAGAATATGAAGATCAGCTTTTAGTGGACTGGAATAGAAACCAGTTCACTTCTACTCTGACTAAAAACTCCACTTGCATATCAAGTTCAGAAAAGTTATATAAACCCATTTTATGAATCCTACTTAGGACATTTCTATGTTTAGAAAGATTCCTTAGGATGTGGCACTTACATTGTGTGATTATGTGTGCTTTCGCCCAAGTCAAACATCGAATAACATTATTTTCATATTGAATTGGGGTCAACAAGTTGAATGTTTTTTTTTTTTCCAAAAATGTTGGGAAAAAGAATACACTCCTCCTGACTCCCTATTTTGAAATGTTTACCCTTTCTGCAAATCAAGACAAGAGCCACACAACAGAACACACTGGCTGAGTGTTCCCTGCTCTGTTTGGAATTCCCTGAACAAATCGTACTGGTTTATAAAGGGGCCGTGATGTGTTCATCTCTGTGGAATTGTTTTCTGCCAGGCCAGACTCTCACGTAGCTCACGGTGGGGCTCCAGCAGGATGATCTACGCACATTCAGTACAATGCTTGTTTCCCTCAAATTCACTGGGATCTCCAGCCACAAATCATTTATTATCCTGAAGCCGTCTTTTTGGATGCATTATGTTGTGAGCTAACTAGGAAGAGCCCTTCCATTTCTATGAGCGAGCCATGGACTGGTTCCCATTGTCAGAAGCTGCAGGGGATGAAAATACTTGGCATTGGCTCACGCTCTGCTTGGGAAAGTGCTCAACATCCTAGCACAGGAAACAATGCAAGAACAGTGAGCCATCATCTCAGCCACAATATCTGCTCAGGTCCCCAAAGAGCCGAGTGTCTTACAGCACAGATGACAGAGTAGCCCAGGAAACGGGTTCCCGGGGAGCATTCATTTAGGAGAATTTCAATAGGGACCAAGGTGGCTTGTTCCAATATGTGTAATTTTCTGTGTCTGCCATAACCCGTTCCCAGTCTACCGAAACTGTTTTCATACACATAACATGGTCCAAAGAACTGATGTGTAAGCATTTTTTTTACAAGAATAAAGCAAAATGCTAGAGAGAATGACTTACTCGACAGAAATGCTCTCAGAGAACTTTTAATCCATCTGGATAGTGGAAATGCTGCAAACGTGAGAAATGTGCAGAAGAACTTGAGAATGTTTCCTATTATCAAAGTGATGCCTAATATCTGGGGAAGGCTGAGGCATAGGCAGATTTCAAAGACCTGAACTCAATTACAACTGATAAACATGATCAATTAATATCAGAAAGTGAAATTATCTCCACATTTCCTACTTCATAATTTACCATTCCATTCCTGCTAAAGTTACTTTTCTAGAATGCATCTGGAGTGCATCTTATCAAAAAGTGAGCATTTTTAGCGGGACCCCCTGAAAGAAGGGGACAGGGAAGGAGGCAGGCAACAAAGCCTGAGGGGACCCCACGTGGACACACGTGGATGGCTGTCCTGGGAGACCCGTCCCCTCGATCAGTCCTGAATTTGCATAAACCCAATTGCTCGCATGGACATGGTGATGTGTGTTTGTTATTGGAATGTTGTAACAAATTAAAATAACAGAAATATATTCTGTCACCGTGTTGGAGGGTGGAAGTCCAAAACCAAGGTGTCCTCAGGACTGAGTTTCCCTCCAAGGCTTCAGGGGAGGACCCTCCCTTGCCTTTCCCTGATCCTGGTGGCTCTATATGTTCCTCTCTTTGGGGTAGGACAAATCCAGTCTCTGTCTTCACATGGAGCACTCCCAGTGTGGTGTCTCTGTTCATAGGGACACCTGTCGCATTGTATTAGAACACAACCCAATGGCTTCACCTTAATGTTATCACATCTGCAAACACTTTATTTTCAAATGAGGTCACATCCTGAGGTCCTGGGGGTCAGGATTCTGACATTTCCTTTTGGGGTGGGTGCACAATTCACACAGTAACAGTATGAATGTCTCTGTAGGAACTGCTGCTCTGTTACTGCTTCTGAAGTAACGTAGTTAAGGGGAAATTATCCAGTCACTGTGCAGCTGCTGTTTTCACATAATTATTCAATCATGTCCCTTATGGAGCCAACTCTCAAAGGCTGTGAGTGGGGTGCAGAGAGGGCAGGAGGTCCCTCCAGGGTTTCTGCAGCTGCATCCCTATCCTCAGTCCACAGTCACCTCCCACAACTCTGAGCTCACCCATCCACCTTGAAATCCCACTTTCAGGAATATTTGTTTCTTTCTCCTGCACATGTGTTCATCATGGAGAGCAGTAAGGGAAAACACCTGAAATTAGGTACAGAAGACCTCAGCCGGGAGCACGCATGGCATTCCTGCAGATGGCTCGCCCTGGGCCCCGTTCTTCTATGCAGGTTGTCAGTAATAGATAGTGGACATCCTCGCCAGCCTCCAATTTCACAAAGATGCTACGTCCTGGGCCACCTTAATGTAGTAAGTGGTAAGTGTAATATATGTATGTATATGTAATATACATACGTATATTATATATATACATATATGTATATATAATATATATGTACATATATATTATATATACATATGTATATATACATATGTATATTATATATACATATGTAATATATGTAATATACATATGTAATATATGTATATGTAATATATGTAATGTAGTAAGTGTAATATATAATGTATATATTACACATATATACACATATATATATGGCTTTATGTTTACAACTCCCTCTCCTTTATGAAGTGAATGTTGAGCAGGAACGGGGCATGCATTATTTCACTTGACAACTTTAGATGTTTTAAGTGCATAATATGTATTTGTCAAATATTAATACATTTTTAATGCTGACTAACATTTTTAGTTCTGTTTTCTTCTGTCTTCATTCTTATTGAACGTTTCTGCTTGTGTGAAAACAGAAAAAAAAAAGACATTAAAAACTGACCCTGGGTTTGCTACAATTTCTCTTTTAGCATGGATTTATCAGGAATTAGACTTTATTTTAATGTTTTTTAAATTGCAGCATGATTTTTAATGCTGAGTTTCTGTTGGATATGGTTAGAGAAATTAGTGTTCATGTTTTGTGATGTTACGTAATGCAACTGTCCCTTTTAATCAATTAACCGGGTGGTGATTTCACCCGTGCTTTGATTTTTAAAGATAAGATGAAGGAAGTCTAAAAGCTAATGACAGGAGGAACATTTAACTGGTTTTCTTCTGGCAGAGTATGAAAAGCTGAAGTTTCTGTGTAATAAATCCTATGTGGAATGAATTTGGAAAAGAATGTGCCGCTTTGGTGCCTCTCAGAATATTAAATTTATTTAAAATAATAAACAGGAGATGGAGAGTCGTCCAGAGTGGAGGATCCAGCATGGCCTACACTGGAGCATCTTCCAGCAAAACCAGCGCTGCACTCAGGATGAAGCAGGAGGCGTTTCGGACCCACCGTGCCACCCACCACACTTGGAAAGCTCACAGACCGCTTTATCCGTATTGCATGCATTCGAAATGTAGAGGTTCAGAGAGATGGCGTCTGTTGCCTCTCGTGGTTTTAATGTGTGCCTTGTTTCGGTGACAGTGCAGTTGTTCCTTAGCACAGTCCTCAGGTCAGGACACGCGCTCCCCTCCCCACGGGTTGATTGGGTCCTATCCACTCTTTAGCCACGTGCGCACATACTCTAGAAAACGGTGACCCAGACACCCCCAGCATAACTACATGCAGTATGTTTTACTTGAATCATTATTTCAAAATAAGCAAGCCATGTATCCCCAGAATGGCTAGTCCTTGCTTAACATTGTCTATTGGATCTTGGAATCTGAGACTTTAAGCAAAAGAACATAGAATGAAAGGAATGTTCCCATAGCCTAGGTGACAGAAACAAGAGTTCACTTTCTAAGAGCCTGTTTCTGGTCACAAACATCACCAAGCAGCTCAGTAAAGGCCCCACATGCATCTCATATTAAACATTGAAACAAACGTGAGCTATGCATACATTTAAGAAAAATCAATGAAAACAAGTGACATATTGTTTTACCCACTTGTTCCAGTTCGGGGCGTGGGTGGCAGGAGCCCGCTCCGGCAGCTCAGGGACAAGGCGGGCACCGGCCTGGACAGACGCCATCCCATGGCCGGGTCACACAACGGCACTCACACTCACTCGCCATGGGGCCATGGGGACGCTGATGGACGGAACCTACATAGCTTTGGAATTCGAGAGGGAACTGGAGGACCAGGAGAAAAGCCACGCAGACCCAGGAAGGACATGCAGAGCACGCACAGGGGCCCCAGCCGGGGCGGACTTTGTTTCTCATCAAGGTTGTAAAGAACCACGGTGAGCAGAGTGGTGTCTTTGGAGGGCCTGCTGTACCCCCCATGGTGTCTGTCTGTCTCACACACCAGAGAAGTGATCTCAGTGGCAACACTGTATGTGCCTGGATTGCCATTACACAGTCCACCTAAGCTGTGCGGATTTGCCCGCTCATTAAGTTATTTTTAACCATCAGATCAATACTCTAGGCACCTCCCCACCGTTTGCAGGCTTGCTCTTGTGCAGAGCGGTGACAAACGTGAGTCACCAGACTGGCACATCCGCAGCCGGAGCTGAAGACCTCACTCCAACTTCCCGTTTCAGCTCATCCCATAAAGACAGGCCCTTGCTGAAGTTTTGGTGCATGATGTTTGCATTTTTGTGTCGATGAATCAACAACATGCAATGAGGTGCCCTTAAACAGAAACACACATAAATCAAGGTTATGTGTTAATAGGTTGACACACGTGTTGTGACGAGAGACTCGCAGGAACTCAGGAGCAGCTCCCTATGCTTCACCGAGGAGCAGTGACTCAGGACACGCTGATAAGAGGCCCACAGCAGCCTTTTAGAGCATGAGTGCCACAGAAGACCAGAAGGAACGTGATTGTCCGGTGTCCTTCCCGTGTGCTGTCTCCTTTCACAGTACCCCCCGCCATTCCTAAAAGAGCTCAGGTCTCCCCGCTTTAAAAGTGTGGGACACACACTCCCTGCTCAACGAATAATGGGCTTACTGGTATCTTCACCAACTAAAATTCAGAAAACACTCCTAGAGATGATTTTACCACCTAAACCATATAAAGGGGATGGCAGGAGAGATTCTGATATTGTTTTTCCCTCTTATTTCCCCCAGAATGTGAAGGTGATCTTCAGCCTGCGAGGGAAGGCTGCGCTGCTGGTAGTCCCCGGGGCCCAGGTGGGCAGCTGTGCGTTCCCTCAGTGGCCAGCCGTGTTTGCAAGGTCCAGTGGTGTACCACACAGTGCTTGGGGATGTGGGCTCCATCAAAACTCACTTTGGTGAATTCCGAATCATTGTAAACTTGAAGCTTCTGTCACATGGAAATTTTAAAATCCTTTTTAATATACAATCCTGAAGCTATTCAGAAAAGACACAGCAAGCCGTCACAGCACACCTGATGTCTGTCCAGTCAATAATTTGAGTGGGAAGATTGATAGCAAAAAACCTGCTCTTGAATCTCTGAAAGAGTTTCAAAAATTGTTCTCGGTCTCTCTACTTTTCCTTCTTAGATGGTGATGTCTTGGAAGTCTCCGTGTCACTTCTGGGAGTGGTTCCTGAAGTGTCACCTGAGGAAGACAAGGGACACCTGGAGCCACCCATTTCACCCGAGAAAGCAAATGTACTCAAGCCATCAATGGCAAAGGGCAGGAAACGGTAATGAAAGACACGTGAGGCTCATGGCCTTGATTCACCGCTCTGATCTAAAGGGTGCATCTAACCGGCACCCTAACCACCTGCATCTGTCTCCATGATCACATTATGCAACTTGTGCTTCCCATGCGAAGGTCTTTTAATTATTATTCTTCTCGGTTTTATTTTATTTTATTTATTTTTTTAGATGGAGTCTCATTCTGTAGCCCAGGCTGGAGTACAATGGCATGATCTTGGCTCACTGCAACCTCCACCTCCTGGGTTCAAGCGATTCTCCTGTCTTAGCCTCCTGAGTAGCTGGAACTACAGGCTCCTGCCATCATGCCTGGCTAATTTTTGTATTTTTAGTGGCAATGGGGTTTCACGATGTTGGCCAGGCTTGTCTTGAACTTCTGACCTCAGGTGATCCACCCATCTTGGCCTGCCAAAGTGCTGGGATTATAGGCGTGGGCCACCGCTCCAGGCAGAGTCCTTTTGCTTCTTAATGCTAACCCTCAGCAGACCGAAGCTTAGCTTTGAAGGAGAATACCTTGGAGAGTGTAAAGGGAGAAATTGCTCCTTAACTCTTGGATGGGCCGTTTACTTTGAGGATTGCCTTGGCTCTAAAGACCTGGCCACCTCCTCCAAACAGGAGACAATCTTTCAGATTGTCTCAGCTGCGCAAGTCCCTGAGGAGTTTGCCAGGACCTTTGCTGGCTGCACAGCAACTCAGCCTCTCCCTGCCGAGCGCTGTCCCTCCCTTTCCAGGCAACAGGCATGGACCCCGCTGTACCCCTCCCTACATCCCGTGTGCCAGTCTCTGAATCCACCATGCTGCTGCACACACACATTTGCAGACATCTGTCCTAACTCTGTCCCTAGTCCAGGGACCTGGGCCACACTCTTTACAAAACGAAGATCTGATTCAGGGCTTTCAGTGACTCCACAGAGCAAAAGTTCCATGAACAACAGAAGCAACTTAATTGTTCAGTGGCAGGCCAATGCTGTTTCTCAAATGTCCATCTGATTTTTTTTTTTTTTACTTCTCCTTTCTTCAAATAAAAACTGACGTGGAAGCACCAGTGTTTCTATAGATTTTAGGTCAGTTGGCTGTCTGTCATAAGATGTCAGTTCTGTGACCGGAACACTAAAATTATGTTTTGGGAGATTATCTAGCTTTTTCTTATTTGTGGGTGGGAGCAAGAATCCTTCCAGCTTTTTATCTCCTTGGCAGAAGCCAGAAGTTACCGATCCAATTTTAGAGGAGTAAAATGACAGGGAGGGAGTGACTTGTTCTACCAGCTACCAAGGCACATTAACAAGCTGCTAAGATAGCAACAATGACATTTTGAGGGATAATAGACATAAGAAAAGAGGGGACTAGAGAGTTCAAGAGGACCCAAAGGTACCCAAAGCTGGGGTCGGAGGTAATCACCATTTCAAAGCACCAGAGGAAAGAAGGAATGGGTAGTGCACGTCAACACAGAAAGCAGGGACAGCCCAGCAGCCATCATCCTGAAACCTGCATGTTTCACGCCACAGATGAAGCGCGGAGTCCCAGATCAGAGAAACAAGCCTCCAATGCATACAAGCAAATAAAACATTACCTTCACAGGCATGGGTTGAGAAGACCTCTGAATCAAGTTCTAAAAGAAACTGAATAAAAAGCTATAACCACATCAAAATTAAAAATTCCTCAGTGACAAGATGCCTTAAAGTGAAAGTCAGGGAACCGTTGGGATGTTAGGGATATTTCAAGCCCAGCAAAGCATGATGATCCCAATAGACTAAAAGGTTGGGAAATATGCCTCCCACCATACGTAGACAGGCACACACCAATAGGAAAAATAGACAACATACACTTTCTAACAAATTTGCGGAATAAGAAGGCGCATGTGACCGATGCACACATGACTGACGTGCATGTAGAAAGAAACGCAGCCTCATTAGCAAGCAGAGAAACACTAACTACAACGATGGAGGGTGCATTTCCCCCTCATTGTGATGCAATAGAGGAGTCACGTGGACAGCACTGGGCGCTGTAGGAAGCAGCTGCTCCCGGGGTGCCGCTGGAAGGACAGGTTCCACAGCCGCAGAGCAGGTGGATCCGCACCCCTGCCCATCAGACCGGCTCACCACTGCCCTGTGCCGAGCGGTGACCGCTTTGCTCCTTCCCACTGGCTTTGGACCGCGTTGTCTGTCTTATCCCCTGATTGGAATCAGGCTGAAGTCACAGGGACATTGACCATTTTTTTGCCCCTCCGTCGCCTGTAGGAGAGTCCGCAAGAACAGCATGTTATGTTGTACTATGTTGTGTTGTGTTATGTTGTTTTATGTTATGATGTTGTGTTGTGTTGTGTTATGTTGTGTTATGTTGTGTTATGCTATGATGTGTTATGTTGTGTTGTGTTATGTTGTGTTGTGTTATGTTGTGTTGTGCTATGTTATGTTATGTTGTGTTATGTTGTATTGTGTCATGTCATGTGTTGTGTTGTGTTAAGTTCTGTTGTGTCGTTCTGTTGTGTTGTGTCGTGTCATGTCATGTTGTGTTGTGTTATGCTATGTTGTGTTGTGTTGTATGTTGTGTTATTATGCTATGTTGTGTTGTGTTGTGTTATGTTGTGCTCTTATGTTATGTGTGTTGTGTTATGTTGTGCTCTTGTGTTGTGTTATGTTGTGTTATGTTATGTTGTGCTGTGTTAGGTTATGTTGTGTTGTGCTATGTTATGTTGTGTTATGTTATGTTGTGTTGTGTGTGTTGTGTTGTGTTGTGTTATGTTGTGTTGTGTTATGTTGTGTTGCATTATGTTATGTTGTGTTATGTTGTGCTGTGTTGTGTTATGCTGTGCTGTGTCATGTTATATTATGTTGTGTTATGTTGTGCTGTGTTGTGTTGTGTTGTGTTATGTTTTGTAGAGTCATAAATATAGTATAATGCTGTTTATGTTTAAACACTTATCTCTTGGCAAAGGGCAGTGGTGAGGGGTTCTGATGTTATGTGGCCATGACAGTGAATCCTGAACCCAGAATTGTAGACACTGAAGCAAATCTGAACCCATCCATGCCCATCCAAGAACTGTCACTGCTGCCAGCGTGCAGATTCACCAACATGGAAACTAGTGTGTGCTGTTTTATACTTATAACACTTACCAACATGCAATTGGTAATTGTCTGTTACCAATAATATTGAAGCATAAACACAAATCCAGCCACCTTGGAAGTACTCTGGAAATTTCTACTAAATTTCAGTTGTATATTCCCTATAATCTATCAATTCCACTTTGGCTAAGTTACAGAAATATTCAAATCTGTATTATCAGAAAACATACATATAAAGTAATTGAATACTCATTTTGAGAGAAAGGTAAAAGAGAGTGATAACATAAAAGAAGACATAAGATTCACATGTTACAAATACAGAGAGATCTTTAAAGACATACCTTTGTATGCAAAAGCAAACCGCAGCGCCATAGTGTAATGTTGTTTATGTTTAAAAACACAAATCAAAGCTCTCAATTTTTCATGAATGTGTATATAAAAGCATTTAAAATGGTGTGACTATTTGTAACAGTAGATATATTTGGAAACAGGTAGAGTAAGCCAGATTTTCGAGAGTGATCAGAGAGTATTATAAGCATCTCTAACCTCCTAAGTTTTCCAAAGGTAATAACAATTATATATTATTTATAAGTATATACACTGAATACACATGAAAAAGTTTGAAAGTGAATTTGCCCAAACATTATAACTATTTAATTTTATAAAATAGAAATTCAGATAGATAACTAGACAGACAGGTAGATAGGAGAGAGAGAGAGAGAGAGAGAGAGAGAGGGAGAGAGAGAGAGAAAGAGAGAGAGTTCTGGCATCCAGAGCCGATAGACGTTTCTTACACAATATAGCACTTTTTGAAGTAAGGAAATAAAAAGAGTGTCTGCCAAGAATTATTTGTTCATAAAGCCAGAATGCCCATAGCATTAGCATGGATGCTTGCTGATGGAACAATGCAGAAGAGAGTAAGAGAAGGGAGATCCAGGAAGGAGAAGAAATGTTGGAGAAATGTTCTTGACAAGGAGAGGGGGGGAGGTCTAGGGCACAGACAGGGTTGGCCACCCATGAAGGACAGACACACTGCTCTTCGTGACATCAAAGAAAGGGGCATGGGGGATGGAAGGGATACTCTCCAAGACAATCCTCTTTCCAGTGAGTAGCAAGCCACAGATAAGATAATTAAGTATTTGATACTGCCACTCTGTATACAGGCAAGATGGGCCTCAAAGCGCCTGAGAAAGAGGCACCAGTTCCTCTGAGCCCAGCAGCCCCAAAACACTCACTTTGGCTTCTCCTGGTCCCTCTGCTGCCTGCAGGAGCTATTCCATTATAGTTATTACTATTATTGTTAATAGTCTTATACATTAAATTGCAATACACATTCTAGTGATACTGCAATTTATTACAAATATATGTCAACATCTATTGTACTATTTAAAACTATTTTTAGTTTCCTAACATTTACTCTTGAAAACGTGGTGAGGGGCTCTTGCCGGTCTAACAGGCAGAGTCTTCCTCCTGCCCACAGTCTATGATATAGGGTATAGCCAAATTATTAATTGATCCCCTTCAGTTGCAAATTGCAAACCTCCAGCTGTATTGTTTTCCACTGCACACCAAACCTTTTCTAGCAGAGTATTAGAATAAAAGGTTATTAGGGAAGAGGATAATATCTCATATTCTTTACCACATTGTCAAAGTCACAAATAGGAAATTTTTGAACATTTAATAAATATATGTATTTTTTACTCTGTGATACTTATATGCTCAATAGCAAGGGAAAGCTTAATGGAATTAGGTAAGCATTGTTATATGGTTTCATCTCAAATGACTTAGTCATTTCTGTACATCATTAGTTTCAATGCTGCCCAAAGATCCATGCTGCTTACTAGATTGTAAAAGGAGACAGATTAGAATATATGCCATGCTGTAATATGCTGCAGGGATAAAAGATTATATATTGTTTGTACCATATATTACTAATCTGAACGGTTTCAACCCAGATTCAGATTCAAGTCTCTTTAGACAAGCCTGGCCCTGCGCTCAGTGTTCTCCTTGGGGAAGCACTTTATAAAGATCTAGTCATACTCTGGAGATTTCTCATTCACAGTCCATTAAAGACAACAAAAAAGGGTATCCAGACAGACTTCAGAGTGTCTGTTTGCATAAGGATAAATTTCCAGTTTAAAAAACTATTTTTTTTTTCCATCTGCTATGGACTAAATTCTGCCCCTTCCCACCATTCATGTGTTGAAACCCTAGCTCCAGATGTGAAGATATTTGAATGTGGAGCCTTTGGGAGGTGATTAGACAAAGATGAGATCATGAAGGTGGAGCCTTTGTGATGTTATTTGTGATGCCCTTGTAAGAAGAGACACAAGAGAGCACTCTCTAGTGAATGTTCTCTCTCTCTCTGTCTCCTTGTCTCTCTCTGGACAGCTCTCCTGGCTCTCTGTTTCTCAGCCATATGAGGGCATGAGGAAGGGGCAGTCTCGAAAACTCAGGAAGGACATTCTTCATGAGGAACAAATGGAATTGAAGGTGATTCAGAGATCTTCAGGGCTCCTGACTCAGTGTTTTTACCTGTAGCTGTGGGTGTGGGATCTCCCAGCAGAACCTTGAGAGCAGGACCCACCCGCAGCCCTAGTGGAACTGGAGGGCAGAATATCAAACCAGGGAGGATCACCCTCAAGTCTTAAAATCTGATGGAATTTGCCTTATTGTTTTAGACTTGCCTGGAACCATCACTCCTTCCTTCTTTTCTACTTCTCTCATTTGGAATGAAAACGTCTAGCCTAAGCCTGGCTCATCATTGTATTTTGGAAGCACATAATGTCTATGGTTTCACAGGTTCACAGCCAGAGAAAAAGTTTTCCATAGTACAACTTGTGTGTGGAATCTCACCCATATGATTTAAATATTTAGATAGACCTTGGACTTCAGAATTGTTGCTGGAAAATGTGAAAACTCTGGGGTCTGTTGAAATGGAATGAATGTATTTTGCATATGAGATGAACATGCATTTTGGTGGACCAAGGGTCAAATGGTATGGACAGAATTGTTTTCTCTGAAACATATATGTTGAAGCCCTAACTACAGATGTGATAGTAGTTGTAGATTGGGCCTTTGGGAGGTAATTGAGGTTAGACAAGGTCATGAGAGTGCAGTTCTCTTGATGGAATTGGTGTCTTTACCTGAAGAGACCAGAGAGCTGGTTTGTTCTCTCTCCATCTTGTGAGGACACAGCCACAAGGTGACGGTCTGCAAGCCAGAAAGAGAGCCAACTATGCTGAGCCTCTGACCTGGGACTTCCAGCCTCTAACATTGTAAGAAAGTAGATTTCTGTTGTGTATCCCACCCAGTCTACAGCATTTTGTTATGGAAATCTGGGCATACTAGGACACCTTCATATAACCAGCAATATGGAGTCCATCACATTTTAGACGTTGGCCATTCTGAGACATCTGGAATCTGGAGAATCAGAAAGTATCATGGCAGTGACAATGTGGTGCTGTCTAAAAAAAAAAAAAAAAAAAAAAAAAAAAAGTTGTTTGGAGGAACTGGAATAATTGTTTTAACTTTAATTTAGGTAGTAGTCATGGTCCAACTTTCCCTTTACCGAAACATTCCAGAAGCTTATTTTGAATAAAGTCAATTATTCAAAGATCACTGTTTTCCTACTAACTCTATCCAATCTAGGATCAGGGGTGAAAATTCTGAAACTGTTTTTTTCCCACTGGAAGGATAACATTTCATCCAAATAAAACATATGGTTTAATGACAGCTTGAATCTTAAAACATTTCTATTTTAATTTTAAAAAGTGTCAAAAATGTCATGGTGCTGTAATGAAATAAAAGGCAGTGAAGATCTTTTTCCCAGGGTCTCACAGTGATGAAACCATATGTGAAGCCTCCTTTCCATCCGACGCCGGGGCCAGTAAAAGATCTGCCCTTGATCATCAGGTTTTACACATGAAAGACTTCGACTCTCTCCATGCGAAAGATGAGCACAGAATACTGATTTGGCTCCACACGAGGCACTATAGAAGTAAATCCTTTATTTTAAACTGTTGGTAACCCACTTTTCTAGGGCTCTATTATTACTACTAAATCTACTTGAGAAAGTACCCTATGTGGCTATGGTTAAAATAAGCCTCAAGTGTGTGCGTGATAATTTCACTTACTGGGGGAACCTTCTCCGGCTTAATAACAACACAGTTCATTCAATGCTGATTTCAGAGCCTCTGCTATGGTACCATTAGAGAGACGGATCTGGGTGCATTGTCTGAGTGCTGCAGGCCTGGGCATGTTGCATTCCTCACAAACTTTATAACTTAGCCCAGCTCAGGTAAAGGACAGGAGGAGTAAATGAAAATTGCCTGAAGATGGACCCCACAGCACTGAACAATGCACACACCATACAAATACTCCTGGTTTCCCTGCGTGTTCTCTGTGTGGCTCAGCATGTGCTGGGCTCTCAATTTAGAGCTCTAGGGCATCAGACATTCTGTCAGGAGTAATCACTCGAGGGTGTGGATTTGGTCTGCTGTTCAGGGACAGCATTTGGAAAATTCTTTCTCAGGACAGCAGAACTTGATGAACCCAGAACCAAACTCATCACCTTCTTTGCCAATGGTCTCCTTGACTTCTGTTAGTTAAAAGCATGGTCATCAGCAGTCACTCTGGAGGAGAGTCCATCCTCCTCTGCCTCCTTGCTCTCGCTCCTGTCCCATCCCACCGGAAGCAGAGCTTCCCTTTCACGGCCATCCCACTCCACAGCATCTCTCAGCCTCACCACTCCTCCTGCCACCCCACAGCCCTGTCATCCCTCCTCAGCTCCTTTGGCCAGCCCTTCCAGATGAACCTTCCTCATGCCAGGCCAAACACCTCTCCTCCACTTCTCCCTGGTCCCACCACACAGCAAAGCTTTCTACAATCTGGCGTGTCTGGGTTTCCTCCCACCACAGATGGCACATATTCTGTGCTCCAGCCAGGTTGAAATTTTAATAAGAATGATCGTAAGTAACCTTCGTGGAGGACCAATTGAGGACAGGTGCTTTTCAAACATTTCATATGCACCATCTCATCTAATGATAGATTCAAACAGATTGGTGAGAGAACAGAGGCCTCAGAACTAAATACTCACACCGTGTCGCTCATTTTGTAAAGGTGAGCCTGAGTACTTATCCACAGTCCCCCCACTCTCTTTTCCTGGTGAAACGTTCATTGCCTGTATTTACTGAAACAGATGCAGAGAGCTCTATGGCAAAGGGGCCATGAGGCAGATCTTGGTGGATCAGGACAGGAGCACATGGTGGCATCGCCACACCAGCCAGCTCTGCTTCCAGTCGCCACTCCCCAGCACATTCTCTTGTCTCTACTCTCACACCTTTGTGGGGTTTTTTTGTTTCTTTTGCTTTTTGTTTGGTTATGCTTACACTATTTATTGGAGTGGTTTTAGTTTCACAGCAAAATCGAAACGAAAATACAGAGATTTTTCCATATACCGCCTCCAATTCTCTTAATATGGTTTGACCATGTCCCCACCCAAATCTCATCTTGAATTGTAGTTCCCACAATCCCTACATGTCATGAGAGGAACCTGGTGGGAGGTAACTGAATTGTGGGAGCTGCGCTTTCTCATGCTGTTTTGTGATAGTGAACCATTCTCACAAGATCTGATGGTTTTATAAAGGGCAGTTCTCCTGCACACTCTCTTGCTTACTGCCCCATAAAACATGCCTTACACCCAAGTGTTTTATCTGAGGAGGTGCTGATGTAAATGGTACTGTATTTTAAATTTCAAATTCTGCTTGTTCATTGCTACACATCTTAGTTGTATTTTTTTCCTTTATCAATAAACTGTGACCTCAAAAGTGGGGTGCCCAAGCACTGTGAGGCACACCATGAGGTCAAAGCAGCAGCGTAGAAAGAGAATATGATCACTTTCAGTCTCATTCATTTTCACTTCCTCTTTTTATTTAGAATAGATAGATAGACACATCTCATGTATTATACACCAATGTCAGTACAGAAACACATACACACATATGCACACATACACATCCATGGGGATTCTACATTTTTTTACTAATGCAGATGTGGGACCAAAAATTATTTAGAGAACACTAGCCTGAGCCAACAATTGATTGCTTTCCCTGATGAAGATTTTGTTCTCTACTAAGATTCATCCTAATGTTCATTTTCCTTGTTGAATCCACCCAAATAAATCGGAGTGTTCTTTCTGCAGGGTGTTGCTTATTCTGGCGATTGTGATGATATTTTGGTTTGCATGTGTGAACTTGCCATGGTGTTCCAGCCCTACTATTGCAGACTGTCTGGACGTCCAGGGAGCAGGCTCTCTGCCCTCCACTCACAGCTGATGTCCGTCCCCAGGCCACCCTGCGGGGAGGTGTGGCCATGCTCACTGCCTGGTGGAATGTGGGAGGATGTGGTGTGCACTGCAGCCCGACTCGACCCGGGGAAGGTTTCCACATTAACTTCACACTCACTCTTCACTTTATTCTGGTTAAATGCAAAGTGTAAAAGCCCATCTAAGGCCTTGAGAAGTGGTGGAGACACCGGATAAAGAGTAGCCACTGCCTACCTTCTCTCCTGCCGACCTTCGTTGGACTATGTCTTTAGGAAAAAAAAAAAAAAAACTTTCTTTGCTTGCATTATCAATTAAGACATTCATTTTACCGGTTGGCTTACGCTACCCCGTGTTCTCATTGCACTAGATAACCTCAGCTTGCCCCTCCAGATCCTCTGTGCCCCATTTTTCACTTTTCTGTCTGGACTAGCTTCCAGCTGAGTCAGGTCACTAGGGACATCAGACAGAAATCTGAAAGGAAAGTGAAATCAGGACGTTTATGCTGCGGGCTGCGTTTCCTGAGAGCTGGCTTCAGTGGTCTACTGAAGAGGTCTGCTGGATGTTCCTCCCCACGCATTGCTCCAAGGTGCAGCTGGCGCTACTCCCTGAGCTTGTTCTAGCCCAAAGCGGAAGAGGTGCAAGAGCTTCCTCTCTGTTTTCCATCAATGGCCACCAGTGCCCCAACCCCTCTGATTTTTTTACCCTACCCACAGCTTCATCAACAGTCATTTTCTACACCACTCAGCTGCTTCCTGCTGAGACCTTAACAACACACCTGCCCAAAACTTGTGAAGGATGTATACATTGTTTCATACTCCTCTTTTCTCTCCTTACACGTGCTTGCAGAATTGGAATATGGCCACGTATTCTCTACAGGCAGGGATAAATTAAACGCTATGACTATTCTACCCAAAGTCAATGATGGAGCCATAACGATCCTTTCTGATGTGATCAAGTATCTGTATTTCACAAGCTCTTTTACCTCATTTGAGAACTGCAGTTTATTGTTATGACCAGTACCAGAAACTTCTATAAGCATAATAGTCTGTCTTAATAAAATATCTATTTGTATTATAGTAAGCTTAAAAAACATTGATCCTAACACATGTATACCATTTGATTACTCTTTGAAGGTATTTAAATTTTCTTTCATTTCACAATATTCCTAGAAACAAAATCCTGAGGTTACAAGGTGCCTTAAACATGAGGATGAAGATAGGAAACTCTCACACAAAATTTTGTCAGTAATTGGTGAAGGGAAACCAAACTTTTGCCATAATTGTTCTCAGATTATGAATTTACTTCTCACTATAAAAGCTCATTGTTTAATGTTTAGAAACGTGGAACATTTTAAATAAATATTAAATTTATCCACAGCTAGTCTTGCTACCAAGAAGTTACTATTAACATTTTGAGAGGTATTTTCTTATCTTGCCATACATGTAAAATGTATTTTTAAGACAGATTTTTAAGTGGTACTCTACATGGGTATTGTTTTTCAATTAGATATTGTATAATGGTCCTATTAGGGTGATATTAAAATTATTGAAATCTCTCCTTTTAAAGGCTGCATAGCATTCCTCATTATGGATCTAAGACAAATGTGTGTAACTATTAGTACAGCATTGCTTGTCTCTGTATAGCAGCAGTCTTCATCCTCTCTGGCACCAGGGAACTGGTTTTGTGGACAACAATTTTTCCATGAACCAGGGGTTGGGGGCGGGGGTGAGGATGGTTTCAGGATGATTCGAGTGCATTACATTTATTGTGTCATATATAATGAAATAATTATACACTCACCGTCATGTGGGATCAGTGGGAGCCCTGGATTTATTTTCCTGCAACTAGATAGTCCCATCTGGGAGTGACGGGAGGCAGTGACAGATCATCAGGCATTAGATTCTCAAAAGAAGACTGCAGCCTAGACCCCCCATGTGCATGGTTCACAGCAGGGTCTGCTCCTCCGTGAGAATCTAATGCAGCTGCTGCTTGGACAGGAGGCCGATGGGGAGCGGCTGTAAATACAGATGCAGTTTCTCTCATTCACCCACAGTTCACCTCCTGCTATGTGGGCCAGTTCCCAACAGGCCAGGGACTGGTACTGGTCCATGGTCTGAGGTTAAGGGCTCCTGTTTATAATAAAAGTACCTTAAATATCTTAATTTTTAACTCTAGTTCTTTAGAAATTAAATTTCAGAATATTTATTTACAATGTGTATCATAAACATTCCCCCAGTAAGGAACTAAAACCATCTACATAAAATAATATACACAGTGAGTTAAAACAAAGATAAAAATAGATAGGAATCCACATAATTGTTCTAAGAACCAAGACTGTGATTAGTGGTTGTTTAGATCCAAACTCACTTATTACATGGATTCTAGAAGATTGAACAATATAAACAGGCAATATTTTCAGCTTGGCCTTGCAGAAGATGTAGAATCTGTGATAAAACAAAAACAGACTCACCTTTAAGTCAAATCCACAGTTGTCATGTCTGTTAAAATGTCAGCATCTAGCTCTGCCAGGGTGACATTCAATGACAAGCCAGAGTAGCAGAGCTCAACTTCTTTCTAGGACTTCAAATCCCTGGGAACACTATGAATCCAGAAATATAAGCATAAATATAAGTAATGCTTGAATGCTAATTATAGTGACTGTATTTAATTCCTTTTGAAAATTTATGAACCCTTTAAAGTGCTAACATAAACTAATGTCTAATCACAGGTAAAATCTCCCTTTAACTCTATGCTGAACTTCCCATGAGTCAAAAAGAAGTGAATTAAGAATCCAGCGTTAGCCCATGCATCCATCCACTACCAAAGTTAATGGGTAAAATGGTCAGAAATGTTTGTTGGAAACAAAGCCACAAGGAAACCGTGGACACTAGAAGGCAGGTTGCAGTTGCTGCTGGCCTATCACTATCTGGACTATCAGGGCAGCCTCAGTAAGGCATTGCTGTCCCTGCTTCTTACCACCAACAGCTGGAAGAGGTGGTGATGGTAAGAGCTGGGCTCTGATTGCACGAAAGCATGATTTGGGTTTCCGAGTTGACAGGTGGAAACCTTTGATAAAAGGCTGTGCGTGAATACTACGGTGAACCCTGTTTGAGAAATGGCATGACTCATCCTAAGCACGTGTCATCACAGGATGCGGGGTACCTGAATGCCACCCTCTAGGCTTTGTCATTTCGGCCTAAAGATTTATTTCCATTTTATATGGTGAAACAATCTGGTATTCCTGGCATATTCTGCTGTGACTTTTATTTTATTTTTATTTTTTGACATGAAGTCTTACTCTGTCACCAGGCTAGAGTGCAGTGGCGTGATCTCAGCTTACTGCAACTTCCACCTCCCAGGTTCAAGCGATTTTACTGCCTCAGCCTTCCGAGTAGCTGAGATTACAGGCGCGTGCCACCACATCTAGCTAAGGTTTTGTATTTTTAGTAGAGAAGGGGTTTCACCGTGTTAGCCAGGATGATCTCAATCTCCTGACCTCGTGATCTGCCTGCCTCAGCCTCAGCCTCTCAAAGTGCTGGGATTACAGACATGAGCCACTGCACCTGGCCTGCTACTTTTATCTTAAAGCAAACTCTGAATTTTTTCAAAAATAGAAATTATGATGAAAATCTCATTTAGCAATAATAGAATTATGCTGCAATAGAGTGAGAACACTAGTCTGAGGAATTTATGCAAAGTAACTTTTAAGTGAATTCTGGCGTGCCTTTCCGTGTTCGTTCTACACCATATTCTACATTTCATCTCACTTTGCCACCCTCGTCAGTGGCAGGCGCCAAGCTGATGAAGACGAACTGCCCAACTCCACCAGTTGTAAAAATCAGGTTGAGATCTTCTTTCTCTAAATAGAGAGATTATAAAATAGGCTAATAAGAAATAACCACCTAGGAATAGAAAAAAAAAAAAAACACACAAAATTGCAACACTCTGCTATATACCTTACTGGAAATGTTGAGATGATATTCTTGTTAGACCTTAAGAAAGATTGTACAGGCCGGGCATGGGGGCTCACGCCTGTAATCCCAGCACTTTCGGAGGCTGAGGTGGGCAGATCACGAGGTAAGGAGATCCAGACCAACCTGGTCAATAGGGTGAAACTTCGTCTCTACTAAAAATACAAAAATTAGCTGGATGCAGTGGCAGGTGCCTGTAATCCCAGCTACTTGGGAGGCTGAAGCAGGAGAATAACTTGAATCAGGGAATCAGAGGTTGTAGTGAGCCGAAGTCACACGACTGCACTCCAGCCTGGCCACAGAGCAAGACTAAGTCTGAAAAAAAAAAAAAAAAAAAAAAAAAAAAAAAAAAAAAAAAAGAAGAAGAAAGGTTATGCCAAGGAATATAATTTCCCTAAGTCTGCTGCCTGATTCACTTACTCTGTCTGTGAAAACAGTGCTTGCGAAAACACTGGTGGCAGTTTCCTGAGAATATTGATTTATGCTTCATATCAATCCCTGGAGAGTGAAAGTGGCGCCATTAATTATGACTCAGGTAGGCCGAAGAAAATTTGGTAGGCAAACTGACTTTTACAAATCAGACATGAATTTTGTTGTCTTTCTGTTTTTTTCTTGACACTCTAGACAGCTCACAAATGCACATTTACGCACACACTTGCAATTTCAAATGTCTACACTGCCACACTGGCATTCTCGGATTACAAACTGGATTGTCAAAATTATCGCGTCAAGATGCAGAGCCAGATTCTGTAATCACGTGAGAAACCAAATTTACAGTTTGCTTTTTCTTATGTATGTTTTATATGTTATTTTCCTTTAAACATACACGTTCTTTCATTGCTCAGTTATCATATGAGCCAAGTTGAAACTTCACTAAAGTCATGTTTGTCAGAAAGAAAACTAAAGAAGTCCCAAAGTGTGACAGGGTTTCAGAAGCAGGTGGTCTTGCGAAGAATCATGTAGGTGAGCAGGCTCATGGGAGAAACTGCAAATTTGTTTTTGGAATAGAGACAGGCCTTTTCGCTTATAACCAGGGTCTTTCAATTTCATATATTTATTTAGTTGCTTCTTACGAAAGGCTTTATAATTCGACTTTTCCTCTTTATGTATATATTTAAGACACCATGAAGACGTTAAGCTACTGTAAAGAGCAAAGGAAAATATTAGATATGGAATTATCTCTCTTTTATTTTTATTTATTTGTTTACTATTTGTTTTAAATCACTCTCTGAATAAATTGCTATTGATGTTTAGTTGGGCAGAAATGTTCCAAGTGTCAAGGTTATGTGGCTATCTGTATTTCGCTAATCACTGCGATGGTAGGTAAGTCCATTTTCTCACTATTCAACTGTAGGAGCCGACCGTGTGATAAGCCAGAGCCTTGTAAAATCTCCTAAGAATGTAATTTTTTTTCAACTTCTTTGAGGAATATACTAGATGCTTCATCTAAGGGCATAAAAGAATAATTCACCTGATTGCTCAGGAAAGAGACATAAATGATGGAGTTCTCAAAGTCTAGTTAGGTCTGGATTTGTTTTCACTATTTCCACAAAGGACCACATTTTATAGAACGTAATCAGCACTTTTAGGATTGCTCTACTCATTATTCAGTTACAGTTTCAGAGCATGAAAATTTAGTAGCAGATTGAAATGCTGTGGTTTTCCAAATGTTATCTTTTATAAGTGGGACAAAATTACCTTTAATATTTAACAAATTAATAATAGCACCTATGTCCACAGTCCTAAGGAAAAATAATCTGTCACTAAAGATTGCTAAACCATGAAATTCAGAACAAGAAAACTGCTTATTGATAAAATTGGACTTAGGAGAAAAATAAAACAACTAATTTCCATTCATGTTTCTATTCTAACATTGAGAAGATCGAGCACTATCATGATCACCCAGTGATCGTTTCATATTTCTACTTCCTCTCAACTGAGTAATTCAAGTTTTATTCCTAAAGCATTCCACTGGCATGCATGATGAATGCGACAGCAAAGCTCCATTTGGAACCTATTGCCAGGTTTTAGCAATTATTTGTTATTTTTAAAGGTTTTCTTGGTTCTAAGGGGGTTTAAACGCAGAAAGATTCCATCTATTCATCACAAAATGTGAAAGCTAGCTCCTCAAAAGTCTAAAATACTCAACTATGGTTAGAAAAGCAAAAACAGGACAGATAGGGCCACTCCTTGAGAAACAGAATGACAGCTGACAAGTACACAATCCGCTTCCCCTAGACGCCCATTTCTTGTAAGAAAGCTTATAGTATTCAATGTAGGAATAGCAGTACCAAGAAAATTGTCTGAGGAAAAATCAAATACGTCGACCAATCTAAGACGACTTTCCCGAAAATGAGCTACAAGCAGTGTTTAAATTTTGTTTTGTTTTCTTGTTTTTTTTTCAAAGACACAATTGCAATCACAGATTTTTCTAAAGTATTTGAGAAGTCAGGAAGAAAGTAAAAAGGTCACATCAACAGAGACACAAAATATTGGCCCAGTTTCAAAAAGGAGAAAAACAAGGGACACAGAAATGTGCATAGTGGTGAGTTCAATATAAATGGGACAGAATTATAAAATAGAAAATGTCGGTTAGTCTACATTTCTTCAGAGGCATATCATTTACACCATATGGGTTAAGAAATAAACAATCAGTTAAACCTCATTTAAAGTCTTATTTCCAATGTGACAGATCACAGAAAAACCGTGGAAATAGTGATTTCAAAAACTGACTGAAAGCTGCTCCGAGGGCATTCTTGTTTATAGACGATGTTCATTATGAAGGAGTTGACTTTTAAGTGGTGATTCATGGATTTCCAACTGCCTCAAGGAGGGTCATGTGGGATTAATCACTTAGGATTCTTTTTTTGCCAGCAACGGAGACTGTGTCCAAAGGGGCTTTAGAATAAAGATGTTGAGAATTTGGCTCAAAAGTTTCACAGCAGGCCAGGTGCGGTGGCTTACACTTGTAATTTCCGCACTTTGGGAGGCCAAGGTGGGTGGATCATGAGGTCAGGAGTTCAAGATCAGCCTGGCCAACATGGTGAAACCCCATCTCTACTAAAAATACAAAAATTTGCCCGGCATAGTGGTAGGTACTTGTAATCTCAGCTACTCAGGAGGCTGTGGCAGGAGGATTGCTTGAACCAGGGAGGTGGAGGTTGCAGTGAGCTGAGATTATACTGTTGCACTCCAGCCTGGGTGACATAGGAAGACTGTCTGGAAAAAAAGAAAAAAAAGAAAAACAAGTTTTGCACTGTTATTCCACAGGACTGGAATGTAGAAGTCATAACACAAGTGGGCTGCACGTGTCCATTGCAAGGAATTACCTCCAGCTCTTTCTACACACTTGCCATCACCAGTTCATGATACAAAGTCCCAGAAGGATCTCATTGGCTGAGCTCGGATCACGTCACTGTCACCATGATCGTGTGGCAATTTCAGGATAGGAGGAGCACACAACTGGCCCCTTTTGTATTTGTCATCCCCCCATAGAGCCTACTTACCTTGGAAGATAGGAGTCATTTCTCACAAGACATTATGTTGATTCTAAGAAGAGCGTTGGATGTTTGTATCAAACTAGCAAGTATTCACTGAAAGTGGCCTATCACAGACACTGTTTGAAGAAGTCTTGGTAGACAAACAGTTAATGTGGAATTTTCCTGGAGTGTTGTTGTTTTTTTTTAATATAACATGGCAATTTGTCATGCCGTGATTATTTGATATCCTCAGTTAAGCAAAGTGATGTAGCACACAGACTCAGTTGTGTGTTTCAGGGAAACGGGCTCTGAAGTAGCACATGAAAAAGATGGATTTTATTCACAGGGCGACAGGGCACAAGCATTGCATGGGATTCAAGACCTTAGAAAGCACTGAACTCAGCAATGGAAGGAAAATCAAAGTTAAGCAGGGGAGAGAGGCTGGAAACAATAACATCAAATCTGGTCTCTAAAGAGACATCTTCACTAATCAGAATCGTGTCTAATGATATGATCGATATGGAACAATTCAGGGAGTGTTCTGTGACCAGGGTGCTAGTGAGAGGTGTCTGTGAGGAGCAGCTTCCTGCAGATGAGTGGACAAGGCCTGTGTGCATGGGCAAGAAGGTTTCTCCAGAGAGCCATGCAGCTGAGCTTGGACTGCAGAAGCGTCTCTTTCTATAATCACAGGAAGCAGTCATTCCACATTACACGGGCACTGGATAGTCCAAATACCATGTTTTAGGAGATATTTCAAGGGAAATATTATACTCTCAGGCACAGAAACCTGGCAGAAAGAATGTACAAAAAAAAAGACAGAAAGAAAAAAAGAAAGAAATAGACAATTGGTGGAGATAACTAGAATTATTGTCAATGGGAAAGAGAAGACCCCACTGCCAAGTTTTGTTCCCCCCCAACCCTAAGGCCTTGAAGTGTCACTGAGTAGAACATGCCCATTCATTCCTCCACCGTTCTGTGGCACCATCTTGGTTGTTAATCGACTGTCAGTGCATTTGTAGATTTGTTTTTAATCTCGTTATTCTGGTCCGTTAATCTATTTGTACCTGTACTAATATTATATCATTTGAAATATTCTACCCTCAGAATAATTCCTAGTATCATGTAGAAGTAGTTCCCCTGCTTTATTTTCAAAGTTGCCTCGACTATTTCTCATTTTTTTCATTTTCATGTAAGTTTTAAAATGAGCTTGGAAAATCACATTTCCACATCAACACAAAAATGCAAACCTATACACATAGTCTGCTGATATGTGTTTGACTGTTTTCCAATGTCTCATATAACTCATGTTCTATGCTTGCTTTGTTTTTGTTTATTTTATCTCTCAGTGTTTAAGTACAGATATTTAATGTTGATCTGTTTTTGAGTTCATTAATTCTATTTTCCTCTGTGTTTAGTCTTCTATTAAATCTACCCACTGAGTTCTTTTTCATATTTTAGTTATTATATTATCTATGATCTGAATATTGTGTATTTTCAACATTCCTATGTTAAAATCCTAACTCCTAAACGAAGGTATTAGGAGGTACAGCTTTGGGGAGAGTTATGAGGTTATGAGTGATCTAACTTCATAAAGGGTTAGTAACTCTATAAATTAGGCCCAAAGGAGCTTGTTCACCCCGCTACTACATGAAGACACAGCTACAAGGTGTCATCTAAGAGGAACGACCCCTTGCCAGACATTGACTCTGTTGGTGCCTTGATCTTGGACCTCTCAGCCTCCAAAATTATGAAAATAAATGCTTGTTGTTTACAAGACACTCAGTTTATGGTATTTTGTGATTGCAATGCAAATGGGCTAAGACAGTGTTGGAGAGTTCTAAAATGCCCATCTGACTCCTTTTGTATACTTTATTTTTTAACATTCTCCATGTTTTAATTCATTTTTCTTCTTTTCTCCATCATCTTTAACAGTGTATTTTGAAGTCCTTTTTCTAATTAATCTAATATCTGGATTATGTTGAGTCTGCTTCTATTGACTATTTGGTCTCTTCATGACCAAACACTTTTTTTCAGATTCTTTATGTAATGATTTCAGACTATGTGTAAGAATCCATGTATGAACCCTTGTTGATGCTAAAGTTTAGTTTGTGCTTTTTTGGTTGTGGTTGTGGTTTCCCGAAGGGAGCTTTAGATTTTAATTCTGTTGTTAGACTACCAGCAGGTCACCTTTGAAGCTTAGTTTCAGCTTAATGACAATAGGTCTATTTCCATCTTGCCTTTCCTCCTAAGACACAGGACTCTCAGTTGCGTTCAGTGCAGGGTTGCACTGCTGGGTCACAGCTGTCTTTCCTCTGAAGACGCAGCACTCAGAGTAGTGTACGGTGTCGGAATGCACTGCTGAGTCATGGCTGTCTTTCCTCTGCAGACACAGCACTCGGGGCTGCATACGGTGATGGAATGCACTGCTGGGTCATGGCTGTCTTTCCTCTCAGGGCACAGCACTCAGGGTTGTATACGGTGGTGGAATGCACTGCTGGGTCACGGCTGCCTTTCCTCTGAAGATTCAGCACTCGGGGTTGCATTTGGTGCAGGGCTGTTCTGCTGGGTCACAGCCTTCCTAAAGTCTCAACTCCATAACCCTTCCACTCTGGCCAGACACATCCTAATGTTTCTCCAGGACAGAGATGCCTCCCATTCGTGGTTCCCTGGCAGTTCCTTTGGAGTCTGGCCTGCACTTTGAGTTGGTCAAAGTTCCCCAAATTCTGTTTAAGAATGTCAATTGTAGCACCTGCTCTTCTGGTAGCCTCCACTGAGCCGTCACAGTCACCTTGGCATTCTTCATCTTTATTCCCTGTGGATGCCTCCCTGTAAGACCACTGCTCTCTGCTGGGGCTCTGTCTTCCGCACCAAGAGTTTGGAAGGTGCCCTCAGGGAGAATGCTGGTGAGAATGTGAGGCCCCTCCTGTGCTCCACTTCTCTGAAATCCTCGCAGTCCTGCACTGGTTATCATTTGATAACTGCTGACACTTGTCTTACAAAGTTTCTCTCATTTCATTTTATTTTGTGTTTATTGCCACAAGTAAATCTAATACAGATGTACCTGGAGGTCCATGCACTTATTTAGGTATTGAGAATATATCAGAGATGCAGAAGAGGGGTAGGGTATTAATAACTGCAACACTCAAATGGGGTGTGTGTGTGTGTGTTTACCTTTAGTCAGCACCCATAGTTTTAAAAATGGTAAATAACATAAATTAATAAAAAATATTCAAATGGCCAATGATCTCAGGAAAGAAGAAAGACTTTTTGTTTTCATTTTTTCTGATCAACTATCAGAGCTTAGAGAGATTACAAAGTCCATTGATGATGCGATTGAGGGATCAGCAGGGAATACCCATTTACAGTGTTTATATGTAGAAATTAGGGCAACCTTTTCGGAGGACTGTTAGATGAAATGTATCAGATTTTTTTTTAAATGTAAATACTGTTATCCAAGCAATTCAGTTTCTAGGAATTTCCATAAAAAGCTTATTAATCATGAGTTCAAGACCAGAGCTTATAAATATCATCTCACCGTTGTTTACATAGAAAAAAACATGAACATGGGCTAGTGATTTATTAGATGATGAAATGTACATCTTAAGGTCATTAAAAATTATTAAACATAGGAAAATGTCCATTTGTTAAGTGAAAATCTATAAAATAAATTATGATCTCAGTCTTGAGGTAGGAAATATGTATGAAAGAATAGTGGGTGATTTTATTTTATTTTTTTGTGTGCCTCCATTATTTCTATAATAAATATTAATGATTTCAAATTAGTAAAAATAAGATCATTTTTATCTTTAGAAACTTTCAAATATAAATAAAATAAAAATAAAAATATAAGTATGAAATTCTACATATTTTGACAGAGAAAATAAGAAATTTCTTTTAGGTTGATAGCAAATATCTTTCAAACTTGTCTTCCATCTGTTATCCTGTTGGTTAATTCTACTTTTGCTGCTATGGGAAGTGGCTGGGGATCATATTATTAATGCAAGTGTTCCTTGAGCCATTTCAATAATAATTGAACAAATTAATTTATTTTTTAATTTGATAAATTATTTTATATTAGTGTTTTAGGTTTGCAATATCATTTGTTATTCAGCTAAGCTTTTTATTAAATTTGCCAAATGTAAAATTTTTAAAGCTTGATGATATAAAATGTTTTAAAGTTTCATAGGTCTCTAAATGTTTTGTCCTATTGAAAACAAGTCATTTAAATCTGGCCCATTTTCACTCCTGATGGTATTTTTCTAATCCTTGCTTTCTGCTTAGGTATAAATTTAAACAGTAGCTTAAATTCAAGCCATGAAGGGTTGGGATAAATGCATATTTCACTGCATGATATATGAAAACAGCATGTGAGAATGGTCTACAGAAAGGAGTGTCTATACTTGAAAATTGACAGAAATTATTTGAGTTTGGGACGCACACATGGAGATTTTTCTTCTAAGGCCATTTTGATTAATCTAATCCACCACGACAAATTCACAATTCAATATGAGAGGTAAGGGTGCCTGAAGATGCCCTTTACTATCCCCCAAGGGGGAAAAATATGTCTAAGTAAGAGATGAAAACATGGCAAGCCTAAGTAGGTGATAAAGATCTGAACTGTGGCTGGCGTGATAATGCGGGAGTGACAGCTCTGGGAGAAGAGCAGGGTGCCCTGCATTTGCGCTGCTCGTGCAGGCAGGGACCGATGGAAACCGGCTTTCCACACTCACCATGCTTCCTCCAACATCGGCAAGGAAACAGAGGTTCTGCATGCTCTGATTATACCCCCAGATCAGTACCTGCAGAGATTTATTTACTAAGAGAAATTGTTTTTATCTAATAATTAAGCTCTTGGGTGTTCTTATACTATTCCCCTCAAAAGTATTTCAAGTTTCCAAAATGCAATTGTTTCAATTTGTGGAAGAAAAAGGAAAGAGAGAGTTAAAGAAGAGCATGCATTAAATCTAGATTCACTGAGCAAATATGAATTGTTTTTCTCTAATTTTCCAGTTGATTAAGTTTGATTGTCCTTGGGTCATCTTGAATAGTTATTTTCTCTGCTTGTTCTAAAGTCTCCTCAGTTTTTAACCACCCATCCAGCCATCCAGCCATCCACCCATCCACCCATCTACCCATTCACCCACCCATTCAGCCAGTCAGCCACCCAACCACCCACTCATCTACCCATCCAACTATTCACTCGTACACCCGTCCACTATCCACTGAACCAGCCAGCCAGCCAGCCACCCATGTACCCAAACATTCATCCACCCATCCACCCACCCACTTCACTATTCAGCCAGCTAGCCATCCAACCCTCTGATCCACCCCATCCAGCCATTCAGTCATCCATTCATCCACTATCCAGCCAACCATCCATCCTGTCAGCCAGCCGTCCACCCATCCACTCATTCATCCAGCCACCCATCCACCCACTCAATCCATCCATCAATCGAGCACCCTCTATGATCAGGTGTTAATCTGGGTGTGTACACATTAGTAAAGTCTTGGGCTTTGAGGTTTGTGAAGGTGCAGATAATTACACACATAAGTTCACGCATTGAGATCACAATAGCGATAAACATTATAAAAGAAACTGTGGGGCATTATGAAGTCATCATATAAAGGACATATAAAATATATAGAGAATCAGAGACCGGGTTAAGGTTGCTCTGGGGTGAACAGGCAAGTGATATCAAAGCTGGGCCCTGGAGTGCAGGAGGCAGAGCCTCCCAGACAGAAGAAACAGTGAGGGGTGCCCTATAGCTGAGAAGGCTAACATTCTTAGGGAACTAAAGGAAGGCAGCTCTGCTGAAGTTCGGGGCACAGAGAGTACCGATGCAGTGGAAAAGGATCACAGGTGCAGGGGAGTCGGGCTGGATCCCTTGGGTCTGATCCTCTTTGGAAAGTGAAAAGCAACTGAAGAGTGTAATGTATTGGAACAATGCCTTTGAATTTTAATTTCTGCAACATCTAAAAAATTAACCCTGCTTTCACAAAAAAAAAATATCCTGGAGGGAAACAAGGTCAATGTGAGAAGACGAGCTAGAAGAGAGAGGATGAGAAAGATGAGAGGATGGTGAGACAGAGCAGAGTCCCTAGAGCCTGAGGGTTGAGTCCCTTGTCACAGGGATCCAGGGAATGTCAGGGCAAAGAGACAGGGAGATTTCAAAGATGGCTTCCTGGGCCTGACCCGTGCAATTGCTTCTGGAGAAGGCTATTCAGAGAGACAGGCAAAGCTGGGGGCGGAGACAGGGAAATAGTTCAGTTCTGAACACGTGATGTTTGAAATGCTGAGAGAAAACATATCTAAGTCAAAGTGCATATGCAATATAGACAACAATCCTATAGTCAAAATAAAAAGTCTAGTTGGAGGGCACATGTAGTATTAAGTGACAACTTTTATTAAATATGCTTGGGTGTCTTACATTATAATAAATAATAAGGCTATTACTTTACCTCATTTGCCAAGAGGTAAAAAGTATGTATCAGATACATGGACTTCTATTGTTTCCTGGAAAAGTCAATTAGGATGAGCTTTTCCTAAAGCTTTAACTAAAATCAGTCTCTAAAGGACAGGAGGACCTCAAGAAGGCCTCAAGCGGACTGCAGAGCTCTCCCCTTGGGCACCTGCAGTCGGCTCTGAGTTCTGAGCTGGCATGGACCTCCCAACAGGCATCCAGCTTCCAGTCTCATTGTATCATCTGCATCCTCATAGATGTAGCTGAATTTCTTTGTATTTAGTTAACTATACTATTTATAAATGGAAAAAAAAACAAAAATGTCCATTTTTACTTGAAATCTCCCATTTGAAAAGTTCTAGTCGGTAAGTTACTAGTCTATACTGTTCACTTGGCACATAGCTTTGAGATCTGAGCTGATTTAATTAAAAACACTGATGCGGAGGCCCTAAAGCCATCAAAGACAACGTGATTCCACAAATCATGGCATGGGTTTTTTACAGGAAGTTTTTTTGTTTGTTTGTTTGTTTTTATTTCTTATATTTCTGAAACAAGTTGTTCCCCCCACCACCTCTGATGAACAGCTTTTCACTAAAGAAAGGTGGGATAGAGAAGGAGCATTGTTAATCACTGACTCCAGGCCAGGGCCAGGCATCAGTCATTCCTTTGCTGTGAGCTGTCCTGCAACAGGAATGGGTGGTGAGCAAGCAGGCAAGTACCCCACTCCTGGTATTTCTGCTAGAGGAAGACACTGGGAAAGTGATACGGTTTGGCTGTCACCCCACCCAAATCTCCCCTTGAATTGTAATAATCCCCACAGGTCAAGGGTGGGGCCAGATGGGTATTCATCACTGAATAATGGAGGTGGTTTTCCTCATATGGATCCTGTGGTAGTGAATAAGTCTCATGAGATCTGATGGTTTTATAAAGGGCAGTTCATCTCCACACGCTCTCTTGCCTACCGCCATGTAAGATGTGCCTCTGCTCTTCCCTCACCTTCCACCACGATCGAAGGCCTCCCCAGCCATGTGAAACTGAGTCCATTCAACCTCTTTTTCTCTATAAATTACCCAGTCTCAGGTATGTCTTTATTAGCGGTGTGAAAACAGACTAATACAGAGAGCAACAGACATGTGGGATGGGAGGCCGAGGGCTTCCTCATATGTTCTACGAACAAAAATAAAGCAGAGTTACAGGTTGAAAGTGGCGCAGTGGTGGCTAGTCGTGATGGTCAGGGCAGAAGACACAAGTGGGCAGGGTCCTGGGGAGCCCGGGGAACAAAGGCAGGGAAGGCTCCCGCAGCTGGAAGACTGGCATGATGTTGGAGACATGCTGGTGTGTGGCCACCTGAGGATCTTCTAGGAAAGTGGATGGAGAATGCCTTTATCAGGAATGCTGAGCTGAGCGGAGAATCAGATTATCAGAGGCTGGAAATAAAGGAAACAAACGTAGTGGATTCTGCACGTGGACAGTGAAGCCAATAAGAGGGAGGTCATTGCTGATTTAAAGGTAGTTCAAGGAGAACATGCAGAGTCTCAGCATTGTTAAAGAGAATACATGTGCTGAAAGAAGCTTAAGAAAATGAGAAGAAACTGTAGATTCCAACATAATAACCTCCACGAAAGAATACCAATTTCCACGTTTCCATCTCTGTTTTACCCATGAGAGTCAAGCTCTCACACTGAAAGGCTCACTATGGCTGGAGTTAGGCCCCAGCTGGGGTTCCCCAGAGTGGGAAGAGACTACCTCACTCTTTGGGAGCAGAACTCCCAGAAACTGACTATATTCTTCCTTGTATTCTCAATAATTTGAATAGTCTATATTTTTTTATGGGCGGGATGTCTCCTAATCATAAACTTTCATCTTAAAATCGTTAACCCAAATTTCCTTATTAAAAAATTAATCAGAATTCATTCCCCCCCATGTTATGTTAAGAAGAACAAAAACATATGAACAGAATTAGCAAACCCTATTTGTGAAAAAAATATTCTTTTTTACACAGTACAAAAAAAGTCTACGTAGCTTTATAGATAAGAAATTGTATACTTTGCATGCTTTGTTATAAGTATGTGTTTTACTTCCAGGGAGTTTTCTCCTGACTTTTTACTCAGCTTACTCAGTCCCACTCAGTCTTCAAGATTCATTTGTAGAGTTTCTTTTTCAGCCATGAAATGTATTTTAAGTATGTTCATTTTGAACAAAGCAGCCAAAGAAATTCTTCCTTGCTAAGCATGAGGTAATCAGATGTTTTCATACCCAGGCAAGTTAAAATACATAATTACAAATAGCATCTTTTCCTGTAGCAGAAATCCCCTCTAATCTTGTTTAAACCACGTTTGCGCCTCCAGCACATTCGGGGCTGTTTAGAAACCAGTGAAACAGTCAGTAACTTACTTGTTTCTCAAACAATGTGTAATTTAAAACACTGATCACATTGATTTTCTACTTTAAACAGAAGAAGAAACTTCACTGCTCATTTCGATATAATTGTGTAGTTACAGTGAACTCCCCACACCATGGCATTATAAACAGGATGGCATGTTTTAGTGCTATTGAAGAGCCAGAAACTTTCTTCACTTGCATCATTTATTTTGAATTTGAAGATGCTGATTTTTTATTGAAAACTTCTGCGAAATATTGAGAAACGCAGCAGGAAATTGCTCACGTGAAGAACGGGAAGGTGCTGACGCTCTGCGTGTACAATACTGTGGTGGCTATTCCCAACACCCGCACCACTTTAGATCTGATCGTTTTCAAAGGTGAACAGCCACGGCACATATGGCTACATGACGCGGAAAATTTGCACTTGAAAGAATCCGTCAGGACAATAACATTGACAATGTTTTTCCTTTAGTATCTGGACATGTTCTTAAAACTTGTAATTAACAGAAAGAATGCTAAACAGTAAGTTCATATTATTTAATCTATTTCATATATCATTGGTTCATGTTCTCATTTTAAGACTAGTAATGTCCTCATTAAAATAGAATGTGAGTTCTTCACAGAACCATCGAAGGATCAGTGATACGGACACTTGAGCTCTCAGTGTTGTAGTGACAACAGACAGAGCATTCTGGTTACGAGTAGATTAACTGCTCATGTTGGATAACACGGGTGTCTCACTTTTAGAGAAAACATTAAGCTTATTTCGTACCTTTAACAAGATGGTGCTGTTCTACTTTTAACAGTTTTTTTTTTTTAACCTGAAACAGCAAAATTAAAATTACCTTTAATCTCATGTTTAATAGATGCACAATTTTAAAACATTTGCTTACCCAAATGTAACAGCCCCTTGTGTGGCTTTCTGATCCTCTTCTTAAGCTAAATTATTTTTCACATTCTCTTTGAACAATGCTGTTGTCTCCAGGCCGACCTTTGAGGTCGCATGCTCTGGTTGCGTCCAGTATGTCACTCAAGGGAAATAAAGTGATGAGCAGGCCCTGCTGTTTTCAGCCCACAGCCACTCCCTCCCCCTCAAGTCTCTCTCTGAAATCTGAAACCCCTTTCATGCTCAGCGTTGTCTGCTGACTCTCATTTTCTTCCTAAAAAGTGTAGTGAGTACAGTTGTTTCGTCTATGAAAAATCATCATCGTAACGGCTTCATCATCATCGTCATCATCGTCATCATCACATCATCACAGTATTTATTGGGAGGTTACTAAGTCCCATGAAGGCACTAGGCATTTCACATGCAGTCTCTCTGTTACTCCTCACAATGACCCTGGAAGATTCTATTCTCTAGGTTATAAAGGAGGAAACAAGACTCAGAGAGGGTGAGTCACTTGTCTGAGTTCACAACTCCGGTAAATTCACAGCTAGCCTTTTTGAACCAGATTCACTCGACCCCATGGCCTCTATCTTCCTACCCTGATGTACTAAATCTCCCAAGGACACCTGTAATTTACGTGGGTGGGATGTGGCAACATAGGTCCGCACTTATAAAAATAGTCACCTTTTTTATGACACAGTTTTTTTTTGCCTAGTAGCCTCTCCTTAGGAGAACAGAGCTCCAAAATACACTCAGACTGTCAGTTCTCAGAGAGATGTGGAAAGCCAAGCTGAGACATCCCCTTAGAATTATGTCATGGTGAGTGGACAGTTCTCCCCTCAGTCACTTTTGCACTCTCCCTCAAGGAGCTAGAAGAGAACACTAGTGAACTTTAAGCCAGCTGTGAGCCCTGGAAAGTGTGCCAATGTCTCACCAGATTCTCAAAGATTCTGTAGCCAACAAAGGTCTCCAGGTTTTCCATGAGACTTGATGGCCACATTTACACAGCAGGACGGGCTGGCTGGAGCTAGTTACCTTGCTGAAGGTCCTTCCAACCAGGAGTGTGAGCTCATCATTTGAAGAAGCAGGTCTTTTCTGCCAACCTTCACCCCACACGTCCACTCCAGAGGCCGAACACAGTTTTCTGTCACTCTGGGCCCAACTCTGGGAGGCTGACAATCTGTTTTTTGTTGTAAGTTCCAGGTGCTTCCAGAACCTTTTCAGAGGCTCAGGGCAGCCTCAGTTGAGCTGAAAGTGGTTCTCTGCAGACTGCAGCCAGATGCCTGGATTAAAGGTATAGTCACTGCAGGAAAATGCAGCATTTACCCTTAGAACTGCTGGGAACGAACCAACCGGTCATTGCAGTCAGCTCTAGAAGGGGCTTGAGTCCTTAGTTGCAGAGCCAGCTCTGAGTGCCACTGCCCCATGGACAGGTACCTTCTCTGTGATTGCACGGTTGGCTTGGCTGACGCAAAAGTGACTACCCCATTCTAAAATGCTATGGTTTGCACAATTTTACCCAAAGCACAAAGAATGCTTTCCCATCAAAACTGTCTAAAGAGGACATTGACATGGATCTCTTTGCCCCTCCACTAGACAGGCCTGACTCTTAGACAGAGAAACAAGCAAGCCCAGGCACCATCACCGCTTTTCCTAATAGGCCTCGGGACTTTAAGATGTGTTCCCTGGCAATCCAGAAAAAGGGAGGAGCTTCTTGATTAGAGGCAGCTTTTGCCTTTAAAAAGATTTTTGTTTGCTTAGTTTGTTTTGCTTATTTTGCTTTCTTTTTGTTTTGAGGACATAAGAAGGAAGCTTCTGTTGTGGTTCCTCGTCTTCCCTACTCTCCCACCACCTCTGTCCCCTAGACCAGAAGTGTCTACACAGGCCCTGATGAGGACTGCAGCCATGCCCATCCTGCTCTGATTCTGCCACGCTCACGGCTGCTCAGCCAACACATCCTTCCAATTCTCCCATCCAAATGCCTGATGTCTCCTTTTTTAATTTTTTTTTGAGACACAGTCTTGCTCTGTTGCCAGGCTGGAGTGCAGTGGCATGATCTCAGTTCACTGCAACCTCCACCTTCCAGGTTCAAGTGATTCTCCTGCCTCAGCCTCCCCAGTAGCTGGGATTAAGGGCGCGTGTCACTGCCGGCTGATTTTCGTATACTTAGTAGAGACAGGGTTGCACCATGTTGGTCAGGATGGTCTCCATCTTCTGACCTCATGCTCCTCCCGCCTTGGCCTCTCCAAGTGCTGGGATTACAGGCGTAAACCACCGCACCCAGCTGATGCCTCTTATTTCTTTAAACCTGTGGCAGCTGCCTGCAGTAATGGCATTCGCTGCTCCATGGTACTGAAGCTCCTGAGTGAGGCTCCTCCAGTGACTCTGTTGGGCTCCCCATGCCTGGGAAGAGTGTCAGTACTGGGCCATGTGCCAGGACTGGGACACGTATGGTTGCGGGAACCCAGGCTCAGCCTCCGGTGCTCATTGGTGCCCTTTGGTGCTCTAGGTGAAACCTACAAGCAAAGGAAAGGGCCTGTCCATCTTCCTAAACATCCTCCCCTGTGACCTGCCCAAACCCCAGGTGCACTTCACGTTCCATTCACCTTCCTAGAAAATGCCTCTTTGTCTTGTGCCAGCTCTTGCCTCTCCAGGACCCTCTGTTGCTTCCCCTCCTCCGGTGGGTACCACCATCATCCTGTAGGGCTCTCTTGTTCCTTCACAGACGTTGACAGAGCTTCATCAACACTTGACAAAAATGATCCTCCTTTCCTCCGCATTGCAGAAGGATTACCAGCCAAGACCAGGTTTATGTGAGGAGTTCTTTAAAAAATAATACACACACACACACACACACACACACACACACACAGACATATATATATATATATATATATATATATATATATATATATATATACATTTTTTTTTGAAATAGGGTTTGACTCGATTACCCAGGCTGAAGTGCAGTGGAGCAATCTCAGTTCACTGCAACCTCTGTCTCCCCAGGCTCAAGCGATTTTCATGTCTCAGCCTTTAGAGTAGGTGCTACTATAGGTATGTTCCACCTTGCCCCGTTCATTTCTGTATTTTTAGTAGAGCAAGGTCTCACGGTGTTGCCCAGGATGGACTCCAACTCCCAGCTCAAGCGATCCTCTCTCCATGGCCCCACAAAGTGCTGGGATTACAACCACCAGGCCCAGCCTGTGCAAGTGGTTCTTAGCAGAGAATTTGGCGTGACATAAAGTGTCAGTTAAAGCTCGTTTTCATTCTTACTTTTGATATTGCTGTAATCACTGCTTTCTTTTTATTTTACATTGCTTTCCTTGGCTTCTTCTCATTGTTGCTGGTCTGTTACTGGAAGAAAAAAATAGCTTATCTCTGTTATTATAAGGTAATAACAGGAAAAGAAGCCAAATGCCACACACACTCTCTGGTTATGAGAAGAACGAACAGCATGTGAGTAAATTTAATAAAATGCACTCATGACCTAATCATCCTGGAGACGTGCTAATTTTAATTTCATATATTTTATGTTATTTAGGAGGAAGGACTGAAACCTAGCATTATTAACTCCAGTTGAGAAAGAAGAGAGTTGAATAGATACAATTTCATTGTTTATGATTCAATTGTATTTTTATGCTAAAGTCAGCTAGATGGGAAAATGACTGTATCTTTAGCCTCAGGAATAATGTGACTACAATCAAACCAGCCATGAAAGAGCTAATTGTGATTGGGACTTTTAAAGTAATGTTAAAAACCCAAGAGGTCAAAGTTGAATTTAGCATCACTGAAGAAAGCTTGAAAAAAAAGTGAGGCCACAAATGGTCAGTATTTTATTTCATTCCTGTATTCTGCACATCTATACAAAAAACCATAGAGGAATTTTACATTATAGATCAAAAATGCATGTTTCTTAAAAACCGTATATTCAAGAGCACACAGATGAGACAGAAGCAGGTGACCCTCAGCCTTGCTTCCTTTCTCCTTCAGTTGACCTTGGAGCCACGAGCCCAAGGGGACCCAGAGCCTGTACAGAGACTCTCCGCTGGCTGGGTAAATGAGATTACTGGTGCTGCTGTCAGTGGCAGACAGCGCTCACTGTGTTCCACTGCTGTGTGCTGGAGCTGACGTGAAGTCATCGTGATGGTTTTGGAATCCAGATAAATACAATTGGAAGTGATGATTCCATTTTAAGGAAGAAATATTCAAAATAGGAATTCACGGCAGGTGAAGGGCAGTGTATGGTTACTGTAGAGGGTGGGCAAGGGAAGTCCGGGGGATGAGCAGGACTTGCCGAGTTGACTGTGATTTGTAATCAGTATTAACCATATCATACACAGGGAGGCACTACTGGCAGAAAGAAAGAGTTAGAGCTGGGCTCTTTTATCTAAGGAAGGTCATCATAAGAGGGGTGAAATGATGGAAAAAATTGATGGCAGGTAGTTGGCTCCACAATGGAGAAAAATATCTCTATTGTGATGATGAATTCTCTCCAGCGATCTTGCAAAAGTACTGGCTGCTGTTGTAAATTTGCTTGAGAACAAGGAGAGGAAGTTTAAATGAGATTTCTAGTGATTTCTGGCCTCACCAAGGGCTGGAAAATGACAATTATTCAGTGTAAGAGATTTTCATCTGGTTGGATGGCCTGGCAGGCTAATGCAACCATGGGGCACAGCCCTGTCCCAGAAAGTGCCCATCCTAAATGCCACTGATCATGCTCACACATATGTTCCCATGTCAAGCAATGAAGGGCTCCAAGGACTGATCCTGATTTCAGATGAGGGTAAGAAAGGACAAAATGGCATTCAGACTCCTGAAGGAGGTTTCAAGTAGACAGATGTAAGTGATTTCACCAAGTAAAATTCCCACAGAAACCCTAAAAGTGTCTCAGTGTTTCCTGGAGTTTGCTTTTCCTTTTTAGTGGTACCTGTAGATTTCCTTTTGATTGCATTTTGAAGCCCTGTAGTGTAGCTAAGATGCAGAACTTCCAGCTCCTGATATGCACAGAGGCATCTTGAACACCACAGCTGGGTGGCTGGGCACAAGGAGTGTGGAGCAGTGACCTGCTTTCCATACACAGCACTGCAGACTGGGCACAAGGCCAGCCACGGGCCCACAGCTGAGATGGCAACACACCCTAAGGTCCTCATTGCAAATACATGCACATGGATGCAACATGTTCCTCAGATACAATGTGGACATAGTCACTGGGATGACTATTTTCTTATCTCTGAAATCCTGTGCTGCTAATGCAGACAATTTTTCTCAAAACCAATGTTAGGAAGGAAATTATCTCTTAAAAGGCCAATTGGTAAAGAGATATTGGTAGCCCTTTTCTTGGGTATGACTTTTACAAACATCAAGTTCCTGAAAGCACTGCAAATAGAGGTAGAGATGTGGATGTGAGTGTCAATGTGAGCGTGGATGTGGATGTGAGTGTGGATGTGAGTGTGGGTATGTTTGTGAGTGTGGATGTAAGTGTCAATGTGAGTATGGATGTGGATGTGAGTGTGGATGTATTTGTGAGTGTGGATGTGTCAATATGAGTATGGATGTGGATGTGAGTGTGGATGTGTTTGAGAGTGTGGATGTGAGTGTAGATGTGAGTGTGGGTATGTTTGTGAGTGTGGATGTGTGTGTCAATGTGAGTATGGATGTGGATATGAATGTGGATATGGATGTGGATGTGAGTGTCAATGTGAGTGTGGATGTGGATGTGGATATGGATGTGAGTGTGGATGTGAGTGTGGGTATGTTTGTGAGTGTGGATGTGTGTGTCAATGTGAGTATGGATGTGGATGTGAGTGTGGATGTGTTTGTGAGTGTGGATGTGAATGTGAGTGTGGATATAGATGTGAGTGTGGATGTGTTTGTGAGTGTGGATGTAAGTGCCAATGTGGGTGTGGATGTGGATGTGAATGTGGATGTGAGAGTGTCAATGTGAGTGTGGACATGGATATGTGGATATGGAAGTAAGTGTGGATATGGGTGTGTCAACGTAAGTGTGGATGTGGATGTGGATATGGATGTGAGTGTGGATGTGGGTGTGAGTGTAGATGTGGATGTGGATATGAGTGTAAATTTAGATGTGTGTATGGATGTGGATGTGGATTTGAATGTGGGTATAGATGTGGATATTGCTGTGGGTGTGAGTGTAAATTTGGATGTGTGTATGGATGTGGATGTGGATTTGAATATGGGTATAGATGTAGATGTGGATGTGGATGTGATTTTGGATATGGATGTGGATGTGAATGTGGATGTGAGTGTAAATTTGGATGTGGGTATGGATGTGGATGTGGATTTGGATGTGGGTATGGATGTGGATGTGGATTTGAATGTGGATATAGATGTGGATGTGAATATGAGTGTGGATTTGGGTATGGTTGGGGATATGGATGTGAGTGTGGATATACAGATACTGATTTGATTTAGATAATAGTAATAAAGATATTGATATAGATAGGTATAGACATTGATACATATAAATAGATATAAATAGATACAGACATGGGTATTGTTATAAATATACTGATATATGCATACAGATATAGAGTGTAATTCAATTCAACAAAAATTTCATATGTATACAGCTATAAATAGAGTTTGTAATTCAATTCAACAAAACTTTCACTGAACTTTAACTATATATAAAGCAGGATACTAAAGACCATAATTGAAGGAAAAGTCCAGCTTAGCCCTCCGTCTCATGCTGTTTGCAATCTCATGAAGGAAACTTGGCAGGGAAGGGAGAGAAACCATTTTAGTTATTAATATAATAACTATGATTACTGGACGATCATCCATCTTGACGACAAAATCTATGTCCTAGAAAAGCACATTTCTAGACAATGTCTGCCAAATCTTGCCTATGCGTCCAGCCACAGGAGAGCTTCAGCCAGGATGTTGAAGTATTTCTCACTGGGACTTTATCATATCCCTTTCATGTCAATATCAGGGCACAGCAGTCCCAGCGAACTGACAGGTGGGGTCATTCGATCTCAGTTCCTAGACATGGAAACAAACGGCAGGTTGGGATGGAGGACACCATTGGCCAGGAGCCCCTCAGTCTCTTCCCTGGACACTGAGGTTCTTCCCTTTGGGATGCTCAGTCCTAGGTCTCCTTCCCCAGCCACTGTCCTCCAGAATCAGACCTTTCGATGCCTGGCTTGACATCACTCGCCTGTTTCCAGATAGGATTGTTATGTAGTTTGTAGTGAAGCATAATGTTTACACAGATTCATGGGGGGTGCACAAGCTGTTTTGATAGATGGGTGGAATGCACGGTGATGAAGTCAGAGCATTTAGGGTGCCCATCACCTCCAGCATTTATCTTTTACTTGTGCTGGGAGCATTTCAAATATTTTCTTCTAGCAATTTAGGAATATACAATACATCGTTGCTAAGTGTATTGCCACCCTGCTGTACTGTGGAACATCAGACCTCATTCCCTCTATCTGATGGCATGTTTGTTCTCATTGACCAACCCCTCCCCACACACCCACACCCTTCTCAGCTGACCCACTGGGGTCTGTTATTTTACTCTCCACCTCCATGAGATGACCTTTTGGGGTGTGCACATTTGAGTTAGAACACACGACCTTTGTCTTTCTGTACCTTGTGCTTTTGATGTTTGAACATAATAATGCTTCGTTTAGGAGAAAGGGATGGATATCTGTCCTGCCACAGGGAGGGTGCTGTGGACATCACAGCTCCAGGTTCTGATCCCAGGCAAGACAGAAAGTGAAATCTTCACCGACAGTTATGCCAGGGAAGACCCCACTCACACTCGAATGAATGCCGGGGTATCCCTTTCCATCAGTCTTTATAGAAGTGCATCAAAAAAGCATGACGTGGCTGAAACGTGAGTGGATTAGAAGTGTTTGGGTCATGCTAATAGTGCTTTTTATCCAGTAAGGAAAATTCTGTTCACAAAAGAAATTGCCTGTGTGTGAGGAAAAGTTTTACAAAGCAGGAAATCAGAGCTATGGTAAAGAACAGTTTCTGGAATGCTAGATATTTATCTTCTTGGTAACATTTGGTAACTTATGCATAACTGGGCATGCCTGTGAAAACACACACACACGCGCATGTGCATGGCAGTGCCAGCCCACACTACAGTCCCCAGCCTCCCCATGCAGTGTCTTTGAAATGCTTTTCTATAAAACCATTCAACCACCCTTTGAAGTCAGGATTATCATGAAATGATAGACACAGAACCTGAAACTCAGAAATATTAACAGCCAGCAACTTGCCGGGGCCACTGAGGGTGTGAGTATCAGAATTAGGACTTCAAATCCAATTTTGACAAGTTCTGACCCACAGGCTCTTAAGCACCACTGTGTTGGCTCTTCAGTGTAATGAGGTTGAGAGTTTCACAAAAATAAATTGTTCTCTTTTTATCTCTCCTCATGCCAGATCTACCCATTACTCGAGTAGCTAAGTGAGACCCTAAGCAGTGCCCTGCCAGCAGCACGCCACAGGCTTCCACAGTCACCTCCACCCACTGCAATGCTCCAGCGAAGTTTCCCTTTCATGGATGCAAAGGAAATGGGGAGAGTCTCAGAAACGATGGCTAAACTGAGGGTACACAAGCGCGTTATTTAGAAAAGAGTTTTACCAATAAGCCTGCCCATCGTCTAGTCCCCAAAGGATGGAAAATAAGAGGCGTACCTAAGTATTTCTCATGCTTTACTGCAACACCCTCGATAAATTTTATGCATCTTAGAAACCCAGAAAGTTATCTTTGAAAGTTCACTTAAAGCTATCTTTGGAGCTCTTCATCAAAAGAAATGGAGACCGGAGCTTAGCGACGACTTTAACTTCCATCTGTTCCGTGATGCTGTAGCAATCTCAGCCTGCAATTGGCATGGAGCATGGCAAACATTACTCTACAATGCCCTTTATGCAACATCAATGTGCTCGCAATCCAATAATGAAGTGCCACAGAGCATCTGTTTGTATTCCCATGCAGCGTAAGGACTGGGTTTCTAAGGAAGGACTTGCCCGCATCTGGTTGAAATGAACTGTGTAATTTTAGTATCTTTCAGATTTTTATTTTGCCAAAAGAAACACCCATTTTTATTGAATGATTATTTATTTTTTTAGCCCTAGACTTAATGGAAATGGTGACTCCAAGTAGCAAATGTGTATTCAGGCCTCATGCATATTTTAGGAGCTAGCCATAGGAACCCCAGAACTAACAAGGCGCATATAGCACCCCCGTTTCCATCTAACACAAGCAGCAAGTGAACTCAGCTTCCTTTGGCCATTTGAGGGAAGACCGTCACAACACTGTGGATGTTTGCTTTTTAGAGTCTTTCTTATTTTACGTTTTTCTTTTTAATGTCAGAAACATAAAATCATGCAAGAGGCTTTCTATACGTCTCCAGCCTTCTCAGTCCACCTAAAGGATGGCTGTCTAGCAAAGAGGAGAATCCTGACTTTGGTGGAAAGTCACAGCCAAGTGCAGGTGAGGTCCATTCACTGGGACCCTTCCCTTTCTGCAGTAGAAAAGAAAGAGACACCCGCCTTGCCTGGGCTGCCCTTCCTGTCCTCCCGGCCTGGGCTCCACCTGCAGCTGGAAGGCATGACACTCGTGCCAGGGACCATGACACCATCGCCCCGCCAGGGTGTCTCAGTCTCCGTGTGCATCATGTGTCTCACTCTAGGCACAACTGTTTCGCCGAAACGTAGACAAGGGTGGTCGAGGTGGCCAGTCTTTCCCTAGAAGTCCAGGTGGAGATGGCCTGCAGTTCCCTCCACAACTGCTCTGCAGAAACAACCCTGACGTTCCAGAAAAGCAACACAAACTGAAAGGGATGCCAGGCAGACCAGGGGCAGGTCCTGGAGTGGCCTCCAGCTGACCTGTGATGGTCAGACTCCTCTTGCCCGGTGGGCGTGTTCACAGCAGAGTCTCGCGCTCTGCTGCGTAGCTGCTCTTTCCATCCAGGAGCCCGGCACGTTGGCCATCATTAATTCCCATTTTTCTATGACCAGCCTCAGATTCCACAGCAACAGCTGCCTAGCCTGGGCCCTCCCACCTGCACTACCTGGAGCTATGGCCAGGAGCACACCCACCCCTTCGCAGATCAAGGCAGGAGAGAGCACGAAAGCATGTAGGCATGTGTTCACAATTATCGAAGGGGGGAGTTCCTGAGATTCCATATTCATTAAACCTTCCTAGACACTTAGACAGGTGACAGCTTCTCCAAAGGAAATAAAGATGAATCTTTGCTTCAAATGTATTTTTAGCTGGAGGCAACATCTTGCGATAAATACGTCTTTACTGACCTTCGAACTGAGGGCGAGCATGGTGATATTCCAATGGACTGGTGTGAGTTCCAAGGGTGTAATTGGGACCTCTCGCGGGGGCCCATGCGGGTAACCCCAGCACTCTAAGAGACTGAGATGGAAGCATTGCTTGAGCCCAGGAGTTTGAGACCAGCCTGGGCAACATAGCAAGACCCACCCCTAAAATATTTCTTAGAAAATAATCCGGGTGTGGTGGCAGGCACCCGTAGTCCCAGCTAACCAGAAAGCTGAGGTGGAAGGATTGCTTTAGCACAGAATTTTGATATTGCAGTGAGCTATTATTCCATTACTGCACTCCAGCCTGGGTGACAGAGTGAGACTCTGTCTCTAAAAAAATTAAAAACAAAAATACAAAAGTATAATTGCATCTTGCTTGTTGCATGGTTTATATATCATGTGAGAAGCTTTCTTGCTTGTATGCTAACATGACAAAATAAATAAGATGACCTCATATTTCACCAGTGATAAAAGTGAAACTCAGCTCCCAGAGAAGCAATGGTAGAGAAAAGATTCAAGTTCTGGACTATCAAATTCTAATTTCATACTCTTATTTTTATATTTCAAACAAAATGATTCTTTTGGTTGGTTCAGATTAGCCCCATCCTACATGGGCGCCAAGTATGGATACCAAACGGTGATTTCTCTTCTCCTCTTCTTGTGCTGTTTGTGATGATTTTAAAACACACAGCTCTGCACTTGCCCTAGAATGACTGTTTGTATTAGTAAACACCAACAGATCGTATTTTCAATATTCTCAAATTTTGTTGTAGAACAATACTCTTACTGAAAAAATGGTTTATCTCGGGAGTAAAGACTTCTCTACAGACTTGCATTAAGGCCACTGCCCTAACTTTGGCCAAAACTCTCATTGCTATACCACATTTGAAGCTTCAGGAATTGCTGACAGTTTTGAGTAGCTGACACCTGGAAAAGGGGCCACTGCAGCGAGACTGGGGGGCGGCCCAGCCGGCTGCTGCGGTCCCTGCCTGCTGGCCAGAGTTCCTCCTCCAAAGGTGCCGTGGAACTCCACCACAGAAATGGTGGCTCCCATGCCTCTCACAAGCCATGGCTGAGGTCTCCATAAGCAGACACGAGAGACGTGTCAAAGGCTTATATTTAAAATGTGTGTCCAGTACCTTCTCTGTGAATCACCAGGAGCAAAGAGGGGTAAATGTGATCACTTTCAGTAGCCAGCTTTGGGCGAGCTCATAACGGGAATCTGTTCTTTGAAAGCCCAGAGCGTTAGCTTTAAAAAGATGTGCTCAGAGAGCCACGAGCTAATGAATTTCATCAGGGCAAATCTAGCAGCTCGAGTTTACCTGACCAGTTTCCAAAGGCATCTGCCCCCATCCTAGGCAAGCAGGGTCTATCTGGCGGCCATCACGGCAGGGACCTGCAGCTGAAGAATGAAATGGAAACAGAACTTCTCGGCTGTGCACACTCCATCCTGCCAGACACCACAGCTATTTTAAGACCATTTGCCAAGCCTCTTAAGAAAACTTCCATGCAGGGGGAACGGGGGTGCCAATAAAGTTGTAAGGCAAAGGCCAATTTTTCTTCATTTGATAGCTCTGAGCCTTCACAGGGCCCCACAAGCAGGCAGCGAGCGGGCAGAAAAGGGCAAGATGACTTGACTTTTTGTTCTTCGAATCGACTCCCTGGCAGTGAAATAGCTCCCCAAAGCCATTCCTGGTATGTGCGTAAATTCTCTGTAAACGGAGGAAAATTTCTCAATTAGGAAACTTTACCAGGAAGCCTTCAGAAGGAAGGGGATAGCAGGCAGGCACTGCCTACCCCAGAAAGGTTGCTGCTGGCCCCGAGGGGCTGGCCCAGCCTCGTTCTTTGACTAAAGAATGATCTAGACCTGAGCATAAAACCAGGGATTCTCTTGGAAACAAGGTCACTCGACCATGGCTGTGCCACCAGGAAGTCATCCTAACAACAGCAGCTGAGCTTCCTGGCATTCCAGAGTGAACCCAGTCACTTTCTTTCATTTAAAGAGCATAGGAAGAAATGTCCTGGACCCTAACAATGCAGTAGAGGATAAACTTTTGCCTCCTACTTGCAGTTTTGTCTCAAATGAGAACAAGTTGATATAAACTGAAGACGCCACATTTTTCCCCAGGAAACACAGCTTTGCTATCAGTCACCCACCCAGCAAATGCTTCATTGCGAAGTTCCCTTATCAAGATTCCATGCCATAGACAGAGCTATTTTGAAAGTCAATGTCTCGCTCTTTTTGAAAGCTTCACTCGCTGTGTGTTTTTAGATGCAAGCTTCAAACTGTCAGAGTTTTGTTGCTGTTGATAAAGCCGGCCTGGGATTGATGCCCAGAGGGTGGTCTGACTTGAAATTATGACACAAAACTTGAATTAAATTAATTCTCTTGGTAGCTCAGGAAAAAAGGCAAAGAAGACACACTCTCTGAGCTGCACAAATAGATAATCCATAATTGTTATTGGTCAGTGAATGTCTTGCTTTCCCAGCTTTAATGGTATTTCTTACACACTTCGTATTTGCCAAGATAATATTTCTGCCGACATTTGAATCTAGTGGCCTCCAGGAGACTTGGCCAGCAGCATACTTCATGCTCTGAGTGCTGGCTGGGCGTTTGTGTGAATATAGACATCAGAAATGAAAACAACTGGCTTTTCTTTAACAACATTAAATATTTACACCCTAAACCTCCATTAGCTTTCTGTCCATTTTGAAAGGCAATTTCCAATAGGAATGTTCCTATTACACTTTAGCTACTTCGGACCCTACAAAACGGTCTCATACCTTCTCAATAAATACTGTGGTCACATAAAAGATCTCAGACACTCTAAGCACTGTGTGAAATTAACCAGGTGCAGAATGTTTTTGGGGGGTGACTAAAGGGTTCTGGAATTAGACAGTTGTGTTCCTTACACAAGTTTGTGAATGTACTAAGCCCACCGGATTGCACACCTGAACACAGTGTGTTTTATGACATCTGAATTATATCTCAATGAAAATAAAATTAACCCTTGAGACCAACATGTTCACCTTTGAAATCTACCATCTATTTCACGTGGGGCTTCAAGTAGCACTTTCTTAAACAGGGTATTTTTCCTTAAATATTCCTGTGGTTTCATCTAAAATTTCTGCTCATTTGAGCAATGAGCTTGGGTTTCTCTAGCTGTGGGGCGTCACTTGTCAAGACATTTTTTTTTAGATTGGTAGCCTTTTATTGGAATAAATCAGAATAAAAACTGCAGTGTATGTGCTACGTAGCAAGTGCAGGTATCCCTCGCCGAGTGAGGCTTGCTCCAGCTCGCTGTCTGGGCATGTGAACCAGGCTGTGGTGCAGACCCCACAGTTAGCTGTGGTTCCCCATTCAGACTCTGAAAGGTGCTGCCTAAGTCTCCCAGGCAGGGAGCTGTGTCCAGGCGTCAGGTTTTGCTGGTGCTGCTTCTGGACATTTCAGGAGGTTAGAAGGGTCACACTCCAAAGCCACTAATGTCTGAAGTGCTTGGAGGGGCCGATATGCAGGAGATTTAAACATTAAAAAGTATCTAAAAGTAGAACTATCATTTCATCTAGCAATCCCACTGCTGAGTACTGACCCAGAGGAAAAGAAGTCATTATTTGAAAAAGATTCTTGCACACACATGTTTAGAGCAGCACAATTTAAAATTGCAAAATCGTGGAACCAACCGAAATGCCCCACAATCAATGAGTGGATAAAGAAACTATTTTATATAAATGTGTGTGTGTGTGTGTGTGTGTATATATGTATATATACATACATATATATATATACATACATATATATACATACATATATATATACATATATATATACATACATATATATATATACATACATATATATATATATATATATATATATATATATATATATATATCTCCGTGGTTTTATGCTCAGGTCTAGATCATATATATATGATGGAATACTATGCATCCATAAAAAGAATAAGTTAACAGCATTTTCAGTGACCTGGATGAAACTGGAGACTATTATTCTGAGTGAAGTAACTCAGGAATGGAAAAACCAGACATTGTATGTTCTCACTGATGTGTGGGAGCTAAGCTATGAGGACACAGAGGCATAAGAATGATACAATGGACTTCGGAGACTTGAGGGGAAGAACGGGAAGGAGTCAAGGAATAAAAGACTCCAGATAAGGTGCAGTGTAAGCGTTGCACAGTGGCGGTATCGTAGCCAATGAGGTTTATCCGAGGCGCAATGATTGCTAAGTGAAAACTTTTCCCAATGCCCCGCCGTGACGACCTGCAATACAGTTGACACTGGCTATTTTTGACAGTCTCTACGAAGGCTGATAAATAAATAAATAAATAAATAAATAGGGTGCGGTGTATACTGCTCAGGAGATGGGCGCGCCAGATCTTAAGGATCACCGCTAAAGAATTTCCTCATGTAACCAAACACCACCTGTACCCCAACAACTTATGGAAAAATAAAATAAAATAAATATAAGTAAGTAAATGCAAGCTACACCCGCTTTGAGATTCAGTGGCTCACTTACCCTGTCTGTGTCTGGGGGTCCCCAAGTGGAGAGCGTTGCTTGCACAGGCTTTTTAATTTCTGGGGAAATTAAAGTATACGAATGTGTATGTGTATGTATATACCTATGTAACATGTGCAGACCTTGCAGGATTGTTACATAGATATACACATATACACATGCCACGGTTGTTTGCTGCCTCCATCCCCCCATCACATACATTAGGTATTTCTCCCAATGTTATCCCTCCCCAATCTCCCGTCCCTGATATCCCTCCCCTAGCACCTCACTCCCCAACAGACCCCATGTGTGATGTTCCCCTCCCTGTGTCCATGTGTTCTCATTGTTCAACACCCACCTATGAGTGACAACTTGTGATGTTTGGTTTTCTGTTCTTGTATCAGTTTGCTGAGAATGATGGTTTCCAGATTCATAGATATCCCTGTCAAGGAAATGAACTCATCCTTTTTTATGACTGCATAGTATTCCATGGTGTATATGTGCCACATTTTCTTTATTCAGTCTATCATTGATGAGCATTTGGGTTGGTTTCAGGTCTTTGCTATTGTAAACAGTGCCACAATGAATATACATGTGCATGTGTCTTTATAATAGAAGGATTTATAATCCTTCAGGTATATACCCAGTAAAGGTATTGCTGGGTCAAATGAAATTTTTATTTCTAGATCCTTGAGGAAATGCCACACTGTCTTCCACAATGGCTGAACTAATTTACACTCCCACCAACAGAGTAAAAGTGTCCCTGTTTCTCCACATCCCCTCCAGCATCTGTTGTCTCCAGATTTTTTAATGACTGCTATTCTAACTGGCCTGAGATGGTATCTCAATGTAGTTTTAATCTACATGTCTCTAATGACCAGTGATGATGAGCATTTTTCCTGTTTGTTGGCTGCATAAATGTCTTCTTTTGAAAACTGTTTGTTCATATGCTTCACCCACTTTTTGATGGGGTTGCTTGTTTTTTTTTCTTGTAAATTTGTTTTAGTTTTTTGCAGATTCTGGATATTAGCCCTTTGTCAGATGGGTGGATTGCAAAAATTTTTTCCCCATTCTGTTGGTTGGCAGTTTACTCTAACGTTTGTTTCTTTTGATGCATGGAAGCTCGTAAGTTTGATTAGATCCCATTTGTCTGTTTTGGCTTTTGTTGTCATTGTTTTTGGTGTTTTATTCATGAAGACCTTACCCATTCCTATGTCCTGAATGGTAGGAACAAACTCCCATTCACAATTGCTACAAAGAGAATAAAATACCTAGGAATACAACTAACAAGGGATGTAAAGGACCTCTTCAAGGAGACATACAAACCACTGTGCAAGGATATAAGAGAGGACACAAACAGATGGAAAAACATTCCATGCTCATGGTTAGGAAGAATCAATATCATGAAAGTGGCCATACTGCCCAAAGTAATTTATAGATTCAATGCTATCCCCATCAAGCTACCATTGACCTTCTTCACAGAATTGGAAATATCCACCTTAAACCTCATATGGAACCAAAAAAGAGCCCGCATAGTCAATAAAATCCTAAGCAAAAAGAACAAAGCTGGAGGCATTATACTACCTGACTTCAAACTATACTACAAGCTACAGTAATCAAAACGGCATGGTACTGGTACCAAAACAGACATATAGACCAATGGAACAGAACAGAGGCCTTGGAAGTAATGCCACACAGCTACAACCATCTTATCTTTGACAAACCTCACAAAAACAAGCAATGCGGAAAGGATTCCCTGTTGAATAAATGGTGTTGGGAAAACCGGCTAGCCATGTGCAGGAAGATGAAACTGGACCCCTTCCTTACACCTGATACAGAAATTATCTCCAGATGGATTAAAGATTTAAACCTAAGAACTAACACCATAAAAACCCTAGAATATCAGTACATTTTAAAGTCAAGTGTCTTCTGTGAACAAAAACCTTCCTGCATGTCTGAGGTTTATCAGGTCAAAATTTTATCTTCTTCACAACTATATGCCTCTGGATCTGCTGCCCCCAAAATGCACCTTCATCTCTTCTTTTTAGGAGCTTCTCTCTGTTTCTGGCTCCATGTCAAGGTAAAACTATTCAGTTTTGACTGTTGGGAATGTGTCAGTCTATCCCACCGTTTGGGTTATACCCCAATTCATGCTAAGCTGCCCTGTGGTCTTTGGGGCGCACTTGCTCCACGGCCCCTGTGCAGCCCCCACATGTCTGTTATGTATCACGCTTCGTGTCCTCCACACACTCTGTCCTAGAGTCCGCAGCCTTCTGTGGTGTGAAGCATCCTGTGAACCTCAGCTGACCTGTGGGGTGGAGGTAAGGTAGCCCAGCAGACTGGGCACATCATGGCCACAGAATTCCCATTGCATGAGGCCCAGAGGAGTGTCTTTCAAGAATGAGAGGTCGGCAGGTCAGCCTGAGCGAATGGCAAGCTGGACACCCTGGGGCCTCTCACTCTTGTGCTAGCCTCTCCTAACTGGGAAAGCATCAGGGCAATGGTGAACGAGGCCCCCACTCTGAAGCGAGAAGCGAGCAGCCGCCTGTCCTGCCGCCGTCCTGGTGATGATGGCTGGCATAAAGAAGGGACGAGGCCCTGATACTGGACTCCATGGGGCCCAAACGGCCACTCGGATACATGAAGACTGTGCTTTGGGAACATGCAGAGAGCCCACCACGGGGCAGGATGGGTGGAGTCAGCGTGGGTGTACTGGGTGAATGGCAGGGAAGAGTCCTCCACTGAAGTCAGGGGCAGAGCTCAGCAATCAGGGGCTGGCAGGGAGGATTCTGGAGGAGCCACAAGGAAGATGACTAGGGGAGCTGTGGTCTCCATTGTGGCAGGTGACTGCAAGGAGGCCTGAGCAAAGCCTTAGTTCTAGAGCAGTGACCACACATGTACCCTCAGCCTCCAAGTCCTGGGGAGATGTGGATGCCATAAATAGGGGAACGTGGAGAACACCCAGATCATAAGGTTCCACGTCCATTTCTGCAGATTGTGGCTCAGCGCCAGGCACTGAGGAAGGCTTCTGGATCTTACCTCTAACCAAGGACACTGGAAAACCAGCTGCATAGGCATGGGCCCAATGTGAGACAAGAAACAAGAGCAGCATTTACCCTCAAAGAGAAGCTGTGAACAAGAGCACAAGTCCCAGCTCTGAAACACAGTGGTGAGTCCCCTCGGAAAGGTGTGTCGCAAAGGTGAGGTCTTGGGAGCGTCTCAAGGCAATCGGAAGGGTGAGATGCTCTCACCCCAGAAGACCTGGAGTTTTTGCCACTTTGGGACAAGTTTACACCTAAGAAAAGCAAAGAGACAGAGGGTAGAAAAACCCATGATGTGAATCGGTCCAGTGAAACCTAAGAGGAAGAGCAGAGAACACATTTACCTGAGTTTGAGACTTTTTAGGACACCTCAGACCCTTTCTCCAAATGGAGCACTTTCTCCAAAGTGTTCTTAAGCAAACCACTTCTGGTCTCATGTGATGTTCCAGAAGCATTAGGGTCAGTCCTTTCTGGTGGGGAGCCCTGTAGACCCCTGCTTTATAAATGCTGAGGGACGCAGGCTGCTTGGAGCAGGTACAATTCTCACCATTCAAAAGAAAAGCAACTCCCCATGGTCTCAGACAAAATTGAGAAGCTATTTGACTGGTTGTGAGCCACTTCAGAGGAGAACAAAGTGCATTCTCTCCATGTGAATTCGAGAGGGCTTTATACAGATTAAGGCGATCTGGACTCTAGGATTATCTTTTGGGAAAGGCACAACATGAATGTTCTGGGGTGTCAGCCTTCCTTCTGGCTGGGTAGATCACTCAGGGGCATTCCACTTGGAGACGCCTCAGGAGAAAAGCCCCCCTGGATGCAGCATAAGAAATTGTCAGGGTGATGGGAACTCCAGTCGCAAAACACCCATTTCCCCTGGTTTAACCCCCTCACCTAAACATGCATGTTCCACAAAATCTTCAATGACCTATTGTTTTTTTAGGAACATTCCTCAAGTAAAGATTAAGCTAAAGAACCTCATACACACTTTCTGGTTCTTAATTTCCATGAAAATCTGTAATTTTATCAGTTGACAGCTTTGTACATTTTCTAATGCAACATGTAAATGATGTTCATTTAAAGGATCCAAAGAAACTTAAAAAAAGCCAGTTACTGTTATTTGAATAGGTGCTGACTGGAAATCAAGCTGATTGTGCCAAGAAAAGGCTCTCTGGGGAATTGTTTGTGTAGAAATGTGGTACATATACACTGTGGAATATTACGCAGCCATCAAAAACAATGAGTTCATGTCTTTTGTAGGGACATGGATGAACCTGGAAACCATCATTCTCAGCAAACTGACACAAGAGCAGAAAATCAAACACTGCATGTTCTCACTCATAGGTGGGTGTTGAACAATGAGAACACATGGACACGGTGAGGGGAGCACTACACACTGGGTCCGTTGGGGGGAAATGGGGGAGGGACGGGGGTGTGGGGAGGTGGGAAGAGATAGCATGGGGAGAAATGCCAGATACAGGTGAGGGGAAGGAAGGCAGCAAACCACACTGCCGTGTGTGTACCTATGCAACAATCTTGCATGTTCTTCACATGTACCCCAAAACCTAAAATGCAATTAAAAAAAAAAGAAAAGTAAAGTAAAAGAGAAGCAATTTAAAATACAAGAATTTGTTGCTACTGGAGGAGACAGGGTCAAGAGTGAAAATGGGTGTTAATTGTGCTAATGTTTCTCTTTGCTGTATATTGAGTATGTGGTAGTAAAGAAGATGCCTAAGCGTGAATGGACAGGGATGTCCTGATTCTGCTCTGATTTCACTTTCACTCTGTTTATCAGCCTGACACAGGAGGGGTACAACAGAATTGTGAGGAATGACCTTAGAGAGCACCATTTTGCTGAGGAACAATTTTCTAGAACAAATACGTATTTTTGGTAGTTTGTAGAAGTTGTTAAAATGGAGAGTTAATGAGTGTGCATCAAAAACATGAAACCATGCAAGTGTAAACAGTTGGGGTACCCAGGAACATGAGATGGTTTTCTGAAACAGAGCAGAAGGCAACACGAATACAGTGTCCAAGTCAGAATGCAGCTTCTCAAGGATTTTATTTAACTAAAACAAAACAAAACAAAACAAAAAACACATCCCTGAATGTCCTAGTCTTTCAATATTGCAAATTAATTAATATCAATTAATACTTTTGAAAAATTAAAGTTCTCAACCGTGACGATACTGTCTGCTATCATTACAGCAGGCTGTGCCAATATCATCTGACATCATTACAGCAGGCGTTTCTAAAACTTTTAGCACATTTTGGTTCTTCCAAACACGTCTCAAATTCAACTGCATGTAAGAATCCCTCACTCATCTTAGTCACCTCCCCAAATCCTCAACTCTTAGCAGCTAATTTCTACCTGATAGTTAGCTATTAGCATCTGATCATTGATTACGAATGCCCCAGACGTAGCATCTAAGGCTCTGCCCTGTCTTGACATCGCAGGATAGGAAAGGTGAGTGAGGCCTGATTGATGAGCTATGGAATGATGAGACCAAAGGACCCTCGAAATTCCTAGCATTTTGATGGTCTCCAACCTGACTTTCTGCTCCTTTTTATTCTCCTGTGCTCTTTATCTCTCCCAGAAGCATCTACTAAGCTCACTGCTCCCAATTGCCCAGCCCAGTGGACACTTCCTCAAACGACCCATCCCGACTGCTGCACCCCAGTGGTGGCCTGAAGCTGTTGTAGCACCCAATACTTTGCTTCCATCCCCCTTGTCACTGTCCATTAGTACTGATGATAATCTGTTCCACTGTGAGGGGACCAAACTTTTTCCCACCTCCAGGACAAGGTGGCATCATCCTGGACCCACCACTAACCAGGAGTCTTACACAATCTGGCCAATCTCACTTGGTTCGTCTGAATCCTGGGAATTTGGATAGTGTCTATTTCATAGAGCTGAAATTATTTCTATAACACTATGCAACCACCAATGTATAATACTCTTTCACTTAATCTTTCTACTATATGTACTAGTAACAATTGTCTTAATAACATATGCTTGTAATCAAATCATTCTGTTTACAGATAAAGTGGTTTTGGTTGAACCTATGGAATGAAAAAAAAAAAAAAACAGGGCATAAAGAACTAAAGTATCAATATCGTGATGAAAAGGGAAAATACAGATGTTTTTGTTTGTGAAAGAAAAGTCATAAAGACAACACAATTTCCAAAGAGGAATAAAAGATCGAAGTGCACTAGCACCGCTGAGCTGAGTGGCTGTTCCCCATCTAATCACGGCTTTCTCCCTGCTCCTGCTTCTGCAGCTGCCTGAAATCTTGTTACCAAAGTCCCTGGATATCGCTTCCTCTAATCCCATGGCTTTTCAAATTACTTTATGGATGTATTCATTATGAATCCTACCAGAAAGAGCCTTTGGAAGTCACAGCCTGGAGGCTCCACGGAGCTGGCTGGCTTTGTCATGGACACCCGTGCTCATCCTCATGGAACCGCTGCCCCTCACGTGGGTGTGATCCCGCAGCAGTGACAGCATCACGCCTGCACATGCCATCTGGTCATTGGCACTGAGAGTCTCAGGGCTAGTTTTTAAGTGAATCGACGAGTCGAGGGCAATCTTTTTTTTTTCTTTTCTTTTTTTTTAATTGCATTTTAGGTTTTGGGGTACATGTGAAGAACATGCAAGATTGTTGCATAGGTACACACATGGCAGTTGGGACCTAATCAAACTCCACAGCTTCTGCACGGCAAAAGAAACAGTCAATAGAATGAATCGGCAACCAACAGAATGGGAAAAAAATTTTGCAGTCTACCCATCTGACAAGGGGCTGATACCCAGAATTTACAAAGAACTAAAACAGGTCTACAAGAAAAAAGCAAACAAACCCATTCAAAAGTGGGCGAAGGATATGAACAGACACTTTACAAAAGAAGACATACAGGAGGCCAACAAACATATGAAAAAACGCTCATCATCACTGGTCATTAGAGAAATGCAAATCAAAACCACATTGAGATACCATCTCACACCAATTAGAATGGCGATCATTAAAAAATCTGGAGACAACAGATGCTGGAGAGGATGTGGAGAAAGAGGGCAATCTTTAGAAAACTGTGTTGCCAGTTCTTCACAGAGGAATGATTTTATTTTTGTTTATTCAAAGGCAGCAACATCCTCCCTTTAACAACAGAGACTAAAAATAGTAGTAGACTTATCTGTGTCCATGGTAAGTCCTCAGAGACTACTTTGGTGGGAGATCTGACTTCTGTGCAGTTTTTTGTTGTTGTTGTTGTGACTGTGTAGAAATATCAGGCAGCAGCGGTGACCTAGTCCTTGTGTGGATACGTAGGTGTACAAGAAGGCTGGGCTTGGCGAGGTTTTCCTGGCTGGCATGTGGGAGTCTATCTGTGTGCCCAGGGCCCCCTATTTGTGCAAGCGACATGGAGATGCTCACATTCCTGGTTGCAGTGCTCGTGCGTGGGGTAGGAAGCCTGACAGTCAATAGGCCTGGTTTGGAGAGAACATCAATGACCCAGATGTAAGTACGCTCTAGCTCAAATTATTTCTGAAAGGTTAAAACGTGTTGTCTGTGTTTTGTGGTGTCTGCGTCATGAGTCTCCCCTCACTTTTCAGAGCTTCCGAACATCCTGATCTGAGGTAGCCCAGGGGCCATCCTGGAAGCACAAGGAAGCAGAAGCAGTGGGCAGTGAGCCCAGCCCTGCGGCCTCCTAAGCCACGTGTTGCATCGGGAAGCTGGGGTGGGGGAGTGGGGCGGGCGAAGCACCCTTCGGAAACACTCAGGCCCTCTCCACTTTGATGATGTTTAACTGTCTGCAAAAAGCTGTTTATTTGTGTTCTTCCAACACCCCTCTTTTTCTGTTCATCCTGCAAGACCAATGGCTGCCGTTTGGAATCTGCTATGGACAAGGCTCTCCGTTCACCAACAGGGACTGTCAAGGCTGCAGGGAGCATCCCCGCCTTTCCGTCTATACCTCTAAACCATAGAAAAAAATAAAGTGTTTGCAATTAAGTATGCATTGGTCCGTCTCTTTCAGAGGCATTTGTGAGTATCGTGATGTTGTTAGAATTAAGGCTCCCGTTTATTCTAGGAGAGAAGCTGTGTGGGTGTTGTGAGAACATCACTTCCTGGCGTTTGTCTGTTTCCCTAGATGCAAAGACGCAGGACCTAGGTGTGGCCCTGGAGTCGCGCCATCCTCATTCTGCAGCCGGTAGCACCTGCCATTGTTACCTTAATGGAAATGAATTTTCCCTTTTTTGCTTTTATGGAACATCCTGTTTTATTATATAAACCTCTTACGGCTATGTTTTAAGAGAACCTGAAGACTCCATCTGTAAGCTTCACTGTCTTGCCTACTTGCATAGGAAATGAAAGAAGGGGAGAAAGGAAGAGAGAAAGGAGAGAAAGAGAAAGAAGAAAGAAAGAAAGAAAAGAAAGAAAGAAAGAAAGAAAGAAAGAAAGAAAGAAAGAAAGAAAGAAAAGGAAGGAAGGGACAGAAGGAGGGAAGGAAGGAAGGGAGGGAAGGAGGGAGGGAGGGAGGGAGGAGGGGAGGGAGGGAGGAGGGGAGGGAAGGACATGCTCATTTCCTCATTCCTGCATCTGGCCAGCTGATGGGAAGACAAGAACAGTAAGTTGGAAGTTCGGTGGCCTCTGGAAGTCTCAGGCGTCCAGTGGTTCCCCAAGATGCCACAGACTGTTCGTTTTTCCCTAAAATGAAACAAGAAAGGGTGAGGAGGACAAAGACACACCCACGTAAGTGGGTCCACTTTCCTGGAGAGTGAAAAGGTCATGTCCCCTGATGTCCTGGAGTCTCTTAATTCCATGCAAGCCACACCTGTCCTTCACAGGGCCTTCCTCATCTGCACATGAGGATAATAATACCACAGACATCTGGGCTTGATTCTAAAGGTTTCATGAACACTCTCGTGCAGAAGGTGTGGCATGCATCAGGTGAAGCTGCTGACTAAGGAAGGTCCTGGAGACTTGCTGCAAAGTCCAAAATCAAGGGAACCAGGTACATCAAACATACTTTATCATAGTGTGACTCACCCCCGGTTTGTTAATTTCCCAAAACATGAAAGAGGGAAGCAAAGGTTGGGAATGATAATGATGGGTAATTGCTCTATATTCCACACCACTTATAATACGAATTCCTTTCATTTTAAGAATTTGGATGAGAAAAAGGTATTCTGGAGTATATTCAGCTAGCCCTACTCTTATGTCTTATGCAATTCACCCAGTAATCACAGATGACCTTAAAAGTCAATGTTGCTGCAAAAACTTTATACAAAGACTCCATAGACACACACATACTAATACAAACAAAAATAGATTCTGCTAAATAATTAGGCCGATGTAAACGTGTTGGTAGCTGGATGTTCAAACCTATTAAGTGGAAGATGAATTTAACAAGTTTCATGCATTTTAACATTGATAAATAAAGTCGCTTTGAACTTAAAAATGTGATGCTTCTGGATAAAATAAGAATTCGAGAAAAGAGGTGTGATTGGGTGTATAAGAGCGCACAGAGCAGGCAGCTGGACGTCTCACTTGAGACAGAGAACGAGACCTACAAGCAGGACGCACCTTGAGAACTCTTTGGATTCTCTCCTATTTTGAGTCACTCAAAAGGATGTGTCTAGAAACCAAAATGAAAAAATATAGAAAATAAAATAAACGCACACTTTCCGAGGAGGGGTGTGTGCCACCGGAGTCCCTTTGGAAAGAAAGGTGAACGGAGAAGCTTCAGCAGAGGCTTTGCTAATGCCACTTCCTTCCCCAGAACAGCCCCCGTCAGGGCCAGCACGGCTTTCCAAGCCACCTTCTCCCATCGCAGCGCTGTTAGCTGCAGAGCCTTTATCGCTGTGTGCATTTCTGTTACCAGCTTAAAATATTAAAGAGGTAAAGTTTGGGCACAAATATAAACAATTTTCTCTGTAAAGTATTTTAATAACAAATCTTTGAGTTTGTGTGTTTTCTAGACCAAAAAATAACACACCAGAGAGGTTTTCTCCGGCTTTGAGTATTTGGAAGTCTCCCTTGTGACACAGGCCAGGCCTCTGCAGCCCTCCGTGGGATCCTCAGATGGAACATGTGTCTGGAGGGATCGGGGTGTCCGTCTCTGTTGGCAGTGTGTGTTGAGCGGTACTCCCAACCCACATTCCAGGGGGTTATTAGTCAAAGTAATAGTTTATTTTTTTCAGCAGAAAAATAAACCCTGATGCACTCAACACAGCAGTTCCCTGAGCTACCCTTGGGCTTTGTTTGACTTAGGAAGTGCCCTTATTATGAAAAATTATTCAATAATGGATGAGGAGTCTGTGAAAACTTCTCCCACACAGCATTAATTTACCTGAATTATGCGGCACTGCCACTGAAAGGGACCACCAAAGGGTATCTCAGGTCTGACGAGGGCCAGAGGAGGAAACTGCCTTGGGGGAGCCGGGTTTCAAGGCAGCCTCCGCACCCCGCACCCTCAGTCCCGGAACGCAGAGCAAGGAAAACCTTGACCTTTCTGGGGAATCAGGGGTTGCCTGCCTGAAACAAGATAGTCGATCTCTTAGACATGCGAGCACACCTAGGAGCCTGCGTAGGAGGTGAGCGAGTAGGGTCCGCCACAGCCATCACAAAAGCCCCGTTCGCTCTCAGGGGCGACAAAGGCACACTGCACTCTATTTTTAAACATGTTCCCAAAACTAGGTTTAATTCAGGACTCACGTAAGTTTTGCTTTTAAGTGTCGGCAATATTTTAGGGATAAAAGGACTGAACTTTGCTCTCCCTAATACTGGTTGTCTTTTCACATAGCCTTGGAAATCCAATATGGAACGCATTTTGTAAGAGCGTGGTGGCAGGCGACACTCCCTGAAGCCTGCTCTGCCTCACTACCATCTGTAGGTTTCCCTGGAACATTCATACAGAAAGCTGAAGTTGCAGCTGACACCCCAGTAGGCATCTGCGCTCCAGGTTCCTCACTCCCCTCTCAGACAATGAGCCCCCTTTCCCAGAGAGGTTTCCTCTACTCACAAAGAGGTTGGATTTTCCCAAAGATGTGTAGCTGTGAGACCTCGTGAGCGCCACTCCACCTCTGAACCTTAATGGCCTCATCAAAGAATGAGGCCATTTCTCTAGGACATCTAAGTTGTTTTTCTTCTGGAATGCAGAGATTGGGGTTTTCCTTCTCAACCTCTACCTGGTTCTGTGGATGCCTGGAGGCCGAGGCGGTGGGAAGAGCTGACTGTACCTCCTAAGAACCCTCACTTTCCCTTTGAGCTTTAGAACTGTGACTAACACAGACAAGAGAGAGACTCACGTCCTGTCTGTCTATCTGGTAGTCCACACTGTTTAAAGAAAGATGAAGCAGAGAAGAACAAAGCATGGAACGTAAGCCGAGAGGCCCAGATCATCACAATGGCTCCCCACAGCCCCAGAGGCATCTCTGCAGACTCATGGGGCTGCACGGGGGTCGCTCACAGACGACCAGGACTCTGTCCACAGCCACCAACCAACCTGTCCTGGCCGACCTGCTTGGCACGACCAGAACACGGAGCAGGCCATGTCCTGGGTGGCCGGAACATAGGGCATTGCTACATGAGAGCCAAACAAGGAAAAACAGATAATACTTGTTGCAATTTCTAAATGATAAATACTGTAGCGTTTCAGGTCATACGGCCATTTATACCAAAAATTCTTCCTCAAATTGGTGCATCTTCAAAATGAAAATATATACATATGATTTAAATGATAAATTACATTCATTATGAAATACACTTGTGAATGAATATGGTATTGGAATGAGAAATTTTAGGCTTTTGGGCAAAATTAGAGCAAATTATGTATATGTGTTAATTCAGTGACATAGAAGCTAAAATTAAAGGACTGTAAGAGCTCGTGAACTCCCCAGGATTTCAGAGCCAGCAGCTTTTGTCCAGTTACTTCCTGTCTGAAGCCCTCCCTGATGGCACACCCGTGTTACCAATGTGCCTTGACTTCCCCTGTAGACTCAGGGCCTCCGGGACAGGAACCATGGGCTCCGGTAATTCCATTGGTTCTGTGGGGCCTGGTTGAAGGTTTTAGAGGCAAAAACAGCTTTTCCCTGCCACGCTGTCTCCATCAGAAATACCGGAAAGGAGTTTGGAGAGCTTTGGCTTCCCAGCTGTGTAGCAGGTTGGCGAGGGAGAAGTCAGTGGTCAGCTGTTCTCGCCACCATTGGCCTGGCCTGACAACCAGGAAAAGGCAACCTCTCCACCCTGGCCGGGTGGGGTGTGGGGCGTCCGCGCGGCAGCTGGCATACCCCGCACATGGTGCCTTTGGCTGCCATCATCCCGGTGAGGAGCCTCTGCAGGGAATTCCAGGGCAGGGCTTGCAGACACTAGCCTTGACTTCCCGAGGTTATGGGCCGACGTCCCGCGGCTCAGGCCTCGTCTGTCCCCGTTTCCATCAGGGAAGTTGAAGGCTTAAGTGCTTTTGTGTTTAGTCATTCATAAATAGTCTCTGCTATAACATTTCTAAACACAGTGGGACATGTTTAGCTTTTCCCAGAGTGACATGGGACTCCAGCATCGCCAGGACCCAGGCAGCCAGCCCGGGCTGAGGGTCTGCTTTCCCATGCTGAGGCCACAGAGTCATTAGTCATTATATTGAATGCTATGTTTTTGCCTGGAGCTCTTCTGCTCTTACGCTCTGATTTCAGAGCCCAGGACCACAGGCTTCGTGGTCAGAGCTGGGATAATTGCTTGAAGGGGCCGAGGCACGGAGGTGCTGCTGGATCCGGCCCAGGATGCGAACCCAGCCCTCGCTGGGCAGCCGCAGGGCCCAGGGCTTTCAACCCTCCGTGCCACTCAGCACAGACACTGACCCAGAAACACCAAAGGCATTTGAGCAAAAAGGACAGAATTACAGGAATGATGAGGAATGAAGTTGCACTTTGTGAAGCATCTTTGGAAGTTAAAAACATTCCTCTGCATTTATGAAAGTGTATTTTAAATACGCCCAAGAAGTCGTTTAATTTGGGGAAATAGAGGAGGAGTTGCTGTTTCTAGAAAACACTCTCCACAGGAGCACTCGGCTGAAAGTACCAGGCCACCCTTCTTCCTTAGATGAAAACTAAGCATCGTCTCTATGTTGTGGAAATTGCCACGCTAACTTCATTTAAATAACGAAAACTATCACACTGTGATTGAATTTAAGCTATGAGGAGCCTTTCATCCTGGAACAATTACATAATATTTCAACATATTAAGACGCCATTAGTAGGGCTGGAATATTTCCAGAGCATCAGCTTGTAATATTTTCTGAATAATTTCTTTAAAATGTTTTTTTTTCTGTTATTATGCTTTCCTATTGCTTCTATAATTATTTTAATTATCACTTGTAGTGGCTCTTTTGTAGCCAAGGCTGGGAGTGGGATTTTGCATATGCAGGGCCACTTGCTGAGGTAAATTCAGCAAGTCCCCTGTGTACCCGGAGAAGGGCTGACTTTAACAGGTCCCCATTTAAAGGAGCGCTGGTGACATTTAGTGTCTCAGTGCTTCCAATTCCAGACCTTCAGTTTTGATCATAAACAACAACAACAAAAAATGCCTGGTAATATACAAATGATAACCCATTAGAAACGAGAGATTTTAATTTAAAAACAAAAATGGGCAATGTATTTTTATTTATATAACTATGAGGGGGAAGGGAGTCTGGGGAGCACTGACGCTGTGTGTCTATGAAGAAGATATTTCAGTCTTTAAAATCTTTTGCATGGAGGAGAATGCCCGTGTTCTTGTCAGCTTTGGGATATGTGTTGTCAAGAGTGAGTTTCTGTGTATGAACTGATAGCTGCCGGAATAAATGTGACACAGATGACCAATTTTTGAAAGAAAAACGAAGCACTATTGACCATTTTTGTGCTGTTTAACTAGCATTTTAATGTATTTTTAATTCATTGTAAAACTTAAATGAGGAACACTAATGTTTTGACACCATAAAAGCAAAAAGACACCCCTCGTATGGCGGCATGGTGAGACTGGCAGGTTTTCCCCTCGCCCGCTGGCTGCTCTCTTCTTTCCGACGGGGAACGTTGCCCACCCTAGAGGGCAGGAGACCGTCTGTGCGAAGCTGTAACTCGGCATGCTTCTCTGCCCCTCGGCAGGAAAGACGTTGAGTGTACCTAAATAAAGCTTCCCAGCCTCGTCTTCCTGGGAGGTGGTCCTGAGCAGCACTTAGCCCAGTTTCCCAGGAAGCACCAGCTTGGGCATGGACTCCCCACCATGTGAAACCTTTTTCACCAGTGGATTCTTCTATGGGCTGCAGACCAGGAGCCGACAAGGTCGCAGGGACAGGCGGCGGGGCCAAGCCTAAGGGAGGACGGTGTCTCGGTGTCTCCGTCTGTCTCCCTCGGCCTTCTCCACGGCTGCCTCGTGGCCCCTCCACAAACCCTCACCCTCCCACGCATCCCCTCCCCATACGCCACATGCCAGTCTTTCTTCCTTTCTCTCTCTTTCTCTCTTTCTTTCTCCCTTTCTTCTTTTTTCCTTCTTTCTTTGGTCTTTCTTTTTCTCTCTTCTTTCTTTTTTCTTTCTTTCTTCTTTCCTTTCTTCCCTCCCTCTTTTCTTATTCTCCTTCTTTCTTTCTTCTCTCCCTTTCTCCTTCCCTCCCTTCATTGCTTCTTCCTTTCTTCCTTTACTTTTCTTTCTTTATTTCTCTTCTTTCTTTCTTCCTTTCTTCCTTCTTTCCTTCCTTCCTTTCTTTCTTTCTCTCTTTCTTTCTTTTTCTTTTCCCACCCCCAAGATGGAGTCTCACTCTGTCGCCCAGGCTGGAGTTCAGTGGCACAATCTCTGCTCACTGCAACATCTGCCTCCTAGATTCAAACGATTCTCCTGCCTCGGCCTCTTGAGTAGCTGGGATTACAGGCATGTACCACCACACCTGGCTAATTTTTGTATTGTTAGTAGAGATGGGGTTTCACCATGTTGGCCAAGTTGGTCTCAAACCCCTGACCTCAGGGGATCTGCCTGCCTTGGCCTCTTAAGTTGCTGGGATCACAGATGAGAGCCACCACACCTGGCCCAAACTTTCTTTTGTATTCCAATTGTTATTCTTTATTTTATCCTTTACATTCTCCTTTCAATGTTTGAGAACAAATTATGATTAGAAAAGATCTGAGTAGCTAACCTAAAACCCACATAAGGCTAGGTGTCCACTCTTTAGTCTTTTTAGAAAAAAAGATTAGCCAATGTCAGGATATAAACCATAACAGCTTTCACGAGTTACGCACCTAGTTTGTGCCAGATGTTTTCTGAGAAGCTGCTGATAAATCGCTTTCAAGTCTCACAGGCAGGTATGGAGCCTGGGACTCAGAGAAGTCAATTAACTTTAACAAGAGCACACAGCTATTTAGTAATGTGGTGGGAAGCTCTCAGGCTTTGTCCAGCGTGAGAGCAAATGTGTGCAGTTTTTACCATATTTGCTATGCTGCAGTGGAATTTCTACTGATTTTTAAATTCTTAAAAAACAGGGTTCTTTCTTACTTTTTCTGTTTATACTCTTCTATGTGTACATAAGTAAGTCATGTTTTATTGGGAATTTTCCGAAGTTTTTACCTTGTCCAATAAAAACAAATCTCTACGGGTGTGTGCTATTGCTTTAAATTGGAATTGAAAAGGAAAAAAATAAAAGAAGACATGAAATTATGATGCTAGAGTATGTTTTCTCCTGACAAGAGAGAGGCAGCCAGGCAGGCCATCGCTGATGATGGCAGAATGGCTATGAGAAGACGCAGCCTGCAGGGTGGGCTCACAGGCCTGTAGGAAGGATGCTTGCTCAGGCTGTAATTCCACGAGAATCATTTCCTCTCACTGCAATACACTGGAATCTGGACAACATGCAAAGAAGCAAGAATGTCCTCAGCCCTCGAAAGCAGGCCATGATGTGCACTGCAGCACAGGGCATGCATCCACAGCACATGATGTGGGTGCAGGATGCGCTCACGGCAGCAGTGAGGGAAGAAGCCAGCACAGAGCTGGGAAGGCCCTGCAGGAGACAACACTCACCCTGGGAGCAGTCACTGTAGGGAAGGGCTCAGACTTCTGGTTTTCAGGTCCAGTCTGGAAATGAAACTTGCAGTGCGAGATTCTGTGAAGGTGTGCTGCTCTTCAGGAAAGCTCTGCTAGCAAGGAGATGACAGAAAATGCAGTGCTCAAGTTCAAGTACAGGGTTGTTTTCCAATTAGCACATGAAATCATGACAACCTGCTTTTCTTCAACTGAGAAGCATTTCTTTATTGATTTATGGTGAATCAAAATTCCAGTGCCATTTATGCTTTAAAGACAGTTGATGTTTTTTTCTTTTTTTCTCATAAGGGAGCTAGAATGTTTATAAAAATGATGATTAGTACCATGATATTAGAGACTATCACCACTAAGTAGTCGAGTCTCTTACAATTTTAGAAATGTACACTCTGCAAATCCAGGCTCATGGGCTTACTCTTGTTTTATGAGGACATTGTTTAGACAGGCTTTGAGCATTTAAGTTAAAAGGATGTGACTTACAGAGACATCTCTGAAGCACCAGTAGTTTGTTCAGGTCTGGGAAGTCTTTGTGAATGCCTGTGGAGGGATGAGGACGACTGTGCAGGCACTGAACCAGTACTGACCCTGGTGACCCCAGAGAAGAGGACGCAGTGCTCTGCTCCAGCCCTTGGTGCCCGAAATCCACACAAATTCCCCAAATTTGCCATGTGCTGTCCAACATTAGGCAAATTATTTCACTTCTGAACCTCAACTACCAGCACAAAGTCAATTTTCTGGACCAAAGATGGAGCAAGAGTGTGTGCCCAGACACAGAGCAGAGCCCACCAGGAAGGAAGAAGAGCATATGCACAGGCACTCATGCACACGCGTGCACACACACACGCACATGCGCACACATACACACACGTGCGTGCACACACACGTGCACACACACATGCACACACACAGACATAAAGATCATGCAGATGGAGGGGGATCATGTGCAAACACACACACACACAGACACATAAAGGTCATGCAGATGGAGGGAGACCATGTGCGCGCACGCGCGCACACACACACACACACACACACACACACACACAGGGCCCAAAGGCCATGAAGATGGATGGGATCTTGTGCACACACACAGAGCACAAAGCTCAGCAAGAAGAAGGAAGTGCATGTGTACCCGCTTGGAGCCCCCCAAGGTGGACGGAGAGTACGTGCACCCCACAGAGCTGCACAGCCCGCCAAGGATGCCTCCAGCACTCATAAACCATGACGCTTCCTGCATTCTTCTGAATGCAGAAGAGAAAGGTTGTTCTCAGCAAAGACAACTGTAAGAAGGGCTCCTCCCCACACTAAGCAAGGCCTGACATGATGCAGGGAGCGGGGCCTAGTCGTAGCAGGGGTGGGTCTCCCAGAAACTTGGCCTTTTTCTTTCCATCCAGCAAATGGGAGAAGGGAACTATTACGTGGAAGTTCTGAGCACATGTGTGGCCTGGGGTTGGATGGCCAGTGGCCTTCGCCATCAGTCACTGTGCGCTCTGGAGCCTCCTTCCGTTAGGGCTTGGCAAGCAAGAGTCAGGATCCCACCCAAGTCTGCGAATCATCCTGAAGGCCTTGGGAGAGTCGGCTGTTGAGGTGTCGGATGGTTCAACTGCAACTCGATTGGTCTGATGCTTACAGGCTTCTTCTATTTCCCATGAGAAAACTAAGTCACCAGCCCCTTTAAAACACACAGATGCTGTGCAGTTCATTTCCAAACGCACCCTTGAGTGGTATCTATACATAGTTAATTTGCAGCACACACATTTATTTCTAATTGCTGGAAAGAAGAGATCTGTGAGCATTACTAAGTTCTTCAGCTGCGAAGGCTCAACAGCCCAGGATGGGAATTTCCAATGTGTCATTCATAAGTAAGAGATAACAGCAGGCCACCTCCACAGTGCTCTTGAGGGAGCACATGAGATGCTGGAGTAAGGACCTTCCACGCCCAAGCTCATGGCTGCAGCTCACAGGAGGCAGGGCTGGGACAGAGCCTCGGGGCGCCTCTCTTCTGCATGTGGTTTGTGTGTCTATCTATGTATTTATTGTCAATGATAATGTGATATATTTGGAATATTTAAATTTTGGAAGTTAGTACTTTCTAACAAAAATAAATAAAGTGAGTAAATGTTGAATTAGTTTGATATGGCAGCAAAGTCCCAATGGAACGAGAAGCCCTTCCTGAGGGGTGTTAGCAGACTCCTGGACTTCACACAAAGGGGAGGTACAGATTGAATCCCCTTAAATTCCAATCTTATATCTAGTGTTTGCCAGAACGTTCTGGAGGTGTCCCTCGCTGTTCTGCATTGGAGTTGGAAGAAAAGCTTTTGAGATTTGAGGACTAAGCAGGAGAGGTTTCAGGCTTGTTTTTGGAGCCCCGGTGCCGACTGACTCAGAGCTGGAGCCTTCGACCCCTCCCTGCGCTCCCCAGTGGAGGGCTGTATACCCTGATATCGAAGAAAGTGAACAAATACTCAATAAGCTGGCACTTTTGATAAAATGCTTAACAAAAACTGAATAAAATTACTAAATATTTAGGAGGTTACTACCCTCAATAGTGGAACAATGCTGAGAGTCCTTTTTCCTTTATATCAAATTCCTTTCCTTGGGGTCTGAGCATCTTACATAGAACACATGAACATAAATGCAGGGATGCCAGTTTGTGAAGCAGAATCTTGAATGGCACCATCAGGGATTTCTAGACAACTCTTCAGGTAAACCTGCCCCAAATAGAGCCTTCCATTCCCCTTGTCACGGAGGAGCCCTGAGACTCTCCCTCTCTGAAGGCCATGGAAGCTTCCAGAGCTGCATTCTGCAGTTATGTCCCGGTGCAGGTGCGGGCTGAGCATCAGGCACTCCCAGCCACTGAGTCTCTGCAGCAGCTCTGGGTGGTAGCCAGCACTATGGTCTCATTTTGGAGATGAGAGAAATGAGGCTTGGACGGCTGAAGAAAGCTGAGTAAAAGTACAAAGCTAAATGTTGAAACCCGGATCCCTGCCTCCCCATGCCTGGAGTCTTCCCTCTGAGCTCTGTTGCAGGAATAAGAGTCTATTGGAATATTGGAATTAAGGAGACTCTGTTATAGTAAAAGCACACACCTCCATGTGTGAAGACGTGAAGACCACAGATTGAGTCTGAAGCCAAACACAACTGGGGAGAACGCGGTGAAGTTGGCGATTTCATGCCATGGAGATGAGAACCAGCCATGAGGTCAGACTTTAAAAACTTCTCTTGGTTGCTGAGTGGCATGTAAGTGCAGTTTCACAGTCTGATTTTCTTCTCAAGGTGCAATAAAAGGCAGACAGGAAAATTAAGAAGATAAATATGGGTGCGTAAATCCCAAAAGTGCGGAGCTTACGGAGAAGAAAAGAAAAATGAAAAACATTCAACGTATTTGTGCACTCTCACAATAATAGTCTGCTTTTAGAGCTTTGCGTTTGTTTATTTATTTATTATTTATTTTAATTGACACACTCTCCAATCACCTTTAAACCATGGGAAGCGGTCTTTGTACTGCTACAACCATGATGCAGCTGCCAACTCAGCCACGCTCATCCTGATGGAATAAGAACTTTCCCTAGCCCACCTTTTATTACTGTCCAGCTTTTATTCTTACTAAATACAAATTTATTTATCCTGATTTATCCTTACAGAAAAAAATATATATAGCATCGTCTAGCTCTATTGAATACATTAACTAGTTGGCAACTACTTTATAAGAGCCACGTAGTGATGACAGAGAGATAAACTCACATGTCAGTCACCGTGACAAGGAAAACCACTTTTACTTAGATATGTAGCTAGTTTGTCAATATCTCGCCACACATATCCACATATTTGGAAGTATTCAGATACTTAGCTCCATTGACAAATCCTGTGGATGCCCAGATAAAACTAGTCAGTGATTAAATAATTTGAGGAATTAAAGCAAATCTGTAGTTGACAGGTTAACAAAAATTATCTTTGATTTTTTTAATTATATTTTTATACACTGTTACCTATCTTCTATATTTTTGCCACATTAATCGTCCTAAAACTGTCCCCATTGTGGTATTCCTTCTTCTAAACCTCCAGCTCTTTACCCTAACCCCACTGTTGGAAGAAAACCTCTTAAAGAAACTGTCAAGCCTTTTGCTTTGTTGACCTGGAATCACATGCACTAACTAGCAATATTGGTGTTCTGCCAGGCTGCGGTGCGTGGCAGTGGTGGTGGCGTGTGCTCACTCCTCTGTCACTTATCAAACTCATGTTACCAACCTCCCTAAATGATGTTTTTCTACATTTGCCTAATCAAGCATCCATGTACAAGAATTAATGTTTTCTTATATCTTGAATATTAAAAAAAATTCTCAAGACAATAAGCAATTCATGACATATCACTGTTATTTATGCTTACAGGTATAGTAAAATACTTTACATAAGTGTATTAACTCATTGTAAATCTTCTTTGTAAATTGAATATTCACAACCTTGGTTAGTTTCTAGATTGGCATGCTTTCCTTTTGATTGTATGAGAATTTATGTATTAAGATTTTCAGACTTAATAATATATCCTAATTTGTCAAATACCTTTTAATTCTTACAATATTTTTGATGATTTTTACATTTTTTTAATATAAAACCTCAATATTTCTTTTTGTAATTTTTCTTTTCTCTCCTATTTAGAATGTCTTCACCCAACCCCAAGGTTTAGGGTTCCAGTTTTGACAGCAAACACAAATCGATCTGAAGGGTCTGCTGTGGTATGGAGAAGCACACAGCACAATCTGTGATGCTTCACTGGCCATCTCAAGCTGCATTGCATTCTCTGCATCATCCATCAGCTCTCTCCTCCATTCCTTAGACACCGGCCTTCTGATGGAGAGGGATCTGAACGCATCACTCACAGGACTTTTTAACTGAAACTGCTGTTCTTCAAATCCTCTCGTTTTAGAGAACACTGAGATTTAAGGAAGGTCAGCAAATTCCTGAGTGTGTTGCTCCTATCAAGCCTGGCTCTCAGGATCACGTCAGGAGAAATGCGGAGGCTCATTGCCTCCTTCCTGAAATGCGCACGTCCCTGTCACGCGCTTTGAGGTTTGAACCTGAAGACACGGGCTGTTAGTGAAAGGTTCCCTGGTCAGTAAGAAAACGTCAGTTAGCCTTTCCAGATTGTCCTCAGGAAGCACAATTTTAGGTTCCAGCATCTGTTTTCCTTTTCTTTTTTTCTTCAGACATAGTGAGTCTTGCTTTGCTGCCCAGGCTGGAGTGAAGTGGTGCGATCTCAGCTCACTGCAGCCTCTGCCTCTCGGGTTCAAGCAAGTCTTCTGCCTCAGCCTCCCACGTAGCTGGTATTATGGACGTGCACCACCACATCCAGCTAATTTTTGTATTTTCAGTAGAGTCAGGGTTTCCCCATGTTGGCCAGGCTGGTCTCGAACTCCTGGGATCAAATGATTCTCCTGCCTCGGCCTCCTGGGATTACAGGCGTGAGCCACCACTCCTGATGCCAGCACCATTTTTCAAAGTGTCCCAGGAATCATCAGAGAACGTTTGTGTTGGAAAGTGAGACTGAGAACTGTCCGGCACAAAGCGCCAGGGCCCGGGTTTGAAGGTGGAGATGTTTTCACCGCCTTTGCCGTTGAATGCTCCACGCATCTCGGAACAGGAGGGCTGGCTCTCTAAGAACATTTGTTCTGGTATTTGGTGATGTGACAAGGAAAAGGGAAGACACATTTTATTTACCATTTGCTTGAAAACAAGATAATCGGACAAACCCTTATGTCACGTTTTTATTTCAAACATTTTTTATATTGTAACAAAGGTGCTTTCTGAATATATCTTTTAATGTCATGGAAAATGATGTTTTTTTTTTTTTTTTTTTTTTTTTTTGGGGGGACGGAGTTTCGTTCTTGTTACCCAGGCTGGAGTGCAATGGCGGGATCTCGGCTCACCGCAACCTCTGCCTCCTGGGTTCAGCCAATTCTCCTGCCTCAGCCTCCTGAGTAGCTGGGATTACAGGCACGCACCACCATGCCCAGCTAATTTTTTGTATTTTTAGTAGAGACGGGGTTTCACCACATTGACCAGGATGGTCTCGATCTCTTCACCTTGTGATCCACCCGCCTCGGCCTCCCAAACTGCTGGGATTACAGGCTTGAGCCACCGTGCCCGGCCATTTTCTTCATAATATTGTTAAACAACTTGCATAAGAGATTGCATGTTCTCTTTCAAGTAATATGTTTCAAATAAATGGTGTTTCTTTTTCTTTCTTTTTTTCTTACAAGTGAGCTGCTTCTGAGATTTTTTTAAAAAATTAATTTTTTTCACTATAGGCAAAAAACTTGTGACAAGTTCATGGTGTGCTTCAAAGTTCATTGTACTAAAACTTGTGTTTGCAAGGCATACCTATGATAAAATAAGCTAATATTGACATAGACATATTTTACGTCTTATGTTACAGCAATGCTATTAAAATTATATACAAACTTCATGTAATTCTCATGTAAAAATACACATAAATTTTAAATTAACTTTTTAATGCAACTTTTAAATCATATATATGTGATCCCTGGCTGAGTGCAGTGGCTCATGCCTGCAATCCTAGCATTTTGGGAGACCAAGTTGGGCAGATCACTTGAGGTCAGGAGTTTGAAACCAGCCTGGCCAACATGGTGAAACACTGACTCTACTAAAAATACAAAAAAAGTTAGCTGGGTATGGTGGTGGGTGCCTGTAGTCCCAGCTACTCAAGAGGCTGAGGCAGGAAAATTGTTTGAACCAGGAGACAGAGGTTGCAGGAGCTGAGATCATGCTACCGCACTCTCGCCTGGGCAACAGAGTGAGACTCCATCTCAAAACAAAACAAAACAAAAGTAATCCTTGATCTCCTTTAAGTATATATCTTGACAATAACTATACAATCATTTAAAATATATAGACAAGTTTGATGTTTTATTTGTCATACAAGAGTTTTCCAAATCATTATACTTTGTTTGAAATTAAAGTTGTTTAAGGCTGGGTGTGGTGGCTCATACTTGTAATCCCAGCACTTAGGGAGGCCTAGGCAGGTGGATCACCTGAGGTCAGGAGTTCGAGATCAGCCTAACCAACATGGCAAAACCCTGTCTCTACTAAAAATACTAAAATTAGCTGGGTGTAGTGGCTCATGCCTATAATCCCAGCTGCTTGGGAGGCTGAGGCAGGAGAATCACTTGAATCTGGGAGGCAGAGGTTGCAGTGAGCCGAGATTACATCACTGCACTCCAGCCTGGGTGACAAGAGCAAAACTCTTTGTCCAAAAACAAAACAAACAAAAAACAAAAACAAAAATAAAGTTATTTGAAGCTGTTATCTGAGAAATATTTGTGACACGGATTTGTGATGAAGCTATGCAGTGAAATGTCTACATTGCGAAGTCTGTTTTTTTCTCCGTTTCTCTTCCTTACAAAAATACTAGAGAATTCAGGCTGGGTGCAGTGCCTCACGCCCATTCCAGCACTTTGGGAGGCCAAGGTGGGCAGATCACTTGAGCTCAGGAGTTCTAGACCAGCCTGGCATACATGACAAAACTCTGTCTCTATGGATAATACAAAACTTGGGCAAGCAGGATGGTGCATGCCTGTGGTCGCAGATACTCGGGAGGCTGAGTGGGGAGGATCACCTGAGCCTGGGATGCTGGGGTTGCAGTGAGCTGCTATAGCTGAGATTGGGACACTGCACTCCAGCCTTGGTGACAAAGTGAGACTCTGTCCCAATTTAAAAAAAGAAGAAGAAGAAAGAGATAGATAGAGCAAGAGAGAGAATTTAAATAACGTGATTGAAAACGATCACAGTTATAAGTTGGGTTGTCCCAGAGGGTCTGGGCCTGTGATTCTGGCTTCCCGTCCTCCTCTCCTGCCTTGGGGTAAGTGCTCTGACTCCCTCGCACAGAGAGTCACCCCCACAAGGCCCACTAGCCAGCCGCCCCTCCTCGGCCCCTGCGCGTTTCCCTGGTGGTGTCTAGGGCTGGCGTCAAAGGTTACCAAGGCTTACACCTCCCCTAAATGCAGATGACTCTCCTTGAGGTAGCTCCCAGGTACCCAGCCAGCAAGATACCCCAACTCAACAGAGTCACACCCCGCTCACCTGCTCATTCTTTGACCTCTTTTCATAGCTTCCCTACCTTCTTTCTGGGGAGAAGGTTAAGATTTAAACCTCAAGTCAGTGTTTGGCAGAGGGTTTCAGCTCTCCCCGGGGTGGCACCCTGTTCCAGGCTCTGAGACAGAGCTCAGACTTTCAGGAAGGCAGTGGTGGGGAGAGAGAAAAAGGTCCCCACAGGCTTGAGCCCCCTCAAACCACCCCCAAAGCCCATGCCCTATAGCTCCCTGACCCCTGGCCTCTCTCCCAGGCGCTCCTCCTCCTCAGACACAGGAACTGCTGTGAGGTTTCCAGGGTTCTCCCCTCAGGATGCCCTGGTGGCCACTCTGCTCCCTCCTGCCCAAGCCCAGGGATGGCTCTTCCCAGGGCCTGTGCGTGGCGAGTGCGGCAGTGAGTCCTGCCTCCCTAGCCACGAAGGAGCTGTGACTCTCTTCACTTGGTGTTTCCTTCAGGAGCTCCTGTGTAACCTGCAGGATGAGTTTAGGCTTTTCGAAACAAATTACCCATCCACAGATTTCCCCGGAGGTGACGAAGCAGGAGGATGCTCTCCACCTGCACTGCAAATGGTAAATGAAACACCAGGTAATAAAAAAAATATGGTCGTCTCGCAAAATAGCATCCACCCATTAACGTGTGGACATACTCTCATTAGGGAAATACACAAAAGCAAATCGAGCTGGATTCATTTGCAGAACTCCTGCTTCCATGGGAAGGGCTCTCTCCAGAGAAGAACGTTCAGAAAATGTGCGTTTCTAAAGTGTCTGTCTGCATGCTTCCCATTACATATGGGGGAGCAAGTCTCTGTTGGTATTTTCCATTTCCATTTTCTGGGTCCTCCTGTATATTCAATCAGCGACTGAAAGGGCTTCCCCAACAGACAGTGAAAGCCATATAACCAGAAAGTCATGCCTCTCAAGTGGGGGGCATCAGTACATATGTCTTAGACAGCTCCGCTCTGAGAACGAACCAGCAACCCCTACAAGAAGAGAAATTTGTGAGCTTGGGAAGCAGGTGGCGAGCCTGCGGAAGTGAAGTCGTGTGATGTGGGGAGGTCTACCTGTGTCTGAGAAGACAGCATTCTTCTGCAGAGCCGCTGACGGGGACGAGCCCCAGGTACGATGGCGATGGTGTTCTCATTGATTGGGAGAGCTCCAGGGGTCTGAGATGGGGAAATGATACTATCCCTGAAGGTTGAGTCCACAGGGCATTATCACTTTGGAAATGCTTCGAGGATATGCACCATCCTCTGTCATCAAAAACAGCAAGGATAGCCAATTGCAGAGCAACATAGTTCCTATAACTCACCAGCAGGACGGTGCAGGGCGTCCCGGTGAGGGTGCAGAAAGGCGACCCCCAGCCTGGTGTCTGGGCTCATTTCTCACAGCTGAGGAAGGAGGCACAGGCATCCAGCTAGGTTTGCATTGCAAATGCTCTGGAACTGTTTCTCCTTCCTCAAACTCCCTTGCTCCGGAGGGGTTTTTTCTTCCGTATTTGCTCATTCTGCTGTTTCCCTTTGCATAAAAAGCAGTCCCATAATCCTATGGATCAAAGAACGTCGGGTTTATTGACTGACTTCCTGGTGTCAGAGGTGAGAATGCACCGCCAGACACGGGGGATACTAAGAAATAAAAAAGGTTACAAATATGAAAGCCAGGATAAAATGCCAGCACCGAGAGACCTTCGGCGCTGAGATCATCAGCTGCAGTAGATTTGATGTGCCGCTTTGGCAGCCAGTCCAATAATCTGAATAAGAAAACAAATTATCCTCAGCTCTGTGGATCAGATCCGAGGAGCCGCGGCACCACCAGCCTGCAGAGACACAGAGGGAGGGTTGGGGTGGCGGGCGCTCCGTGGGGTCATCTCCAGGGGAAGGTCTCAGGGAGGAGGGGTTAAGAAACTTGCTCAAGTTCATGGCAGAGTGCAGTGTGAACACAGATTGAATTAAGGAGCGCTGTGAAAGCCTGTGAAAATGCTTATCTCAGCGGCTCTTCCCAAGCCAAGGCTGCACAGCAGAAATACAGTGCAGGATTGAACAGTTTAGGCAGAATAAACATGAACGCCTGTCTTTGCCTATCATGCTGATCTTGCAATTAATATGATTAGAGCCACTGGTTTGCTTCTGGGAATCTCCATTCTTTTTTATGATGGACCATACATGCACAGCTAAGGTGGGGTGTCACAGCCACAGGACCGCGTCCATACCCTTGGTCGTACTGACGAAGACGGAAGATTTGTTTCCCATTTTCTGTTTCTGACTGGCTCTAACGTCTTCCAAAGTCCTCAAGGCCTAGTGTACAGAGGACAAAGTCACACCTACAATATGCACGTGTGTGGGTGTGGGTGCTGCTGTTGTATGCAGTTGTCTCTGTGTGCCTGTGCATGCGTGTGTGTGTGTGTGTGTGTGTGTGTGTGTGTGTGTGTGTGTTCGTGTGTGTGTGAAGGTGGCTGTTAGGAAACGTGCGGTATCCGCACTTTGCAACTCATTCATGTGCTCCGGACTACTATCAGCATCTACTACTAGTAAGTTCAGCAGTGATTGCTAGCAAATCAAGGGGAAAATGCTTGCTTTGATGTAAAAGTCTTCCTGGCTCTTTGGCACCGTGGACTCCTTATACTGCCACACCCTTTCCTGGGCGGAGGGTTTCAGACACTAATGGCCACAAGGAAGGTCTCCCTAAAGATTTCTCAGGAGACAACGCCTCTCCTTCCTGGACCCACCGTGCTTATCATTTACATTTCTAGCAGAATATTTTCTGCTGAGCACATGTGTTCCAAACACAGAATTCCACCCCCCAGCTGCCAGGGCCTACTCATCAGACACTCCGCAAAAGCTGCTCAGCACATTACCTGCAAATGTCTGCTGTCATCCATGAAGTGCTGGAGGGCCAGGACTTTTCTGTTCCCGTGATTCCCACAAGGCGTGGGGTAGAACCTGGTACATCACAGTCATGCTACGCATGCTGGAGAAGAGGTCAACAAAGAGCCCTTCCTTCCCTCCCTTCCTTCCCTCCCTTCCTTCCCTCCCTTCCTTCCCTCCCTTCCTTCCCTCCCTTCCTTCCCTCCCTTCCTTTCCTCCTTCCTTCCTCTGCTCCTCCATTCCTTCTTCCCTTCCTTCTCTTCTTCCTTCCCTCCCTTCTTCTTTCCTTCCTTCATTGTCTTTCCCGATGGGCTCGTATGTAACGCTTCCTTCCCTCTTTCTACTGACTTGGTCCCTTCCTTCCTTTCTTTTTCGCTTTCTCCTTTTTTCTGCATCTTCCTTTCCTCCTTCTTCCTCCCTCCCTCCGTCCTCCCTTCTTCTTTATTATTTCTCCTTTCTTCTTTCTTTCCTACGCTCCTTCCTTCAGCGACTCTGAAGAATTTGCAAAGTAACCACTCATTCCAGAGCTCATTCTGAATCCTCAACAGGTTTCATCCAACCTACTACGTGATTTCTTTCAACATACTGAAATTACTTGCCAAGAATGATTTAGGTGAGATATTCTATACATGAAACCTACATGCCTACCTGCTTTCATCGAAGGGCCCAATCTGGCTTCACGGGGTCTGTTATCTCTTGGTTTCCGTCTACCAGATACAGGTGCCAGCCCCTTTTGGGCGTGGCCAGAGCACTGTATGTGGCCACAGTCCTACCAAATACCAGTCCCAACAGAGGACTCACACACCATGGAGGCCAGCACCTACCATCACTGTGCCAGCCACGAGGAACAGGAGTCCAGACACTCCTGCTGCTGCATCTTGGGTCACAGTTTTATTAATTATCTCAGTCCAGTGAGACAGAATACATTCACACCCAACAAGTTGCGTGATGCAGGTTTACTGCTTACAGACAGGCAGAGAAAAACAAAAGAAACCTTGGATCCGTCATGAGCTGCTCCCCCAAGCCTTGAGAGAGCTGTCCAAGTCAGACAGAGTCCCGACTGCGTGTGCCCCATTTGTACCACGGCTGAGGGACCACGGAATGCAGCCCCCTTTGGTTGTATACATCAGAGGCGACAGGACTCACTGAGCAATACTTTGAAGGATGTCCTGCTGCCAGGGAAGTGAGGGGCAAGGCTTGGCTCTCCGGGGCACTTTCTCCCTAGCTTGAGGTGCTTCATTCCCTGGGAGGGACAGGGAGGAGTTCCAGCTGCTTCAGACACTTCCTCCCTGTCTCAGGGTGCTGCATTCTCACGCTTTGCTTATCCCAACAGCTGCACACAGAAAGTAAGGGAGAGGACCCAGTCCTCAATGTCACCTGGAGAACTGTCTGCAAATCCCACCAGCTTCACTGGCCTTCAGGCTCTTCTGACCTCTGCATCTACCTAAGTTTGCCTCTGTAAGGTAATGAATGGCAGTGAGTGTTGTCAATGAAACTTTCTATCTGCAGGACCCAGTGCAGGGTCTGTCACAGAGAGGAGGGATTAATACTTTTTGGACGAATGGATGGATTAATAAATAAATGCACTAGTGTTAAATTTCTTGCTGTGATCTATAAATTGTTAAGAACATTAATGTAAAAAAAGCTAAAATTAGAAATGCTGTCCTATTAATACACCTCAGTCAAATACTGCTGAAAAATATAGTAATTTTGGTTAAAATTTGCATAACATATGGTGTAGTCTATTGAATGATTTACAAAGAATTCACTATGCAGGTAATGAAAATAAGGCTGTAGTAAGTAAAGATTCAAAATCAGCAACTTGTTCGTCTGCTTCTCTGACCTTCTAACATCCCTTTTGTGAATGTCAACATTTTATGGCTTAGCATGCATCGTGCAATTTAGGACAAATACAAACACAGTCAAATTAATGTCTTGTTCATCATGAAAATGCAGAGATTTGCATGAATGATGAAACTCAAAGTAGCAATGTTACAAATTCAAGGCTCTGCCCCATCTTCCTGACATCTGGGTCCTTATGACTGATGATGTCACAGAGGAAAGCTGCTCTTGCCTTGCCAGCCTGCTTGCCCATGTCCGTGGCTCCTGAAATTGACTAGAACCTGGCACTTCCATTCAATCTGTGCATTTCCCTGCATCCCAGACTTAAGGCCTTCACGGCGTATTTGTCAGGATAGTATTCCTGTCCTGGAGTGTGTGGGAGTGTGTGGAAGTGAGACCAGTAATTACTGGAAAACCCTGAGCCACTGCATTTAGAGAATTTTTAGTGGGTCACTGCCACCAGGTGGAACTGGGGCTGAGCATGGGCTCTGAAGACACGACAATCTTAGGCCCTGCCCTTAGGCTAGAGCAGGGCTGTGTTTGTTCATCTGTTAGCCACAGGTTAGAAGCACCCATGGTTGACTCAGAATGCTCAATAAATGCTGATTTGATGAATTTATAATGAATGTTTTCTTGCAAGCGAAGGTAACTATTGACCACCAAAGGACAAATAAATCTGTGCACTAGAGTTCAAGGTGCCACAGGTCTCTAGGTCAGGGGGGAAATGCCACCAGTCTCTTTGCTAAAGGATAGCAAGAGTGATGTTTGTTCCACTTCCCAATGAGTTCCTCATCTCCATCTGAGGCCGACTCAGCCTGGACTCCATTGTCCATATCACTATCAGCATTTTGGTCAAAGCTATTAAACAAGTCTCTATGAATTTCCCAAATTTTCCCACATCTTCCTATCTTCTTCTGAGCCCTCCAGACTGTTCCAACCTCTGCCCACTACCCAGTTCCAAAGTCACTTCTACATCTTCAGGTTGTCTACGTAGCAGTACCTTACTATCTTGGTACCAATGTTCCTTTTTAGTCCATTTTCACATTGCTATAAGGAACTCTCTGTAACTGGGTGATTTATGAACAAAAGAGGTTTGATTGACTCAGAGTTCCACATATTCTTATTTATCCACATGGCTGGGAGGCCTCAGAAAATTTGCAATTGCAGCAGATGGTGAAGGGAAAACAGGCACCATCTTCACAAGGCAACAGGAGAGAGAGAAAGAGAAGGAGAAGGGAGAAGTGTCAGTTTTTAATCATCAGATCTCATGGGAACTCACCTACTGTCATAAGAGCAACATGGGAGAAACTGCCCCCATGATCTAATCACCTCCCACCAGGTCTCTCCCTCAATACATGGAGATTATAATTCGAGATGAGATTTGAGTGGGGACACAGAGCCAAATCATCTCAGGGAATGGCCACGCCCATCAGCTGCTATGGTCCACCTCAACCAGAAAGTGGTCCCTTGATGAGAAGTCCATCCCAACCCTGGGTCTGGTGCACACACATGTTTGATAACAGGGGCCACGTTCCAGGGGATGTTTGAGTCCAGAAGAATGTGAGAGACTGAGGTTCTTGGCACTCCTGAGATGTCTGTTCCAACAGCTAAAACTCACTCTGAAGTCCCAGCTTGTGTGGTTGCAGCCCACAGGGTTCTCCCAGTCCAGTGGGCATTGCCTGGAAAGGAAGCTGATGGCCCTGCCCAGGGAAGTAGTTCTGTGTACTGTTCTCCATGAGCCAGACACACCGCCTGTGAAACACCACTAGGGCCAGCATTCCTGACCCAGAGGACCTGCCATCTGGGAGGTGTCTCTGCAGCTCTTCCCTTCTCACACGCTTCTTTCTATCATACAGCAGGGAGAAAAGACAAGCGCCAAGAAAAATGTTTTTATTTTATACCATTTTAACATCCATAGGGCAGTTCAGCTGTCAAACACGTCGTGCTAACATATACTCTTCACGTTAATACTAAAGCATTACAGACAATTAAATGCAAGAGAACACAGGGTCCTCTGTATTCCCTCGGGGATGGTTTCCTGGGGTTGCTCTGTGCAGACTCAGTGCAGGAGCAGTTCAGTCTCCCACTTTGCTTTGATATTATTACATGAGGGGCAAGAAGGACATTTTAGCTTACTCTGACCAACCATTTACACCAATTAGTCAGGCACAGAAGGAAAGCCAAGAAGCCGAGTTAGAGAAAACTTTGATGGTGCTTGCACTGTGTCAGGCGCTGTTCCCAGCACTTGACGTAAATTTTCTTATTTATCCTCACAGCAACCCCAGCATGGGGTGATGTTGTTGAGGGTGGGCTTTTGTTGTCTTTTTTAGACTACAAAAGCAATACAGGCTTGTAGTTAAAAGTAGAATTACGGAGTTTCTGTATGTGCATTGGTATTCCCAGAAAAACAAATATATATAGCCATATATATTGCATTTTAGACTAGAAATTATGAAGGAGCTTAAACTATAATGTGTTTAATAACATGAATGAAAATAGCACCTTGACTCATGCTTGCTTTGCTGTTAAATCGGAAAGAAATGTGGCAATGGAACAACTTCTTTTCAAAGAAAATGGCAATGGTGTTTTCACATGGCGCCTGAGAGACCAGGTCTGCCTGTTGTTCTTCTCTTTCGATTTTCTGATATTGAGCCTTTTGTTGTCTTGAGGGACAAGTCTGAGTGGAGGGCAGGCTCTCTCAGTTCTGGGAACGTCTGTGACTGCTGATGGATCAGGCGGTGGCTGCCTTGCTGATCTTTGATCCTCAGTTCTGACCTGCGGAGACTTCAAATGTTAGTGGTTGAGTCGTCAGATGATGGAGAACCAGCTCGGGGCATTTGAGAGGTGCTGAAGGGCTCCTGAGATAAAGCACTGAGTCTGGTGTGAATACTTGTACAGAACAAGAAAAAATGGAAAACTGGACTTCAAATCTCTTCTTTCCTATTTAAGAGACATAACTCTTTCTTCTAATAATATTTTTGAATTTTCCATGTTGATGTTTTCTTATATCTCTCAAAATAATATTGGCGTGAATCTTCATTCCCCATGTATCTTCTATTTCCCATAACAGAACACAGGAGGCATCCTGTTAAATGTATTCTGGGAAAGGTAGATGGGTTACATGCACCACAAAGACAGGGTGTCATTCTGCAGATTAGAGCTGGGGATAAACCAGCATTTTTCTGTATATTAATAACTGTCAAATTGAGTTGGATGATCTAAGTGCATGATGGAGTCACAGAGGACTCAGGAAAATCCGTTAAAGTACCAGAGAAAGAAAGAATAAAGCAGAGAGCTTTTTGGCCACACACAATCATACACACACTTTAAAAATCACATATACAATTTAACAGGCTGGTGGTTGGTTTTCTGGTTGGAAGATGGGGCTTCATTTGCTTACACCGTGTTTTTATTTACCGTTGCTTAATTTTTTAAATTATTTCAAAACTTAACATCATAAAACTACCATGTTGTTTTGCTCATGGGTTTGTAGGTAGGGAATGCAGGAAGGGCTCTGCTAGGCAGTTTGTCTCTGATCCACGTGACTTCACAGGAGTGGCTGTACCTGGGGCCACGCCTCCATGGTGGCTCCTCCCACATGGTGTTTCAGCCTCTAGCATTCTTTCCCAACTGAACTTCTTCCTCTGAACTACAAAACACGGAGCAGAATTTCAATAGCTATTTCCTCATTGTCCTAATTATGATGAAAAACTGCTGTTATCTTATATGCATACAAACAAGATAATTAATTACCTCTCATGAATGCCTTAGGCCATTAAGGTTTAATTATTTCACAGAACTCCAATTCTGAATGGCTGTGTCAGAACATCTCCACATGTGGCTTGGGATTCCTAAAGCATGGGAGCCTCAAGGTAGTCAAACTCCTCATGTGGCTTCTCACGGGTTCAAGTCACCAAGGCAACAGCTACCAGTCCTTTCAGAGGTCAGGCCTCTCACAGGTCAGGCCTGGCATGGGCTCTGTGCCTCCAGTGCCACACTCTACTGGTGAGGATAGCAGGGAGCCAGCTCAGATTCATGAGAAGGGCATAGAACCACCTCTTTATGGTTATAGTGTCAGAGAAGCTACAGCCCTCTAGAAAAATAGCAGTGATTTCTAATGAGGTATTCATTTCATACTATCTAAGAGTGAGTTTGTTCACATAGAAAGTATTATATGGTTTATGATCTTCCTCCTCTTCCCCACCTCCTCCTCATCATCATGTTGAAGACAGTCTCATGGTTAGAGGCTGAGGAATATTTTCACATTGTTTTCTAAGCCTTGCTTTTGAATAACATTAATGACAAAAAGGAAAACAGAGGAGAAACATGAAAGTTGGTTTACCAGCTAATAACTAATAAAAAATTTTTCTACTGGTCGGAGTATAGAGCCAGTTTTTAATATCTTCTAATTGAGCAAATGCCATTTTGCAAAAAACCTACTAAATATATGTCTGAATAATGGAAGAAGAAATACAGATGCCTTCCAGGGAGGACATTTTATGAAAACCTTGATTAAAGTAGCCACACTTTCTATTGAATTTACTGCTAAGAAGAGCACGTTCGAGGCAGTTGATAATCAGCCCACTTTAACCCCTTCCTTGCACAGCTCTCCCTCACCTGGCTACAAATAAATAGGACTTTAGAGACAGCATCTATGTCAAGTTATCTTTAAAGCAATTAAATTCCATCTCAGCCACTTGGTTATAAATCAGAGTGGTTTTCAGACATTCGCCAAATAAACATGACAATGGAAGGGTCAAACATACAAGACGTTCAGCTCCACACAACATTTATTACCGTCCCTGGGGACACACAGGAAAGGAAGTAAAGGGTCTCTCCTGAAACCTCCAGGTCAGGCAGGGTCAACAGAACATCTAATCTGTCTAGTAGCTGAAGATGCTATTTGGCTATGGCAGGAAGCTGAATTGCTCCAGGAAAAGGAAGTCAACACCCCTGTATGAAGGAGCGTGCTCAGTGCGCAGACCTTGACTTCTGATGCCATTCTTCAAAAAAATGAACCAGGGTTCCTTGGACAAATTGTGGGTTGACTGTAGGCCTGCAGGCATTTAAGAGAAGCCTGGAGCATCTTAAAGCACCAAAAAGGAAGGACGTGCCCCCAAACAAAACGGTGGACACACATCTCTAGGACATGGGAGAACATGGAAGCTCCTCTCATGGCCAAAGCTGAAGTGATTTGAACAGCAAAACCTATGACATAGTGCTGGATTTTAAAGCAAGGAATAGGCCTGGCATGGGGGCGCATGCTCCTCATCCCAGCACTTTGGGAGGCCAAGGTGGGAGAATCACCTGAGGTCAGGAGTTAGAGACCAACCTGACCAACATGAAGAAACTCCATCTCTACTAAAAATACAAAAAAACATTAGCTGGGCGTGGTAACAAATGCCTGTAATCTCAGCTATTCGGGAGGCTGAGGCAGAAGAATCGCTTGAACCCGGGAGGTGGAGGTTGTGACGAGCCAAGATTCTGCCATTGCACTCCAGCCTGGGCAACAAACGTGAAACTCTGCCTCAAAAAAAAAAAAAAAAAAAGCAAGGAATAAAATAAATATCCGTGGTCCTCACCTAAATAATCAGATGTACAGAAGAGACAAGACTTCCACACAGAAGTGTTGCAAATAAGGTGTACTGACCCTCAGCTGTCAGTGACACAGAGCGTAATCCCCTTTCAGCTGTGGGAGGCACTTACGTAGCACCTTGTTTCCAAATAGTACATCAGAGGAACGCGCAAAAAGTAACTTTACAGTAGTCAAACTTGGCACACGCTATTTCTGCCAGGTGATCAAAATGAACACCATGAATGCCCAGCTCTGGTGACAGCACGTGACCTTGCTATGATGGGACGGAGACATCACTCTACCACTCTGCTTGCCCCCTCTGACGTCCATATGAAAGTCACTATAAACGCCCAAGTCGAGGGACATTTTACTAAATACCTGAGCAGTTGTCCCTCAAAACTCTCAATGCCATTAAAACAAGGAAAGTCTGAGAAACTTTCCAGGCACTCGCAGACCAGAGTGACTTAGGGAGATAGGAGGAAGAAGTGTCATGTGGAGCCCTGGCCTGGGTCTTGGGTCAGAAAAGGATACTAGATAGAAGTGAGGTTCAGCACACAGTGATGTACCCATGTTGGTTCCTCGGTCACATCAACAGACAGTCAAATGAGATACTAACAGTTTGGAAGGCAGGGTAGGGGTACATAGGATCTCACTATTCTGTTCTCAGCTGCTCCACTACACCTACACCAATACCAAAAAGTCCATTAAAACTTTACAGAGAAAATCTTCATTGCAGTCCTCAGATGTGTGCTTCCCACAGGAGCTCAGTCCACTGTGTGCATCTGGTGCTCTGCCAGGCTGCCTGGAAGTTATGGGACCAGGATCCTCAGACGCTTACAAAGCAAGGCATGGCATGCCGTTACCACAAAGATGAAGGCATCCATCCCATGCTGGCCTCTGCCCTGGAAGCCACTCCTTTAAGGATGTTTACCTCACAGGGACTGCCAAGAGAATCCTTGACTTGTGTAATCCCAGGATATTAAACAAAGAGATGTTTCAAGATGCTACTGTCATAAAAAGTGTAAGCAAATAGAGTGTGTAAGAGCTTGACACAATTGCAGGTTGGGGAGAAGAGCATTTGTGGGCAGGTGGCGGGTAACTTACCAGGGGGCATAAAATATTTGGTTCCAGTTGGAGTCATTGTTCATTAAAATCTGGGGGTGGGTGTTACAGACCGGCGCTAAGTTTTACGCTGTTTGTGCTGTTTGTATAAAGCTCTCCTCAGACACGTAACCCGGCCCTGGGCATTTGCCAAAGTGAGTTCAAGGGAGCTTTTTATGAATAGAGCAGACTTTTACACCAAGGAACATTCTTTCCAGGTGAGCTGTATGAACAATCCTTTCTCTAAACGCATGAGGATTAATGAATCATTAAATACTCCCATGCCCCGGCTTTGTCTGGTCTCCCTGTCGCGATCCGAGTTTCATGCCCAGGCACTCACTGTGACCCTGATATCCTGACCTCTCCCCACAGGGCTGTCACCAAAGGAGAAGCAAGGGACGCCTTTCCCTCTCCTCCTGAAAGGTGAAGTGTGAGGGAAGCCGCTGGATGTGCCGGGGTGGGTCAGAAGATAGAAGCCACCAGCCTCGAGGAGGGACGGAAGGCGAAGTGAAGAAGGTTCGATGGAGCAGCGGAAGGGTGGGAGCACAGCCACCCGGAGCCATCTGCAGGCACTGCCCCCCGCTGGCTGAGGACATGAGAGACGTCGGGTGATGGGCATCAGAAACCAGGGGAGGGCCTGGGGGTGGGGGCATGTGGACCCAGGACCCAGCACCCAGGACGGAGCGCTGAAGAGTTTGGAGGCGCCCAAGCTGACTCCAGATATGGGAACAAGCCATGTCCTCCCAGTGAAGAAGCCAGGCTGGGGTGATGGCCTGGGAGGAGCCTCCCACTTCCTCCCCCGGGTTCTCCCGGCTCACTTGGGCAGAGAGAGACCGGGACTGGCACGCCAGGGCCTAGGCAGGGCCCTGCAGAGCACAGCACACGGTTGCCTCACACGCGCTCAGCTCCTCGGGCCCAGGCCCTGAGCCTCCCTGGGACACTCACGGAGTGAGTCAGCGGGGCCAGGCCTCTCACCTGCCCAGTGAACCTGGAGGTCATGGCCACCAGTCTGGGGATGAGCCTGTCAAGCAAGCAGCTCCTGGAGAAAAGACACTTGCTCGATTATCTAAAGTGAAGGTTTCTCATTTTTGTGTCTGTGTAAACTTGCAAAATATGCACTTTAATGGCCTTTGAATGATAGTCTGACTGTAATGCTTATTCTGTTTCTGGATATCGTGTACCAAACTCTATGGAATATTATATGGTGTTATCTCTATAATAATGTATAATATTATAAACAGTGACCGGCTTTGTCTTGCCCATGTCGCCCAGGCTGGAGTGCAGTGACACCATCTTGGCTCACTGCATCCTCCGCCTCCCGAGTTCAAGCAATTCTCCTGCCTCAGCCTCCCGAGTAGCTGGGACTACGGGCACCCACCACCATGCCCAGCTAATTTTTGTATTTTTAGTAGAGACGGGGTTTCACCATGTTGGCCAGGCTGGTCTCGAACTCCTAACCTCAGGTGATCTGCCTGCCTCAGCCTCCCAAAGTGCTGGGATGGCAGGCATGAGCCACCACACCTGGCAAGTTACATCTTCTTTTTAAGAGTGTCACCCAGCGTGAGTCTTGCAGGCACAGTGAGGCTGACGGGTCAGCAGGGCCTGGCGGTTCACACTCGCCCTGGTCCAAACAACTCATCCAAGGTGCGTAGTGTGCACGGATGCCGGGAGCCTGTCCAAGCTGGGTTCAGACTGTAAGCAGGCTCAGTCTTTCTCCCAAGCTCAAAAGCTAAAAAGAGTAGCTATGATATTTTCACTCAGAATTTAAGAGACGTCTCAGCACGTGTGGTTTTCCTGTAGAAAGCCGTGGCTGGCTCCAGCGCAGGCTTGCTGCACCTCCTGGGTCACGTTGAGGGCTTCATGCCGCAGGTTGGATAGGCCGAATCTCAAGGAACGAGCCCTGTGTTGCAAAATCCTCACCAGGAGTCAGAAAACTGAACGCAGGGCTCATTTTTGGGGGGAAGACCTCCACCGGCTGAACTGCCGAGACCCTCGGGCCATCTCCTCTGCAGCCCTCAGCCCAGTGTCTAGACCCCGCCTAGCCTGCAATACCCCTTCTCGCTTCCTTGATTACAAGACGACAAACACTTCTGAGTCATCAAAGAGCTGCATGCAATAATTTTCTTTTAGAAATCCTGTGATAGGGCCCTGGGATTTAACTGGCTTGCGTGTTAATGTGGGTTCCTCCACAGTCAGCAATACATTTTTAGGGCTCCGTCATACATAATGAAGACAGTTTGCTTTTAGTAACATATAATTAGCATATCCAGGAAAACCTTAGAAAATAATGCTCAGAGCTTCGCAGTGGATGTAGGTTTATAGATAGAATTTTAGAAGAAACTCAAAACCTTGCAGTGTTTTCCTTGGGAGTCATCTCTGCGCCACGTCAAGCTGCTGACAGACCCTCAGCTGACGCAGGCCCCCACCATGAAGCAGTGCTGGCTTCCACCTGCAGTGCCAGGCCGGGACCCATCCCACCCTGCGGGCACCAGCCTCTGTCGGGCACCCTCACCCTGCCGCTGCCTACAGAGAAATCAAAGTGGAGAGAACCCCCCAGGCCTGGGCACAAGGTGTCAATGTCCAAGGCTGCCAAGCTGGCTGTTGTTAAAGAAGGTTGATCTGACACACCCACTTTGCCAGGCTCCCCTTTAGCCTCTAAGTGAACCACGGCGCAAACCCATCCAACTAGACGCAATGAGTCCAGTGCACCCAGACGGTGGTGGCAGGGCGCGTGGGCTTGTGGACAGAGCAGGTGCTGAGGCCTGGAGTCGCAGCCTCACCTCTCACCCGGGCTGGCTGCTTCGGAGAACAGAGGTGACCTCATCGCCTGCCTGGACGGCGGTCAGATTCCCGATTGGCCCACGTTCTTCCGTCACATGCATTTTTGTCAAAGGGTCTGTGATTTTCGAAAGTGAATCTTTCCCTTGCAGAAGTTCCAGAAGGACAAGTCTGTGCAGACAGGTGGCCTTTCCCAGGACACTTGGGAGGAAATAAAACCCAACCTTCATTCGGGAACCACCTTTGCACCATGTGACATGGTGCCAGTAAGGGCCCTTCTGGGGCTGTGACGTCAGGCCCTGCTCTTTACATTTGTGTTGGCTCCTGGTGGAATTTCCTTCCCTTTTGAGCTGTCCCTTTGTAGTCTCTATTTATATTTAAGATTGCTTTAAGGCAAAGGGAAGATCTGTCCTGGATATGCCATGTGGTTTTGCCTAAACAAAGCATTTTTAAAGGTCTGCAAACTAGGAGTTGGGGTGAGCTCTGAAGGAAACTCTTGCGAGTGCTCAGCTTGAACTCAGTTATAATTTATTCTTTTCTTACTTATTTTCTTATTTATTTTGTTTTCAAAATAAGACAGCCCACTTGTGTTTCTTTGTCACTTCCCCTCCAACAGAGGTACCTTGTTTCTCAGCAGATTTTCCTTCCTCAACGTATCATTCCCAAAAAGGCAGAAACAGGAAAAGAGCAAGAACTTGAAGATAAATCCCAGGGTGAATAGCTGGCGTGGTTCCTCAGGGATGCACTCAGCTGGGGGCCCTGAGGCTGAGCCCCCGGCTCCGGCTTCCGTGATGCCTGCCTGGCAACCAGCTCCCCCTCTTCAGGCCCCGCCTTTCCTGCCTGGGCCTTCCTCCGGCCCCACTGCAGACACTGGGCCTGGCCCTCCGTGATTGGAACCGCACAGCTTCGCTCTGTCTGGAGGAGGCCACGATGCTCACTTGGCTTGTGTGAGTGCAGCGAGAACAGGTTTTGTTCCCTAATCACACCCTAATGTCTTCTGAGGTCTGCACAATTTCAGAAGCCAGAGGTCCTGGACACGCTAGAGAACTCCCTCCTGAGACCATCTGCAAATAGCTATAAGTAAATATTACCCTCTCAATCTTCTTATTTGCAGAATGGAGTTAGCAAACTTGGTAGTTACAACAGGTGCTAATTTGGAAATGTGTTGGATACTCAATACATTCTTATTTTATTGAAAAGTACTCACTTGAAAATAAAAAATAAAACTTAGAGAATTGTATAATCATAGTTGTTGATTCTGAAAACGTAGACTGTTTTAAGAGTTTCGTAACTCTAGGGAACAAGTAAGATGTACCAGAATTCCAGAAACATCTATAAGTTTCACCAGGGTTCTCCAGAGACACAAATCCAACAGAATATGTGTGTGTGTCTATGTGTGTGTTTGAGTGCGTGTATGTGTGTGTATGTGTGTGTATCTGTGTACGTGTGTACGTGTGTATATGTTTGTGTGCATGTATGTGTATATGTATGTGCACGTGTGTATGTGCATGTGTGTATATGTATGTGTGTGCATGTATGTGCGTGTGTGTATATGTATGTGTGTGTATGTGCATGTATGTGTGTGTATGTGTATATGTATGTGCATCTGTATGTATGTGTATGTGTGTGTACGTGTGTGCATGTGTATGTGTGTGTATGTGTATGTATGTGTGTCTGTGTGTGTGCGTATATGTGCGTGTATGTGTATGTGTGTATGTGTGTACATGTGTGTACGTGTGTGTATGTGTATGTATGTGTGTCTGTGTGTGTGCGTATATGTGTGTGTATGTGTATGTGTGTATGTGTATGTGTGTGTATGTGCATGTGTATATGTGTGTATGTGTAAGTGTGTGTATGTGCATGTGTATATGTATGTGCATCTGTATGTATGTGTATGTGTGTATGTGTGTGTACATGTGTGTGCATGTGTATATGTGTATGCGTGTGTGTGTGTATGTCTGTGTGTATGTCTCTGTGTATGTCTCTGTGTGTATGTGCATGTATGTGCGTGTGTGTATGTGTGTGTATGTGTATGTATGTGTGTGTATGTCTGTGTGTGTATGTGTATGTGTGTATATGTGTATGTATGTGTGTATGTCTGTGTGTGTATGTGCGTCTATGTGTGTGTGTGTATATATGTGTGTGTGTGTATGTGTGTGTGTATGTGTGTGTGTGTATATATGCATACACACATCTGTCATGCACCACATGTCAATGTTTTGGTGGCAGCAGTCCTTATATAAAATAGTGGTCTTGTAAAATTATAATACTATATTTTTACCATAATTTTTCTACGGTTAAATAGTTTTAGATATACAAATACCCACCGCTGTGTGACAATTACCCCCAGCATTCACTACAGTCACATGCTGCACTGGCTTGCATCCTAGGAGTCCTAGATTAAACTATTCAGCCTGAAGACATAGGAGGCTGCACCATCTCGGCTGTGTAAGTGCACTCTCTGATGCTGGTGTAAGGATAAAGTCGCAATTCACATTTCTCAGAAAGTATTCCAGGCCTTTATATGTATATATGTATACCTATAATAGATATGATATGTATATATGTGTGTGTATGTGTGTACATGTGTATGTAGTACGTATTATATCTCCCTCTGTGTATCTGTGTGTGTACACAGAGAGAGAAAGTTAGTTTGAGGAACTGGCTCATGTGATCCTGGAGGCTGACAAGTCCTAAGCTCTTTGGTCAGCAAGCTGTGGACCAGGAGTACAGACGGTTAACGTTTCAGTCCAAGTTCAAATCCACAGGCAAGAAAGACAAATGTCCCAGAAGGAGGGCAGTCAGGCATCATTCCCCCCTTCCTCTGCCTTTAGTCCTCTACAGGTCCCCAGTGCACGGGCTGAGGCCCACCCACGCTGGGTAGGACATCAGCTTTGCTGTGTCTGTGGATTTGAATGTTAACCCATCCCAAACCCCTTCGTGAAACACCCAGAATAACATTTAACCAGATAGCTGCGCACCCTATGCTACCATTTGACACATAAAATTATCGCATTTATTAAGCATTTAGCTTGCTCTGAACTAAATCCTAAAAATGTAACAAGTTTTAATCGCTGCCTTCAAAGGTGAAAAACATCTGAACTCAAATGCAGCAAAGCGGGGCCGTGCTGGAGGGGTGGGGGGGTAAGATGTGGGGGCTGAAATGCACCCTGTCCCTGGGAGGACCTCCTGGGGGTGGGGCTCAGGCTGGACCTCAAGGGTAAGCAGGAGTGCACTCGGGGGAGCAGAGACAGCGAGGACGGAGGGTGATTTCAGCAGGTGAACTGCAGACTTGTCCCTGTACCTGGAGGACGATACCTGTCAGAGGGAAGCCTGGAGCCTGGTGCCACAAAAGCGTCTGCCTCTGAGAGGTCTGGGCAGCGCTTCACAGGAGGTAACGTGGGAAACTAACAGAGAGGAAAAGGAACCTCAGAGTAACCCAGAATAGTCCAACAGTAGCTGGAGTGATTTGTGTTCAGTGACAACGTTCACCAGAGACAGTGACGAGTGGGAATGTTGAAGAAGAGGTGCCCGGAAGGGCGTGACATTGGCACAGCCTTATTGTCACCCTGAATCCCATAATAATCCCACAGGGTGCAGCTTCGTATTTCCCAAAACGCTTTGTTACTCCACAACACTGGAGGATGATGTATTCCTTTTTACGGGGGAGAAAACTGAGACTGGAGAGAGTCCAGTGTCTTATCCAGCACCACATCCCTGAGAGGTCATGAAGCCCTTCACAGAGGCAAGGACCCTCTTGGCTTGAGAGTCAGAGACTGTAAGAGGGAAACAGAGTGAATCTGAACTCTATTGTCCCCCCAAGGAAGATTTTTACCAATAAGTGAAAGTAACAAGAATACAAATGTTGGCTTGATGGAAGAAAATACTTTGAAACCATTAGAATGCTTTAGAATCCTTGGGATGGGCAGATTTTCAAAGCGGCTCATAGAAAGCACTCTAAGGGGTCTTACAATTGTAGAGGTGTTGCAGCCAGAATTCAAGTCCAGTTTACATTTTAGAATTATCTATGTATTTAAAAATGTGTCCCCATTGATATATTTAATAAATTACATGCCACATGTATATACATTTCAGATGCATTTTACATATATGATATATATACATGGTATGTATGTACATGCCAGATATATTTTATATAATATAAATTATGTAATATATACTACACGCACATGTACACACATATATACACATATACATTATGTATATATATATATAAATCATATTTTATGTAATATATATATAATACACATAGAGAGAGAGTTAGTTTGAAGAATTGGCTCATTTGATCCTGGAGGTTGACAAGTCCTAAGCTCTTAGCAGTCAGCAAACTGCAGACGGGGAGCACAGACGGTATATGTTTCAATCCAAGTTCAATCCACAGGCAAGAAAGACAAATGTCCCAGAAGGAGGGCAGTCAAGCAGAGAGCCTATATATAAATGTATATATGCATATATATATATATATATATATATATATATATATATATATATATATAACATGTCAGATAGTAAGATACCTGTAAGACAGGTTTTTTTCAGAATTCATTTGACCATGGTCTGGAAAAAACCTTCTGATATAAATGGCTCCTGGGCTGCAACTTGCAATCCAACCTAGTTACAAGAGTCTTGCAGACAATTCTACTATCAGGAATATTAACAATCTGAGCTTTTCCTCCAACTTATCGTAAACAATCTTCTTAAAAATTATCTTCTACTTAAAGAAGTATTACTAGTCATGTTGTGAGAAATAAACTAATTTTAAAATGTTTGTTAAATGCTCCTAAAAGTAGTAAGCAATAAAAACACACGACCTAAAGTTCTCTTTCTTCTATTTTTCACATCTTAAGTGAATGAATTCTGCCTGGTATCTGCTGGATGTCACCACACAATAAAGTGACCACAGACCTCTGAGACAGCCCGTGAAACAGTCAACTGGGTCAGACACGTCGTAGAAACAAACGTGGCCCCTGGCACAGCTCAAGTTCCACAGGTGACTTAGTGTGGCTGACAGCAGTTAGCAGGAGTGGCCCAGGGCTGCAGCCCTGAGGAAAACCAGCCACGCTGGAGGCAAAGATTTACTTCCTCCCTTGGTTTTAGTATCAAAACTGGGATTGAAAAAATAATTGTGGTGTGGAGATTAATTGGTTAGGAGAATGAAAGGTTATCCTTAAACAAGGACCTTTTGTCAGTAAAGTTTGGCTTCAAGATGTGGGAAAAATCCTATTTTGGAGATTTAGTGCTAGCAAGACCAAGAACTAGCCGGATAGACAGCAGACACATCAAAGATGGGCTGACACATTTTTCTGCCAAATATTCTTCCTCATCACTCCAGGGATTGCTTTTTCTTGGGGGAAATGAGATTTTGCTTTCTACGGCAGCCAGGAGTTTTCTTGTTTCATGAAGAAGAAAGGGATTTCAGTATCCACAGTTACTCTCATGGATTTCTTACAACACCCTAAAAAAATAACTTCCAAAAGAAAAAAGAAAATAAAGAAATTGGTGCAGCCTACATTACAGACAAAGGAAAATTCAGAATTATAATTCCTCAGAATTAAGTTTCTATCGGTCCCTGTGCAGGTCCACAAATATCATCCTTCATGCCTCTCTTCTAAGATGGTTTGTTCTGAAAGGTTCCTTCAGACAGCTGACCACCCCAGTTTCCACACACTGAGGATGGGGTCTGCAGCCTTCTCTTTTTCTATCGAACTCTCTGCAGTGCATTTAAGATCAGCGGCATTTCAGAACCATGGTGGTCTAAGGTCCTGGCACGCCTTAGAACCCAAACCCTTATGATCAGGTGGCTCAACTCCATCTCTTCACTGGCTTAGAAGCTGAGTCCAGGGATAGGGCCATCGGTCACCACGTTGCTATGCAGACACAGAACCAGCACCAAAGCTCAGGGCTCCTAGTTTATTGTCACATGCCCCGTGTGTCTCCAGAAGCCACAGCAGCTCATGGGCTGAGAATCCTGTCTGTATTTCCATGTGGCAAACACTCTGATACTCTCCCCGTATCCTGCAGATGGGTCCACAAACCTGCCTTGCTGAGAAGTCCGCTGGATTCTCACCCTTACGTTTGCCTCCAGGTAACTCCCAACATGCACCAGTTTTGTCTGGAAAATAATGTCTTGCTTTCTCTTATTTAAGTGGAAAATAATTAACTTCATAAATGTTTATTTAACTTTAAGCTGCATTTGTTAGAGCTCATTAAAATATTTAGGATAAACTGACAAGCTGGAATCTTAAGAATTATTGACTTTAAAATGCATTCACCGTTAAATACAAACGTTCTGTATTCTATGGAAGCATAACATTATCTAACAAAATGTTTGAACATCGTTCACTAACTTCCTGTTATTGGAGCTGCACACTTCTCCATGACGCCAACACCGTGGGAGGATCTCTGCTTACACTGGAAAAGGTACAGTGAATATATATATTTTTTTGTAATTTTACCTCCAATTCTGAAAAATACACTGTTTATTGAGTGAAAATCAGTTTACCTGACATCCAAATGACACCACTAAGGAGCTACTAAGTGTCCCTTGGGGAAATGGCTGACGCCACAACTGGAGCTGGACAGGGAAAAGGTGAGTGTGTGATGTCTTGTCATCCGAGCAAGATAGGATGCCACACTAGGACCACGTTCAAAGGTCATGTGCACGAGCACACGGGCAATTCTAGCAGCCGGTGATGCTGGGCCGGCCTTGCTGACCCTCACTCAAGACCCCACCCAGCTCTTTCTCCAAGGCACCTGCTTCTCACACCATCTGGTCCAGTCCCCTGTGCTTCAGGGGGACTTGTATCTTCTCCATCTCCATCCACACCTCCCTCAGCTGGGACGCTCATGTCCTTATTCTCCACCACGAAAATGCAGCTGGTTTACTGTAGGCGTGGTGTCTTACTCGTCATTCATTCTTGGTTGCTAGGATAGTACTTTGCTCGTGTCATGTGATTGTTGAATATTTAAAGATCAGAAAAGGTCAACCTGCACTTTGAACGTGGGTCTCCATGACTGGAATGCGGAAGTTCTGAGGGGTCACAGCTATAGATTAAATGTCAGACTACCGGTTCCCTCCCATTAAGATTGTGTGTGTGTGTGTATTCAGTGATGACGTGAGCTGGTCTAGCAGTGAGTGGTGCAAATCTCACTGTTAATAGGACACTTACTGTTGAATAGAACAAGGAAAAGATGCCCTAGTTTACATGCAGAAAATCGATGTTCCTGGGCTCCTGTGGGACTCTGAGAAAGCTGTAAAGGATGTCCACAGGGGTGAGGCTGCATTCTCCAGTGCATAGCCACGCCAGCATGTTAACCATTTTATTTTCATGTCATAGTTTGGGTGACATTTTTGATGCCTACAGATGTGTGTCATGATGAAGCGGTCCATATAACGTTTACCCAGCATGCCTGTCAGTAAGGTACAGCCGAAATTAATGTAAAAGAAAAAGTGAGTGACCACAGAACTTTTTAGTCAAAAGGGGAAGGATGAAAGAAAAATAAGTTAAAGTAAGCTTCGTGGTGCAAAAGCCTCTCGCTGGTGAGGCCTTGGATGGGAGTAGCGAGGAAGGCGCCAATTAGGGGTAGGTGGAGACTGCGGTTTGGTTTGAGGCAGAAACCAGACATTTAGGGGCTGAAAACATCACTAAATTGGCCATTTCATTTTTGCTGCCCCCGAGCCCAACCATCTGAAGTTTGTTATGCAGACCCAGCCACAAGTATTAACTCCATCCTCAGATATATATATATATATATATATATATATATATATATATATATATATAGCAAATTTAAGCTTCTCTCAAGGGGATTTATGTTCAAATCTTGTAACACTTTGGAGCTCTCTTCTGAAACTTCCATAAGCTCTCCACATTGTACTCATTTTTTTTTTTTTTTCTTATTCCATTATATCCGTCAAACTCAGGTCCATCATAAGTAGTTGTGACAGTCAAAAAAAAAAAAAAAAAAAAAACTCTTCAAGATTCAAAGCATCAAAGCCTGAGTCTCTCAGTTTATATCTGCAAGAGCCTTGTAGCAGGGCAATCTTTGTGTTAAACAGCCAAGACTGTGACACGTAAGTGGGGACAGATGCCTAACTTTCTGATATGATAAATGTTCGGCAACCCTGCTCCAAATCTGCAGTGCCTACAAGTAGCATTTGAGGTCAGTTTTCAAAATGCCCTCTAATTCTTTTATGACAATATATCACTTTACCAACAACTCTAACAAAAGCAGTTAGCTGCCCTCATAGCACACAAATCCCAGAGGCAAACAGAATGATTTCATGTATAATATAAACAGCCGTTTAGAGAATAAAGTCAAATCACATAAAACCATGGTGAAGAAACAGCCACAACTGGGAGCTAACAATTTCCATCCATGGGAATAGTTTTCTTCTCTACCGTAATGCACGAACAGTAACACCGCAAATCCAAGCGTGAGCCATAATAGCCAACAAAGAGCTAATTCCCTTTCAGAGCTCACAGTTCTCCACCCTTTACCCTGTGTTTATAAAGAAATGGTGTATAAGAAACTGACACCATGCGCAACTGAAATTACGAGACACAAGTCAAGCCCAAAGTTAATGCTGGGGCCGGCTGCTGGTGGCCAAGATGGCTGCTGGATCACCCAAAAATGACAAGGAAAGGGACTTCTTTTTCTTTGCCCCTTGAACTGTTCAATGAATCAGCCACCACTCTGAAAGCACGTGCAAGTCACTCAATATATGAAAGCAAAACCACAATGAAAGGGTGAAACAGGGTAAAGTGAAAGGCAACAGATTAGACTGCATGTGAACTATAACACGGTTTATACTTACATCACACTTCAGTTTCAAGTGCATAAAATCGGAATAGCTTGTGCTCACTTTGGCAGCACATATAGTAACATCTGAATATTCCCAGGAGAAAATGTTTTCAGAACAGTGAGCTAGCAAAAAAATGGAGACATTAAGCCCAATAATTCTGACCTTAGAAATTATTCTATCTATATATTTTTTTTCAAAAACAGAGTGTCTCAGTCCATTTCAGTCATTGATCTTTTGCAAACAAGCACCCACAACTGAGTGATTTAGACCATGTGGGCCTCACTCACTCTGTTTTCCTCTCCCTCACAGAGACAGATGTTAATTGTTCTATGGAATCAAAATGTATCATTGCTTAGAATATTCAACAAGGTAATTGCCAGTGATTTCTAGAACCAGATGCTAGTTGGAGAAAGGGTAAGGGAGCAAGTAGACTGTGCAGAGCGACTGTTTACAAGACAACTATGGTGACGTCTTCGCTCGGGGTGTCTGCCCCACTCAAGGGTGCTCAACCCTGGGGCCCCAGCACCCACAGGATGCAGAAACTCTCACTCATTTCTCTAACGGTGATACTTCAGATAATAAAATGCTTTTCTCTGATAATTCCTGTGACAGCTTCATGTTACTCCTTAGAAACGATGACGTGATAGAATCTCAAACATAATCATAGCAAACACAGCCATTCTCCAAAACAAAGGCTAAGGAATTGAACACGTGGGTTTCCCCCACATTTCCAGTGTCCAGGGTTGTTAGCCCTTTGGAAAGTGACCTCCTTTCAAAAACCTAAGACAAGAGATTGGAGGATGGCGATGACAAGGGAGGCTCTAGAGGCTTATGTGGGTTCAGAAATCCATGCTAAACTGTTAGATAAAAGGATTTGCTTTGCTTTGCTTTGTTTTGACATTGTGCTATGTCCCGCTAGCAAGTGGATAAACCTCGTGTTTTCTTAAACTGGTTCCTGCCAATCCAAAGTACGGCAAGAAAGAATTATGAGGTCTATGTTCCTAAAAGAGGTTTTCTTTTGAAGAAGGCACATCTGTGCGGTGAAATGCAAAAGGGACTCCTTGTACTGAGAGAGTCGTCTACAGGCAGGAACACAGCCCGTTTGGTAAGGAAACAGCTGACTCACAGAATGGTGAGGATGAAGAGGGCTGAATCCAGTAAAACTAGCTCAGGTGGCTGCAGACGACGTGAAGTAATTGGGAATCGTCCAGGGGAAAATGTCACACTCACTGTGTTCTGCTCACAGCTCCCATCACGCTGCTTGGAGCAGAGACATGCAGGTGTCCGTTCACCCCACGAGACAGCAGGTGCAGATGAAGTGGCAGTGTGACCCGACAGGGTCCCAGTACCTGGTTCTGTGCCTGCACTCTGGCGATGGCAGAATGAATAGGGCAGTGTGTGGAAGAGACGGGTGCCATGTGATGATTTTTTCCAATGGTCATGGCTAACGGACAGATGGGGCAGCTGCTGAAGTGACAAAGGGGGCCTGGCACACCACACATGGGAGAGTGTGTCTGTGTGAGTGTCAGTGTGTGTTAGAGTATGAGTGTGCATATGAGTGTATGAGTGTGTATGTGTGTCTATGCTAGAGTATGAGTGTGTGCATGTGTGTGAGCATATGAGTGTGTGCTAGGGTATGAGTGTGTGCATATGTGTGTGAGTGTGTGTGCACTACAGTATGAGTGTGTGTGTAGGTATGTGTGCATGAGAGTGGACGAGTGTGTGTATGTGTGTGTATATGGGTCTACGTGGGCACGAATGTGTGAGTTTATGATTGTGTGTGTGAGTTTATGAGTGTTTGTGAGTGTATAAGTGTGTGTAGGAGTGTGTGAGCATATGAGGCTGTGTGTGTGAATGTGAGAGTGTTATGAGGGTGTGCCTGTGAGAGAGACAGAGAAAGAGATAGAGAGAGAGAAAGAGAGAGAGGGTGTGTGTGTGTCTTTCATGCTGGTATGCCCCATCCATGGTCCTCCATGAGAAGGTGGTGGCCCCAGCTCTCTGCCCCCCACTTCCCACCCAATCGTAAAGGTGCCTTCAGCATCACACATTCTCCCAGCTCTGGGCATTTGGAGAAGCTGCAAACAGCTTCCAGCACTCACATGCACTTCTGACATTAACACTGCCTGTTGCCTAATTTTCTTCTAGCTTTCACTGGTGGTTGCTCCTGATTTTCAGCACAATTTCTTGTGCAATACCAGAAACTCGTGGCTACAACCATGTGCAAAGTCTCTTGAAATGTGAATGCATTCTCGGGGCAGCTGTTTTCTTCATTCAGCTTCCTGAAGAAACTCCTTGGGTGGAAGTTGGGTGCACTGAACCGGGTCTCACAAGGATGCTGTGGGCTGGATGGATTGAAGAGAAAACCAGGAGCAGAGAAGATTTTACCCCAGGTTCTAGGAGGGTGGTGACCCACAGACCTTGGTTGGAGGAGGCTGCCTGCAGGGTGAGGCTGAAGCCAGGCTCCTGCGGCCCCTGAGCTGCACTTGCTGATGTAGGAATGGCTACAGCCCTGGGCAATGCAGGTGCGATGTTTCTAGGGAGCACTGTGGCCTCTCACCCAAGGCTCGGGAGTGCTGTACCAGAGCTAGCAAATTCCGGGGTCAGTGCAGATGTGGAGCTCTATCAGGTCAGACAGTCCCCAGACCTGGCCAAGCAGGGAACAGCAGCGGGTGCTTCCCCACTACCCCTGAAAGATACCAACTGTGCCTAAGCAGCTGCACCAAACACTTCCCTGCAGAGGAGACCAGCCAATGTACACCATCGACAGGACCAGCTGTCCGTGCCACTAAAAGCTCATCTCTGAACCAAGAAGCCCAGCCCAGGAACAGGAGCGCTGGAATCCAGCCCCCTCTCTCAGCTAGGCATGGTCCCTTATTTCCGATTCTCACAAAGGTGCTGAGAGGCCTTGAAAGGACCACTCATGTCAGGTCCTCCCCCGCCCTGGGATAAGGGCACTCATCTTTCTGCACACCCAGGGTCCAGGAAGAGGGGAGCAGCCCAAGCCAGATGGGCTTTGTCCCAGTGCTGCCAGCACCCTCATCACAGGGAGAGCATCATGTACTGTGCCAAGGACCCACAGCTCAGCTGCCGATGCTGACGGCATGAACACCTCCCCGCAGTGTTAGAGTTTCAGTTGAGCTTGTAGACACAGGAAATCCTGAGATGAGCCCTATGCAGGGTAAATGTTATAAAAATGAGTGAATTTGATAAAAATACTCAAAAGCTTAAGGCAGGGGTCCCTGAGATCTGAAAACTGGGCACTCCCTGTGTAAGAATTGGGGGTGAGGGGCTTTTGACAAAGTTGTCAGTAAAAGGAAGGGAAAATTAAAAAATGAACATTGACCTGGCAAGAAAACATCATGAGAAGAAATTTCATTGTGCAGGGGTTTTGCCAGAGATGGGAGTCCCTTTGAGGCCATAGGAGGGTCCCTTTGGGGGCAAGAGTGAAAATGAACAAGACAGAGGCAAGCGCAGCAGCCTAAAGAGGGGGAGAATGGAAGGAGGGCACCCCATGTGGTCAGTATCAGTGCAGAGTCAGTGCCTGTGTCCTGGGAAGATTTGTGAAGCAGCGGACTCTTCAACCTCAAGATCCCTGCACACAGAGTCCCTTCCCACTCCCTGGGAGGGAGCCCCACAATACCATCTCCTTTTCCTTCAGCCATGCCCCCATTCATGTAAGGGTTGGATGCCACAAAGCCTGGTCCACACTGCAGCCCTGGTGTTCCACATTTGACTTAAGACACTCTTCCAGACAGGTACAGTGTCTCATGCCTTCGGGATGAGACATGATGGGTGTCTCAGCACTTCGGGAGACCATGATGGGTGTATCACTTAAGGCCAAGAGTTTGAGACCAGGCTGGACAACATAATGAAACCCATCTCTACCAAAAATGCAAAAAATAGCTGGGTGTCATGGTGCATGCCTGTAATCGCAGCTACTCGGGAAGCTGGGAAAGGAGAATCACTTGAACTCAGGAGGTAGAGGTTGCAGTGAGCTGAGGTCATAGCACTGCACTTCAGCCTGGAAAACAGAGTGAGACTCCATGTCAAAAAAAAAAAAAAAAGACTGTTTTCTGATTAAATAAAGATAATTTTAAAGAAATACATATGGGGAGGGCCAAGATGGCTGTCTAGAAACAGCTGCAGTTGGAGATTTCCATCGAGAAGAACACAAATCACAAGTGAATCCTGCACCAGCAACCGAGGTATCCAGGTTCTCTCATTAGGACAGACTAGGCAGTTGGCATGAGGTGTCAGAAGTGAGGGAAAGCAGGGCGGTGCAATGGCCCCCCTGGGAGCTACACAGGCAGAAGGATCTCCCACCCCAAGCAAAGGGAGGCATGAGTGATTTTGTTATCCTGCTTGGAAACCACGCTTTTTCCATGAATCTATGCCACATGTGGATCAAGAGATTCCCCTTGTGAGCCCACGCCACCAGGACCTTGGGCCCCAAGCACAGCTCTGTGCAGATTCTTGGTGGCCCCTCAGCTGAAGACTGCCTAAGACTACTGAGTTCCCAGGGGAAAGGGAGCCACCATCACTGGGGCTGCTACCTAAGATGACTGAGCTCCTGGGGGGAGGGTGGCTGTCATCACTGTGGCTCCTGTCTGCCATTATTCTCCTGCTGGTGCCAGGGAGATTGGACAGTTTGGACTCAGGAGGAACTCCCCACAGCACAGTGCAGTGGCTGTGGTGGGTTGTGACAAGACAGTCTCTTTAGCCTGGACTTTGACCCATTCCCTCCTCACTGTGGGGGGGAGCCTCACTGTAGGAATTTCTGCAACCCCAGCCAGGGTTTTAGGGACAGAGCTCTGATGTCCCTATGACTGAGCTCCTGGGGGAAGGGGCCTATGTGGTCTCCACGGATCAGCAGACTTGGTCTTTCCTCTGCTGGCTCTGAGGAATTCAGGCAGCCTGGGCAAGCGGGATTGGCCCCAGTGCAGTGCACCCCCTCCAACAAGGGACAGCCAGAGGGCTTTGTTAAGGAGGTCCTGATCCTGTGCCTCCTGACTGGGTGAGACACCCCAAACATGGGTTTCCAGACACCAAATACAGGAGAGTTCCTGTTGGCATCAGGTCAGTGCCCCTCAGGGACAGAGATCTCAGAAGAAGGAACAGGCAGCCATCTTTGGTGTTCTGCAGTCTCCACTGGTGAAACCTCCAGGTATGGGAGGGACCCAGGTGAATGCAGTCTGGAGTGTACCCCCAGCAAACTATGGCAGCCCTAAGGAAGAGGATCCTGACTGTTAAAAGAAAAACACACAAACGGAAAGCAACAACAACAGCATCAACAATAAAATCCTCACAAAAACCCATACAAAGGTCAGCAGCTTCAGAGATCAAAGCTAGATAAACTCATGAGAATGAGACAGAGTCCATGAGAAACATGCTGAAAACTCAAAAAGACAGAGTGTCTCTTCTGCAAATGCTTGCAACATCTCTTCAGCAAAGGAATAGGGCAGGGCAGAGGCTGAGATGAACAAACTGATAGAATAGGCTTCAGAAGATGGGTAGTGATGAACTGTGTTGAGCTAAAGGAGCATGTTCTAATCCAATGCAAAGAAGATAAGAACCATGATAAAACATTACAAGAGCTATTTACCAGAATAACCAGTTTAGAGAGTAACATAAGTGACCTGATGCAGCTGAACAACACAAAGCAAGAACTGCAAAATGTGACCACAGGTATCAATAACCAAATAGACCAAGCAGAGGAGGGAATTCCACCATTTGAAGACTATCTTGCTGAAATAAGACATGCAGAGAAGATTAGAGAAAAAAGAATGAAAAGGAATGACCAAAGCCTTTCAGAACTATGGGATTGTATAAAAAGACCATATGTAAGACTAATTGAGGTACCCGAAATTGATGGGGAGAATGGAACCAAGTTGGAAAACATACTTCAGGATATCATTCAGGAGAATTTCTCCAACCTAACAAGACAGGCCAACGCTCAAATTCAGGAAACCCGGATAACCGCAATGATATGGTTTGGATGTGTCCCCACCCAAATCTCATATTGAATTGTAGCTCCCACAATCCTCATGTGTTGGGGAGGGACCTGGTGGGAGGTAATTGAGTCATGGGGGCAGGTTTTTTCCATGCTGTTCTGCTGATAGTGAATAAGGCTCGTGAGATCTGATGGTTTTATGAAGCGCAGATCTCCTGCACATGCTGTTTTGGCTGCCGCAATGTACAGACATGCCTTTGCTCTTCCTTTTCTTCCACCATGATCGTGAGGTTCCCCCAGCCACGTGGAACTATGAGTAGATTAAACTTCTTTTTCTTTTAACATTACTGAGTCTCACTTATATCTTTATAGAAATATTAATAGGTATTAATATACACAGTTAAGATCATTCATGAGATCAACCCCAAGACACATATTCATCAAATTCTCCAAGATCAAAATGGGAGAAAAAAATACCAAGGGCAGCCAGAAGAAAGGCCAGATCACCTACAAAGGAAAGCCCCTCAGACTAACAGTAGATCTAGAAAACAGAAGAGATTGGCGCCAATATTCAACATTTTTAAAGAAAAGAGTTCAACCCAGAATTTCACATCCAGTCAAATTAAGCTTCTTAAGCAGAGGAGAAACGTAGTCCATTTCAGATAAGCAAACACTGAGGAAATTCACCACCACCATGCATGTCTTGCAAAAGCTCCTGAAGGAAGCACTAAATATGAAAGCAAAAAATCATTACCAGCCATTGCAATACCACATTGAAGTACAGAGACCAATAACACTACAGAGCAACTACATCAACAAGTTTGCAACATAACCAGCTAGCATCATGATTACAGGATCAAATTCACACATAACAATATTAACCTTAAAGGTAAAGGAGTTAAATGTCCCAATTAAAAGACACAGACCAACAAGAGGAATAGAGAGTCAAGACACATTGGTGTGCTGTATTCAAGAGATCCATATCACATGAAAAGATACCCATAGGCTTGAAATAAAGGGATAGAGAAAAATTCACCAAGCAAATGAAAGGCTGAAAAAAGCAGGTGTTGCAATCCTGGTTTCTGACAAAACAGACTTTAAATCAACAAAGGTAAAAAAAAAAAAAAAAAAAAAAAAAAGAAAGAAAAAAGAAAGACAAAGAAGGGCATGACATTATAAAAGAGATCAGTGCAAAAAAGAAGAGCTAACTATCTTAAATATATATGCACCCAACCCAGATTCATAAAACTAATTCTTAGAGATCTACCAAGAGGCTTAGGCTTCCCCACAATAATAGTGTGATACTTTAACACCCCACTGTCAATATTAGACAGATCATTGAGGCAGAAAATTAACAAGGATATTCATGACCTGAACTCAGCTCTGGATCAACGGAACCTAATAAATATCCACAGAAGTCTCCACCCAGAAACAACAGAATATACATTTTTCTTGGCATCACATGGCATTACTCTAAAGTTGATCAAATAATTGGAAGTAAAACACTCCTTAGCAAATTCAAAAGAACTGAAATCATATCAGTCTCTCAAACCACAGCACAATCAAACTGGAACTCAAGATTGAGAAACTCATTCAAAACCGCACAACAGCATGGAATTTGAACAACCTGCTCCTCAATGACTTCTGGGTAAATAATGAAATTAAGGCAGAAATCAAGAAGTTCTTTTAAATCCATGAGAAAGAAGAGGCAACATACCAGAATCTCTGGGATGCAGCTAAAAAAGTGTTAAGAGTGAAATTTACAGCCCAAAATGCCCACATAAAAACGCTAGAAAGATCTCAAATTGACATGCTAACATCACAACTAAAAGAACTATAGAAGCAAGAGCAAACAAACCCCAAAGCTGGCAGAAAACAAGAAATAACCAAGATCAGAATGGAACTGAAAGAGATAGAGCTACAAAAAAAAAACCCTTCAAAAAATCGATGAATACAAGACCTGGTGTTTTGAAAAGATTGAGAAAATACATTGACCACGAGTTAGACTAATAAAGAACAAAAGAAAGAAGAATTAAATATACACAATAAAAAAGATAAAGGGGATATCACTTCTAACCCCACAGAAATAAAAACAGCCATCAGAGAATACTGTAAATACCTCTTTGCAAATAAACTAGAAAATCTAGAAGAAATTGTTAAATTCCTGCACATATACACCCTCCCAAGACTAAACCAGAAAGAAGTTGAATCACTAAACAGACCAATAATAAGTTCTGAAATAGAGACAGTAGTAAATGTTTTACTAACCAAAAAGGCTCAGGACCGGATGGATTTACATATGAATTTTTCCAGAGATACAAAGTGGAGCTGGTACCATTTCTTCTTAAATTACTGCAAACAATTGAAAAAGAGACTTCTCCTTAACTCATTTTCTGAGACCAGCATCATTCTGATACCAAAACCTGGCAGAGATCCAACAACAACAAAGAAAACTTCAAGCCAATATACCTGATGAACATATATGCAAACATCCTCAACCAAATATTGGCAAACCGAATCCAGCAGCTCACCAAAAAGGCTTATCTACCACTATCAAGTTGACTTCTGCCCCAGGATGCAAGGCTTGTTCAACATACGCAAATCAATAAATGTAATTCATCATATAAGCAGAACTAAAGACAAAAACCACATGATTATCTCAACAGATGTAGAAAAGATCTTCAGTAAAATTCAACATCCTTTCATGTTAAAAACTTTCAACAAACTAGTTATTGATGGAACATGCCTCAAAACAATAAGAGCCATTTATAACAAACCCACAGCAAATATCATACTGAACGGGCAAAAGCTGGAAGCATTCCCCTTGAAGATCAGCACAAGACGAGGATGCCATCTCTCACCACACCTATTCAACATAGTACTAGAAATTCTGGCCAGGGCAATCAGGCAAGAGATGTAAATAAAGCGTATTTGAATAGGAAGAGAGGAAGTTAAATTGTCTCTGTTTGTAGATGACATGATCCTATATCTAGAAAAACCCCTCAATTCAGCCTAAAAGCTTCTTAAGCTAAAAGCAACTTCACCAAAGTATCAGGATATAAAATCAATATGCAAAAATCACAAGCATTTCTATACACCAACAATGGACAAGCAGAGATCCAAATCATGAATTAACTCCCATTTACAATTGATAAAAAGAGAATAAAATACCTAGGAATACAGCTAACAAGGGAAGTGACTGACCTCTTCAAGAAAAAAGCAATGAACCACTGATTATGAAAATCGGAGAGAACACAAACAAATGAAAAAAAATTCCATGCTTATGGATAGGAAAAATTAATAACATAAAATCAGTCACACTGCCCCAAAGTAATTTACAGATTCAATAATAATCCTATGAAACTGCCATTGATATTTGTTAAAGAATTAGGCAAAAATTATTTTGAAATTCATTTGGAACCATAAAAAAAGCCCATATAGCCATGACAATCCTGAGCAAAAAGTAAAAAGCTGGAGGCATCATGCTACCTGATTTTAAACTATATTACAAGGTCACAGTAACCAAACAGCATGGTACTGGTACAAAAACAGATACATAGACCAATGGAACAGAATAGAGATTTTAGAAATATGACAGCATATCTACAATCTTTGACAAGCCTGACAAAAACATGCAATGGTGAAAAGATTTCCTATTTAATAAATGATGCTGAGAAAACTGGCTAGCCACATGCAGAAAACTGAAACTGGACCCCTTCCTTACACCTATACAAAAATTAACTCAAGATGGATTAACGACTTAAATATAAAACCCCAAACTATAAAACCCTAGAAGAAAGCCTAGGCAATATCATTCAGGACATAGGCATGGGAAAGTTTTCATGATGAAAACACCAAAAGCAATTGCAACAAAAGCAAAAGTTGACAAATGAGATCTAATTAAACTAAAGAGCTTCTGCACAGCAACAGAACTCTCAGACACCCTACACAATGGGAGAAAGTTTTTGCTATCTATTCATCTGACAATGCTCTAATACAAATTTACAAGAAAGAAAAGCACAAACAACTCCATTACAAAGTGGGCAAATTGCCTGAACAGACACTTCTCGAAAAAAGGCACTGATGTGGCTGAGAAACATGAAAAAAAAAAAAAAAAAAAAAAAGCTCAACATCACTGATTTTTAGAGAAATGCAAATTAAAACCACACTGAGATGCCATCTCATGCCAGGCAGAATGGCAGTTATTAGATTGGTGCAAAAGTAATTGTGGCTTTTGCCATTACTTTTGATGACAAAACCCACAATTATTTTGTAACAACCCAAATGTAAAGTCAAGAAACAACAGAAGCTTGCAAGGTTGAATAATAGTAGGAAAACTTTTACACTGTTGGTGGGAATGTAAATTAATTCAACCATTGTGAAAGACACTACAGTTATTCCTCAAAGACCTGGAACCAGAAATACAATTTGACCCAGCAATCCTTTTACTGGGTAGATGCCCACAGTAACGTAAATCATTCTATTGTTAAGATACATGCAGGCATATGTTTGTTGGAGCACTAATAGAAATGATGGAATCAACACAAATGTCCATCAATGATAGAATGGATAAAGAAAATGTGGCATATAAACACCATGGGATACTATGAAGGCATAAAAAGGAATCAGATCGTGTCCTTTGCAGGGGCATGGATGGAGCTGGAAGCCATTATTCTCAGTAAACTAACACAGAAATACAAAACCAAACACCACATGTTTTCTTTTATAAGTGAGAGCAGAACAATGAGAACACATGAACACAGGGAGGAGAACACCACACACTGGGGCAGGTTGGGAGTGTGGGACTGGGGAGACTATCAGGAAAAGTAGCTAATGTATGTGGGGCTTAATACCTAGGTGACAGGTTGATAGGTGCAGCAAACCACCATTGCACAAGTTTACCTGTGTAACAAACTTGCACATCCTGCACACTTAATATAAAATTTAATTTAATTTTATAAAGAAAAGAAAATCATAGATACAGGACAGGACTGTCCTCAGAACATCTAAACTCTCAAGCATGGTTTTCTGATTTTCCATTTTGCAACTCACATCTTGTTTTAAATATTATGTTATAAGATACCATGTTTATATAAACATTTCCTCCTAATAGTTTCAGGAATTAATGTCTCACCAAGTGCCCTGCATCTTTAACAAGTTGCCATCTCTGTTCTCTGGGGCTATCATAATGAGGCCCTGAGGACTCGGTAGCTTCATTTACAGAAATTTATTTAGAGAAATTGGTTCTCACTGTTCTGGAGGCTGAAGGTTCAACGTCCAGGGCTCATTGTTTCTGAAGCCTCTGTCCTTGGCTTGTTGGCAGCTGTCTTCTCTCTGGGTCTTCACAGGTCTATCCTCTTTATGTGCTAATATCTCATTAAAAGGACATCACTGATGTTGAGCTTTTATTCATATGCTTGCTGGTCACATGTATGTCTTTTTTTGAAAAGTGTCTCTTCATGTTTTTTGCCCATTGTTTTATGAGGTTGTTTGTTTTGTTCTCATAAATTGATTTAAGTTGCTTATAGATGCTGAGTATTAGACCTTTGTTGAATGCATAGTTTGAAAAGCTTTTCTCCCATTCTGTAGTTGTCTGCTTACTCTGTTGATAGTACCTTTTCCTAGATAAAGAAACTGTGGTGCATATACATCACAGGATAAGATGCAGCCATAAAAAAGAATAAGATCATGTTTTTTGCAAGGACATGGATTGAGCTGGAGGCCATTATCCTTCAAAATATAACACAGGAAAAGAAAACCAAATACTTCATGTTCTCACTTGTAAATGGGAGATAGATGATGAGAATACATGGACATACAGAGGGGAATAACACACACGAGGGCCTTTCAGAGGGTGGAGGGTGAGAGGAGGGAGACGATCAAGAAAAATAACTAATGGCTTCTAGGCTTAATACCTGGGTGATGAAATAATCTGTACAAAAATAAAAACAAAACCCAAGATACAACCTTACCTATGTAACAAACCTGCACATGTACCCCAAACTTAAAATAAAAGTTAAACAAGCAAAAGGACATTAGTCCTTTTGTTGGGTCCACCCTAAAGACCTTTTTATGTGCAGTTACCTGTTTAAAGATGCTATTTCCAAAAACAGTCCCACTCTGAGGTAGTGGACATCAAAACTCCAACATTTGAATTTGAGAGAACACGAGTCAGTCGGTCACACTCTCCATTTTCTGTTTGCTGAACGACCAGTACATTTTTCCCCCTCAGCAAGAAATTATCCCTAAGCAGAAGTTTCTCCTAAATGCTTTGGGAGGAGAAAAGCAAAAATCCCTCTTGTGATCCTCTTAAACAGAGCTGCAAACAAAGACCTACTCAGAAAAACAAGGTCTCTCCCAGTAATTCTTTCCTAGCTTCTTTAGCAACTGCTCTAATTCAGATACAAATTTATTTCTTTTACTGCACTTCTGGTTACAAATATATAGTTATTCTAAAACAGAACTTTAAAAATTAATAACATATTTAAGTAGAAGACTTTACAGGTTTTAAACATAAATTTAAAGTGTTTCCATGACATACAGTAATAACTCTCTGAAGTGAAAATGGAACCACTAAGTCTAACCTGTACTTAATGTAATTCACCAAGACGTATTAGCACAGCATTTATAACATATTTCAGAAGCAATATTAATATTTCATCAAATATGAAGCAAATAGCCTTTCAATCCATATATTAAAATCCTAATAGTTGCTATTACACTCGAGGCGAAAGGCAACAATAAGCCATATGGAAGTAGAATCATTCATCTTCATCAAGTGCTCGTATTTTCAGAAATTATGCTGAGCCCTGGCTCCCTGACAGCTCTTGTTCCTATTACCTCACTTGTGTTTATTGCACATCTTTATAGAAAAGTTGAAAATATTATAAGAGTAAAGTCTTAATAGAATATAACCTGGAAAATCTCTAAACAGGGAACACAAACTCTTAGGAGAACATTGTTCCAAAGAGCAAGGCTACAGTGGAGTGCTTAGAGAGATTTGAGCTGGCTTCCACATGGAAGCAACCGTTTCAGGGCTGTGAATCACAGACTGGAGGCAAGTGCCTGAATGTCAAGTTCAACTTCTCAATGTGGGAAGCTTATGGCAATGTGTGATCAATAAATCCACCCAAGGGCGGGCAGAGGGAGTCATTAAGTAGTTATAAAAACAATTCCTAAATTAGTTTTCTACATATGAAACATAAAATTTAGTATGGCATGTTTTGCACTTATCGAAACACCATAATGCTGTGCAGTGGGTTTCTTAATCCCCTACAAGGTATGAAAGGAAAAAAGTTTGCCTTTTTTTTTTTTTAAGTAACGTAGAATTATGTAAAGTATGCCTTAACTTGATCTTAAGAATCTAGTTCATTTGTTTTTTTATACTCATTACAAATTCATGAGCATCTGCATAGGTGTTTTTCTGTGTCTATTCATCCACAACCAAAATTTGGCAGTCTTCAATTTCCCACATAAAAACAAATGATGTTCATGGTAAGTCAAGGCAGCAGCATGTTAAAATCTTTTCCCATTTTTAGATTTTGCATAGTTTGCCTCAAATGCTTACTTTTGGAATTGCATTTTTCCTGATTTTTTTTTAATGCAGTTACTTTAATTCATCTAATTTAATACAGCCCTTCCAGGAATTGCAGTTGGGCTGGTCCATGCGTGTGTGTAAAAAACATGATGAATGGCAAGGACTGGAGGATGGGGAGGCAGGGGGATGAGGGAAAGCTGCCGTAACCACTCCCCCTCAGCTACACGCCCTCCTCTTTCCACTAAACTTGATGTGACTCAGAACGTTCCTAGAATGTGTAGTTTAGAATCCTCTCCAGACTCCACAGCATAGCAAAGGGAAAAATAAATAAATATTCAGGGAGGGGCTACCCCATGCCAGACACTGTCAGAAGCACAGTGGAGACTCCATTTATTTACCCAGTGCTAGAGAATCACCTTTTGTTTTCTGCATGTTGTTTGTTTTGATATCATGGCTTAGCTCTTGTTGTTGTTTTTATATTTTACAGATGAACCAGCTGGGATTTGATGAGATTAAGTGATGTCAGTATCCTCAGTGGTTTGCAACCTCCGTGATAGAAAGTTGCATTTCAATTTTGGAAATGGCACAGCCATTTAGAGCCAAGTCTGTTGACCGATGTGGTAACAACACTAGGGAATTTCGTAAACTCAATTTTTTTTAAAGTCGCTCTTAAAATTTTTGCTGCATGCTCACGTGGCAGTTTTGGTGCCAGTTCCATGGGCAGCTCCCTGCCTGTGGGGCTCTGTCTCCACACAAAGTGTCCCCAGCTCTGTGCCTTTCCACAGCTGGAAGGACCCTCCTGCAAGACCTGGGCCCGCACTGTCTGGGCAGCAAGCCCAGGCTCCGGTTCCTCTGCTCTCCCAGGCCAGGGCTGTTTCTCATCTCCCTCCTGACCCCTTGGGCTTGGTTGCTGCTTCTCTGTTTCCCTTCTATTTGTTTTAATTTCTTTTGAAGTGGCACAGCTTGGATTTTCCTCCATTTTTAGAAGGCCCCTCGAGACATATGCCCAGTGCTATCTTTGGTTAAGGGATAATTTATGACCTCTAAATTTTCCCAAAGTATTATATTGAATGATGTACTACTTTGAACATGTCAGTTCTGATATTTTCAAAAATGACCAAAAACTGTGGATGAACCCTACAACAATATAAACACACATTACGATGTTTTGGATTCGAACTTCAGAAGTTTGAGTCAAAGATTTTACAGTGCAGTTAACAGACAACTCACTTGGAGCTCCAAGTGAGTACAAAAGGATGATGCAGGCACATTTTTGGAGAATGCTTTTCTTTTTCCTCCGATTTCTATTTCCCTGAGAACAATGGCCATCGGATGGAAGAGAAAAGACCAGATCCCATGCTGTCTCCTCCTGGTTCTTGAAGAGAGGAAGGTCTGGACCTTTCTAAGTCATATACACCCATGCCGTCTGAGTTGCTGATACAACAATGTCAAAAAAAAAAAAAAAAGCAAATTACTTTTCCTACCATCCTCTTAGGTTCTCCAGCTGAAGCCCTGCAGATTGGACTCAGAAAAGATAGATTAACAAGATAAACACACACAGATTGATTTACTATAATTTTTATGTGATATAGAAGCCTTTGTAAGGAAACAAAGACCCAAAGACACCATTAAACTCGAGGTTTTCATAGCAAGTTTGGTGAGAAGTGGAAAGTGAAGGAAAGATGTAGTGAGACAAAGGACACACACCAAGGGAGGCCGTGGGGAAGCTTGGTAAGGCCTGCTCACCGGGATTCCTCCAAGAGACCCTCTGTCTCCTGAGATAAGGATGCTCCTTCCCTCCTGGTACAGGGCAGGCATGTCTCCCATGAGGGTCTGCGTTTTCTCAGGGGAGAAAAAGGAGATCAAAGAATGCTATTGCACTTGCTCTTCTGAAATCATTTCAGCTTAAAATATTCACCACTTCAAGCTGTCCTATTTGTGGGTAGCAGGTTCTGACCTCTGTTGGGTCCAAGTGATCTTCAAGGGCACAGTCAGAAGAGCCAGGCAGCAAGGGCTACTCTGCAGATTCCTAATGGAAGTGGTTCTTCTTTGGAATGGCTTTCAGTGAAGTGCCTAGTAAGTTCCCTAGGATCTCTGTCTTGCCATCCCAGGTTTGGGATCAGAGGATCTTGCCTCCCTCCAGCTCCTTGTGAGAGGTCTTTTTCCAGTCTTCTCTATCTCAAATTCTTTGTCTCAAAAACAAATCGTTAAAATGAGTCCCTAAGGTGAAAAATATTACATGTAATTCTGTCCCAGACTTCACTCTTCTCATACACTTCTCAATGTTGGTATATTTGAAGAGATGAACTTGAACTTGGGAGTAGTCTAATGTTCTGATTAAACCTTCCTACTTCACGCTGTTTACAAAGGAGTGTTCTAAGGCTCTGATTAAACCTTCCTACCTCATGCTGCTTGCAAAAGTAGTCTTAATTTGAAAACAACATGTCCACCATGATCTTCAACCCCCAAATAACATCGATGGGCAGGAAGTCATTTGAAATATGAAGGCTTCCTGACAGTGTTTCCTGCCCGTAAGCAGATGCTCATGCCAGTGATGCTCTAGAGAGAAGCGGGACATTTACTACTAAAATGCTCTGTCTTCAAGCACTAGTAGAACTTTGTGTCCTCACATCTAAAATGTGAGTGGAGGGCAGAATGAGTCCTCACCAGGCAGCTCCACGCCACTATCAAACCAACCCACCATCCTGAGAAGGAGGCCCAGCAGCCACTGGATCTCCCATCACTCACTAGAAAACCACAGACTAAGAAGTTGTGAAAACGCCTGCAAGCACAAACAAAAGGACTGTCCCTTTACCATGCTTTGTGTTTTTCGTTTTGTTTTATGTTGCTTTCCATGAAAAAATTGATATCCTTACCAATGTTCTAGATTCTTCCATTTCTTTGAAGAAACCAAGTTCAGCCTGATAGATCCACACCTGCCTGCAGCATGCTGGACTCTAGGGAAAGGCATTATGCCAGCTCCCAGTGTCTGGCCCACTGTACACAGAATATCTCAGGGAATGTGGAAGGAATTCCGCTTCATCCTGAACCATGCAGAAATGATCAACTTACTAACGCCAACACCCACCCTGTCCTCAACAATCCCTGAATTTTGTTACTGATTTCTTAGCAGGTTCCAAGGGCCAAGGTGCCCCACTCTGGGCATCGCACATCACACACGTCTACCTGGGAGGTCTGCTATTCTGTGAAAAACCAACTTAGAGGCTCACAGTCAATTTAAAAAGCATCCTTCCTGACTTGAAGATGTATGAAGAAGTAAGGCAAACATAAGGACAAGCAATTAATGAAGACGAGCTTTGTTCACTGATAGATACAAAAGTGTGCCCTCATGGAGGAGAATGCTCAGACCTGTATTATCAAGGATCTACAGAGACACAGAGCCAATAGTATGGATGGATGAAAAGATAGACAGACAGATATATACAAAAGAGATTATTGAATGGATGGATGGCTAGATGGATGAATGGATGGATAGATAGAAAATAGATACACGGATGAATGACCAGATAGATGCATGGATGGATGGATAGATAGATGATTGATGAAAGAAGGAGGGAAAGAAGGAAGGAAATAGATGCATGGATGGATTGATGGATGGATAAATAGATGGATAGGTGTATAGATAGATGGATAGACAGGCAGATAATGGATTCATAGATAAAAGGCTATATGAATGAATGGATGGATAGATAGAAAATAGATGCATGGATGAATGGATAGACAGAGGGATAGATGAATAGATGAATAGGAGGCTGAATAGATAGACAGTAGATTCATGGATGGATGGATGGCTAGATGGATGAATGAATGGATAGACAGAAAGTAGATAAATGCATGGATAAATGGCTAGATGCATAGATAGATAAATATTAGATTCATAGATGGATGGATGAATGCAAGGATGGATGAATGGATGTATGGACAGATAGAAAATAGATGCATGGATGGATAGATAGATGAACAGATGGATGGGAGGTTGAATCGCTAGATGATGATAGGTAGATAATAGATTCACAGATAGCTAGATGGATGAATGAATGGATAGAAAGTAGATAAATGGGTAGATGCATAGATAGATAGAATAGAAATAGATGAATGGATTGATGGATGAATAGATAGAGTAATGAAAGAGAGAATTTATTAAGAAATTGTCTCACGTGATTATGGAAACTGGAGAGTCCCAAAATATGCTCCGTGCCAGCTGGAGAAGCAAGGAAGCCAGTAGAGTGTCTTGGTCTAAATCCAAAGGCCTGAGAACCTGGAGTTCTCATGTTCAAGGGCAGGAGAACAGCAGAGCTCCAGGTGTCCCAGCTCCAGAAAAGAGAGAGCAAATTCGCTTGTCCTCTGCCTTTTTGTTCTATTCGGGCTGTCAGCAGATTGGACAGTGCCTGTCCATGTAGGGGAAAGATGAAGCTTTCTTACTGAGTCCACTCATTTAAATGCCAGTCTCTTCTGTATATATCCTCACAGACATACCCAGAAATATTGTTTTGCTTGCTATCTGTGGATCCCTTACCCAGCCTTGAATCAACCATCACAGGTGTAGAAGGTTTGCTGGAACAGAGCGTTTGACTTCTTCTTAATTTCATATTCCAACATAGCGCTCTAGAACTCCAAAACACAGATTGCTACCATTACCATCTGTTGATCTCTGCTTCGTAGCAAGCTGTAACGATCTTAGGTACATCTGATTTTATCTGCTGCTCACATAACACCCCCTATGTTCCAGGTAATACTCAGAGTTCCTCCCAATTATTGAGGCCCTGAATTCTCAAAATAAGACTGTGAAATAGCTATCAGCCTTTTACAGTTTTACAGATGAGAAAACTGAGACCCAAAGATTCATGCAGCTAGTGAGTGAACAAGCCAGAACTCAAACCCAGACAGTCTGTCCCCACACCTGTGTCTCAACACAACACCATGGTGACATCAAACAGAGACCCCCTGGTCCAAGAATGAAATCTTGAGAGGAGAATGGATTGTCATCAAAATGTCATGCCTGCTCATCGGTGCATCCCAGGACAGGGTACACATGTGCTCTCTGCCTGTGGAAGTCAATCACAGCAGCCAGTCACAGGTCACCTGCCATGAGCTAAGGTGTACAAGAGCAAGAGGTTCTCTCCATTTGAGTATGGAATACTGTCTTTACTTTTGGTATTTTTTAGATGACCAAAGCCATACATTTGAGTGTGAGATTTACACCTATTAGTTTTGGAAGATGATTTCATTTTCTTGCCACTTATGATCTACGTAGACTCAAATATTGTGTGTATTTAGTGATAACACTAGATTCACTCTAGTAGATAGTCTGAGAAGTCTGTAGAATAGCCATAATAATGTAAGTAACTTTAAAATGTAGAATCATGTGGTTTAGTCATGTATTGAAATTATCAAATACCTTAATTTACTGAATAAAAAAACATAGTCTGAAATTCAGTTCGTAAAACATGTGACCCCTAGCTAACACTCACAGCTCTGCCATCACTGTGTATTGCACGGAGGTTTTCACTCCGTATTTAGGTGTCCCCTACATGAATCACTGGATCATGCATCTCTCTAGTGACCCACGTTAGACATTCTTCTACTGGAAATCAACTTTATAATCAAAGAACCTAGCGGAGAACATTTATGCTTCTATGGAGAGAGTACAAATTGCAATTTGAAGAGGAACAGCTTTACCCAATGTCGGAAGGCAGAGCTCCCCAATTCTGGGTTTTCAGTTTTCCACTGGACGCTGATGTTGTCCCATGCATCCACCTACTATACCACCCCCCAAAAGTGATTTCCTGATTCGGGCCAGCTCCTAGGAAGCAGGTTTTCCACCTCAAGGAGTTCCATAATGCATCTCTTTGTATTGTCCCTTGTCCCATCTTAGTCCCTGTGGAGAAGAGAAGGAGTCAATGGTCACCAGCTTTTGGCTCCCTGGAACCTCCCAGGCTGTGCTCTCTGGAGGGTGGCATTCAGCTGTGTGAGGAGAGGCCCCACACTGAGACATTCTAAGCATGAACAAAAGAGTTCCATTTTAATGGCACCTTTCATTAAAATTTTCCTCAACAAAAAAGAGATATTTCAATGCTTGAAAGATGACAGACCCCCTCTCTACCCTCTTCGGACATGCAGGAAGCATGCTAATTACCTTGCAAGATCGCACTGGTATCAGCAATAAAGTTCACTCCATGTTGGTGACTCGATATTAAAAATCTCTTTAAACTCATGAGGAAGGACAGGAGGGGGCTGGGAATGAATGCACCCCACCTCTTCCTGGTGAGACGAGGTGAGTTGTACCTGACCCACTGCCTCGGCACAGATTCGCTCCACTTATGTGGACTTTTCATTCCCACCAGCTCTGAAAGCAAAGCAGAGGTTTACTGCATGCTATAAATATGTAATATGAAAGCTGGGCTGGCTGAGAATACTCCAGGCTTAATGACAATTCTCAGGAAGTGTGCTTTGCAGATCCTAGATATCACAGCTGCCTCAGCCACTGTGCTGCACCCATGCTTCTGCGGAATTTATTTGAATATTTCAGCATGTTAAGCTATTTGCACGCGTCCAAGGCTAACCCAAGCCTGCAATCTCTGAGTAGGTGCTGCTCACAAGCCTTGTTTTGGAATCACAAAGGAGGAAGTCAAAAGCAGACTGAGTGAAGAGGCTCTTACAATCCACCCCTCAAGGTGGAAAGAGACACTGTGAAAAACTAAACTTGTCCTACTTTCCTGAGTCAGGCATAAAACAAAAAACAGTACTGAGCTAAACACAGTGCCACAGCAAAAGGCACAAAACGCTGCGTGAGGAGCAGAGACCAGTTTTGAATCGGGGTGGGGCCTGCTCGTGAGAAATTTTAAAGGGAACCGCAGGCCGTGCGACCAAGAACAACTAATTACAATCGCGTTGGCTTAGGAGCTCTGCCAGCCTGTGTGAACACTGCCTGTCTGCCCGTAACACTCTCCACTGCGCTCATGTTTCACGAAGTTATGTTTATGGGCATTATGATGTCTTTTTCAATTTTATTTAGAATTTATTATTTAATAGACAGAAGTGTAGTTATGGCTGCCATTCATAAATACCTTTTCTTCCTCACACATGTTTCCATGTTAATATAATTTAAAGTATTTTCTCAGAGGTGCTACAAAAAAAAAAATACAAAGAAAGCCTGTATTTTAATAAGATTTTTTAAAATGTATTTATATGACCTCAGCTTTAACTTTTCAGGAATTATTGGTTCTGGACTTCTTTCCTTTGAGGTAAATTGTAGTTTCATTTATGAGATAGATCTGATTCCCTACAGCTTCTCAAATTGTGTAGCAGACACCTATATACAGCATATATGTATACATATATAATATTTATAAATGTGTATATATATGTAAAACATATATATATATATTCTCATCTAACACTATAAGTTCTTTTTTTTTTTTTTTTTTTTTTTTTTTTTTTTTTTTTTTTTTGAGATGGATTCTCATTCTGTCACCCAGGCTGGAATGCAGTGGCACAATCTTGGCTCACTACAAACTCCACTTCTGGGTTCAAGCAATTCTCCTGCCTCAGCCTCCCAAGTAGCTGGGACTACAGGCACGCACCACCGCTCCCGACTAATCTTTGTATTTTTGGTAGAGAGGGGGTTTCACCATTTTGGCCATGCTAGTCTCAAACTCCTGACCTCAGGTGATCCACTTGCCTTGGCCTCCCAAAGTGCTGGGATTCCAGGCATGAGCCATCCCACCCAGCCTATAGATTCTTACCTTGTACAGCTTTTGCTCATTTTTAACATTCATCACTGATTTGTAAGTTGAGTATGAACGTCTGAATTAATTTCCAGAGGGCTTTGCTTCAAGAGAAAGTGCAGTGCAGGGCGGAGAGTCCAACCTTTCCAGCACAGTGGACGTGGACGCAGGGTGAGGACCCTACCCATAGAGCAGAGCCACAGCAGGGAGCCCAGCAGATCCCGCAAACTTCAGGGACTCGTCCGATCTTGTCTTTGCTAGAAAACGGGGTTCAGTTTGTATCGAATACAGGGTTTTTTAATGTACTAAAACACTTTTATGTGATGGATGCTGACTTATATTTTCAGATTTTAAAATTACAAGACTCATTCGGACGACATCAAAGCCGAGTTGAACTGCACAGCTCTGCGGAGGTCCTCACCACCCGACAACTGTGGTCTCTCTCCACCTTGAGTCAGGATGGAGACGCTGACTTCAGGGAGTCTTTGTTCAGCGAGGCGGGCGCACCTCTAATTTCCCAAAGTTAACTTTTCTCCCTCTGAGCCTGCTAGAGCTCATCATTCATGGTGACCCCAGGCCTGCGTGCCTCTCCTAACAGGTGTGTGAACATGCCTGGGACAGGCACTGTAGTTCCATTCTAACCAATGAAACAGAATACACTGTGAATATGCAATCAATGGAAAAGCCAAAAACTACTAGAATTTGAAAAATATGTATAGACACAAATTCAATCCAGTGCTTTTTTATCGCAAACTACAGATGAAATATACATTGAAAATCAGCAATTTAAGCACTGTCACGCTGTTCTTGGACTTTTATCTCCAGCATCACCTGGGCCGAAGGCTAGGATGCATGTGCCCCACGTCTAAACGCTGGAAGGTTCTGATTACATCTCTTACATCTGATGGAATTGTTCTCTTTCTTCATTTAATAGCATCATAGGGGTTCTTGACTTTTTTGCTCTTTAAAACTTCCACTTATTTTGCAGAATTTTACAGCAATGGGGGTGAAATGTAAAAATATGCGCATTTTGCCACGTACTCTTATCGTCCGTCACACTGTGCCGACAGGACTGAAGCCTGCTCTGGAAGTGTGCGAAAGAATGGGAAATCAATGTGATGGAGGCCTTTCTGTTTGTTCGTTTGTTTTCTTTTTTGAGGCAGAGTTTCACTCTTGCTGCCCAGGCTGGAGTGCAGTGGCCGGACCTCAGCTCACTGCAACGTCGGCTTCCCGGGTTCAAGCCATTCTCCTGCCTCAGCCTCCTGAGTAGCTGGGACTACAGGCGCGCATCACCACACCCAGCTAATTTTTGTGTCTTTAGTAAAGATGGGGTTTCACCATGTTGGCCAGGATGGTCTCGATCTCTTGACCTTGGGATTTACCCGCCTCGGCCTCCCAAAGTGCTGAGATTGCAGGCGGGCACCACGACGCCCGGCCAGATATGTTGTTTTCTAATACTAGAGACTAAAGTTTGGAACAGAAACCAAGTGGGAGAAAGAAGAAAGATAAATACATTAAAAAAGGGAGAAAAGAAGGAAGGAGACAAGGAAGAAAAGTAAAGAGAAGAGAACCAGGAGGGACAAAGAAAAGGAAGGAGGAAAGGGAGAACAGGAAGGGGGGAGGACGGGAGGGGGAGGACGGGGAGGGGGGAGGACGGGGGGGAGGATGGGAGGGGAGGACGGGAGGGGGGAGGACGGGAGGAGGGAGGAGGGGAGGATGGAAGGTGGAGGATGGGAGGGAGGAGGATGGGAGGGGGAGGACGGGAGGGCGAGGACGAGAGAGGGGAGGATGAGAGGGGGGAGGACAGGAGGGGGGAGGACGAGAAGGGGGAGGATGGGAGGGGGAGGACGGGAGGGGGAGGGTGGGAGGGGGGAGGACGGGAAGGGGGAGGACGGGAGGGGGGAGGACGGGAGGGGGAGGACAGGGAGGGGGAGGACAGGGAGGGGGAGGACGGGAGGGGGAGGACGGGAGGGGGAGGACGGGAGGGGGAGGACGAGAGGGGGAGGACGGGGGGAGGATGGGAAGGGGGGAGGACGGGAGGGGGAGGACGGGAGGGGGAGGATGGGAAGGGGGAAGGACGGGAGGGGGAGGATGGGAAGGGGGGAGGACGGGAGGGGGGAGGACGGGAGGGGGAGGATGGGAGGGGGGAGGGCGGGAGGGGGAGGGCGGGAGGGGGAGGATGGGAGGGGGGAGGACGGGAAGGGGGAGGACGGGAGGGGGAGGACAGGGAGGGGGAGGACGGGAGGGGGAGGACGGGAGGGGGAGGACGGGAGGGGGAGGATGGGAAGGGGGGAGGACGGGAGGGGGGAGGACGGGAGGGGGAGGATGGGAAGGGGGAGGACGGGAGGGGGGAGGACGGGAGGGGGGAGGACGGGAGGGGGGGAGGACGGGAGGGGGAGGACGGGAGGGGGAGGATGGGAGGGGGAGGACGGGAGGGGGAGGATGGGAATGGGGGAGGACGGGAATGGGGGAGGACGGGAGGGGGAGGACGGGAGGGGGAGGATGGGAAGGGGGGAGGACGGGAGGGGGGAGGACGGGAGGGGGGAGGACGGGAGGGGGGAGGACGGGAGGAGGGGAGGACTGGAGGGAGCAAGGAAGGAAGCCAGAGAGGGAGAATGAGGAGGAGAGGAGCGAGAGAGGAAGAGAGAGAGGGAGCCAGGCGTAGAGAATGGCTTTGTCTGGGCGTTTTGTCCCCGGCGGGGTCTAGGCTCCCCCCCCGGAACTAACTGCAGACTGACTGAGAAACACAGGGGCCTGGATGTGAGCAGCCAGATGAACCGGTGAGAAGAACCCGGGGGCGCAAAGGCTCCATGGGATTACAGGGCTGGGGAGAGGTTGGGGGTCGTAGAAGCCCTGGGCCCTGCGCCCTGAGCTCGTCTCTCCCGTCCTTGCGCAGAGCAGCACGCCCCCGGCACACACCGCCAAACAGAGCCGCGGGTGCCCCGGGCACAGGCCTCTGGGTGGCCGCGACAGCCCCGGGAGCGCAGCCACACTGCCCGCGGGGAGCCAGGCCGTGCGGAGTGGGAAGGGCTCGGAGACAGGCCGGCGACGCCAAACGCGCCCGACACGTGTCCGTTAAAGGCGGCCACCGTCACCCAGGCCCCTGCCGCCCCGAGGCGGGCCTGCGCCCTGTGGGTGGACGTGCCTTGATACTTCCTCTGCCAATCCTCCCGTGAGTTTAAGAGCGACTCGCTATTATGATGCAAGGATTAGAAACAAAGGGCAGATATAGAACAGAAAACTAACAAAGCGAAGCTAAGTGATTCGCTTTCGACCACAGAGCCGGACAGGAGCAAAGCCGGCCTGGATTCCACAGTCAGCCTCCGGACGAAAAAGACATACTGAGGCACGGAAACGCTGACAACCGGAGGGGCTGGAATCGACGGGCAGGCGAGCGAGTGTGCCGGATGCAAGCGGGTGAGGCAACCACTTGTTCGTGAAACTACCAGAGGACCGAACGAAAGGAAAAAAGTGACAGAGACGTGGAAGGAAAACGATGAGCTCAGCGGGAGAAAACAAGGCACGTCCGTATCACTCAGTGGAGGTCCCACAGGAGAAGGAAAGTCACGGGAAAACTATTCAAAATAGAAACGAAAGATTTGACGGGGCGAGGGCTTAGAGAGGATGCAGAAGGTCGGAGAGGGCCAAACGCACGCCTGGCACAGGGCGGGGAAATGAGGGAGCTTCGGGGCACGGAGGCCATCCCGACGGCTTCCAGAGAAGGGCAGCAGGGCGCCTGGCCAGACAAGGAGCGGGGGGAGGTTTGTCAGCGGAATTCGCAAGAGCAACACCGTATCCTAGAGTCATGATCTCAAACTAAGGAAGGCAGAGAAAAACCTTTGGACCTAACATGACGCATTCAGTCAAATTTTTATTTAAAACCTGAAAGCAGATTACAAGTATTTTCAGACACACAAAAACCTTGGAATACTAGTTATAGGAAAATCAATCTTGAAAACATTCTTGGAGGAAGACCAAAAAAGGAAAGTCCAATAGAGTTTCTGCAAGAGATATGAAAAATAAGGGAGACCAGAGAAGTTAGTAGAAGTTTTTACATAAAACGCAAGAACAAATGAAAAACAGAGAGACAAATGTACATTCGCTCGGAACTAAAATTATAACATTTATATGCGAAGATAGGATAGGCAAAATAGAAAGCTATCCAAAGTTTAAAATAATATATTAAAAGTCTTCTTTTAATATGGTCATCTAAAAATAAGTTTAAATTAATAGAACAGAGATAGAAAAATATATAATTATCTTGGAACAAAAGCTTCAAATTTGTAAAGATGGCAGTTCTTGAACTGACCTACAGCTTCAGTGCAAACACTATCAAAATCCCAGAAACATTTTTTTTAAGGAATAGATAAGCTGCTTTTAAAATCTACATGGAAAAAGAAAGAACATAAGAGTAGTGAAAACAATCTTAAAAGAGAAGAACACATTTGGAGGACTAATGCTAATGCCGATAACCTACTATAAAGCCGTCGCGAGTTGATACTGGTGTAAACATAAGCAGTGAGGGCAGCAGGATAGGTGAGGCAGAACAGAAACAGGCTCAGAAAAGCCACCTAGTGATTTTTGTCTGAGATGCCAAGTCAATCCAATGGGAGAGAAATACTTCTACGACTTTTACTTTAAACTAAGGAAGGTAGAAAAAAACCTTTGAAGCTAACATGATGCATTCACCAGAACAATAAAAAGCCAGATGGGTGAAAAATACACTTGGACCTCATCTCACTGCACACACAAAAATTAACCCAAGATCAGTCATAGACTTAAATGTGAAGTCAAAACTCACACTGTTTCTAGGTGAAAACATAATCAAATATTTTTGCAAACATGAGGTAGACAAAGATTTCTAGGAAAGGACACACAAATAGTGCCCCCCACCCCCCCACACACACACAAACTGACGATTTTGACTTCTTAAAAATTAAGAGTTTTTGCTAACAATATGTCATAAATTGTATAAAAAATTGTAGCAGATGCATTCGATTTGTATAGATAAAAATTTTGCAAGTTTGATAATAAAAAGGCAAGTCAACTTCACAAAATGAGATAATAATAATGGCCAGTAAGCACACACCAACATGAACAGATGGTTCATATCCTTAGTCATCAAGAAAATGAACATTAAAATTTCCGTGAGATACTATTTCACACTCACGGAAATGACTAAAAAGACTGAGAGCACATGTGTTGGTCAGGAAATGGAGAGCTTGATAGGCTGGTACATCCCCAGGGGAAGGGAACAAGATGCACTGTTTCCACACTGTTTATCAATTTCTCACATAGTTAAACATGTATGCACCCTATGACTCAGCAATTCTATGGTAGAATTTTACATGCAATAAATAAAAACCTATGACAAAATAAATAAAAACAGGTAAGAATATTGATAGTAGTTTTATGCATAATAGTCCAAACTGGAAATAAGCCACATGTTTACCAAAAGGAGAATAGATTAATAAAAATCAGGATATAGCATATAATAGAATGGTATTCAGCAATTAAAAAGCACAATATAGATCATTGCAAAAATGAACAATTATGTTTAACAAAAGAAGCCTCCCACTGTTTATATTATAATATGTATAAATATATACAATATAATTACATATATGATTAATAATATATATATGTAATTATTCAGGAGTACAAGAATAGGCAAAGCCATCTGCAAAAGTGAAAATATTGTCAGGCTAGGCCCGGTGGCTCCTGCTATAATCCCAGCACGTTGGGAGGCCAAGATGGGAGGATCACTTGAGGTCGGGAGTTTGAGACCAGCCTGATCAACATGGTTTTTACTAAGAATACAAAAACTAACTGGGCATAGTAACACATTACTGTAATCCCAGCTACTCGGTAGGCTGAGAAATGAGAATCACTTGAACCCTAGAGGCAGAGGTTGTGGTGAGCCAATATCCCGGCATTGCACTCCAGCCTGGGCAACAGGAAGGAAACTGTCCAGAAGGGAAAGGAAGGGAAGGAGAAGGAAGGGGAGGGAAGGGGAGGGGAGGGGAGGGGAGGCGAGGGTGGGAAGAGGAGGGGTGGGAAGGAAGAAAGAAAGAAAAAGAAAGAAAAAAAGAAAGAAGAAAGAAAGAAAATAAAGAAACAAGCAAAGAAAGAAACTGTCATCTCTGGGCAGTGGGAGAGGATGACTTGGAATGAAGTTGTGGGTCTCCGGGGCAATACAAATATTCAGTATCTTGTTAGAGGTGGGGGTTACAGAGGTGTATGCAATTGTCAAAATCCATCAAACTAAAGACTTAAGAGCCATGCATCTTATTGTTAACTTTATCTTAATTATTATTAATTTTGCTTTAATTAAGAAACAGTAGAAATTAATAAACATAATTATGGGTTTTTAATCTTAGGAAATCAAGATAAGAATAAAATAAAATAATTTTAACATAATTTAAACCTAATCTGTTTTGTAAGAATCACGAAATAAAAATAAAAAACAAGTATAGTAAATTGGAAACATAAGTTTAAGTTAGAAATAAATCACAATACAGCAGTAACTATGATAAATGAAAATGTTAAATTCAGTAATAAAAAGACCAATAATTCCAAATTGGTTAAAAAAAAAATCCATCATTCCAAATGAATCAAGAAAGTTTAAATTGAGAATGAAAAATACACACAGAGAAACATTACCCACAAAAAGCTGTAATGACAATTTTAATATTTGACTAAATAAATATCAAGACAAAAATGTCCTAAGGAAAAAAAGATGAATGTTATATCAAAATAAATGACATGTAATCACCATGAGCTTGTATACATTTAACAATATGTCTTTAAAACATATGAAACAACTGACAAACTGGAAAGATAGATAAATATGAAAACATTAGTTGCTGGAGATTTTAACCCATCCCCTCCCCACCTAACAAAGGCAAAAGTAAACAATAGTAGATGCTAAATGAATAATATAATTTACAACGAAAGTGATTAAATTAGCAATGCTAATGCTAACAGACCAAGTACACACGGTCTTTCTGGTTACTTGATGCCTGCCATCTCCTGTTTTTTACCTGTCTGCAATAAAATAAACATAAACATTGAGAGTTTTTTTAAAAAGGTGTAACAGTTTGCTATTGCTGAGACATATGGTTTCATAATTTTTTTTTTGCATTTTATTTTGTTGAAATTTGAAAAATAATAGTTTGTAACTGGAAATTAACAATTTTTTAAACTGGTCCTTCACCACAGAAAGTTTAAGAGGTACTATTTTTATGCAAACAATGAAGAGTCACCTACATTGACTGTATATTAGACCACAAATGAATTCTCACTAAAATATAAGGAACCAGTATTATATGTCCCCTCATTGCAGTGAGTAAAACTAGAAATTCATACAAAAGTATAACTCAAAAACATCCCCTATTTCTAAAATTTGACAACATATAATTTCTAAAAAGGAAATGATAAAATTGACATACTTAGAACGGAGCAACATAAAACATTGTATTTAAAAATGTGTGGGACACATCTAGAATGGTATGTAAAGTAAAATTTATATGTTAAAATACATTTTCATGAGGCAAGAAAGATTAAAAACAAATGAGCTAATTGAAAGCAAAATATGTTGAATTTATTGCATTAAACTAAGGATTGCTTTTAATGAAAAACACATGGGCCAAATTAACAACAGCTTGAGAGAATATATTTGCAATATCTAAAACCAACAAGGGACCATATTATCTAGAATATTCAAGAAATGCCTATAAATCAAAAAGAAGAACCACAATAGATATGGAGGCAAAAAAGATTAAAAGACAATTCACAGGAAGAGGAAACCCAAAAGGCTAATAAAATACGAAAAGATGCTCAAGTTCATTAATAATTAGAGAACTGAAAATTAAAACAGCAAGATTTCATTTTGCAACCAACAGACTAGCAAATATTAGCAAGTTGGAATGGCACGTGCTGGTAAACATGTATAGCAAGAATACTTTGGCCTGTGGTTATTCCAGGCCCAGTCACAACCTTTTGGAGAGCAAGCTGGCTCTAATGAGTTAAATGTAACACATAAAAACAAAGAGTAGAATGGTGGTTACCTGGAGGCTGAAGGATGGAGGGAATGGGGACATACTGATCAAAGGATACACGTTTTCAATTAGACAGGAAAAATCTGTTTTTTTTTCTTTTGAGATCTATTGCACAGCATGGTGGTTACAGTTACCAACAATGTATTTAAAAATTGTTAAGGGTGTATTTCAAATGTTCTCACCACAAAAAAATGTAAGTATTTTAGATAATGGCAGAGTTAATTAGCTCAATTTAATCATTCCACATTGTGTATATATATATATTATAACATTATATTGTCATCGATGAACAAAATTATAATTTGCCGAGGTACAATTAAAAATAAATTAAAATAAATAAACTAACTAACGGAGCCATATTGTCTGGCTCAATAATTTCACCCCCAGGAAAATAACCCTACAGAAAACCGAATGACACGTGCACAAGAGCATTCCTACAGTGTCAGGTGCAGTAATGGGAACTTACAAGAATTCCTTTTTTTTTTAAACTGAGGCAGAGATTTGCTCTGTTGCCAGGCTCCAGGCTGCAGTGCAGTGGCACAATCTCAGCTCACTGCAACCTCCACCTCCTGGGTTCAAGCAATTCTCCAGCCTCAGCCTCCGGAGTAGCTGGGACTACAGGCCCGCGCCACCAAGCCCAGCAAATTTTTTTTTGTATTTTTTAGTAGAGACGGGGTTTCACCATGTTGGCCGGGATGTCTCGATCTCTTGATCCCGTGGCCTCCCAAAGTGCTGGGACTACAGGTGTGAGCCACGACGCTCAGCTGGGACTTAGAAGAATTGTAAATGCCCATGCTTCGGGGGGAAAAAGGTCAAATCTCAGAGTTGCACGCCATGGAACAATGAGTAGGCACAAAGTTATGCAAATATTCTGCCATGGAGGGATGCTTCAAACAGAGTACTCAGATGTGGGGGAGCAAAAGAAGTAAAAAAAATTATGAAGGGGAAGAAGGAGAAGGAGAAGAAGGAGAAAGAGGAAGAAGAATAAAGAGATGACAAGAAGAAGAAAAAGAAGGAGAGGAAGGAGAAGGAAGAGAGGAGCGGGAAGGAGGAGGGGGAAGAGAAGAGGAAGAGAAAAGAAGAGGAAGAGGAAGAGGAAGAACAAGAATAAGAAAGAAGAGGAGGAGGAGGAAGAGAAGAAGAAAAGAGAAAAAGAAGAGGAAGAAGAAGGAGGAGGAAGAGGAGAAGAGAAAAGAGAAGACAAGGAGGAGGAGGAAGAGAAGGAAGAAGAAAGACAGCATTTTATTAGTAGCATCTTTCCAAAAATACTGTGAGTGCATATAACATAACATTTCTGTTTAATTATTCTTATATTCACATACATTATATTCATGCACAATTCGGTGGCATTAAGTACTTTCACATTTCTGTACAGCCGTCACCACAATCGACCTCTAAAACTTTTTCATCGTCTCCATCTAAATCTCTGCACCCATTAAGCACTCTCTCCCCACCCCACCCCCACCTTTGCTACCCACCATTCCGCTGTCTGTCTCTGAATTGACTTCTCTGGGGTCCTCATATAAGTGGCATCAGACAGTGTTTATCTTTTTGTGCCTAGCTTATTTCACTGGACACAATGCCTTCAAAGTTCATCCATGTGTGGCATATGTCAGAACTTCCTTCCTTGTGAAGGCGGACTGCTGTTCCATCACGGAGGTGCCACGTTTGTTGATCTCTTCCTGCATCACCACACGGCTGGATTGTTGCTCCTCCTAGCCCCTGGAAATAATGCTGCTGGGAATGTGGATAAACACCTGTTTGGGGCCCTCTTTAAATTCTTTTGTGTGTATGCCCACAAGCAGAATGGTAATTTCCTGTTGAATTTTCTGAGAACCCCCCACACTGTCTTCCACAGGGGCCTGTGCCATCTTACATTGCCACCAGTCAAAAAACCATTAGCACTGATTTAAAACACATGCACAAAGGGCAACGTGGCGGGTCTTCATAAGATCACACAGCAATAGAATGGTGGCTCCTCACCCACCACAAGGCTCTGGGGTCGGGGGATGCCAGTAGAAATGGGAATACACATGCAGTCAGAAGGAACACTGTTCTTCATTGCTGAGCATACACAGTGCTTCCTGGAGCCTCCTGTTGGGCTCAGCTGGAGAGGCTGGCTAGGGCCAGACCATGCTGACATGCTCGCCACACTGCCTTGCCTCTCACTGAGAAACTGCCCTACTCTGAGGCTGGACATAGCCTTTCCCAGTTGCACAGTGAAAAGAGGAGCTGGGCCCCAGGCCGGGAGGGCAGAATGGATGAATAAAGAGGATGCCACACGTTTTCTTTCTCATCCCTTTCCATAACTAAATCAATAAGGGGTGGAGGACTTCCCCATACAAGTGAAAATGATGGGTCAAAAGCCGATGAGTTTCAGTAGAGGAACACTCTGCACCGCCAGAAATCCAAAACTAGAATTGACTCTTCACATTTCAGAAATATTAATCTCTCTCTCTCTCTCTCTCTCTCTCTCTCTCTCTCTCTCTCTCTCTCTCGGCAAAAGTAATCATTAGTTAACAAATTATTTTGTTTGACTATGTTTCTATTGTTTCATTAGGTTTCTGGATTTTTTTTTCTTTTTTTTTTTTGAAATTGGATACAGCTAATCTAGGCAGACACAGAAGAATCTGAGTGAAAAACACTGGTCAGGACCAGCCATGCTCCCACGAGGAGCCACTATCCTGAGCCATCCGCAGTACCCAGACTTCTCATCTGTGCAAAGAGAGACTTGGAGAGCCCATCCTCTGGAAAGCTATACTGTAAAGTGATCCAGTATTGGCACAAGGATAAATGCGTCCTCTAGAAAAATATTTAAATAATTATTGTTCACCTTTGGACATTTTCAGAGTGTCTCTGTACATGTTGTCAGGTGAAAAATGCATGATGGCAGTAACGGAAAAAAAAATGATAGAAACCAATCAATCACCAAGTAAAGTTCTGAATTAAGTAACTTACTTGGCATTATTACTTCCTTCCAAATCCTAAACTGTTCCCTGCTTCATACAGATAGAGTTTTTGGAGGAGACCCGGAAAGCGTTTATGAGGAAGGCTGGCAAAATCATAATTTGTTTATGTGGACATTTCTGCAGAACAGTACCCTGGGGAAACATCTCCAAAATTAAATAGTAGAAAAGCACTAGCACCCCGTTTGTTTCTTTTTCTGCTGCAGATGCATGTCCAGCACAAATTGCTGCCATTTCTGTGGCAGTTCTGGAGCAGACAGGCAAGTGGACTGATGCCAGAAACTGCACACTTGCACTCAGGAGCTGCTGACTCTCTCTGGGAAACATGGCTCATTCAAGGGCATCTCAGGCAGGTTAAGTCAGAAGGGACACTGCTCGCCATTGCTGAGCATACATAGTGCCTCCTGGAGCCTCTTGGTGGGCTCGCTGGAGAGGCAGGCTGGGGCCAGACCATGCTGACACGCTCTCCAGACTGCCTTGCCTCTGACTGAGGAACACATTCTGCTCTGAGGTTGGAGACACCCTTTCCCCAATTACACAGAGAACACAGGAGCTGGGCTCCGGGCAGGGAGAGCAGAATGGACACACAAGGTGGATGACACAGCTCTGCTTTCCCATCCCTTTCCGGACAGCTGCGTTACAGAGTGCTTTCACGTGGTGTGCAGATTAGGGTTCAACATCGAAAGATTAGAGGGCAGGGTATCCGTAGCTTCCGGTGCAAACACCCAGAGCCCTGGGAGTGGGTTCAGGAGCTGGGAACTCTCCCAGGGTGTTCCAGGCACAATGGGGAGAGCTGCCCAGTGGACAAGTTCAGTATAAGGATTGGTTCCGTCTAATAAATCGGAGCAAGGCTGATCATCTTCCTGAAGGACTCAAGGGGTGGCGAGAGCCAATAAAAAGGGGTTAAGGGATGATACACCAAGCAGAAGGAAACTTCATGATGATATATATTCTTACTAAGAACTCTGAAATAGCTACAGAGTAATTATAAATTTGCACAAATAGAATCACAGTTGTCCATTCTTTTTTCTTTTAACTCCTTTTTTTCCAGGGAACAAAACCAAACTACCTCATGAGACATTGCCTGTTATTGAATGTACTGTTTTACATGGGGTAAAATTTCAATCAATAAAAATGCTAAGGAGAGCTTGATCTTCCAAGGAATGGATTAAACTGGTCAATGGGGGATTCAGTGGAAATAATTTCATGTGGCTCTTAATGTTGGAAACCTTTTGAAACATATTAGTTCTATGCTCTTGCCTCTCTAAGCAGTAAAGAATTCAATGGAAATGGAGATGCTTGCCTGCATTCACTTATTCACTAAAATATTAAAAATTACTGGGTGTCTAGCACGTAGCAAGTACTCTGATAAGGCAGAGAAGATAGTAAAATAAACAATTTCATTAACAACATAAAGCTAGAGTTTTAATTTTTACCTCATTAGACAGTCCCTGCTTTTTGTGGAAGAATTCAGTTCCTTCACAACTGACATCAGGATGAATATACTCAACTTTAATCTGTATTTTATTTTACAATTTTTACTTATTTTGCTTATTTTTCCTGCTCATCAATTCAGGGGTTCCATTTATTTTTTATTCTTACCTGTTCTTTCCTCACATTCATAGTGCAACATGTTTCTTTTTTAGAGCTATGGATACTATTTTCCACAAGAAGTTGTTTTACTTTTTCAACTGCCACCCCCCATCCCCCACGCACCACACACCACATCCCATTCCAATTAAATAGGATGCTGCAAAGTGTCGACTGTTGAGCCTTTAGCACTATCCATCCTGAGCCCTAAGGCATATTCCCTGGACACTGGCTACTCCCAGGTTTTTTGCTGAAAAAGTTTAGCTGCTTTTGTTTTAGATCGTCATAAGATTTTCCCTAGCAATATGTCTCTTCTATTTCAAGAAACACAATGTGGTACATAATCAGACATTCCCAGAGAGTAAGTACATAATAATGCATTGAGAGTGATTCAGAGTGAGAGAGAGAGGCCCACTCAGGCTCAACTTGGAGTGGCCAGGGGGCTGTTTCTTTAGGTTTTTCTTGAATATTTTGATCAGATAAACTTACAGTTTGTGTATTCAGTAGACTCACAGTTTGAGTATTTTCTGAAACACATGTTTTTAAATACCTTTCACCTGAAAAGGTCAGTGATAACTTGGCTGGATATAGAAATCCTAGTGTGCAGGCCTTTTCCTGAACCACCTGGCATGTATCTGATTATGTGTGACTGTTTCACTGAATTTTACTTGCACTATTTATACCTGAAAAAAAAAATAGCAGCAATTTATTGCCATTGTTTGATTAACAGCTGGGTATCTGAACCTAGAAACTTGTTAGAATTTTTTTCTTTGATTTTAGAGATGTCTAGGTATAAATGTTGATTAGCCATTTCAATTTGCAAAAGTTGGAATCTTCTTAGCTCAGAAATTCTCATCTATTATTTGTGGAGTTATTTTTCCCATATGTCCCTTTCATGCCTCTGGAACCCCAATCATTTCTATTGTAACTCTCAGATCTTGCCCCTCTTCATCTGACCTTTTTACCCTGAGTCCTGTGTTTGCCACTTCAGTTCATTTACACACCATTAATTCTGGACACAAATGCTGTCTTCTTCAATGAATACCCTGGTTTCATTGGCTTTTCCTTTGTTTTTGTTTTTGTTTTTGTTTTTGTTTTGTTTTGTTTTGTTTTGTTTCAGTTTAGATCTATGTCCTAAGGCTTTTGGGTCACATCAACCCAGAAGACAGAAAGTCAGAGAGCAGGTATGTACCTTGCCCTGGCTGATGGCCCTCCCATCCTAACTCTCCTTAGCTCAGGGTGATGGGCAGGTGGGCTGGACCTTAAGAGGCAAGGAAAAGGCAGACCTCGAGACCTCCCAGAATAGCCACAAAAATCAAGATGAAAAGTTTAAAACTATAAAAGCATAAGAATAATCTAAAAGAAACTTGAGAAGTCCTTTATCGTCATACACAGACAGATAACCCCCACATACACTCACACACACACAAATACACTAACTCATCCATATACACATACACAAATGCACTCACACCTAAAAACACACACAAATACACTTGCTCATGCATATACACATACACGAACATGTACACACACAAAGGCACTCACACACAAATACTCCCATAGACACACACATACACAAACACACTCATACACATACACACACACTAACACACTGTGTCACACACGATGATAGACATCGGAGTTCAGAGAAGCAGGTCACTAGAAATGATGTAAAGTCAGGGATTTCTTTTCGACATTTGATTTTATGCCATTGTGGGAGCTTCAAAAACAGTCTTGGGTGTCTGCTGCTGAGTGTGAAGTTGCAGGATGGGTGGTGTGGATTGAAGAGATGGACATAAAGTGGGGAAGGTGGGGGGAATATTCATTCTGGAACCCAGAATCAAGAAGCTTAGGCTTCCATCTGACTTCCCCACCCCCAATCTTCCAATGCACGGCGACTCTGCAACTCCCCCAACAGCAAGGCCCCCACCGTCATCCCATTAGTTTACCCAAAACCCAGGCAGGCCAAATGCTGGTTAACCCACACCCTGTACCCCAGCACCCCACACCTCACACCCCAACACCCCAACCCACAGAGCACTGCTGCTTGCAGCCCTCAGTGACGTCCACTCTGCACAGTGTACAAGACATCATGCTCAGTATGGCAATAAACACAGACAGACAGACAGACAGACACACACACACACACACACACACACACACACACACACACCAGGGGCATAGCAAGCAGGTGAGGACTCATCTGCTCTGTCCTCCTGAGTGTGGTGACAATGTAGTGAGCAGCCAGCCATTCCCAGTGGCAGACCCTAACTGCCATCTCCACCAGCAAGGCGATTACTTACCACATGACACCACAGCTGCCCCTTTCCTGGGAAAGAATATCTCAGTTAAGAGTGATCTGAGCACAAATTCATTCAAAAGCCACAGGTATTCAAGAGCTATTCTGAGTACTCAGGATTAAAATGCAAATGTATGTTGAGAGTCAACGTTCCATCTAGTTTGAATAGCCTCAGTCAAGTGGCCTTAAATTATCCTTATTACTGAAAGTAAGAAAAAATTGGAAGAGCTATGATCAGGACTTACATGAAAATTGGGGAGGAGGCAGCACGTTGGGGAAGTTCTTCTCTCCCCACGAAGGCTTAGGCTAACCCAGACCCAGGTCACACTCTCTTGATGGGTTTAAAGGGCTTTACATGAAGTGCAGTTTATATTGAATTTCTTTGCTTCTAGTTTTGAAGGTCCCTGAAGACATAGCAACTACAAAGCAGCCCTGAAAAACAGGAATGTTAGAACAGATGTTATTTAGGCATTTCCACATAATAAAGACCTCTAAGAATCCCCAATGCCCAATTATCCTAACAGTTACTCCAAAGTTTTCACTCAATGCATGATAAATGCAGACAATATTGACTTGAATAAAAACACAATCATTTAGGACACAGGTGATGCCAATCAAAGGAGACATCTAAACAATTGAGTACCACATTTTGAGGACCAGAATAAGCCAATAACCTAAGTTTGTACTTACAGAGAACCAATTAGCAAAACCATAGTTCCATGATAAAGGCTATGTTCTCTGTAGAGAAGAATCTAATTGTTTCTGCATTTCTGCATCAAAAATACGTCACGATAGTTAATAGCAGGCATGTTTGATAGCACATCTCGGTTTCACCCTTTGCTCTAATTAAAGGGGAGTGTTGTACAATCAAGGAAGGCAGAGTGTTTCTCCACACGTACTTTGACTTGTTTTTTAAAGTATAGGTCAAGGATAATTGCAGTACTGGTAAGAAACTGAAGTACCTCCACCTATTTTCTTTGTTGCTTTCTTTTACAGTGAAAGTACAAACACAGTCCACAAATGTAGCTTCTGACAAATTCAAGCTTAAAAAACGAATTTACGTGAAACAAAGATAGCAGAGTGATGCACTGAGATATTTCTCCACTTTTCTCTTTAACGCACTTTGCATTCTTACCCTTAACTCTGTGCCTTAGTGATAATGTGAGGCTTAGATTAATCAGAAGAGCTTGGAAGACCAGGCCCAAGCTCAGTTTAAGAATTCCATATTTTCATATCAAAAACAAGCACACACCTTTTCACTGACTTCGAGTAATGCATATTTTTAAAAGGAGACAAATAACCTTTAGTGTCAAAAAAGCAGATCTAAGAGTCGACAGCAATCTCCATAGGAGCTATAATCTCTCCTGAAAAAGACGTAAAAGAATTTAAACAAGAAGCCAGAAATTTAATAACCCTCTCTCTCCACTGCCCATGTTCTCCCAGATAAAAGTTATGCACGGTGAACAGGGCACTGTTCAATGCCCCACAGAGTTCAAGGCAGACACAGCTTTGCAGGAAAAAATGATAAAAGGCCTGTCTCTCCTTCAAGGGGTGATTCTGCCCAGAGAGACAGATTCAGGAGGAGGAGTGTGTGTTGCTGCCAACCACGCCAGTCTGTCCTTCCTCTGACAACAATCAGAATTCCCAGCAGTATCTCTGGCGGCAGACGCCTTGCGGAGCGCCTCCTCCGCTGTGGATGGGACTGGCTGCTGTTTCTCAGCTAGAGAAGAAAGAACTCTGTGATCCCCACCCAAACCCACTGCTTGGGATCACTTACAAGATTATTGACCATGGTGGGAGAAGATGTGTCCTCAAGTCAGTGGCCTTTGGGCGTCTGTGCAAGGACAGGACAAGCTTCCAGCAGCTGGGTACCTCTGTCAGGCTTCAGAATCTAGCTGAAAATCTTCCTTTTTCAATTTGAGAATGTTTTAATTATAGCATATGTGAAACAACAGAAAACAAACATTCCCATACTCAACATCAAAATGTATGTTAACTTTTTTTATATTAATTTTTTAGATATAAAACCTTCTACAACTCATTTTATGGAGCCATGAAGACCTCTGCAAACTTCCTTATGTAATACTTGCTGATTTGTACTGCCGTCAAGACTCTGAGATTGCTGAGTATCCAAGGACCAATTTCTATCCCTCCCCCTCACTTTATAACTCTTATTTTAACCTGTTCACATTCAATGGTGGTGACTTCCATAATTTCATCTAACATCTAAGACAGTGAAACTCTCCATGTTGGACAGCTGACCCACAAACCCAAACCACAGTTCCAATAAAAGGGATAACTCTGGACTGGACATGTCCAAATAAATATTGCAATAGTAACCCCAAAAGGCTACTCATATGGAAAATAATTGAATGTCATAAAAATCTTATTCTATGCGCAACACAAAATGTAACTGTTGAAAATATTCACAAAACAAAAAATATTCACTTTCTATTGCAGCCCAAACTTTGGAATCACGAAATCAAAATAGGTCCTAGATAAAGATCATCCCATTTGTCAGCAGGGAAACTGCAGCCCGCTAGCTGCAGAGACAGGGCGTGGTCCCAGGTTTCTGGCTCCCAGAGAAATGTAACAAACGTGTTACAGAGTCAACTACAAAAAGAAAAGGCACTGCATTGATTTCTGCCTTGTGGAATATCTACCTTCTTCTATTTGTTACTGAAGAATGAAAAAAGGTAGGTGACAGCTAGTAACCTTTTCTATTTTTATCTCCACAAATGTTTTCTGGCTATCTAGTTGTTGAGGAGTATTTTCTAATCAGTGTTTTTTAATCGTCTTATTAACCATCATTTCACTAATGCTGGCTGAACATATGGCAGCGTTGACGCCATATCTATAATACTGTAGATACTCTATATGTATTTCATGAATGCAGCTTTGAATTTCATTTCACTCCATTCTTTTATTTCACAAAATTATAAGCACGTGTGAGTGTAGAAAGCTTTGAGAGTGCAGAAGCATATGAGAATTACAAGTAAAAACTGTTCACTTTGGACACATTTACTGTTAGTGCTTTCTGTGTAATTCTTTAACATATTTTAACTCACTTTGATGAGCAATATAGCTACATTTTCATATGCCTTTAAAAATACCTTGATGCATAATTTCAAGGCTGCATAATATTTTCTCAAATGAGCATTCTCTAATGCACTTAATCACTTTCTAATTTTCCCAATCCTGCCCTCTTATAAATAATGCTTTTCAATGAACATCTTTGTACAAAATATTGGTAACACATCTGAGTTTTTTCTATAGATAGATTCATAAAATAGACTTAATTTATATATATATATAAATGTATTCAATCAATACTTATTAAACAGTAAGTCAGATAATCTCAGAACCCTTAAGATGCAAAATTTCTAAAATTATAAATAAAATACAATTGAATATATGTATGTGAGGATTCATACGTGTATATATATGCATACAAACATATGTGTCTCAGTATTTGTTTCAATAAGCACAAAGAAAGGATGAGCAAGCAAAGCAAAAATGAATAAGAAAGGGCAAATTCAGAGGCATTCCAAGACCTAATTGCATCTGTTCATCCTTAGAGGTCTAGAGCTCTCGATTTAACAAAACGTGTGCATTGCAGGAAAGAGAGAAAGCTCAGGCTTGCTGAAAGGTATAAAAGCAGATCCACATTCGCAAAATACAAAGCCTACACCTGTAATTAAAAGGCGAAAGAAAATGAAAAATAAAAATAATAAAAGCAATGCTGGGTGTAGTCTCTCACACTTGTAATCCCAGCACTTTGCGAGGCCAAGGTTGGTGGATCACCTGAGGTCAAGAGTTTGAGACCAGCCTGGTCAACGTGATGAAACTTCCATCTCTACTGAAAATACAAAAAAAATTATCTGGGTGTGGTGGCAGGCACCTGGAATCCCAGCTACCCTGGAGGCTGAGGCAGGAGAATTGCTGGAACCTGGGAGGTGGAGGTTGCAGTGAGCCAAGATTGTGCCTTTATACTCCTGCCTGGGCAACAAGAGTGAAACACTGTCTCAAACAAACAAACAAACAAAAAACAAACAAACAAAAAAAAAGCAATAAAACTCAGCTGTCTAAGGCTTGGCTCTGTATAAGGAAGCAAGATTTTCCTGAGAATCTGTACCCACAAACTGGCCTTTACCCAGTGTTGGCCTCTAAGTCATGTCACGGTGTAGCCTGATAAGACCACACAGAGAATTTAGTTTACGTTGACCAGAATGTGATGCCCTGAGAGGGTACATTATTTTTGTGCTATTCTTGCTCAAAAGGTATAAGTTTAATTGAGTCATGAAAAAATATTGAATAAATCTAAATTGAGAGACATTCTACAAAACAACTCAACAGTACTCTTTGGAAGTGTCAAAATCATGGAAGACAAGGGGTGACTGAGGAGTGACAGATGTGAGGAGACTGAGGAGGCTGGAAACGCGTATGGCGCCTGGATTCCATGCTGAAACCAAAGTAGGGCAAAGGTGGAAAGCCGGTCAATTTTGAATATGACTATAGCTTAATTATAAGTACTGTAGTAATATTAACTCCCTGATGTTCATAATTATACTCCGGACATGTGAATGTTAACAGTGGGTGAAACTGGGAGAAGGGAATAGAAAAAATCTGAACTATTTTCACAACTTTGGTGTAAGTCTAATTATTTTCAAAAGGAAATGTTAAAACTCATGATAATGAAATGGTCCTGACTTGACAGGGCACTCAAGCCATAAGAGCTCTCTGGAAAAACATGCCATAAACAAAGCTTCAAGAATTTTCATGGATAAAGTTCTAATGGTCATGAGTGCATATTTCTTTTAAAAAATGACACAGCATGTGAGAAAACAAAGCACTACTATCCAGATTTAACAGAAAACAAAATGAACCACCAAAACAATAAGGCTCACAAAGATCTCAAATAACTGAATGACCACAGTAAAAATGTATTAAATATGTTTAAAGGGAAAACAGAATACAGAAGTCATAACAACACATTAGAATATTATCAAAGTAAATAGACTTGTAAACTAAGTACATACAATCTCTAGAAATGGAAATGTAGTAGTTAAAATTTATAAAATGGAGATTCAAGTATTCGCTATTAGATAAATGTTAGACACAGCTGAGGAGAGAAATGAACTGGAATGTACTCAGAATTCAACAGAGAGAATCAAAAATGAAAATAAACACTAAGGGACTGAAAAATAGATAAATGAGACCTGGTGAGGGCTGGTAAGTTTCCAGAGCAGGCAAAAAAAATATTTATATTAAGAAAGCCAAATAAATCCCAAGGTGTATAAACAAAAATTAATTCTCACTTACAAGTATGATGGTGACTTTGTAAAACATCAAAGGCGAAGACAAGATCTTTAATGAAGCCAGAAAGAAAAAAATAACTGCCAACCCAGAATTAGATGCCTAAAATACTCTTCAAGAGTGAGGGCAAATAAAGATATTTTCCTGTAATCAGAAACTGAGAGATGTATTGCCAAGTGGAAATGGAAGACAGGCTGTCTACAGCGGAAAGGCGTCCAAACTGAAAGCTGATTTCTCAACATCAATAGTAGAAACCAGAAGACAATAGAATGTCTTCACATTATTGCGAACATGTTACTGTCATCTAGAGTCAGGAAGTTACTGTCACCAGAATCCCCATCTTAAAGAAAGAGGGCACTAAGAGGATATTTTTCTGACAAAGAGAAACTGGAAAATAGCACCCCAAAGGAAGATTTGGAATGCAAAAATAAACAGAAAATATAAACGCGATGGCAAATCACAACAAGCATTGCCTTTACAAACAATAATAATATGGTGAAAATTGCCAAGTTAAGAAATAAAACACTAAAATAAAGTATTGTAAATTATAAAATGCTGGATAGCATGCAATTTAAGATAGATGTGATTAAAGGAAATCTAAGTATCTTCTATGGTTTAGAAGGAAAGTAAGGGTCTGTTTAACTTGGGGTTGATCAAGTTAAGAAATCTTGTTACAAATCCTAAGAAAACCAGCAAAAGGCATTTTAAAAAGTGTTGATCTTTTAAGCTAGTCGAGGATTTAAAAATAAGAATGTGAAAAAAAGGAATTAAAGGAAAAAACAAAGAAAGATGATAAGAAAAAATTATGGAATATAACAAACAGGATTTGTTTGTAAATAAATTCAAACATATTTAAAATCACAAAGCATATAAACCTCTGGTTTAAAGACATTGTTAAAATAGTTGTAATTAAATTCATCAATATTCTTTTTAAAATAGACGTCTTATTTAAAAATGCAGAAAATTTGAAATTGAAAGGCTGGAAAAAAAAACAGGGCAACTACTAATTCAAATAAAGCTGATGTGATAATATTAACATCAGACAACACAGATATGAAGTAGGAAAGTCACACTAGTGCATAATTCACCCCACAAAATAAAAACATTTGATTTCGCCAGAAAGATATATAAATTCTTATCTTGTAAAAATCGTAGAATGCCAAAATACATATAGCAAAAAATATATTTTTCAATAAATTAAAATATCTACCACATTAGTGAAAGATTATATCTCCTTTGAAAGCTAATAGATTAAAACTTACTTAAAAATCAGTGTTGATACAAAATTTCTAAAGATCACTCTCACAGAGAGGATATTGCTGAAGAAAATCATGGTATTAGGATTTTTTCCCATCAGACATTAACACTCAGCCACAGCAATGAAGAGAGTGTGTAAGTGATAAAGGATCCTAGCCCTTCAGTGTGGAATGGAGTCCAGAAGGAGTCCTAGACAGGGGTGAAAATGAAAGACGGCAAAAGTTCTTGTGATCATCGGTTGTTGAGAACTAGTCACTAAGATCTAACCAGAGAAATTAGTTATCAATATGAGATAACTGATTGTATATAAAAATCAATTACTGATGAAAACTTTTTAGAACACTGGGATTAACTATGAGTGGGACAGAGGGAGAGGGAAGAAGGATTGAAAACCAATGACTGGTTTCTGTGCTCGCTACCTGAGGGATGGGCTGATCCCTACCCCAAGCCTCAGCGTCACACAGTAGGCCCATGTAAAAACCCTGCACATGTGCCTTCTGAATCTAAAATAAAATTAAAATTAGTTTTAAAAATAAACAAAATGGAAAATCTCTACTAAAATGGCACTCTCTATCCTGGGAGTGCATGAACATCATCAGGGAAGTGTCTTAGTTAGTTGCCTTTGCTTTGTTAAGATGTAGTTTGTACAAGCTAGGCATGGTGGCTCACTCCTATAATTCAGAACTTTGGGAGGCCAGGACGGGAGGATTACTTGAGCCCCTGAAGTCGAGGCTGCAGTGAGCCATAATTGTGCCACTGCACTGCAGCCTGGGTGACACGCTGAGACCCTGCCTCAAAAACCAAACCCAAACAAAACAAAACAAAAGCTATATCCTAAGCATAATAAAATGCACAGGTCTAAAGTGTACTGTACAGGTACTTTGACAAATACATATAACCACGTAACTCTCACCCCAATATAGACAAAGCATTGCCAAAGAAGTTTCCTTGCACCCGCCCCATCTCACTTCCCCTCACCCACAGTCAACCACACTAATTCCTGTCACTATGTAAATGGAATAAAAGCATGTGCTCTTCAGTAGCTGGCTTCTTTCACTCAGTGTTTGTGAAATTTAGTCACTCATTCCTTTTCATTATTGAGTCGTATTTCTTGGGATAAATATACCTACTACAGAATGGGAGCCCCAAAATTTCATATGTTGAGGTCCTAACCTCGGTGTGACTGAATTTGGAGATAGGGTTTTTAGTAGGCAATTAGGACCCCATGAAAGTGGGGCCCTAATCCAAAAGGATTGGTGGCTTCCTAAGAAGAGGCAGAGCTCTCCCTGCTCACCCCACTCCTCTCTTTGTGTGTGTACACACCAGGGAAAGGTCCTGTGAAGTCACACTGAGGGAGGGGCTGTCTACAAGCCACGAAGAGGTCTCATCAGAAACTGACCCAGCCAACACCTTGATCTTGAACTTCCTGCTATCAGAATCATGAGAAATAAATTTATTTTATTTAAAAAAAATTTAGAACAGAATAGGCAGAGTATCTTTGTGACCTTAGTATAGGAAAAGTTTTATTAATAAGAGAAAAAAAAAACTTGTCATTTTGGAATAAGCATAAACTATAGGATATGTTAAAATTAAGAACTTCAAAAAAGCTCTATAAAGAAATTGTTTAAAATATGCCTAAAACTAACAGGAGATATTTGCAACACACACAAAAATGAAAAATCAGTATCTGGGTTTTATTCTGCATATAGAAGCTTTATAATGTAAAGAATTTTACACTGTGTATTTTATACTGCATATCTACGCTTCTTGATGCAAACAAGAAAATTGTAATCTAAAACAAAAAAGAGCAAAAGGTGTTGAAATGGTTTGGCTGTGCCCCCACCCAAATTTCATCTTGAATTATAACTCCAACAATTCCCATGTGTTATGGGAGAGATCTGGTGGGAGGTGATCGAAACATTGGGGCAGGTCTTTCCCATGCTATTCTCGTGACAGTGAAAAAGTCTCACAAGATCTGGTGGTTTTATAGAAGGGAGTTTCCCTGCACAAACTCTCTTCTCTTATCTGCCACCATGTGAGATGTGCCCTTCACCTTCCACCATGATGGTGAGGCCTCCCCAGTCACTGGAACTGTGAGTCCATTAAACCTTTTTATTGTGCAAATTGTCCAGTCTTGGGGTATGTCTTTATCAGCAGAGTGAAAACAGACCAATACAGGTGTGAATAGGAAAATTAACAACAACAACAAAAAAAAAAAAAAAAAAAAAACCCCACAAGAAAAACAAAATAACTGAAAAGATAGTCCACATTACAGAAATGTAAATTAAATTCTTAAAGAAAACAATTTCTAATTATCAGATTGGAACAACCAATATATCCACCACTACCATGTGGAAATTATTTCTCCAAGAATACTGGAGAAATGAAAACACTCACAGCTGATATGGGTGCGATCATATTCCATAAAGCTGGAGGTGTATGTATCCACCAAGCCAGTGAGACCACTGTTATACATGTATACTCCAGGGAAACTCTCACCTCTATTTCAGGGGACATGTGCAAGAAGGTTTCTAGAAGAGAATAATGTTATAACAGAAGTTAAAAGAAACTGGATGTTAGTGGACAGGAGAATGGGTAAGCTGCAGTATTTGCATCTGAAGAAACAGCATGCAGGGTGAAAATGAGTCACAGCACCCACCAACATGGGTTAGCATTCCAAACATAATTCTTGGACCAGACACAGTGGCTCATGCCCGTAAGTACTTTCAACATTTTTGAAGGCTGAGGAGGGCTGATCATGTGAGCCTAGGAGATTGAGACCAGCCTGGGAATCACGGTTAAACCACATCTCTACAAAAAGTACAAAAATTAGCCAGACTTGGTGGTGGGCACCTGTATTCCTAGCTACTCAGGAGACTGAGGTGGGAGGATGGGTTGAGACTTGGAGGTGGAGGTTACGGTGAGCCAAGCTCACCCCACTGAACTCCAGCCTGGTCAACAGAGCAAGACATTGTCTCAAAAAAGAACAGCAATGAAACATAATTCTTAATGAAAAAAAACAAGTCCCAGAAACAAAGTAAGATGGGACTTCATCTACAGATGTAATTATGTGCAAAAAAAAAAAAAGAAAAAAAATGTGGCTTCATGTGCAACGGCATGTAATAGAACTGTAGGTAGCAACAAGGCATGATGAACAAGAAATTCGGGGTGGGAGTCAGATGGGGCAGTGTCAGAGAAGGCATGTAGGAGCTCTGAGAGCTGATGGCATTCCTTCTCAAATTATAGTATGGGATCCATGGTGTGTGTTTCTGACTATTCATTTGCATGATATTTACCTTGCTGACTACATGATATGTTTAATAAATGAGCTAATAAAAAAAGCATCACCTGTCACGGGCGTGGTGCAGGATACCATGAGAGAAACAGGCAAGATGTGAAATACTTCATTACAACATATATTTTTTCTTCGAAGGTGTTTGCAATCAAGTCAAAAATGCAAAACAAATTCAGTGGAAAAAAATGAGAATGAATTTTTTGGTAGTAGTCCACCTAGCTTAGGGAGAAGTCCCTTCGGGCTGGAGAGAGCCAGGTGTGCTGTGAAGAGCCTAGACAGGGCTCTGATGGGAGGTCAAGGCCTGGGCCGAGCCCCACCCCGGGTCAGTGGGTTCCAGTGAAAGAAAAAGGCTCCTGGGCTCTGGAAGCCTGAGGGACTAGGGGTGGCAGAGTGGGACTTTTCCACAGGATAGGTCTCTGGGCTTCCTGGGGTGCGCCGTGATTTCCAAGAAGCTCTGTTCACATTTCCTGCAGAGAGCCTGGGTGTGGTGCACACACAGGGAAGCTGATTCCCAGCCGGGTGAAGGAGAAAGTCGCTGCTCCGTGGGAAGGCGTTAGCCCGACTCAGGGAGGGAGTCGGGAGTCCAGGACCCCTTCGGGTTTGAAAGCCTCATGACATTTGGTTAGCAAAGCTTCCCCTGAGCTCCCCGACTGGCGGTCGTAGTTGGGTTTTCAAAAGTCTCAAGGTTGCACGGGGCCAACTATTTATAGGGTGGATATAACCGGTTTCAGCAAAGCCAAATGAGAGTATTGGTCTAATCTTTCTGCCCTGTATTTCTTTCTGTGACCTAAGGTCTAATGGTGAAAATCTATTAAAAGACTTCCTGACAATAAAAAAAAAAAAAAAAAAAAAAAAAAAAAAAATGTTGACATTTCACTTGGTCAAAATTGAAACCCAGCAGGGAGAGCCTCGGTTTCTGATGCGCCCAGATTGGCACAGCTGCACTTCTGCAGACAAGCCGGTCAGACACCAGCCCCAGCACGCCAGGCCGCGCAGCACGGGGGCACCCGGAGGGCAGCCGGGGAGCTGGCGGGCAGCAGCCATGCAAGTGTGCGTCACGGTGCAGGATCGCAGGTGTGGGCTCAGCCGCCGAGGGTGCCCAGGTGAGCCGCTTCCTCCAGTGTGGCTACTGGCTTTTCCTATTAGGCGTCCCCCACTTTGGAAGCTGACCTCATACGTGGGCAGGAGGGAAGGGGACCCAGGAGCACATCTGTCTCCTCTGGGCTGAAGCAGAGCCAAACCTGGCCCCTGCTCAGGAGAATTCATATGGTGCTTTTCATGTAACCGAGCCTCACAAGACGCACAGAACTGTGCACTTAGGAAGCGCGAAGGCGGAGCGTCTGTGAACAGCAGGTCCCGGCGGAGCAGGACTTGCACCAAAGCTGTCATTTTTGCATTTTTAATTGCTCTCACCCTTCATCTCATTTCATTCTCTCCCAACTCAGTGGAGGATGGAGGCCTGTGGTCTCTGTTTCACAGGCGAGGACACTCTTTGTGGACCCTTTTCTCCGTTGGCTCTCTGACCAGATGCCTATGGAGAACGGCCCTGGGAGCATGCATTTGGGAGGGGCCCCTGCAAGCTCAGAAACGCCCTCCATACTGAAGGGGCAAGGTGGGGCCGCCGGGGCAAGCGGCTGGGCTTTGCGCTGAGCGGGAGGGTTGCAGGTGTATTGAAATCACAAAGGGAGGTAAGAGGATGCACACCAGATTGAAAAGTCATCATCAGTCAAACTCAGTGATAAGTCTTTTAATTTTTATTTTCATTTCACTTTAAGTTCTGGGGCACATGTGCAGATTGTGCAAGATTGTTTCATAGGTATACACGTGCCATGGTGGTTTGCTGCATCCATCCCCCTGTCATCTACGTTAGGTATTTCTCCTAATGCTATTTCTCCCCAATCCCCACACCCCCTGCTATCCCTCCCTTAGCTCCCCCACCCCCCAGCAGACCCTGGTGTGCGGTGTTCCCCTCCCTGTGTCCATGTGTTCTCATTGGTCAACACCCACTTCTGAGTGAGAACATGCGATGTTTGGTTTTCTGTTCTTGTGTTAGAGGGATAAGTATTTTAAATATGTCTTTAAGAGAGTCTGAATGAAGGATGAATGAATGAATGAATGAATGAATGAATGAATCACACCTGCGGCTTTGAGCCTCTGAGACTGGGCTTCTGGCTTCTAGGTTCTAATAAAATCAGCCCCAGTGCTGGCACCTCTACGACCCTCCATGTTCATGCCATTTCCTTCTCCTTCTGCTCTCCCACCACTCAAGGAGCTGGCACAGGACAGAGAGAGAGAGAGAGAGAGAGAGAGAGAGGGGGGAAAGAGATTCCTTCATGTTTCAGACTGCTAGTGACTGCTGACCTTCATGGACACACCTCGTGGGGCACGCCCCAGTGCCCAAATGAGCACCTCACACACATCATCTCACGTGTTCTTCACAACAGCCAAAGGAGGGACGCTCACCCCACTTTTCAGATGAGGATCCCAATACCCTGAGAGCTGGGCTGATGGCGCCCGGCAACGAGCTGGGATTGAAATCCTGACTGTGGAATCCCAGAACCACTCAGGCTGGTGTCTGAGATGACAGGTGGTCAGCCCCTGGAACCCATGGGGTCTGCACCTGCAAATGCAAATGGAAAATATTTGAAACACATTCCAGGAATGGGAAACCAAACATCGCATCTTCTCACTCATAAGTGAGAGCTGATCTATGCGGATGCATAAGGATGATGCAATGGACTTTGGAGACTCTGGGTTGGGGCGAGGGATAAAATACTTCACACTGGGCCCCATGTACACCGCTCAGGTGATGGGTGCATCCAAGGCTCAGAAATCCCGCTAAAGAGCTTATTCACGTAACCAAACACCAGCTGTTCCCCAGAAACCTATCAAAATAAAAAAAATTAAAAGTAATGTGACTATTAAACAGGCAAAAAGGAAAGAAAATATTTGGAAAAATAATTGTGTCCATGGCAAACAGGAACAGACTTTTCTCGTCATTATTCCTTAAACAGTACAGCATAACAACTCGACCTGTTTCCCTTGTGTTAGGTACTATATATAGTCTAGAGCTGATTTAAAGTGCACCGAGGATGTCCACAGGTTATATCAAATGCTTCACCATTTTCCACAGGGGACTTAAGTATCCATGGATTTGGGTATTTAAGGGGGTCCTGGAAGCAGCCCCTCAAGGACACTAAGGGACTACTGTGTGTTCCCTGTAACATAACCCGGAATTAAAAGGTTCACTGGCTCACACCATAATTAATTTTGATGAGGTGAAAGAGGAATTGTGTTAGGCATCTTTGTTCCAGACAAGTCAATTCGCATTAGTTCTTCATAACAGAAAATTAAAACACGTATCATTTACAAACCAAAATAAGACTAAAATAACTTCTGTCCTGCCAACATTAACTTTGAAAAAAAAAAATCACTGTTCTAAAGATCCTAAGACCATTTCTAAACTTCTCAAGGTTGTCCAAACAGGAAAGAAAAATAAAATTAAAAAGGACAACTAACACAAGTTCCCTGGAAGCATTAAAATGCAAAATGATTCATGTGCCCTCCACCCCCTCCGCATGTGATGGCTTCAGACAGTCTTTATATCAACAGCCTCCACACCCAATTAAAAAGCCATCAGCCCACCACCCACGGTGCAAGCTGACTCTCTGAGCATCAGGCCAGATCCTTCACCCAGCCATGGACAGGAGAGAACCAGAGAGGGGCCTAGCGGACAAAGAAGAGACAGCAAGAGAGGAGGAAGAATCTGGCTGCTCCAAACCATCTGCTTACATGGAGTTTCCTGATTACACCACTGGCGACGGAGGTGGAAAGCCCTCAGTCCAGCCGTGAGAAGGGGCCTCCTTCCATCCTTAGAAGAAGTGTGGACAGCCTCACCCTCTGGGAATGTTCAGGACTTAGGGACCACTTGAGGGCAACTTTCTTCCCAGCCCTGCAGGTCTGAGCTTCCAGGAAGCCTCAGAAAAGCTCCCTCCACAGAGCAGCTCGTGGTGTTGAGTGCTCGGTAAACTGCCTGCAATGTGGGTGAGCCTCCTCTGCCTGCTTAGACATACTCTGGACTTCATCTGTACCCTAATACCTCCAGAGAGTTTCCGCATACTTAATCTGAGACAGACAATTTGTTCAAACCATTTACGTGTGTTGTGAGGAATCCTTGGAACACCTAAAGCATGCATTCTTACTTTCCTGTTTTGCAAATGAGGAAGTGAGACCTGGGATGGTCCAGTAACTTTCCCCACCTACAGAGCATGGGTCCTGGATATTCAGCCGGAGTCTAGCAGCCTCCTTAGCCTGCTTTATTCCCATGCTGCTCATACACTGATCAAAGCTGAAATGTAGCGTTCGGTTTAAATATATTGTTTGAGTTTTCTGAATACAAATTGCTTGATTGACACATCCTGAACTCAGCTGGTTCCTATTTCACAGCTCTGTTCTTAAAGAGAACCCATTCACAAAGACCCAAAGCAATGGGATTGTGCTTCTATCTGGAAACACTTGAAAGTGGGCAGTCTTTTGTATCACTGGGCCTTCCCTCTGATGGATGAAGTGATCAGAAGGGAGAACCGTGACTGCCCTGGATGGGAGCCAGGAACCACTGCTCCAAATTGTTCCTCTCTGAAAGGCAGGAGAAGATGCTCTGTGTCCGGTAAAGCCCCCAGCACCATGTGTCCTCAGATCAATGGGACTGGGACCCATAAACAACAGGCATGGGGTTTCCCTGCAACTGAAGTTCTAAGCAAGTTGTCTAAATGCAACTACAACAGAAATAAAGGAGGAAAATCAGCACCGTGAGATGAAGTCCGGTGACAGCCTTCCTCTGCCTTCATTTTCTATTTTTTCTTTTTTTAGATGGAGTACAATGGCATGATCTTGCTTACCCCTCTGTCTTCCAGATTCAAGCCATTCTCCTCCCTTACCCTCCTGAGTAGCTGGGATTACAGGCACACACCACCATGCCCAGCTAATTTTTGTATTTTTAGTAGAGACAGGGTTTCACCACGTTGGCCAGGCTGGTCATGAACTCCTGACCTCAGGTGATTAGCCTCGACCTCTGAAAGTGCTGTGATTATAGGCATGACCTACCGTCCCTGGGCTAAAACATCATCTTCAAAAGGAATAAAATGAGTAAACAACTTCAAATTTAAAGCAATCAACTAACCCCTTTAAAATATACAGAGCTTTTCTGTTATAATTGGCAGTTCAGCGGTGTAACTTTCATCTGGGTCTCTGACAATTTGTAGGTATGGATCACAGAATCAGAAGAAAACACATTTAGTGGATAGAGAGGAGTAGGTAGACAGGAATCCATAGAACAAAACCTGATTGCACATGATGCTTATTCCCAAGGGAAAGCATTAATTTAATGGGTATTTAGAACATTTTTTCTATTGAAACTATCTGCCACATCAACACAAATGGTCATTATTGGAAGTTCATCCTGCTTCCTGGAGGTGTTTTTGGGGATAAGCCAACTGAGACCTCCAGGGCAAGTGGACAATTAAATCGATTGATTGGTTGATTGATTGATTGATTCAATTAAAAGAAGATTGTAAACTGAGGGACTGGGGTATGAGATGTCAGTCAATGGGTGCAAAGCTTCAGCTGGATGAGAGGAATCAGCTTTGCTGATCTATTACACAACGTGGCAACCGTGGTTAATAATAATAATTTGTACATTTCAAAAGTGTTAAAAGAGTATATTTTAAATGTTCCCATCACAAAAAGTGGTAAGTTGGCGAGGTGCCCAATGTATTAATTCACTTGATTTAGTCACTAGACTGTATGCATAGGTGAAGCATCACAGCGAACCCTATAAATATATGCAATTAATATAGTCAATTTAAAATAATTTCTAAAATTTGAAAAAGAGGAGTGTTAATAGAAAAAATGGTGAGGGAAGGCAGGGTGGTAAGGAAGGAGAGAGAGAAGGAGAGAGAGAGGAAAAGTAACTAGAAGGATATCACACACATCAGTCTAAGAAAGAATTGTTTGAGAATAAGAGAAAATTGAATATCTGATGTGCTGTTTTTTGCTCACTTGAGTAATTATACTGCATAAAAATGTATGGGATTATAAACATTATAAACACTCTCACAACCAAAAAGACTCATACGACAGATTGACTACTTATAAAAGCATTTCTTGGACATAAATCACCGTGACAAATGTTTCCAAAGGGATTCAGTTCTAATTTTCTTTATCATAACTTACTATGAAGCAATGCAAGAGTCTGTTGCATAATCATTTGTTCACTCAACAGCTAGGCAGGAGCGGCCAGCATGAGGGAAGGGCAGTGTAGCGCTGGGCTGGGGAGGGGCCGTGACGGACAGCCGGCTGGGGTCCGGCTTCCCTCCGATGGAACTGACATCCCTGATACACAGAGCGTTAGCCACAGAGGCAGCTCTCATCAACCTGTGGAGAACTTTATTTTTTACTCACAGTTCTCCTCCCATTACATCTTTGCTTCTTAAATTTTCTTCTTTTTTTTTTTTTAAAGAGTAAATTTTTTTAATTGCATTATAAATTTTCTTCTTTCTTGAATTCCGAGATATGGTGGATTCCAGGAGAACAGAACAGGTCCTCGAGGGGTCCACAGTTACAGGCTTTCAACCCTGGACCTTCCAGATGTTGTCTGGCTCCACAGAGGCCTTGTTGGACTGAGCAGGGTCTTCCTTATTCACTCAGTTCCAGTAGTCAATGTCCAGATGAAGGGCTTTCCCATACTGTAAGAAGAATCTCCGTTGCTGGACTGTCTGTCCCCATGTGCCCTGTGTATGTTTCCTGTTGAAGTGTTTGTGTAAAATTCCTCACGTCAGCCTCCTCTCCACTCAGAATGACCCCACATCTGCACAAGGGCAGTTCTTACCCTGAATCTGAAGTGAATGAATATATGGAAAATTAAACATCTCCTGGAAGACGTCATCTACACAGGAGTGGATGTATTTCAGGTGAGGCGTCTTCCCCTCTTATGGAACCAGGAGCCGCCTGCCCATAGCCCCACAGTCTGAGCAGCAGGGTCTGCAGGCCCCATCACAGAAGCAGAGGAGAAAAAGCCAGAACCACAAGCAGCACCTTCCAGGAGCCCTGCAAGGCCACGCTGGCCCTTTTGGGGGGCACTGTCTCCTCTACAGGCTCTTCCTTTTTGCAGATGTCAAAACAAGAGACTCACATCTGGGACTGACAGTGGAGGGGCTTTCACAAAACCTGCCCAGGACCAACCAGTGCCTGCTGCCAGGCTGGGAGTCGGCTGGGGCAGGTGACCCTGTGAGCTGCAACAGGCACCTCTCATGCCCGCACATCCGCCTGCCCACCATGAAACGAGCAGATGCTCACTCCCTGCTTTCCTTCCCGATTTCTGAAAGATCCCCTAGTGTAGCAAGGTGGGCGTTGGTGTTAGAATTAAGGGAAGATGTTAGAGTTAGCTGAGCCGGGGAAGGACAACAGACTCAATAACCAGATAACCCATGCTTGGGGAAAGAACAGTTGTGGAAGGTAGCTGGTTCACCATGTGTGCCAGTACCCATGGTGTAAATTCTCCCAACAGCAGGGCTCCAGCAAAGGGCAAGAAGAGGCTAAGGCAAGCCAGACCCTCAGGGAGTGGCCTGGAAGGAGCTGCCCATGCTCAGGGCCACACTGTGTGACCTGAGCTTGGACATTGTCCTGAATGCCCCTTCTGAGCTGCTGTGTGCTTCAGCATGACTTGGGAGCTGTCTGCTTGGGATTCCGTTTATTATTGATCAACAGCAGCTTTGAGAGGCTGCGAAAACCTCAGGGAAGCCACACTCACTTCTTCACATCTCCTTTGCCTTGATTGTGACCCTCCTGGTAGCTCAAAAGGTGAAATAGTCACTCCGTGAAACCAGAGAGGCAGCCCAGAGAAGCAGAGTTTCAAAGGGAGTCTAGGGTGGAGGGGGCACTGTGGAAGAGGGGGCAGCATCCTGGCCGTGCAGGAACAGGCACCCCACCCCAAAGACAGGAACTGTAGGGACAGGGAAAGATCGAAGCAACTAATTACTGCCTGTGAGACCACACCTGGACCAGAAAGTCATTCTCCTGGGGAATGTGCCCCCCTCTTCCCTCCCACTTGAATGTCACCTGCAAACCCAAGAAAGCCACACTGAAGCTCAAAGAACCGTAGTCCCCACGTGACCGCTGCCTGGCTGTGACAGTCCTGACAGTTATGGTCTCCTCTTGAAACATGAATATATTCATTCACTTCGGATTCAGAGGGAAAAGACCAGAGAGGGATGCTGCCTCAGTCCCAACCGTGAGCCCATCGCAGGGCTGACTGCCAGGCACACGGGCTGTTAGGGCTCGCACCTGAAGGGCCCGTGGGTGGCACAGCTCGCCAGAGCTGAGGCTGGGCAGGCACACCCTGGGTCAATGGTGTGTTTCGTGTTGGCAAGAGGCAGGAAGGTGCATGTCCAGAGACTTCACAGCTACCTCCTGTGACATCCTCTAACCCGGCTACTCGGTTCTCTGCTGTGTACGGTCGCTCAGCCACGGGGAGCTTCTGCAGGGCATCTGACAGGCAAAGGCAAACCTTTTACGCTGTCTTAAAAGCCAAAAATCAAATCACATCTAGGAAAATTCCCACAGTGGAGCTGGGGCCCTGCTCTGTCTCAGGAAGGAAGATGTGTTCCCAAACCTACTGTTCCATTTCCCATCTTGTCTCCCCAACGTGCTTGGGAACACTGATGGCTTCGCATTTAAAACAAAGACACAGAGCCCAGCGTGGTGTCATGCACCTGCAGTCCCAGTTACTCAGGAGGCTAAGTCAGGGGAATCACTTGAGCCAGATAGGTGGAGGGTGCGCTGAGCCATTATTGTGCCACTGCACTCCAGCCTGGCAACAGAGCAAGTCTCTGTCTCAAAAAAAGAAAGAGACACACCCATGGGGAGGGACCATGAGGCCAGGGGGTGTCTCAGGAGGAGATCCAGCAGTGTGGTGGGTCCCGAGAGTGGTGATGGTGTTGGGACACCCGCAGCAGCTCTGAATTCAAACCCCGCTCCGACACTCACCGGCGGCCCAGCTTTATGAATATTCCTTAGGCTTCCTGGGTTCCCATCTTCTCTTCTAGAAAAGAGGATTACGAGGAGCACTCCCTTGAAGTTTGCTTTGAGGCTAATGCAAGTTTAAATGTAAAATATCTTAATACAGTTGAAACATAAAATTGCCCCTCAAACAGTAGGTGTTTAATAATTGTCCCTCTTCTCCGCTGCTCCCCTTGGCTCTGCTTCACTGTGATTAAGATTGAAGCTCCTTTCATCAGACAGCCTTAGATCTGGGTCTTGTCTGTGGATTAACTCTAGAGACCTAGACATGTATTAGCCTGTGTGAATCTTTGTCTCCCTGTCTCTAAATTCAGAGTTGTGACATCGAAGTCCTTGTATTATTTCAAAAATTAAATGAGATAATGTACATCAAAAGCTTAGCTCAGAGTTGAGCCACAGTTAGCACTTAGTAAATGGCAGGTGCTGGTATCTTTCTTTCCTCAGAGAGAAATTCCATAAAAGATGAGTACTGAGTAAGTTGCCATTTCTCTATTCACAACAAATTGAGAGTGTGAATAAATCATGAAACTCTAACACTATGGTAATCCACGAACAAGATGAGAAATTCCAGTTGGGAATGATTTTTATAAGCTTGCATTACCCATTCAAATGGCCCCATGACAATCCTAACTGAGAAAGGGAAGGACAGTTTCTGCTATTTCTGAAAATTGTCAATAATGTCGAGTAAGATTTATTTATTTTTGCTGAAAGTAATATGTTCATAAGACAAGATTTAATCTAAGAAAAGATAGGTACATAGATGCTTTGGCGAAGTTTACAAGTTATTTATGATTTTCTAATGACTTTCCCAATCATTCTACCATCAAATTATGTCCATGTTCATCAGCTTCATACAAAGTATGTTTCACCTTCATGTTAGCATTATTTTTTTTTAAAGCTAAGGAAGAAGACATAACTTTCGATTAAATTTCATTGAGAACTTTCTTTCATGGTGACTACAGCCGACGCTTGGCTCTTGCTGTGTTCCGGAGTGAACTTCGTTCAGCAGGATTCTCTGTATCAAACACTAATTTACTTCTATGGAAATTGTGTGTCTTGAAGACATTTTGTTATTGAAAATATGTAGCAGCAGACCAAACAGGACCAAGAAAGAACTCTCTGACTTTAATCCTAGCCTGACTGGCAGCCCCCAAAAGCTCTAAATAATTTAACAAAAGGCTAAACTTCTAACAGCATAGAAGCAACGTGAACAGAGGCGCCTTCCAGTAGGTGAGGAGCCGCACAGGGGCGCAGAGCCTCCTCAACCTCCCCGCTCCCGGGATGCACGTCCCCATTTCCCCTCTCTCGAATCCTTTTACTGTCAGAAAACAATTGCTGTGGCTTTATAGCCTCTCCTGTTTAGTAGCTTGTTTCATAATTTAAAAGTTTAAACCTGAAAGAAAACTCGAGGGCAGGAAAGGCAAGTAGTCCCTGGGAACTCCCCCTCTTCCCATCTCTTCCCAGCGGAATTTGGGCTGTTTGTGTTGGCAAGTGTGCACCTGCATGGTGTACCGGCTGTCAGGAGCATGGCGGGCTGGCCGCTGGCAAGGGTCCTAGTGAGCGGGCTGTCCACTCTCCCTGAAGTCCACTCACATGTCTTTTGACAAAGATGCTTGCTCTGGGCACATAGGATCCATCAGAGAACAAAACAGACAAAGATCTCTGATCCCTGCTCTCTGGGGGTTTACATTATGGTGATTGTGGAATCGCCGTGCCATAAAAAGTAAAAGTAAATATACAAATAGGCAAATTGTGTGTGTGTGTGTGTGTGTGTGTGTGTGTGTGTGTGTGTGTGTGTAGCAAAAAATAAAATATAAAAGAAGCAGAAAGTAGAGGGAGAAAGTAAGCTCGGTGGAAGAAGGGTGGTCAGGGCAGGCTTCCCAGAGAAGGTGGCATCCAGGAAAGAGCTGGGAATGAGCCCTGCCGGAAGGCCAGGAACAGCATCTTTGCAGAGGGAACAGCTGGTGCCAGCACACCCAGGCCGAGCTGCTGGGGCTGCTGAGAAAAACACAAGGAGCAGCCAAAGTTGAGTGACAGGCGGAGAACACGGCAGGAGGCACGAGGTGAGCTGAGCAGAATCAAGGCTGAAGCAGCCCCGGCGAGGCTGTGGGTTTCCTCTACGAGGAAGTTAGGACGTTGACTGGGTTTGTTCATAAGAATAAGTCAGATTAACTCCGCAAGTAAAGAGGTAAGAAAGGCAGCACATTCAACGCAGAAAGAGTGTGCAAAGACCACAGGGCTGGATCGATAGAAGAGACATCGGTATTTGCAGGTGGTGGCGGGATTCACCGCACTTCCCTCCTCCATCACAGAGCTGCTGGGCTTCTTTCCTATGTGAACAAGAATCTGCCAGTGAAAGTTTCCAGAGACTTCTCTGCGTGGTGATGGGGCTTGGAGGGGATCCTCGTCACTGCAGCACATTTCGAGCTCCGAGAAGAATGACTCTCAAGCCAGTCCATGAATGCCCCCAGAGGTTATTCGGAACTCCAGGGAGGATGCGTCTCAGGCCAGTCGGTGCATGCCCGGGAGAGGCTGCCCAGGAGATCAGATGACTGTTCAGATGACTGAAGGGAGGAGGCCAATTTGCAAAGGGGCAAAGGGTTTTCTAGAAGCCCAACGTCAAGACCTTGAGCCTTGGCCCTGAGGCTGGTGTTACTAAAAGCTTTCTGATCGATTGAGAAGGCCTGACTGAGACTCTCTGGATTTGCCCTGGAAACCCAAGGGGCAAGACCCCAGCTGGGTTATCTGGGGGGTAAGCAAGGAAACATGACTCAAGCAGGTCCCAGCAGTCACAGGAAGAATCCCAGAGTGTATTAGCTCCTTCCCACACTGCTATAAAGAAATAACTGAGACTGGCTAATTTATACAAGAAAGAGTTTAATTGACTCACAGTTCCACGTGGCTTGGGAGGCCTCGGGAAACTTACAATCATAGAGAAAGGCAAAGGGGAAGCAAATCTGGATCTCTGCACGTGGCAGAAAGGAGAGGGAAGTGCAAGCAGGGGAAACCCTAGATGCTTATGAAACCCGCAGATCTCGAGAGAACTCGCTATCACCAGAAGAGTGTGGGGGAACCACCCAAATGATCCAGCCACCTCCCTCCCGCCACTCGTGGGGATTATAATTCAAGATGAGATTTGGGTGGGGCCACAGAGCCAAACCACATCACGAGGTAGGGTGGGCTTCAGGTGGGCTGGACCCGTGGCCACCGTGACCTCAGGGCTGCGGCTCAGTTCCTGTTGCTGCCCGGCTCTGTGACTGCTGTGTGTGCACTTTGGCCTCAGCAGTTGTCCCCTGTGGCACAGCAGATTCCAGGCCGAGTGTCCCCACTCACATCAGAGCAGGCTTTGGGGATTCCCTTTGGCTACACAGTCCTGAAACATCCCCCTGGTTCAGTGGGGTGGCGTTACCTCGGAGGGCTCAGCCAGGCAGTCCTCTCCCTGGAGCAGGGGAAGTACCTGTTCCACCCAACCCTCCAAGCTGCCACACTGTGGGGTGAAGCAGGGACCGAAGGGCAGTCACCAAGAGTCTCCCCTGATGGCACAGGGGGATCCAGTGCTCCCTGCTCACTCCAGCCAAGGCCGCATGGGCCTGCTGATCCAGAGTCCGCGGATCTGGGGAGGTCTCCAGCACATGCCTGGGCGGCCGATTGGCCAAACAAAGCAGAAGGAGCAGGTAGCCCTTCCTTTCGGTGCCACCATGCCTCACTTGGCCCCACCGGCACCGGGGTTACCCAGCAGTTGAAGATCATCTTAGGAAGAATCTCAGCCAAACCCAGTGGCGTCTCCTTTATGCTGCTCAGCTCAGCACAGACAGCATCTCCACTGGGCCTTGTCCTACCCTTGCTTCATGTGGTCCTCTGGGGGCCGGTTTGGCCCTTTCTGCCCCCCACAGCCCCTGGAGAACAACGCCATCACCGTCAAAGCCTTGCCGAGCTCACTCTGCTCACCCGCTTCATAGTCAAGGTCCAGGAGCGAAACAGGACCCAGCCAAGTCCACACAAGTTTCTACTAGAGGTGAGGGGTGGACTCTCTCCATCACTCAGAAGTTGCCCTGGCATGCAAAGGAGCTATTCGCACGGGAGTGAACAGGGTTAACTCCCAATAAGCAATGCAGCCAAGAGGCAAGATGGACCACGAGGCCATTGTCTCTCGGTCCTTCCTTCCACCCAGGCCTGAGCCTTATACCCTGGACTTTTCAATTATGTGAACCAAAATTTCCCTCCCCAGGGTTAGGCTGGTGTGAGTTGGGTCTCTCTTTTGAGCAACCGGCAGAGCCCAGGGGCATGCATACATTGAACATGCGTGACTCCCCAGCACAAAGCCTGGCCATGTCCTGCCTGGCTCTTAGAGCAGCTCCTTCCTCAGGCATCTCCTTGCAAACACCTGTTCTCCCACGTGACTCATCTCAGTCACCTTCCCTCCATTCCCTGTGCCCACCCCGACAGGGTGTGTTCTCCCTGTTCCTGCCCCTCCTTGCTACATCACATCATGTCACTCTATGCTGGCTTGAATCAACTGGCTTGCAAGTCTCCCTCCCCACTGGCCCATGGGCTCCTCGGGACACAGCTCGGAAGGCAGATCTGTGCCTGATTGAGCTTTGATTCTGCAGTCCTCAGCACAGTGCCGGCACACACTAGGTGCCAGATAAATAGGTAAATCCTTGAACTGGCAACTGAGCTGGAGGCTGTGTCTCTCAGCAGCCGTATTATGATTCTATTTCTCCTCCTTGCATAAAGGTACAAATTCACACAAAACAGGCAAATATTTTGAAAAGCATACATGGAAGACATATTCAAACTCCTTGGAAAATCACTGATTTCCCAAGTTGATGCATCCCAAACCCATGTCGGGTCCTCTTGTAGGAATCTACTGAGAATACGCTGGGCAGAAACATTTGTGCATAGCTATGCAGGCAAGACATAGCTCTGGCGATATACCGATCCTAGCAATGTCAGTTTTCTGTTAGAAAGGAAAGGTGGTTAGGCCATAGGAGAGGAAGTGAGGTTTTTGCTTTTTTCCTAAATAACCTTTTATTTATTTGTTTGTTTTAATTACGAGCCACAATATTGCATTAGGTACTCAAACAATTTAATGTTTTAAACACTGTTCTCTGATGGGAGATTAACATAGTTGTATTTGTTTGTAGAGAGAAGCTGAGCAATGAATGAGCTTTGTCTTAATCACTGTTTCTCAACTCTTTTGCTCACCTCATCCATGTGGCTTTCCAGCAACAAAATCCCCAGTCAGTGGGCAAGGCTGAGAGGCTAATCAATAACGGAATCAGGCTGCTCTTGATGTTTTAACGTAATATTTGTATTTTCCTTTTCTGTAAATGTAATAAAGTTATGTCTTCACAGGGAAATCTGAATCAATTCAAGATCATATGGGCATAACTTAAGAAAATGTGGTCTTTGGGTGGCTGACAAGATAGCCAAATAGGAACAGCTCCGATCTGCCTCTCCCAGAGAGATCAACGCAGAAGACATGATTTCTGCATTTCCAACTGAGGTACCCACTTATCTCATTGGGACTGGTTAGATGGTGGGTGCAGCCCTTGGAGGATGAGACAAAGCAGGGTGGGACGTCACCTCCCTGGGAAGCATAGGGGTCAGGGACCTCCCTCCCCTAGCCAGGGGAAGCCATGATGGACTGTGCCATGAGGAGTGGTACATTCTGGCCCAGAGACTGCCCTTCTCCCATGGTCTTTGCAACCCACAGACCAGGAGATCCCCCCGGGTGCCTACACCACCAGGGCCCTGGATTTCAAGCACAAAACCGGGCAGCCATTTAGACAGACACCAACCTAGCTGCAGGAGTTTTTGTTTGTAGTGGCACCCGGAATACCAGCTACACAGAATTGTTTTCTTCCCTGGAAACGGTGTTGAAGTCAGGGAGCTAAGTGGTCTGGCTAAGCAGATCCCACCTCCACGGAGCCCAGCAAGCTAAGATCCACTTGCTTGAAATTCTTACTGCCAGCACGGCAGTCTGAAGTCAACCTGGGACACTCGAGCTTGGTGCAGAGAGGGGTGTCTGTCATACAGAGGCTTGAGTAGGTGGTTTTCCCCTCATAGTGTAAACAAAACCACCTGGACTTTCTAACTAGGTGGAACCCACTGCAGCTCTACAAAGCTGCTGTGGCCAGTCTGCCTCTCTGGATTCCTCCTCTCTGAGCAGGGCATCTCTGAAAGAAAGGCAGCAGCCCATTCAGGGCCTTATAGATAATACCCCCATGACCCTGAGACAGAGCATTTGGGGGAAGGGACAGCTGTGGGCTCAGCTTCAGCAGACTTAAACCTTTCCATTTGCTGACTCTGAAGAGAGCAATAGATCTCTCAGGATGTCATTCAAGCTCTGCTAAGGTACAGATTGCCTCCTCAAGTGGGTCCCTGGACCCCGTGTCCACTGACTGCAAGTCACTTCCCAGCAGGGATGAACAGACACCTCATACAGGAGTGCTCTTGTTGGCGTCTTGTTAGCCCTCTGGGACAAAGCTTCAAGAGGAAGGAGTAGGCAGCAATCTTTCTTTTCTGCAGCTTCTGCTGGTGATACCCAGGCAAACAGTGTCTGGAGTGGACCTCCAGCAAGCTCCAGCAGATCTGCAGCAGAGGGACCTGTTAAAAGGAAAACTAACAAACAGAAAGCAGCAACATCATCCACAAAAAGGGTGTCTATATAAAACCCCATCAAAGGGTACCAGGATCAAAGACCAGAGGTGGATAAATCCACAAAGATGTGGAAAACCCAGCACAAAAGGACAGAAAATTTCAAAATCCAGGACACCTCTTCTCCTGCGAAGGGTCGCAACTTCTCCCAGCCTCCCAGCAAGGGAACAAAAGTGGACAGAGAATGAGTTTGACAAATTCACAGAAGTAGACTTCAGAAAGTGAGTAATAACAAACTCCTCCAAGCTAAAGGAGCATGTTCTAAGCCGATGCAAGGAAGCTCACAATCTTGAAAAAAGATTAGAGGAAATGCTAACTAGAATAACCAGTTTAGAGAAGAACGTAAATGACCTGATGGAGCTGAAAAACACAGCACAAGAACTTTGTGAAGCATACACAAGTATCAATAACTGAATTGATCAAGCAGAGGAAACAATATCAGAGACTGAAGATCAACTTAATGAAAGAAAGTGTGAAGACAAGATTAGAGAGAAAAGAATGAAAAGGAATGAACAAAGCCTCTAAGAAATATGGGATTATATGAAAAGACCAAACCTACATTTGATTGGTGTACTCGAAAGTGATAGGGAGAATGGAACCAAGGTGGATAACACTCTTCAGGATGTTGTCTAGGAGAACTTCTTTAACCCAGCAAGACAGGCCAACATTCAAATATGGAGAACAACACAAAGATACCCCCTGAGAAGAACAACCCCAAGACACACAATCATCAAATCCACCAAGGTTGAAATGAAGGAAAAGATGATAATGGCAGCCATAGAGAAAGGCTGGGTTACCCACAAAGAGAAGCACATGAGACTAACAGTGAATCTCTCAGGAAATACACTACAAGCCAGGAGACAGTGGAGGCCAATGTTCAACATTCTTAAGGAAAATAATTTTCAACACAGAATTTCATATCCAGCAAAACTAAGCTTCATAAATGAAGGAGAAATAAAATCCTTTATTGACAAGCAAATGCTGAGAGATTTTGTTGCCACTGGACCTGTCTTACAAAAGCTCCTGAATGAAGCACAAAACGTGAAAAGAAAAAAACCATTACCAGCCACTGCAAAAACATACCAAATTATAAAGACCGTCAACACTATGAAGAAACTACACCAACAAATGGGCAAAATAACCAGCTAGCATCATGATGACAGGATCAAATTCACACACAACAATATTAACCTTAATTGTAAACAGGCTAAATGCCCCAATTAAAAGACACAGACTGGCAAATTGGATAGAGTCAAGACTCATCAGTGTGCTGTATTCGGGAAACCCATCTCATGTACAAAGACACACAGGCTCAAAATCAAGGGATGGAGGAAATTTACCAAGCTAATGGAAAACAAACCAAAGCAGGGGATGTGATCCTAGTCTCTGATAAAACAGACTTTAAACCAACAAAGATCAAAAAAGACAAAGGAGGGCATTGCTTAATGGTAAAGGAATCAATGCAAGAAGAACTAGCTATCCTAAATGTATGTGCACCCAATACAGGTGAACCCAGATTCATAAAGCAAGTTCTTGGAGACCTACAAAGAGACTTAGATTCCCACAAAATAATAGTGGGAGACTTTAACACCCCATTGTCAATATTAGACAAATAAATGACTGAAAACTAACAAACATATTCAGTACTTAAACTCAGCTCTGGACCAAGCCAACCAAATAAACATCTACAGAACTCTTCACTTCAAATCAACAGAATATACATTCTTCTCAGCATCACATTGCACTTAATCTAAAATTGATCACATAGTTGGAAGTAACACACTCCTCAGCAAATACGAAAGAACAGAAATCATAGCAGTATCTCACACCACAATGCAATCAAATGAGAACTCAGGCTGAAGAAACTCACTCAAAAACACACAACCACATGGAAATGGAACAACCTGCTCCTGAATGACTACTGGGTAAATAGTAAAATTAAGGTTGAAATAAATAAGTTCTTTGAAGCCAATGAGAAGACACAACACACCAGAATCTCTGGGACACAGCTAAAGCAGTATTTAGAGGGAAATGTATAGCACTAAATGCCCACAGGAGAAAGTGGGAAAAATCTAAAATTGACACCCTAACATCACAATTAAAATAACTAGAGAAGCAAGCACAAACAAATTTGAAAGCTGTCAGAAGACAAGAAATAACTAAGATCAGAGCAGAAATGAAGGAGATAGAGATATGAAAAATTCTTCAAAAACTAAATGAATCCAGGAGGTGTGTTTCTTTAAAAATGTTAACGAAACAGATAGACCACTAGCCAGACTAATAAAGATGAAAAGAAAGAAGAATCAAATAGACACAATAAAAATAATAAAGGGGATCTCACAGAAATACAAACTACCATCAGAGAATACTATAAACACATCTACACAAATAAACTAAAATATGTAGAAGAAATGGATAAATTCTTGGACACATACACCCTCCCAAGACTAAACAAGGAAGAAGTGAAATCTGTGAATAAACCAATATCAAGTTCTGAAATTGAGGCAGTAATTAATAGCCTACCAACCGAAGGAAAAAAAAAAAAAAAAACAGGATTAGACAGATTCACAGCCAGGTTCACAAAGAGGAGCAGGTACCATTATATCTGAAATTATTCCAAACAATAGAAAAAGAGGTATTCCTCCCTAACTCATTTTATGAGGCCAGCATCATCCAGATACCAAAAACTGGCAGAGACACACAAACACAAAGAAGAAAAATTTCAGGCCAATATCCCTGATGAACATCAGTGTGAAAATCCTCAGTAAAATACTGGCAAACCCAATCCAGCAGCACGTCAAAAAATTCATCTGCCATGAACAAGTTAGATGCATCCTTGGGATGCAAGTCTGTTTCAACAGATGAAAATCACCAAACATAATCCATCATATAAAACGAATCAATGACCTAAGCCACATAATTATTTCAATAGATGCAGAAAAGGTCTTTGATAAAATTCAACACCCCTTCATGGTAAAAACTCTCAATACACTAGACATTGATGAAACATATCTCAAAATAATAAGAGCTATTTATGACAAACCCACAGCCAATATTTTACTGAATGTGCAAAAGCTGGAAGCCTTTCCTTGGAAAACCAGGACAGGAACGCTCTCTCTCACCACTCCTATTAAACATAGTATTGGGAGTTCTTGTCAGGGTAATCAGGGAAGAGAAAGAAATAAAGGGTATTCACCTAGGAAGACAGGAAGTCAAATTGTCTGTGTTTGCAGATGACATGATTGTATACTTAGAAAACTCCGTCATTTCAGCCCAAAATCTCCTTAAGCTAATAAGCTACTTCAACAAAGTCTCAGGATACAAAATCAATGTGTAAAAATCACAAGCATTCCTATGCACCAATAACAGAAGGCCAAATCATGAGTTAACTCCCATTCACAATTGCTACAAAGAGAGTTAAATACCTAGGAATACAACTTACAAGGGATATGAAGGAAATCTTCAATGAGAACTACAAACCACTGCTCAAGGAAATAAGAGAGGACACAAATGGAAAAACATTCCATGCTCATGAGTAGAAAGAATCAATACCATGAAAATGGTCATACTGCCCAAAGTAATTTATATTCAATGCTGTCCCCATCAAGCTACCATTGACCTTCTTCACAGAATTAGAAAAAACAAAAACACAAAAAAAAACTATTTTAAATTTCCTGTAGAACCGAAAAGAGCCCATATAGCCAAGACAATCCTAAGCAAAAAGAACAAAGCTGGAGGCATTACTCTACCTGATTCAAACTATGCTATAAGGCTACAGTAATCAAAACATCATGGTACTTGTACCAAAACAGATACATAAACCAATGGAACAGAACAGAGGCCTCAGAAATAATGCCGCACATTTACAACCGTCTGGTCTTAGACAAACCTGACAAAAACAAGCAATAGGGAAAGGATTCTCTATTTAATAAATGGTGTTGGGAAAACTGGCTAGCCATATGCAGAAAAGTGAAACTGGACTAATTCCTTACATCTTATACAAAAATTAACTCAAGTTGGATTAAAGAGGTAAATGTAAGAGCAAAAACCATAGAAATCCTAGAAGAAAATCTAGGCAACACTATTGAGGACATAGGCATGGGCAAAGACTTCATGACTAAAACACCAAAAGCAAAGGCAACGAAAAACAAACCTGATAAATGGAATCTAATTAAACTAAAGAGCTTCTGCACAGCAAAAGAAATTATCATCAGAGTGAACAAACAACCTACAGAATGGGAGAAAAATTTTATGATCTATCCATCCGACCAAGGTGTAATATGCAGACTCTACAAGGAACTTTAACAAGTTTACAAGAAAAAATTCAAACAATCCCATCAAAAAGTGGGCAAAGGATATGAGCAGACACTTCTCCAAAGAAGACATTTATGTAGCCAACAAACATGTGAAAAAAAGCTCATCATCACTGCTTATTAGAGAAATGCAAATCAAAAGCACATTGAGATACCATCTCACACCAATTAGAATGTCAATCCCTAAAAAGTCAGGAAACAACAGATGCTGGAGAGGATGTGGAGAAATAGGGAGGCTTTGCTGCTGTTGGTGGGAGTGTAAATTAGTGCAACCATTGTGGAATACAGTGCCGTGATTCCTCAAGGATCTAGAACCAGAAATTCCATTTGACACAGCAATCCTATTACTGGGAATATACCCAAAGGATTATAAATCATTCTACTATAAAGACACATGTACACATATGTTTATTGTAGCACTATTTACAGTAGCATAATCTTGGAACCAACCCAAATGCCCATCAATGATAGACTGGATAAAGAAAATGTGACACATATGCACCATGGAATACCATGCAGCCATGAAAAGGGACAAATTTGTCCTTTGCAGGAACATGGATGAAGCTGGAAACCATCATTCTCAGCAAACTAACACAGGAACAGAAAACCAGTACCACACGTTCTCACTCATAAGTGGGAGTTGAACAATGAGAACACATGGGCACAGGGAAGGGAACATCACACACCAAGGCCTGTCAGGGGGTGGGGGAACCAGGGGATTATATTAGGAGAAATATCTAATATATATGAAAGGTTGATGGGTGCAGCAAACCACCATGGCACGTGTATACCTATGTAAGAAACCTACATGTTCTGCACATGTATCTCAGAACTTAAAATATTAAAAAAACAAAATGTGTGGAGAGCCAGGCATGGTGGCTCATGCCTGTAATCCCAGCACTTTGGGAGGCTGAGCAAGTGGATCACCTGAGGTCAGGGGTTTGAGACCAGTCTGACCAACATGGCAAAACGCTGTCTCTACTAAAAATAAAAAAATAAAAAATAAAAGTCTGGGCATGGTGGCAGGTGCCTGTAATCCCAGCTACTTGGGAGGCTGAGGCAAAAGAATCACTTGAGTCTGGGAGGCAGAGGTTGCAGTGATCCAAGATCACGTCACAGCACTCCAGCCTGGGCAACAGAGTGAGACTCTATCTCAAAAAAAAAAAAAATGTGTGGCAATCTATCCTATTTTTCCTTGTTTCAGGGTAAATTGGCCTTGATTTTGCCCTGGTAATAAGAAAAGGACAGAACTGCATGCAATTATTCAGTGATTTCTACCAAACTGCAGACATTCGGCACACGGTGGGGAAGGGATGCTTCCGTAAAGGTCAATGAAGAAAACAGACATGGAGACCTTTGTCATCAGACAACACATAGTGCGTTTAACATAAAGCAAATGGAACCCTGGAAATCACAATAGTATTCACGTTGTGAAGAGAAACTCAGTTTCAACCGAACAACAACATTGATGTTACTAACCTCAGTACTACTGATAGTAAAGCTGTATTTGAATCTGATTTTCACGTTGTTGTGCATAAAGGCAAATGGGAAGGTTGATACTAGTTTTAGTGGTGTACGTCTTCAAGTAACAGAAATTCACATTATTTATGCCAGCAGTAGAGCTCACTTACAAAATGTATGCCCTGGGCATAGAGCCTATGTAACATTCATGTCCAAGAGCCCCTACGCTGTATGATCTCTATAAACTAAGAAAGCCAGAGTTCCTTTGTGAACTGCTAAGAATTCCTTGAAGCAGAAAGCGGGGTACAGCCAGCACAGGAAGCACTTTTCTGAATGGAAGCATTTCCTGGAAAATGTGTATGCAAGGTTTCCACCCACTCTCCAGGTCTAAGCATCCACACGGCACTGCTTCTCTAACCTGAAGTGCAGTCTGTATTTGTTCATGCTCTTCTAAAATAATTCCCCGCCATTTTATTTCTTCTCTAATGTGTCCGTGTAGAATGGTCTGAGAATAATGCACTTGGCCTCAGGTAGCAGATGATCCTACAAAGAGTGGCTTATTTACAGACACACAGGCTTTCTTTTCCTCTGTAGCAGACTTCTGGAGGTGGGTGATCCGGAGGCATGAGGGTGCCCGGCTGCACTTTGCACATCTCTCAGCCTCTTCTGGATGGCAGTCACTATGGTCGTGGTCTCAAGGTTACAGTGGGAGCTCCAGAGCCTGAATTTACAGGGTGGGAAGGGATAAAGCCACAGTTGCCAGGGCTTGCTGCAGACTCTCTTCCGGTTTCATTTTGTTTCTGAGAAAGAGAGTTCTCCCCAGCAGAGCTTCTCCCTATACTCTAACCAAAACTTGACCCCATGCCCACAGTGAGGCCACCCCCTGGTCTAAGGGAAATGAGACTTCCAGGGCCTGGGACCCTGGCCCTGCAGGGCCTCACCCTCCTGAGATTACAAGACCTGAGCCAGCTACCTAGCGCTCTCGGTGGCATGGCAGGAGGGACGGGAGGAAGTGGCCGTTCCACCACAAACGAGCCTTTCATTCTCATTTTTAAAAACACTGTCATGTTGGCTGATAACTTCAGAAACCTCAGAATGGTAGGAAAGCCCAAAATTTAGAAAAACAAACTAATGGTTTATAAAAATGTGTTCAGAATATCAGCCTGTTATATGTAATAACAAAAATACTCGTTTGGTATATCCAATATTGTTTGGACAAGATTCAATTCTATTTTTATGAGATTTCAATTTCCTTTCCCATAAACTCTATGAAATACAGTATGTGGCATATTTATAGTGACCCTTTTGAGGAGAGTTACACTTCGGGCCCTTTAATAAGTCTAAATGAGATGGTCTCCCCCTCACCTCGCTCAGCAAATAAATAACTGGCCATGACCATCATCAGAATTAGTCACTGTGTCCCTTTGCCTCCCATGCTTCACAACCTCAAGGCTTCCAGTTCCTGTAACAAAAGCTCTCTGAAGACGGTTCTGGGTAATAAAGACAATATTTAGGGCCATCCGGTGATTCCATTCAATTTATTTCATTGACAAGACTTGTAAATAAGAAAGCGCAATTTCCGAAAGCAATCATGAAATTTACTAGGCAAACTACAAGCCGTAGCCCCCTTCACCCCTCTTTCCTTCTAGTGCACATGTGGGGCCTCCTTACATCGTGATAACTTTATAGCACTTTGCATTTTCAAAGCACTCTGCAAAATTAACCCATTTATCCTCAGAGAATGGGAGGTAGCAGGGTCTGGAATGAAATGAAGCGAACTGGCAGGGGCTTTTCTGCACCCGGCGAGAATCGCAGTGGATGCGCCCTTTCTGTTTGCACATACGTATTGCCCCACCCCACTGTGTTCCTCCGGTGCCTTCCATCTCACAGAGGAAGCCCCTAAAGAAGACACATCCCACATGCTCTTCATGGAGACGCAGCATCTTGGCCTCCCAGCTCTGGAGGAAACAGCGAAGCCACCTTCTCATCCTCAAGGCATCCAACAGCCTCCTCTCCAAAAGAATTGCCCTATAAGCCCAGGAACCCAAAAGTCTGGGAGCTAGAACCATCTTCTCTCCCCTGGTGGTTCCCATCATGGAGGCAGGCACCAGGGAGGGCTTCAGGGGATGCTTAGTTTTTCTAAATGAGCCCCAGCCCACGTAGAGAGTCATGCAGGCAACCCCTCCCATACAGGCATCAATGCATCCCAGTAGTGCTGCAATCTCTTGACACCCATCAGGAATCCTTTCTTTGGAAGTTTTTCCAGGAATTGTGAAAATGAGAACTGTATCGTGGAAGAGGGCTTAACAGGTTTTACCAGAGATGCTAAAGATGGGCGCTGAGGTATTCTGAGCAGCAAAAGCATGATTTTAAAAAGCGCCTTTCCATCCACGCACCAGGATGCTGCCCAGCAAGGACGACGGATGAACCATCAGTGCAGGCAGCAGCCGGCATGAGTCTCAAGGCTTTATGTTGAGGGAAAAGCCAGCTCTGAAAGGTGGCATACTGTATGATTCCATTTGCATAGCCTCTTTTCAATGACAACACTCTAGAAATAGAAAACAGGTGAGTGGTTTCCAGGGGTTAGGGAGGGGAAGCCGGAAGAGGGTGAGGTCATAACAGGGCAGGCCATCATGCAGAATTCCTGTGGGGGCGGAAATGTTCTGTGTCGTCACTGCAGTGATGGGTACATGAATCTGCCTGGGTGATAACATTGAGTAGAACTCAAGGCACACCCGAGTGAGTGAAGACCAAATGGGGAAATCTGGACAAGCTCGGCAGATTGCATTAATGTCACCCCCCGGCTGTGATTGGCACCGTCGTTTTGCACGATGTTATCATGGAGGGAAACTGGACATTTGGCATCTCCCTGCATTATTTTATGCACCTGCATGTATATCTACAATTATTTCAAAATGAAGTTAGAAGATGGATTTTTTTAAGTAAGTGTGTTGCTTCCAGGAATTTGCCGGCACTGGACAGCTAACTTCCATTCCGTGAACGCACGTTCCTCACCCAGCCTGCTCTTCTCTCACTGCTCTCCGCAGAGCCAAGTCGGTGGCCCTCGCCGCAAACCAGGCTCCCTGAGGCTTCAGAGGCTGCCAGGCCAGGGCGGAGTGGGCACCTTCTCTGCCATTTTGAAGGACTGCTCTTGCTTTCTGGCAGTTCTTGGGCCAAATCTGATTCCACTTTTCTGTAAAAGGATGCTTAGAAGTCATTTTCCGCACTATTATCCAATTTCTTCCAGATCTTACTGTTAAGAAAACCATTTCTCCATGTGGCAGGTTCCAAGAATGCTGAATAGATCTGAATGCAGAGCCAAGCCCTAGGCAGAACATCCACTGTGAAAAGAAAAGCCCACGGGCAGCCCCGGAGCGCTCTCTAAAACAGCAGCAGGGACCATCCTGACCCAGAGCCCCTGGGACTGCACGGCCCCCTCCTGCCAGCCCAGCCCATGGTCGTGGCCTCCCAGCCCCGCAGGCCACGCTTCTGCCCAATTCTGTGTCCTGCCCCACGTAATTTCATCATTTCATCCCAGTGGCATCCTCGCCCTCCCCAGACAGCCCAGGCCCTTCTACCCTGAGACCTTTGCACCTGTTTCCATCTGGAACACTTGCACCCTCAGTGTCTGCATACTGGGAGGGACCTGAATTCGGGATGCTGGAAGCCCAAAGCGGGAGCAGAGTAGGAAGGCAGAGGTTTTTAGAGAAAGAAATACAAAACTACCAGTACAGAATTACCAGCAGGAATAAAAATCACCAGTAGGAAACTAGGCACATAAGAAGATATTTAGTTAGAATGAGTATCTAAATCCCAAAGTTTTAGTTTTATGAAGACCACGTATGTCACAAAATCAAAAATGACAGCATGTTTTATAAATCTCCTGCCATACACTCTGCTACTACTGCTCCTCCACATTTTCATTGCTGCTTGTCAGGACAGTTACAGTGATTTACTAACACCGTTTTTCTGCAGAGAGGATGGATCAGTGGTGCAGCCTGGCTGACGGAAATTTGCGTTTTATCTTCGATGTCTGGAATGCGTAACCATGCCCCTTCACACACAGGTGTCCTCACTTTTTATAGAAATGCAACAAGTCTGTATTCTGTAAACAAATAAATCCTGGCAAATTCCGTTTTGGTCTATCCCCATTTTAAAAGCAGAGAGAAAGGGGAAGAGGAGGAAATGGCCTGTATCTACAGAGGAGGCTGCTGCTAGGAACCAGTGCTCCTGCGCCAGGCGAGAACCGAGTCGTCCTCCTGTGCCATCCTACGCGAGCCGTGAATGGAGGAATGTTCTAGCATTGTGCACTACAGACCTGGTTTTTCCTCCGTCCTCCAGGTTCCCAGAATGGGGCATCCTAGGATATATCCAGGGTAAGCTGGTCCCTCTGGCCTGGAATCTTCACATCCTGAGAAGCTGGGGATGACCCAGAAAATGCTGGGCACCTTCCCATCAGGACGGTGCAACTGAACAGAGTGGCCGCCAACCCCCGGCACGCACTCCAGGTTACTAAACTCAACCAAAAGCTTCCCAACCCAGCTCTGCCAGATCCCAAAATTGTCCATAGCCCTCCAGGGCCACTCGCTGCAGGGCAAAGCGACAGGAGGGAATTCAAGATGGAAACAGTCCTGACTGCAGGGAAATCACATGGACCTGAGGACCACAGGAACAGCCCGGGCAGAAAGTGGGCCTTGAAGCTGAGGCCCCGTGGTTTTGGGGCAAGCTCCTCCACCCGCAGGGCCCTCGCCGACATGTGCAGGCCCTCCCCCCACCCCTCTGAGCTCTCCGTCCCCGCACCTCCTCCCACTCCGCTTCCCCACTGCCTTTCCTACGTGACACTTTCGGGGTTGCATGTACTGCACGCTTCACATTAATTTCCTGATTGCTGGCTTCTCACCACTAAAATATGAGATGTTCCTTCTATTTGGTTCCCTGCTGAATCTCCAAACCTAGGAGCATCCTGGCACATAGAAGACTCTCAGGAAGTATTTGTTGAATGAATGAATAAACAGCTCTCAGGTCCCTAACCATTCCTCCTCTGCAGGTCACACATACCCCGTGTTGGCAGCATGCCCATTGCATGCAGCGACCACCTCACCTGCGAGTACTTTTAGGATCAATAAGAAGAAAACGGAAAGAAGACGTCGGGGAGCTCAGAGGCAGGTCTGGAAAGGACCTCAGCGAGAAAACCCTTCTCCGGCAGCAGGTCTGAGAGGCACTGGGGAGCGGGGAGCGGGGAGCGGGGAGCCCAGAAACATGACAGAACGGGACGTGAGCACCTCTTGCCCCCCATTCTCAGGTTTGGTCTGCAAGCAGCATCCAGCATCCAGCATCGCTCTCAGGACTGCTAAGTCTCCCCAGCACCCAGTTTGCACTCACTGGCACTAAGGGAAACTGAGGCACTCAATCCCATGCCAGCAGAGAGAAGAGATGAGGTGCAGACTGGCTTGGCTGCCTAAACCCATAGCTCACCAGCAGTGGCAGCTCACAAATAGCAGATGTGGGGCCATTCGAATCCTGCTGTGATGGCTGGGTTGAGCAGCTTAGATTCCCAGAGATGCACTCAGCCCAGCAAACCATGGCACAGAGGAGGAGGAAGCACCCTACCCCTGCTGTAAACATCTAAAGTCTTGAGAAGTCACCCAGAAAACAGACAGACTTACCAAGTTTAACCCAGTGTTTCCCAAATGTACAGTATTTCCCGGGTGCTCAAGCACTTAAAGAAGGAACTTCCGCAGTTCAGGTGCATCTGGGAAGTGCTGTTAGCATTCAGTGCCTAAGTGTCAGATGTATTCCAGAAAAACTGTCATTAAGTTAATGAGGCATACTCCAGCTGTCAGCACCTGGGAAATAAGGAAATGTGATATTTAATTATCCACTGTTCCACTGTATCTTCTGCCCTGAACACACAGAACAGAGTTTAGGAAAAGTAGTTTTACATGGAAAACGGAGCTGGCCTGGCACATCGAGTGTCTGTAGATTGAAGAGGAGTAATTCCACAGGAGAGCACCCCACAGGACAGCACCCCACAGAGTGAACAGGCTGGGAGCCCCAGCATGCCCTCCCTTCTCACAGAAGGGCTTCTTCTCAACATGTAGAAGCTGTGGCCGGGCGCGGTGGCTCACGCCTATAATCCCAGCACTTTGGGAGGCCGAGGCGGGGGGATCACGAGATCAAGAGATCGAGACCATCCTGGTCAACATAGTGAAACTCCGTCTCTACTAAAAATACAAAAATTAGCTGGGCATGGTGGCACGTGCCTGTAATCCCAGCCACTCGGGAGGCTGAGGCAGGAGAATTGCCTGGACCCAGGAGGCAGAGGTTGCGGTGAGCCAAGATCACACCATTGTACTCCAGCCTGGGTAACAAGAGCGAAACTCCGTCTCAAAAAAATAAAAATAAAAATAAAGAAGCTGTGCTCCAAAGAGCTGGATCTCCCTTGGGCCAGCCATCTGTCCTGTCCAGGTCCCCGCTCTGTCTCCTCTGGAAAGCACCCCACTTCATGCGAATGCATCAGAGGATGTAGAGAAGCGTAAACCCTTGTGCACTGGAAATGTCACTTGGTGCAGCCGTTATTGAAGACAATCAGGAGTTGCCTCCAAAAATCAAAGACAGAGCTCCCATTGGAGCTAGAGAGTCCACTTGCGGGCATGTAACTGAAGAAACAAAACCAGCAGCTCAAGGAGACGGCTGCACCCCAGTACTCATTGCAGCATTATTCACAGCAGCCAGGATAGGGTGACAACCTGAGGGTCCCTCAATGGATGGGTGGACAGAGGAGGCAAACATAACAGAATACTGCTCAGCCCTGAGAGAAGGAAGCCCTGCTGTTGGTGACAGTATGGCTGAGCATGGGGGCATTACGCTAAGTGAAGTCAGAGTCAGAAAGAGAATACCACATGAGTTCTCTTCTATGTGGAATCTAAGAGTCCAACTTATAGCAACAGAGTAGAATAGTGGTTCCCAGAGCTGGCTATGGGGGCAAGAGGGAGGTGTTGGTCAAAGAGTATGAAGCTTCGTTTATGAGATGAGTCAGTTTTGGAGTGCTAATGAACAGCATGGTGACCGTAGCCAGCCATCCTGTATTGTAGCATTGAAATCTGTTGAGAGCAGATCGTAAATGTTCTCACCAGCGCATACACAAACGGTAACTAGGTGTTAATTAGCTTGATTGTGGCAATCAATATATTATATTATGTATATCATATACGTATAATCAGCATGCCATTTTCCCCCTTAATTCATACAATTCTGTTTGTCTATTACACCTTCATGAAACTGAGAACATGTTTTAAAATAATATAATTAAATGGATACAAATTTAAAAGGCAAATTATTCTGTTAAATTCACCAAGAAATGAATATAACTGTGATTTGATTGATAGCAAATCTACAAAGGAAAAAAAAAAGAATTGATTGAAGTCACCTTTGAACCACATCCCTTGCTTTGAGATGTGACAGCACACTCAGAGGCTCGGAGTGGGCGGAGCGCTGCCTGGGAGGAGAGGGCGGTGGACTTCAGAGACAGAGGAGCACAGGCAGGGAGGCAGGAAGGAGCTGTCTCCCAGGGTGCTGGCAGGGGCCTCCTTTATTGTTGGATTCGACTTCCTTGGGTCACAATCAGTGCAGCAAATCGCACGAGCCAAATTGGGTAGGATATGAGTTTTCATCTCTGGAAAACTATATTGCCTGAAAATCCAGTTAGTGTCAATTTAAAGAGATCTGACTGGTCCTGGGGGGCAGCAAGAATCAGCACCCCCTGGCTCTACAGCCCTGTGGACACCAGGCAATGCTCCTTGGCTCAGTCGGGGGCCAGGGAGGGCTCTTCAGAAAGACGGAGGCAGCGCCAGGCTTCACGTTGTCTCAGCACTTCCACGCCCTAACAACTGTGAGGCCGCGACGCAGCCCCGTGTGCTGGGATTGCCACTTCATCTCTACAGATGTGGCTGAGAAGCATATAAGTGGCACCTACTGAGAGTGGAAATGGGCTGATTTCCTGGCTCTCAATCTTGACACAGCATTTACTATCTGGATTCAGATGAAGACCATGAAAAATGCACAAACTCAGACATCTCCGTTCAGCAGGTGGTAAAGGGCCTGTGTTGAATAGCCAGCCGGTATTTCCAAAGTCCCTCTCCCCATCCTGAGAATTAAGCGATGCTGTAATGTGTGCTGGGTGACAGGAGAGTAGAATGCTTTTACCCCTGAGTCCTGACTGGGGCTTAATGAAGAGTGAGATGCCAGGCACGCAGCATACCAAACCGCCTGCATTTTCGTAATTGTGGGCAATCTTTCACAGTGGGGTGTGCGTTCGTGTCGTGTCAGACGTTCAATGCAATAGAAAAAGAGTCATTGTCAGAATCCAACACACCTGAGGGTGAGGTTCCACTGTGCCACATCCTCAGCTGTACCTAAACCTCCAGGGAGATGTGTGCATGTTCAAAGTCTCCGTGTTCTTTTCTGTATACGGGTGATTCTTTTACTTACCTCATGGGTTTGTAAGGGTTGATTAAGACACTAAAATGGTAAGCAGATGGATCTGATACTCAAGAAGCATTTGACTTAAAGTGTAACACACACACACACACACAGACACACACACACATGCATACACACGACGCTTTTGGCAATGTTAGCCCTCTTCTTCTACTTCCTCAGCCAGGATTTCTTGTGAGTCCACAAGTTGCATCTCAGAGCACAGAAACATTGTGAGTAACATTGATAAGACAGGAATAACAGTTTCTAAATCACAATATAGAAAGCCAGAAAAATAACTTATAAGGTAGTCTTCGATTCTAAGTTCATAAAGGAAGCTCACATCCCATATGGGTTCCTCAAGTGAAACCACTTACTCCGTCCAACTTTCATTCCAACTTAGTCTTTTATCTCTCTCTCTTTTCTTTGTTCTTTCTTTCCTTCTTTCTTTCTTTCTCTTTCTTTCTTTCTTCTTTCTCTCTCTTTCCTTTCTTTACTCTTTTCTTTCCTGCTTCCTTCATTTCTTTTCCTTTTTTTCTTTTTTCTTCTTTTGACATGATCTTGCTCTGTGACCCAGGCTGGAGTACAGTGTCAAGGTCAAGGGCTCACAGCAACTTCTGTCTTCTGGTCACAAGCCATCCTCCCACCTCAGCATCCTCAACAGCTGGGACAGCAGGTGCATGCCACCAAAGCAGGCTATGTTGTTGTTGTTGTTGTTAATTTGTAGGAATGATGCTGCACCATTTTGCCCAGGCTGGTCTTGAACTCCTGGGCTCTAGCAATTCTCTTGCCTCAGCCTACTAAAGGGCTGGAATTAGACGTGTGAACCATCACACCACACCTGGCCTCCAATTTAGTCTTTTTATCAGATTTTTCCCACTACAAATTTTAATCAATGAAACACAATGAAGCAACCAGAATGTTTTCTTGCAGGGCTAAGTAAGTTTCTTACAGAAGCCATGTCTTAGGTATTTTATGGTTCTGAAATGGTATGCTGTGTCAATTGATTTGAAGTAAAATATGGACACCTAAACTTTAAGTTAAGAGACATTTGGCCTGTGACAACGTCATCTAAACCTTGGCCAATACTAAACACACACTAAAGGCCTCCTCTCTGCGCCTTCCTCGTCACACCTGATGGGGAGATCTAACCAGGCTGAGCTGTGCTTTCTGTAAAGGGATAGTTTTCACCTCCCATTCCCCACTTTTCCTGCCGGACAACGCTTCACAGTCACCACCGCAGAACAACACTCCCAGAAGTTGCTCTTGGGGAAGAAATGCAGACTCTCGTGGTTAAAAATACCCACTATAGGATTACACACTTGAGGAAACTTTAAATTAAGGTGAAAGTAGTTGGCAATCAAGGTCTGAGATTGCTTAGAATGCCTGACACTAACAAAGAAATATGGGGCTGCAAGTTACAGATTGAGACATTAACTCGTTTTGTCACTCCGGGGAATTCTCCCGAGCACCAATCAATGAGCTCTTTCAATGCTTCAATATCCTCCCTGATGGAGTCATTTCAGGGGTGAACGTTCCCCAAATGAAATAGAGAAAAAATAGCAGCAACTATTTTGTCAGGTATGATAATAAAAAAACTCAAAAGGGAACATATGGGGATAATAGCATTAGCAATGGAAGGGATCGCTACTGCCTTTTCAAGGACATGTGGAATACAAAAATACTGAATCCCACGGTGGAGGGGGTCCTGGCGTGAGCACTGCCACACATAGAAGGCACAGTAGTGGCCGAAGAAACACTTACTCTGTTTGATAGTTTGCTGGCTGAAAAAAAATTGCAGATTGGATTTACATTTCCAGGCTATTAAAGAGTGAGTTGAGAAGCAAAACAGATACACAGAGCGCATTGTTTTGAAATGCGTCTCCATGCGCAGTGCTACAGGAGACATGCTCTGCAGCCGCAGATCTGTCATTAAGTCTGGAACATGGCAGGTAGAGATGGGCAGGGCTTCCAGGCAGCCAGGTCCCAGGGACCTGCCGGCTCAGCCACCGTGCTGAAGGAGACTGATGTGGAGCTGAGATGGGATGGGTGGCCCCGGTGATGCTGTCTGCTTGGGCACCATGTGGTAGCCATGCTGACACGGTGAGGACCACTAAACTACAGCCCTGTGCTTCTGGCTGCGTGGCTTGGAGCGGGCTTCTTGGTCCCATCCCCATCCATCTGCTCATGCCTCATGTGGGTTCATACCATCAAATGTTGCTGCAGAGTCAACTACGTCTAGTTTGCAATGGGCTGCCCAGGACACCTGGAGCTTTGGGTGCACTGAGTGTGGGCTCCTGATGTTGGCATCAAGAGACTTCTCGACTTTCCACCAAATATGGTCTGGAAAGCCCTCCTCCCAGCGCCTCTGCTGGGCAGGTGCTGGGTGAGCGTCGTCCTGTGGGTTACTCTGCACTTGAGGCTCTCCTGAGACATGGAGGACCTATGGGGATGAGCAGGCAGAGAACAGGCTGTGCTTCAGGAGCTCACTAGCAATTCATGGCCTGTCCCTCCACTTCCTGCATTAGTATACCATCATCTGTGCAACAGCAGTCCTTCTCCAAGTATCCTTCTGTTTGAAATATACCAACATAGAGCTCAGAGCGCACCTGAGTGTTTAGGGCAGGCGTCCCCAAACTTTTTACACAGGGGGCCAGTTCACTGACCCTCTGACCATTGGAGGGCTGCCACATACTGTGCTCCTCTCACTGACCACCAATGAAAGAGGTGCCCCTTCCTGAAGTGCAGCAGGGGGCTGGATAGATGGCCTCAGGGGGCCGCATGTGGCCTGTGGGCCGTAGTTTGGGGACACCTGGTTTAGGGGGTCAAGTTCACCATGAGCAGCCAGGACCCCAAGAGTGAAAACCATGGGAGGTGCTGCTTGGCTGGGTGCCTCTGAAATGGCTTCAACATCGATATTCAGATGTAACCAACAGCTGAAAGCACACTGAGCCTGGAACACAACCACGGTTTCTCCCAAAAACACAGTGGAGAAAATAGCAGGTCTAGTTTCATCATCCTGACCCAGAAGAACAATCCCCAGCCCACCAGGCCCACGTCCTTCCCTCAGTCAGAAGGTGGGATATTGTTCACAAGCTGAGTTGTAAAAACCACAAAGATTCTGTGTATACAGAGGGGAAAAAAACTAGCGGAAAGTTCAACCATTCCAAAAATGAAGCTCATAAAATAGTTTTGAGCAAATGACTCTGCTTTTAACAGTTATTTACTGGTTTTTATAGCCCAGTGTTAACCAAAGTCATAAAAATATAATGACTTAGACTGCACAAAAGCACAGTACTTTGCAAATTTTATTCCCAGAATAGCAATGCATGGTTTTAATGTTTAGTTGGGATTATGTGAGTGTCCCAAAAATGTGCTGTGAATTGTTGTAGAAATTAGAATTCTTTCAACAGAAAAATTTTTAAAAAAATATGGTTCCCCCTCCTTCCCATTCTCAACCCTACCACACTGTCCTTGGCACCATCTCCCTCAGGTGCCAGCCCAGTGAATGTGACTGGCAGGGAGAGCAGCCCCATGGGCAGAGAGAAAACTTCAAATGACTCCCTTCTAGAGCTGCTTGACACCCACGGCAGGCATTCCTGGGACGGATCTTCTCAACGAAAGATGTTTCTGTCTCCCTCACTTCCCGTTGGAACTGACTGGTCACTGCTGAAAGGGGAATAAAGGAAGGTAAGGCTGTCCACCAACCAGGGCAGCATAACTCCTGAAAGGCAGAAGATGCCCTGGAGGAGCTGAAGTCTGCACTTCCCCCCGTGGGAGGCAGGGAGTGACGTCGCTGCATTGACCAGTGGAGCCTTAAGCTCCAGGTAAAGGAAGGAGGGAGTATTACTGATTCTCAGGCTGCTATAAAGGTCTACCTGAAACTGGGTAACTTAGAAAGAGAGAGGTTTAATTCACTCGTGGTTCAGTATGGCTGGGAGGCCTCAGGAAACTTACAGTCATGGCATAAGGCAAAGGTGAAGCAAGGCGCCTTGTTCACAAGGCTGCAGGAAGGAGAAGTCCTGAGGAAGGGAAGCCCCTTATAAAACCCTCAGATCTCCTGAGAACCCACTCGCTATCACAAGAACAGCATGGGGGAAACAGTCTCGTGATTCAGTCACCTCTGCCTAGTCTCTCCCTTGACATTAGGGATTATGGGAATATGGGGATTACAATTCAAGATGAGACTTGGGTGGAGACACCAAGCCTAATCATATAAGAGGGTCTCTGGAAACCCAGCCAGATTCCCCCAGGCCAGCTACACTAACTGAGCATACCTGCTGTCCCCACACTTGCCTAGCGATTGGGACAACAGGAACTAAAGCTCAGAATGTATCCCAGTGCCTGCTGACAGCCACCGGCCTGAGCCGGGGTGGTGGGACTGGCTTCGTCTCCATGAGGGAAACTCAGGCGGCAGTCTTTGCTTCCAGAATCCCTCCAGGTGTGGGTCACAGTAAGGGATAGTCAGGAAGACCCTATCCCTGTGAAGACCGCAAACAGAGGAAGAGAGAGAAAACAAGCCCCACACAGGTGGGCGAAGAGTTCCTCACGAACCCTGAAGATGAGTTTAGTAATTACCTAGCACCTTCTGCAGAACTCCAGATCTCAGAGAACGACACAGAAACCAGCCAAGGAAGATTCTGCAAAGCCCTCACAATGGACTGGCATAGTCTTTATAATGAAGGCTTGTTGGGACCTCTCTCTCCACCCCAGAATAGCAAAATGCAGAAAGAAATCCATGTTTATGAAGCATCTGTCATCCACAAGGGGCTGTGCCCAGAGCTGCCAGGGGATCCTCCCCATTAGGCTTCACACTGGTGCATGAAGTGGGTAAGAGCATCCCAACGCTTGGCAATGCTAGGCAAGACGCGCAAACTTACAGGGCTACAGGACATAGCTGGGGCTCCCCCCCAAGCCTTGTAATCCCCCATCTTCTGTGCCACAGGACTCAATGCACCTTAGATGCCTCAGTGATTTCACCAGGGGATGAAGTCAGGGGTCAGACCAGGGCAGCCTCAGGTCCTGAAAGGCAGAAAATGCCCCTGGAAGACCTGACGTCTGCACCTCACCCCAGTGAGAGGCAGGAAGTGATGTTGCTGCGTGGATCTGCAAGCTTTGGTGGTAAAGGCAGGCTGAGCATGATCGCATCGGGTGCCAGGGTGCTGGTCTTCATGTAAAGAGGGAGATGGAGAGAGAAGCCCTATCTGAAGGCTGAGCCGCTCTCTGTTTTGAGGGTTTTGTGTATTCATATGGGTGGACCATGGAGCAATCAGTCCTATGGGCATGTGACTTGTTTCCCCGGGACTTGCAAGAGCTCGCGCACCCAGGGATTTTGTACATCAGCACTGCAGGTGGATGCCTGAGCCGCTTACACAGTTTGGTCCCTGAACGCAGCTGAATTCAGACTATGAGAGTGTCCATCCAAGGCTTCGGGAAAATAAATAATCCTGCTTATATTTTTATCTTTCACAAAGGATCTTTTACGGTGATATAGAATATGTGTGAATTATATTTTCCCCGTCGGAGGTACTCCCGCTTACGAATGAAGGCTACAGGAAAGCTTCCACCCCTCCTGGTAGAAATAGCAACCATTTGCCTTCCAGGCACCCTTTCTCCCCTTCTTCCCATTCCTTCCTCGGTGTGTATAACATACAGGACCACAACTGCCACTGGTGGGAAGGACCCCCGGAGTCACCCCAGTGACCCTATCCTTCACCAGTGAAAAATCCAGCACAAAGTGGTCCATCCAGTGCCACCCCCATGTCCACAGCCAAGCTGAGATGGGGAGCTGGGTTCCCTGGTGCCCTACTCATAGCTGTTCCTCCTATATGTGAAAACAAAATTATAAGTAGAATTTTAAAGTATGTAATACCACAGCTAAGACAATGGAAAGATTTTGAAAAGCTAGATCCTAACATAAAGGAATTTGGAAAACATCAGAAAATAACCATTCTTATCTATGTTTGGTCATTAATCTGTAAAAGGGGAAGACTGTGAGCATGATGTTTTTATGTTACTAATGAACAGAAAATCAGATCAGGAAACTCAGCAGAGCTCCTCATCCCTGGAGCCAGTGTGAAGAGACCCCAGCAGGGACACTGACATCACCCACCAGCTGCACATCTCTGAAAACTTCCAGGGTTTCCATGAGACCTGCTGAGAAGCTCTAAGTAGGGGTCCTTCCTGGGTTCCTGGAGCTTCCTGAGGACAGACACCATATGTGGGCATGACACAATCAAACATTTAATAAGCATCTGTTGAATTATTTGATTGATGGATGATGGATTGATTGTCCCAGCGGGTGAGTGAGTTGATGACCTTTCAAACAACTGAAAAGCCTGTGTCAAGTCAAACTGCTGTTCTGGGACGCCTCCAGCAAACGAGGCAGTGCAGATACGGGCCTCACCTTTCGGGGAAAATGGTAAAAACAAAGCTCCAAATTATTGGTCCTGCCAGGCCCGTTTCTGTGGACAAAACATGGCTGTGGGGCTTGTTGAAAGAGAGGTCTGTGGCCCAGAACTAGTCTGGAAAAGTTGGAACAATCTCGGCTCCATGCACGACAGTCCTTAGAAATCCAAGGCTCTTGGTGGGGAAGGCAGAGAACATTCCAAATACTCAGTTAGGTGGACGGAAGCCCCCTTTTCAAGGTGCCCTCTAGAACGCCTACAACTTTCTTTTTGATGAGTTCAACTTTAATTTTAGATTCAAAAGTTACATGTGCAGGTTTGATGTTGAGATTTGGGATACAATTGAAACTCACCCAAGTACTGAATGCGGTACTCAATAGGTCATTTTTCATACCCCGCTCATCCTTCCCTCCCTCCCTCCCTCCCTCCCTCCCTCCCTCCCTCCCTCCCTAGTATCCCCCAGTGTCTATGTTTCCATCATTATGTCCATGTGTACTCCATGTTTAGCTCCCACTTATAAGTGAGAACATGCAGTATTAGGTTTTCTGTTCCTGTGTTAATTTGCTTAGGATAATGGCCTCCAACTTCACCTATGTTGCTGTAAAAGACATACTTTCACTGCTTTTTTTTTTAACTGTGTAGTATTCCACTGTGTATATGTTCGATATTTTCTTTATCCAGTTCAGTGTTCACGGGCGTTTAGAATGATTTCGTGTCTTTGCTATTGTGATTTGTGCTGTGATAAACATATGCACACATGTGTCAGTTCGGTAGAATGATTTGTTTTCCTCTGGGTAAATACAAATACCCAGAAATGGGATGCAGGGTCTAATGAGAGTTTTGTTTTAATTCTTTGAGAAATGTCCAAATTGCTTTCCACTCTAGTTGAACTAAGTGACATCCTCACCAACAATGTATAAGCATACCCTTTTCTCTGCAGCCTCACCAGCATCTCCTATTTTTTATTTTGGCTTTTTGAGACAGGGTCTTGGTCTATCACCCAGGCTAGAGGACAATGGCATGATCATGGCTCACTGTAGCTTCAAATTCCTGGGTTCAAGTGATCCTCCCACTTCAGCTTCCCAAGTAGCTGAGACTACAGGTATGTGCCACCATGCTCACATAAATTTTTGCTACTTTTTGTAGAAATGAGGTCTTGTTATGTTGCTTAAGATGGTCTTGAATTATTGGGCTCAAGCAATTCTCCTGCCTCAGCCTCCCAAAATGCTAGGATTACAGGTATAAACCATCATATCGAACCAGCATTTGTTATGTTTTGACTTTTTAATAATAGTCACCCTGACTGCTGTGAGGTGGCATCTCATTGTGGTTTTAATTTGCGTCTTCCTAAAGATGTTGAGCATTTTTTCATGTTACTTGGCTCCTTGTATGTTTTCTTTTGAGAAGTATCTATTCATGTCTTTTGCCCACTTTTTATTTTTTTTATTTATTTATTTTTGAGATGCTCTGTCTCCAGGCTGGAGTGTAGCGGTGCAATCTCAGCTCACTGCAACCTCTGCCTCCCAGGTTGAAGCAATTCTCCTGCTTCAGCCTCTCAAGTAGCTGAGACTACAGGCGCACGCCACCATGCCCAGCTAATTTTTGTATTTTTAGTAGAGATGGGGTTTCACCATATTGGTTAGGATGGTCTGGATCTCTTGACTTCATAATCCACCTTCCTTGGCCTCCCAAAGTGCCTGGATTCCGGGTATGAGCCACCACACCGGGTCTTGCCCACTTTTGAAAAGAATTATTTGTTTTTCTGTTTGTTAAGTTTCCTGTAAATTCTGGACATTAGCTCTCTGGGGAATGCATTGTTTGCAAATATCTTTTCCCATCCTGTAAGCTGTCTCTTCACTTTGTTGATAGCTTCTTCTGCAGTGCAGAAGATCTTTAGTTTAACTAGGTCCCACTTGTCAATTTTTGTTTTTGTTGTGATTGCTTTGGGGAGCTTCATTATAAATACTTTCCCATGGCTGATGCCCATAATAGAACTTTCTAGGTTTTTCTTTTTTTAGGATTCTTATAGTTTGAGATATCACATTTAAATCTTTAACGCATCTTGAGTTGATTTTTGTATGTGACGAAAAGGAGCAGCTCAGTTTCATTCTTCTGCGTATGTCCAGCTGGGCATCTTCTGCATATGTCCGGCCATTTATTGAGTAGGAAGTCTTTTCCTGTCCCTCATTTTTTAGGACATTTTGAAGATCAGAGGTGCAGCTTTGTTTCTGGTAGAACAACAAAGACTTTCTGAGGAAGACTCCAAAACCAACTCTGGCCTCAGAGGCAGAAGGAGGTGGCCCATTAGTTCCAAACTGACAAAACCGCTTGAGCTCCCACTGCCAGTAGGAGATTCCGCAGTGGACGCCCAAGACCCTGGAGCGCTTTCTTGAGAGCCCCGAGCCCAACATCATCACTGTGAGAGCCTGTCTCACAAGACTTTCCCCCGCCTCTCTTGCTTCTCTTTCTTCTCCTCATCCTTTCTTCTCCTTTCCCCTTGCTGGGGGTGGAAAGAGCTCCAACTAATATCCCGAGGGCACTCACAGCCTCCGTGGGGAAGACTGACGAAGCAGACCAATTCACAGTCAATTCAGGAGGAGGCTGCCTTTCCCCGCAGAGTCTGGAAACTGCCACAGTGGGTTTCATGGAAACTCAGCTGGAGGGACGCTGAGTTTGGCTCAGGAAGCAGGAATTTGTGAGGATTACACAGGAGGACAGTTTCCGTTGGGTGTGCTCGGGGCACAAGAGAGCCACTGTGAATATGAAGCCAGAAGGATGCAAAGGAATTAGCGTGTACATGTTTGATTCAGAGGAATTTGGACTTTTTGCCTTGGCTTTCGGAAGAAAAGTAGAGCCTAGAGAATCCAGCACACTTAGACTTAAGTCTGGGTTGACTGCTCAGTTGAAGCAGGCCTGCGGCAGGAGAACAGGCAATCTTCCTTTCTTGGCCGAACCCCAGGAAGGAGCTTGGCACGTGCCTGGGATATGGAGGCCACTGGATAAAAGAGATCTAAGCAATGAACTTCAAACGTGGTTCCACGTCCAGGGTTCTGCAAACTGTTGGTTTCCTGAAGGCTTGTTGGGATGACAGCCATGCAGCCTGTCAGAGGGAAACCTTCCTGTTTCAGCAGAAAAACATGGTCGTTAGGAGTTATAACTAGGTGAGGCTGGCATCCTCTGAGCACCCACGGCTCCTGTGCACACGTCAGAGGTCCTGCCAGCGCCTCCAGAGCAGAAGAAACTCCACACTCCTGGGGCATGCAAAGGGTTTTCATTACCCCCTGCTGCTGAGGGGCTGCTTGTTTCTGGATTTTCACCCCCAATGAATGCCCCCAGCCCTCTGCACCAGCCCTGTCTGTATATGGTTTTCTGAAATGACCCGGCTGTGCATAGAAAGAAATTGCAGGAAAGCTCCGCGTCCAACCACCATCTAAGAAACCAAGCCAGAAGACACTTTCCCTGGCAGGGGCTTCTGTTTGTCTGCTTCCGAATTCAGAAAAATGTTGGTTTTCTGAGTACATCCCGACGCAGAATCATTCTCCGACTCACATGTGATTTTAGAGGGCTCTGCGGCCCAGTTAAATGTGTTTGGCAAGTAGCAGAGAAAATGGTTTCTTCCCATAAGTCTGTTTCTGCAACAGGTTAATGCATTGTACTTCCAGCGCCGAGTTAACATTTATAAGGATGCCTGTGTTTTAGTGCAAAGCAAATTAAGTATTAACAAGCCTCTTCCGTGCAGAGCTGCCTTCTGCAGTTTGAGGTTCACGGTTGCCCTCCACGCTGCTGCTTCCTCCTCTTCCACACTGGCACCATCTTGCTCCGGGAGGCTCAACCAACATCTGAGGTCTTACACTGTCTCCAAAATGCACACTCCAAAGGCAGGGTGAGATTTCTGAATATTCTAGTATTTCCCACTCATTTTTTAACTCAAGTAATTATAGATCATCTTTGCGTTTCAATTACCTGCTGCAGCTGGAGTTGAGGGAGGGGTAAGGAGCGTAACACAGACACAGCCTTCAGCATCTGGAAGGAGCAGGTGCGGGTTCAGCCTGTTCGTAGAAGTGGGGTCAGGAGGGATGATCCTGGATTCACCCCCAAGGACCCACAGTCCACATAATGACAATGGACATTTGTTTAGCGATTTGACATTTTCAGCAGATTTTCCTCCCTCCTGCCTGCTTTACTGTTCACAGAACTGGATGAGGCCAGAGCACCCTTGCACTTGGTCCCCCAAGGAATGTCCCCTGCCCTTCTGCCTGGTGACTATAACCAGAGATGGGTACCCAGGAAGGCTGCCTCTGGGAAGGCCACAGCTCGCAAAGGCACAGAGGGAAGCCGCTTGGGATGCAGTGGACGGAGCGGGAGGATGTGGTGTTGAGCTGGTTCTTCAGCGTGAAGTATCTGCCTCCTTATTCCATCCCGGTAACAGGAGGACGGAGGGCTGTGCCCAGATGACAGTCGGCGCAGAGACGTTTGCAAGATGTCGCCACTTAAAAGCAACACTTTGAAGAGCAATTTGGTTAATCTCTCCATCAAGGTTTAATCTGTCTCTCAGACTTGCCTAGGCCATGGGCCGCTCAGCCAAGAAGAGGCTTCCAGACGCTAATGTCATCAAGCAACTGGGGTCTGGAAGGAAAACACAGGACCCAGGGAGGAAGGGAACCCAGATGAGAGGTCTCCTCCCTCCCTATGACGAACAGCCCCTCCTTTCCCATAGACTCCTCCCCACTCCCCTGGGCAGACCGGGCCGAGTGCTCCTTCAGTTTTCATCTTTTCTTTTCTCTTAGATTTTGTTTTTCATTCTTCAGGTTCTGCAGGCACTGGCACAGCCGTTGGCTGCGGGACCCAAGGAGGGAGAGGGCCTGTTTCTGCCTTGCAGGCCCGCAGAGCTCAGAGCAAGAGGGCGCAGTGTCCGAGACACGGATACGTGTCTGCTGCTCTGAACACTTCTTTCCCCTCTCCTGCTCTTTCCTTTCACTGATCCTTGAAAACGGGATTGAGTTTAGGACCTGGTGCCCTACGAAGAGGGAGAACTAGCTCAGCCAAGTCTCAGTGCTTTTCACCAGGCCTGGCACAGATGGGCCCTGGGACCTCTGCGGACTGAACCCTGGCCCAGCGGAAGAGAAAGACCAGGTCTTGCTCCAGCCTCCCCGCCTCACTCTGGGCAGTGGCTACTTACCTCCAGCCTGGAAGCTTCTGCCCCCAGCCAGATGATGGAGGCCACCTCTCCCTGCTGCTCCAGCTGTCACCGAGAATCTTGGGACAGAATCAGCTGGGGAAACATTGAAAATGCAGATTACTGGGCCACATCACAGACCTGCAGGTCAAATTCTTGGTGGCACTGAGTGTAATACACAGTACTGGGGAGGAGTGGGGACATCTGCCTTTAAACAAGCATTCAAGATGACAAGCTGATTCTTCTTCAGATCCGACTCTGAAAACTTCCATCCTTCAACAACCAAGAGAAGACTGGCTAGGAGGGGTGGGAAAAGGGCTGGGGGAGGGGAAGAGCTTTGCAGAAAAATGGATGGATGAGGGACCCAGGAAACCCCACAACTGCAGCCTCATGCCTTTGTGTGTGGAAGGCACACAGCCCTCACCTCGCACCTTAGTGTGAACCATCCTGGTAGGATATCCCATGGCAGAAGGACATGGGCTGTGCTAGGATCAGCAAGAGCAAAGGAGGATGTGGAAGGAGCAGGCTCCGAAGCTCCAGGAGACCCACCTCGAACCCAGGACAGCCTTGGACAACAGCTAAAACCCTGAGATCTTATTCAGCAGATGGGCTCTTAACCCTCAATGCTCCTTTGCTCGTCCCACTGACTTGCCGGAGACGTGGGCCCTGTACCTCCCCATCCACGTGCAGCAGTGGGAGTGATCTCCACCATACAGCCTTATGGAGTCAGGTGAGGACAGAGAGGGGCCCCGTACACCAGCATGCTTAGGGGCCTTTCCTCTTGGTTGGAAACTTCCACTAGAACCCCAGAGATTAGGATGACAGAGAAAAACCAGCCCCAGTTTCTAAAGGGATCTAAAAGGGAGTTGCAGGCTTGCTCCTAGGACTCACCAAGGAAGGGGGCAGAACAGTGCCCCCCAAATGACACATTCACATTTTAACCCCTGAAATCTGGGCTGGTGACCTTATTTGGAAAAGGAGGGTTGTCAGGTGTCATTAAGCTAAAGATCTTCAAATGAAATCATTCTGGATTCAAATTGAGCCCTAAAAGCAATGACAAAGGTCTTTATAAGAATGACCCAGAGAGAGGCCAGGTGCAGTAGCTCATGTCTGTAATCCCAGTACTTCAGGAAGCGAAGGCAGGCGGATCACTTGAAGCCAGGAGTTTGAGACCAGCCTGGTCAACATAATGAAACCCCACATCCACTAAAACACAAAAATTAGTCAGATGCAGTGGCTTATGCCTGTAGTTCCAGCTGTTCGGGAGGCTGAGGCATAAGCGCTGCTTGACCCCAGGAGGCAGAGGTTGCAGGGAGCTGAGATTGCACCACTGTACTCCAGCCTGTGCGACAGAGCAAAACTCAATCTCAAAAAAAATTAAATAAAAAATCATTTTTTAAAAAAAGGTGAAAATTTTGGAAGTCCGAGGCAGGTGGGTCGCATGAGGTCAGGAGTTTGAGACCAGCCTGGCCAACATGGTGAAAGCCCGTCTCTACTAGAAAATACAAAAATTAACCCGGCATAGTGGCATGCATCTGTAATCCCAGCTAATCGGGAAACTGAGGCAAGAGAATCGCTTGAACTTGGAAGGTGGAGGTTGCAATGAGCCAAAATCAAGCCACTGCATTCCAGTGTGGCAACAGAGTGATACCCTGTCTCAAAATATATGTGGTGTGTGTATGTGTGTGTGTGTGGGTGTGTGGGTGTGTGTGTGTGTGTGTGTGTGTGTGTGTGTGTGAATGAACCAGAGAAAGCTTTGGAGGAATACCCAGAAGTGGGCTTTTCAGATCCCATCCTAGTTCTACATTTAGTTTATTTCATCTGCTATACGTGTAGCCATTCTCACCTCTTTACTCTTCATTGAATACCTTTTTTTATTCCTTAATTTTCAGGCTGTGAGTGTTCTTAAATCTAAAATAAGTCTCTTGTACACAGCTTATGGTCGGATGTTGAACTTTAATTTATTCAGTCGTTCTCTGTCTTTTGAGCGGGGAGTTTCCGTGTTTGCTGCAGCACTACTCACAATAGCCAAGATGTGGAAGCCTCCTAATTATTCATCAGGGTATGAATGGATAAAGAAAAGGCTATCGATATAGACAAAGAGCTGTAAAAACAAAGGAAATCCTGCCATGTGTGACAGCATGGAGGGACCTGGAGGACATTACGCTGAGTGAAATAAACCAGTCACAGAGTGACTGTGAAGAAACCAGCTGAGTGAAATAAACCAGACACATACTGCGTGATCCCCCTTTTATGAGGGATCTCAAATAGTCAAATACAATGGAACGATGATTGCCAGGGCCGGGAGGAGAAACGGGGAGCTGGTAATCAAAATCAATGGGCATAAAATTTCAGTTAAATAAAGTGAATATATCTAGAAATCTGCTGTCTAGTGTTGTCTCTCTAGTTAACAGTACTGTTTTATATACCGAATAATTTTCCAAGACAGAGCTGAAAGGGGATTTGAATTGCAGACGCACGGCAGAGAAGGCCGAGTGAAGAGGGAGGCAGGGATCAAACTGGCTGCAAGTCCAGGATCACGGGGGCCACTAGAGGCTGGAAGAAGCAAGAAAGGGCCCTCTCTGGAGCCTTTAGAAGGAGGCCTGGCCCAGCAGACACCTTGGCTCTGGACTTCCAGCCCTCAGAAGTGCCAGGGGAAGCACGTCTGCTGTTTCTGTCTGTCCAGCAGGTGGTCAGTTCCAGCAGCCACAGGAAGCTCATGCATCAGGAAGGTGTTAAAGAGTTTCTGCCTGACACCCTCGTCCCTCCCACCCATCTAATAAGAGCAAGGTGACTGCGCCTAGAGGACAGACAGGTGTCAGAGAGAAGGGGGTGTGCAGCCAATGCACTAAGCTGTGCACTAGGGAGGGCCAGGGCAGGAGAACCACAGATGACCGAGGAGATTCCTGCAGGAAGGAGCCTCAGTGCCCACCTCGCTGTGGATGAGCTCAGAAATGCAGTCTCCATGCCGGTCCCTGTTCCACTTCCCAGGCTGGCACCTCCCAACTCCCACCTGCCAATGAATCACCCACACAGGGATGCTGGGCGTCTCTGCTGCAAGACTGTGTTAATTCTCTCCCTACCCACATCGCAACGTCCACTCTTAAAAGAGGCATGAGGCTAAGACAGAGAACCTGGCTCACATTTGATGGCAGCGAACACCATACCACTAGGGAATCAATGTTGCATAAAGTCTGTGAGATGGACAGTGGAGGAACTGTAACGTTATGAAACCAAAGTTTGTCAAAACTACTTTGTCTGCCCAAACTAAACAAAGGTGGAATCTGTAACCAAAATACACGGGAGGCTCAAGGGATGACAAGAGCCGAGTGCCTTTGGTGAGCACCAAGGGTGATGCAGCTCCTCCAGAGACTGCCAAAAGGCAGCTCCAAAGCATACACGTCCAGGGTGTCATCTAGCTGCATTAAACCAGGTTCTGCATTGACTGTGTGGGTTTTCTCCATTGTAGCCTTTTGAAAGGCTGTCTGAGACCTCTGAATGTCTTTCTAATGAGCTTCCATATTCATTTTAATAAATCAGTAAGATGTGCTGCTTGCAGAAAATAATGGAATTCTGTAATACAAATTAGACCAGCCTTCGATGTCTTTGAAATGTAGTGTGTTAAAAATGGTACGTACAGGTTAAAAGATACAGATTCGGAACACCAGGATTTACATGAAATTATCACACAGACTTTGATAGAGCCCTGGACTGATTCAAAAGAGCGCGTTTCATATGAAGCTGTCTCATTCCCTTTGAAAGCACCTTGATCTGCTTGCAGTCATCTATTAATTATATTACAGATAAGGTAAATAAAAGTGTGGCAATATGGAGATCACAGCCTTCTTTTTTCTTGTGGAGACTAAAGGTATGGGTTCCTGTGAAGTCTGTGGGCAATGAGGGATGATAAAGGCGTTCGAGAACCGAGAGCCTGTATTTATTTTGACACGTGATGGAAAGATCTGAAGTTCAATAGCTGAGAGCCAAACTGAGAGGGGGCAGCCCAGACGCGGCGGAGAAAAGGGTCCAGGAAGGACGGCAATTTTCGGCCAGGGCTCACAGTGAGGGAACTCATCCTTTTAAGATGATTGCTGTTGTTTGTATTTTAATGGACTTCATTTTTGGAGCAGTTTTAGGTTCAGAAAAATTGAGGGGAAGTGCACAGACTGACTTCCTATCCACCTCATGCCCACCCCTCCATGTACACAGCCTCCCCCACTGTCAGCACCCCCCACCCCCGGGGTACACTTTTACAATCACCCTACACTAGCAAGTCGCTGTCATCTACCACCACTGCTGACAGTACGTCTTCTTCAATTCCTTTAATTAAACAAATGGTACACGCCTCACACACTGGCTTAATCTTGCTGCGCTGCCATAGCAAAGCGCCATCAGCCTGGAGGCTCATGAACCGCAGAAATCTATTGCTCACAGCTCCAGAGGCTGGAAATTCCAAGACAAGGCAGGGGCAGCCCCTGTGCCTGCTGAGGGAGCTTTCTGGTTCACAGATGGAGCCTATATATATATATATATATATATATATATATATATATATATACATGTATACATATCTAATTGTGTTTTAGGTTTTAGGTACATGTGAAGAACATGCAGGACTGTTGCATAGGTACACACATGGCAGTGTGGTTTGCTGCCTTCCTCCCCATCACCTATATCTGGCATTTCTTCTCATGTTATCTCTCCCCAACCGCCCTAGCCCCCACTGTCCCTCCTCTATTTCCCCCAGACAGACCCCAGTGTGTAGTGCTCCCCTCCCTGTGTCCATGTGTTCTCATTGCTCAACACCCACCTATGAGTGAGAACATGCAGTGTTGGATTTTCTGTTCTTGGGTCAGTTTGCAAAGAATGATGGTTTCCAGGTTCATCCATGTCCCTACAAAGAACACGAACTCATCATTTTGTTATGGCTTACTGTGTCCTCGGGGGGTAGGAGGGGCGCTCCAGGACTGGGGCCCGGATCCCATTCACAGGAGCGCTGCCTTCCATGACAATAACCTCCCAAAGACTCCACCTCCTCCCACCATCATCTTTGGGATTAGGATTTCAACATACGCGTTCCAGGGAGACACACACGTCTCCTCCATTGCAGACAGCGGCAGTGATTCCCAACACCTGTGTGCTTCTACCACCAGGAAATGCAAGATGTGCCCCTGAAGCCACGTGCTCATGGTCAGCGTCTGTGCGTGTGCTACCGAAGCCCCCACAGCTAAGGGGATGAGGAGCACCAGTCCCAGAATGCAGGAGAACAAAGCAGCACCTTCTCCCTGATCTACGAGACAGAGTTCCAGGGCTTCCTCAGGAACTTATCAATGTATTTAAGTGAAATCAGGTTGGTCTTTGGGGGAAATCCTTGACTTGTGCCTAAGCTCCAAAGTGTCCCAAAGTGTCCTTACTCCCTCTGAAGAATCTGATCGCCTCATCAGTACCCAAGCCCGCCCTATCATGAGGACGGACTCTGGCTTCTGAATTGGTGTTGTGTAAGAGCTCGAGGCAAGGCCTGGTGTCTTAGCCTGCTGGGACGGCCATAATGAGTGCCACACACCGGGGCTTCGACAACGGAAATGCACTCTCTCACAGCTCTGGAGGCTGGAAGTCCAAGACCAAGGGGTCGGCCGGGTTGGTTCCCACTGGGGCCTCCATCCACGGGGAGCAGATGGCACCTCCGCCCCGTGTCCTCTTGTGCTCATCTCCCTGTGTGGCTGTGTCCTAACTCTTTTTCTTATAAGGACACCATCATCATTGGGAGTCTGGCCCACCCTAGTGACCACATTTTAACTCATTTGGAGACCCATCTCCAGACACAGTCACATTCTGAGGTGATGGAGCTTAGGGCTTCAGCAGGTGAGCGTGGTGGGGTGGAGGCCCAGTGTAGCCCCCAGCACCCAGGATGTCGCGTGTTTGGGGAGCACCCTGCAGGGCCGCAGGAGTGATGCGTCTGACGGTGGACTGGCCGCGCCCCTCAGCAGAGGCAGTCAAGGAGGCCTGCTGTGCGCTCCTTAAGAGGCTCAGCTCTTTGTGAGTCATCTGAAAATTGCTCTGCCATTCCCTAACACCCGCTATTGGGCAGTGCCCATAAAGCTTCAGCCACCTGAGACTGTGACACCGGAGAAACCTCCCACGGAACGCAGGCAGAAAGAATACCTCGCACTATTCAAGGAATGACCTGCCTTTTCTTTTCTTCAATAACTAAGGGGTAGCCCTTGAAGGGGACTGTGGGCCTTCAGCAAACAGCACCAGCTGTACCACAGAGCGTGTGGGGAACAACTCTGGACCCCACGGGGCCTCGGCCTGGAAATGCCGCAGTCCCACAAGCTCCACGCCGCTGGGACACCTACAGTCCAGTGGGAGAAGCATGCCTTAAAAACAGAAACACAAAAACGTGTGGCAATTGGTGCGGCCGACGGAGAAACAGCCGGGTGAGGGGTCACGGTGTGCGGGTGTTGGGAGGATGGAGTCAGGGAAGTCCCCCTTGGAACAAAAAGGCTCCGTCTGCAGGACACCTGGAGGAGAGTGTCCTTGGCATAGGGCGTCCAGTGGGCTCTCAGAGCAGCAGCAAGTCCCTGTGGCCGGAGAGAGCCACGGGACCCAGTGCTCAGGACCCGGAAGGCCAGTGGGAGGCCAGGCCTCTACCCAGGCAAGGTGGGCGCTACTGGAGGCTGCAGCAGCAGTGGAAGGGTTGGACTGACCACAGGATGTGTCTGCTGGGGCTGCTGCACTGAGGGTAGCACGGGGGACGCTTGGAAGGAGGCCGAGGACACCGACTCTGAGCAGCCAGCACGGCCACAGGGGAGGTGGGGAACAATGTGCGGACCCTGAGTGCATTTTAAAGGGGCCGCCAAAGAGATGGGCAGACCAACCCGACACGGAGTGAAGAGGATGTGGAGAGTCAGGGGCGGTCCAGACTTGGGCCTGGGGGCTCGTGGCTCACGTCCCCGTCACCGGCCCAGCAGCTGGCAGGTAACAGCTGAAGCAGGTGCCTGCTAAGTGGGTGCTTCCTGTGTCATCTGTTTTCATTTGTGTCCCCAATTTTGTTTCCAGGCATTGTGTGTGTATTAAATGTGGCTGTTGGTACATTTACTTCTGCTTCCCCTGTTTCCGACCACACACACAGACTATGTTCGCTTTCCAGTGTGTGTGCCTCTACTGCAAAGCTCCCGAGTACTTACTTCTAGAAATAGATGGGAAATAAAGAAACCAACTCAAGCAAGTACATGCTTTGAATATCAACCTTAAGCTTAATGTGTCGTGTTTAGGCAGAAGCCAAGTTCATGGCCTTATTCTTAACTATGACTGTTTATGTGTTTTTAAAGCTTCAACCTGATGTAGCTTACAGAGCTTTTCAGAAAACCCTATACCTTTGTGTCTCTAAAAGGCTCTGAATGAATGACCTCATGACACAAAGTCTTCCTGTGACCCACACATGCATTCACTCTGCAAGCGTGTGCCAGCCACCTGCGGGTTCCAGGTCCTGCACAGGAGGCAGGTGGGACTCAGTCTCCCTGGGCAGAGGGAGCCAGACAAAAGGTGTGGAGCTGGTAGTTGTGATTCTGTATGTAAATTCAGGATGAAAATATTTTTCTAGAAAATCTTTATCAGGAGCAACTCCATGCTGGGCACGGTGGCTCGTGCCTGTGATCCCAGCACTTTGGGAGGGAGACAGGTAGATCCCTTGAGTTTGGGAGTTTGAGACCAGCCTAGCTAACATGGTAAAACCCATCTCTATCTTAAAAATACAAAAATTGTCTGTGTATAGTGGTGCTCACCTGCAGTCCCAGCTCCTTGGGAGGCTCAGTTGGGAAGATTTTTGAGCCAGGGAGGTCGAGTGCTGTGAGCTATGTTCATGCCACTCCACCTCAGCCTGGGTAACAAAGCAAGACTATGGAAAGAAGGAAAGAAAGAAGAAGGAGAGAGAGAGAGAGAGAGAGAGAGAGAGAGAGAGAGAGAGAGAGAGGAGAAAGAAAAAGAAAGAAAGAAGAAATAAAGAAAGAAAAGAAAAGAAAAAAGAAAAGAAAAGAAAAGAAAGAAAAAGAAAGAAAGGAAGGCAGGCTGGGCTTGGTGGCTCACTCCTACACTCCTATCATCCGACACTTTAGGTGGCTGAGGCTGATGGATTGCATGAGGTCAGGAGTTTGAGAAAGAAGAAAGAGAAAGAAAAGAAATAAAGAAAGAAAGAAAGAAAGAAAGAAAGAAAGAAAGAAAGAAAGAAAGAGAAAAAGAAAGAAAGAAAGAAAGAAAGAAAGAAAGAAAGAAAGAAAGAAAGAAAGAAAGAAAGAAAGAAAGATAAAGAAAAACAAAGAAAGAAAAGTAACAGAAAGGGGAAGAAAGAGGAGGAGAGGAAAGGAAGGAGAAAGGTAATGAAAGGGGGGAGGGGAAGGGGAGGGCTCCATGCTGATTTTGGCAATGCTAATGTACATGTCAGAGAAAAAAATTAGGAGTCACCTATTGTGTTGAGACACAGTAAGTACTGAGGATGAAAATGTTTATAATACTACCTTAAAAACCATCCAGACAAAAACAGGTGCTGAAAGAAGAGAGTGAGAAGCGGCTGTGAGCCCGACCTGGTGGTCAGCGTGGGCACCTGAGGAGGCGGGCACGCCGTGGCTGCCAAGCCTCAGTGGGAAGAAGGGTCCCTGGCTTCCGAGCTCCCTGCATTGGGCACGATGCTGCTGCCTGGAGTCTGAGGAAGGAGGGGAATGCCACTGAAGGCTTCTCTCTCTCTAAGCACGCCAGCCACAGGCATGAGTCAAACTTGGAGAGGCCCGTCTCCAGGAGCGAAGGGAGAAATCTTGAGGATTTCTCGTTGTTGTCATGATCCCCAAAATATCCCAAATAAAAATCAAGTTCTTTCCACAGAGGCACAGCCTTCAGACGCATCCTCTCATCTTCTGCCACAGCACCACCCCGAGCCCAGCACAGAAATTCCAAAAACGCCACTTCCTATCACCACTCCAATCCCAGACTGACCACCCAGCTCCTCACAGGAGCAAAAGGCCTGCAGACCTGGGGAAAGGTGCTCCCGTCACCCTCGGAGGACGGAGCTGCCCTCGCCAGCACGGAAACGTGAGCTCTGCTTCTCACTGATTCAGCGGCTGCCCACTTCCCATTGAAAACTATGTGTTCACTATAGCTCCTGTAAGGTATGTTTTGTTTATGCCAAGACCGTAATGATAAACTACAACAATTATCCATTTGCAGTTACAAAGACCCTATTTCATATCATCTGTTTAGCTGGCTATTAATTCTGAGCTTTCATTCGAAAAAGAAAAAACTGAACAAATTCTGGTTGACTGCAGTGGACACAAATATATGAAGCTTTCTAACCTGAAAGCAGTCTGTTATCAATGTAACGATGACATTTTCAATTGAAAAATCAATTTTTTCCCTTCACTCCTTTTAAACTCTGTGCCATCTTCTTTCCTTCCCGGGATCCAGATAACGTAACTCACCATGAAAGCCAGACAGAAAAGCCCTGGGCATGTCCACGGGAAACTCACATGCATCTCATCTGCAGAAGGACTCACTTCCCTCCAGCTACGGGGCTTTCCCCAGTCACACCTTTCAACTCTCCTTGTTAATCCGTACAATTCCTGGGGAGGAAAAGAAGTCGAGTTGTTGCTGTTAATAATGCAGGAAAGTGTGAGTGCCAGCCGGGCAGTTCCGGAGAAAAGTGCTATGGCTCAGTGAACCCGACACCCGGCTCAGCCTGAACACATGCTGATGGGCGCAGCCCCAAGTGCCCGAAGCCCACTCTGGCTCTGCGAGTGGAGCCCCCGTCGGAGCCAGTGTGCTTCCCGAAGCTCCAGACCCTTATTTCCTCTCCTGACAGTGACCTAAAGGAGTTTATGAGGTCAGTTAAAGGACTTAAGAGCAAGCAGCCTGCAGCCAGCTGTGTGGCCCCGGTGAGCGCAGGGATGTGAGTAGATGCCCCGAGGGCTGAAGACCCTTGCCCACAGTGCCGGATGCTGTGTCCAAAGACGGTCACAGGCTCAGCCTCTCGGGGAAGCTTCTGGCTTCGAGAATGCCTCCCCCGAGGCTCACACGTCCGCTGTGGGCAGCCCACATCAATCCCAGGTTTGTGTATGGGTAGCAGAGCCCCTCAACAGCCCCCCGAGCAGAGCACAGGCTCCCGTAAGGCTGGCAGCGTCCCCTCCACCCTTCCTTCCATGGGCATTCCCGCAGGGCCCTCTCCCACAGGGCTTCCTGCACGCTCACCTCCCCCCCAGCGTCTGCTTCTGGGGATCAGGCTGAGCTTGAATTTACCCTCTGCAAAGGGGTAAACCACTCCCCCTCGGCTTCCTCACCTGTAAAGCCAGGACCATCACAGTGCCCACCTCCTAAGATGGTGGTCCTCATGCAGGCCAGGTGCTGGGAGCTCTTCCCAGGACACAGGAGTTGAACCGTTCAGAATCTGTTAGCATTGGTTCAGCCTCCTGTCACAAAATTCCCTTCAACAACAAGCATTGATTTCCTCACAGTCCTGGAGGCTGCGGGCAGCTCTCAGGTCCAGGCCCCAGTAGGGTCTGGTGAGGGCCGCCTGCTGGTTCATGGACCGTACCTCTGGCCACAGCCTCGCCTGGCTGTGCCCTCATGACCACGCCACCTCCCAAAGATGCTACCTCCTAAACCACCGCTTATATTATTCCAGCAGAGGGATTCGAGGGAGACACTCGCATTCAACGCACAGTAGTCAGTTACTGCCTGTGCCGCAGTAGCATGGCTTGGACACGTGATTTCAGTGAAGGGCTGATTTTTGTCCCATTTGTGAAGTGGATACTTCATGCTCTTCTTTGTAAACCACAGTGAAGCGTGTGTTTGTGGTTTGTTCTTTGGCAAGAGGCAGCGGTCCACAGAAGCTCATAATCACTGCAATAATGTGATAGGATTTGCACTTTTAAAAGCCCTCCCTGGCTGCTTTCCCCATCCAGGGAGAGTTCAGTGGTTTTTCAACTATCCAGGTTACAGAAGGTGCTGGGTGGGGCCCAGAGCAGTGGTTGAGGAAATGATCAGGAGCACTGGCTTCCCGGAGGTGGTGCCCGCAGCACTTGCTGATGGACAGGCCAGGGAACAGGGGGAGAAGAATGAGGGACAGCCCCAGGTCTTCAGTCTGGACACCCGGAAGCAGGGGTCCTGTTGATGTGAAGAGGAGGAGAGGTGTGGGCAGGCTTGTGCGGAGGTAAGGACACCTTCGGCCTGGTGGCCCTTTGATGCCCCGTGTGGAGCCCTGCACGGGAGCAGCTGGCAAGGTCTGGCTCTGGCTCTGGAGCCATCGGAACACGAATGCTGCTCAGAGCCACCCAGGGGATGAGTCATCCGGGGAGCGTAAAGTGAGGTGAGAAGGCGAACCTTGCACCCTACAGAATTACAGGGCAGGAGGGGCCGGGAGAGGCAGCTGGAGGGAGATGGCCAGTGAGTAAGGACAACTAGGGTGTAGGCAGGCCCAGAAGCCACGATTGAATCATGCTTCCAGCTATGGGGTCCGGGAGGCCGAGTGTGCCAGATGCCGGGGAGAAGCTGAGTCGGGAGAAGAGGGGCCCCACCCACCCTGAGATCTGAAGAAATGTAGGCCTCGGTGAGCGCGGCGGCCGCAGGTCCGGGCACCCATGGGGAGCAGAGGAGAGGTAGGGGTGAGACTCTGGGGGCCCGGACAACTTTCCAGAGACAGTTTTAATGAGGAGTCCATTAAGAGGAGTCATGGGGTCGCGACAGGGGCATGGTTGTGTTGATTTGTTTTAGAGTGGAGATATTAGAACGGGTAAAACTGATCCCAGAGAGATAAATAAATAAACCAACTGGATAGAGCAGAAGAGAAAAGCTGCACCAGAAAAAGTCAAGTCTTAGGGGCCAGAAGGGCACAGGAGCCGCGGTAGGAAGGCAGGGTCCCAACTTGGCACAGGGACGCTTCCTCTGCTGTGACATTAAGAGGAGCGGGCCAGGAACGGGCTGCGTCTTGTCGCTCTGGTGGTCAGCTAGGCATGGGGAGCTTGCAGCCTTTTGGCGGGAGGGGAAGAGGGAAGTGGCCATACTGGTAAGAGGGAATCCGGGACGCAGAACCGCGGACCGCCCTGCAGTCTCGGCAATGCGCCGCGAGCCAGCCACGGTTTTGAGGGCTCCAGGAGGAGCTGAGTCCGAAGTGTGTCCTCTCTTCCTTCGCACATGTCTGTAGGGAGCACGGCTGGATTCCCAGGTGTAGGTAGGTTCCTAGTGGGTTTGAACCTTACTGAGCTTTCCAAAGATGTTTACCCAGCCTCATGGAATCTCAGGGATGGAAGGGGACGGTAAGCAGACACCATGGCCAATGCCTCCCTCATCCTCTCTGCCTGTCCCCACCCAGCCCTGCCCCAGTGACACGCACCCCTTCCTGTAGGCAGAGCCCTCAGACCATCCCAGAATCTAACGTAAGATGCTAACACCCCTGCGTTCCGTGACAAACTCGACATGGGTTGGGATCCAGACTGCGTCACTCGGACCCAAGGAAAGAAGTGCCCTGAGGCCTGTGGGAAAGGCTCTCCTTGCGGAGAAGACATAGCGGTCAGGGGAAGTACCGTCTTCCTTGAAGGTGAGGCCACAGGCATATGATCCCTGGAATTGAAACTTCCTGGGACCTTGATGTTTTCTTGAGGGGACCCGTGTCTCCTCCCACCTGCCAAAAGGCAGAGGAGAAAGACAGGGTGTCTGAGCTCTGGCAGCCCCGTGGAGCTGCTCACCAGGCTGGGACAACCCTGCCTTACAGGACGGCCCCATGGGGAGAGTGAATGCAGAGAGCATTTCAGAGATTCCAGATGGGCATCTCCTTACTGTAGCACAAGACATGCTGACGGCCGGGGTCACTGCTCGCAACTTACTCTCACCTGGTCGTACATATTGTCAGAGTCCTTCTTGTAAAGTATATGCACTGGTGTTTCCAGTATACAGATCATGGCATAATTTAGTTGGTCACAACCAACTTTAACATTAGAATAGAAGGTCAGGCGTGGTGGCCCACATCTGTAATCCCAGCACTTTGGGAAGCCAAGGCAGGTAGATCACCTGAGCCTGGAGTTGGACAACAGCCTGGGCAACATGGCGAAACCTATCTCCATAAAAAATAAAACAAAATAAAATAAAAGTCAGCTGGGCATGATGGTGCACACCTGTGGTCTCAGCTACTCAGGAGGCTGAGGTGGAAGGGTCAGTTGAGCCTCGGAGGTTGAGGCTGTGGTGAGCCATGATCACACCACTGCAGTCCAGCCTGAGTGAGAGAGTGAGACCTTGTCTCAATAAATAAAGAAATAAGAAAAAGAAAAAGAAAAAGAAAAAGAAAAACAACAGAGTGTGTTGCACGTGTACCAGCAAGTATATTTTTCTGAAGCCTTGCCTTGCCTGTAAACCTGTATGTATGTACAAGTTCACTGCGTGTGTTTTGTTTCTGTGCTGTAGGTTAGTCTGTTTTAGGTATGGAAAAGAAAAAAGCAAGCTTGAAGCCATCTTACTCCATGATATCCATGATTTCAATTGTGGACTCCACGAGAGACTGAGTGGCTTACCTCCGACCGCCTGGCTTACTAGAGTCCGAAGCCACAACTCACTGTGAGGTCCACCCCCAACACCCATGCCCTTTCTATTGTACCGTGCAGCTGATTTTGTTGGTGTTATTATTAGGTGTAAAATCATCCTCTGTGCCAATGATTAGATTATAAAGATAGAATTCCAGAATGAGTTACATGAGGGAGGCGTAAAAACTATAAATGAGCGCATGAAATTTGGAAAAGCAGAAATTATAATTATCCTCAAGTGTGGACTCCTAATGTGACTAGCAATGGTGCAGTTTCTAGCCTGAGGGTTTGTGGCAAAGCTCCAGGACTGACTGCGCTGTCACCAAGCCATCATGACAGTTTCCCTGGCATTAACAGGCATCCTGGTGCTCCCGCACAAAGTGAACAGAGACCTGTTCTACGACAAGAGAGGGAAGATACTTGACATGGTTTGGCTGTGTCCCCACCCAAATCTCATCTTGACTTGTAACTCCCACAATTCCCACGTGTCATGGGAGGAGCCCAGTGGAAGGTGACGGAATCATGGGGGCAGGTCTTTCCTGGGCTGTTCCTGTGATAGTGAATGAGTCTCACGAGATCTGATGGTGTTCAAAACTGGAGTTTCTCTGCACAAGCTCTCTCCTTGCCTGCTGTCATACACGTGTGATGTGACTTGCTCTTCCTTGCCTTCCGCCATGATTGTGAGGCTTCCCCAATCACATGAACTGTGAGTCCAGTTAAACCTCTTTTCTTTTGTAAATTGCCCAGTCTTGGATATGTCTTCATCAGCAGTGTGAAAACAGACTATTAAAATGCTCTCTCTCTACCCAGTGATTTTTGAGCCTTTTATTCTTTTGCTAAAGTTTGTTTGAAAAATTCAGTTAATAGCCAAAGTTTTGATTCTCCTAAGTGTATTTTTATAAACAGGAATGCTATCGGGAGGCTTTATCTGAGATGTGAGCCTGATGACTAGAGCTGGGGGTTCGGGAACAGTAAGGACCTGGCTGTTGTTACTGTTTGTACTGTAGGTGAACAAACACTTAAAGGTGTGTGGAACAGTGCATCACCTGCAAGACAGGCATTTGGAGGGTTCAAGGGTGCTGACTCGCGGGACACACATTGTAGGGGCTGAGTATGTTTACATGAGATGGTTTTTCATCTCCAAGTGCCACTTGGAATATGGAGTTCTTCATTTTTCTTTCCGCTATCTCACAAGGATTGCTATCCATCTAGCACGGTTTGCAAATACGCAGCTCTACATGGTGAGAAAGGACTTCTTTAAGTGATTTCTGATCTCTGCCTTTTCATTCTAAGTCTACCTTCACTGGCTGAAATGTGCACACACAGAAGAACTACATCTGATTTCGAAGGACATTCTCGGATAAACCCAGATGTCAGAAAGCTGGTGTAATTAATTTTATAACTTAAGTAAAAAATTTTTCAAAACTATTTGAACTATTGCTTTTTTATTAGAAAAGTTTTCTGTCTCGTTTAATAATGTCAAACATTTATTCAAGTATAAAGAAGAAACACCACTCAGTAATATCGCACCATTTAATAGGAAAAACACAGTATTTTTGTAAATTTCTCTTTAGGCTTGTTTCAGTGTGTTCATGTGGATAGAGATATGGTAATACATTTTTTAAAGTATATATTGTTGTCAGAATGAGGATCAAGTCATGAATATAGTCCGTTTCCATATTTTGTCACTTAACTCTGCAACATAAACATGTTCACATCATTAAATTTTGGGAAAATTTGCTTTTCAATGCCTGTATATTTTTCCTTTGAGTGCTTCGATCAAAATCCGTTTAAGGAATCCTCTCCTCTGAGACTTTCAGGTTGGTTTTCATGTTTCACTCTCATACGTAACGTGATGAAGGCAGATCTTCCCCTCAAACCCGAGGATTCTCTCATAGAATTCTCTCATAGAAAAGAGAATTCCCGAGAGTTCTCTTTTCTTCTCTCCTTATATTTTCTTGTAATTCTTTTTCTTTCTTCATTTCTTCTTTTTTAAAATAGACACACACACATGGGCACACACACACACACACACACACACACACACACACGACATTCCTTGGGATTACTCTTAGGTCGAAAGTCAAAATCAGTGCCATTTCCCTGGGGCAAGGCCATTTCTGTAGGATGACAAGCAGAGCCAGAGTGGAACCTGAGGTCTGGAGGCAATCTCAAAGATGGACTCCCCTTCAGGGATATTCAGGAGACCTGGTTCTCTCAGTGGATCTAAAGAAATCAGTCACTTTGAGCTAACACAGCTGGCCCTTCCGGCCCCACCTGCTTCCCCAGGTTTGGAGGGATGAAGCTCAGATTCTGTGGATTCCCATGACCACAGATGCCGCGGGAAAGAGTCCAGGGTCTCCTTTTCCTCCGGAAAGTTGAGCGTTTCAGCTGGATCCTGTTACCTCCCTGGGGTATGATTGCCAATCTGTCCTATTAAAGAATCATTCAGTCAGTTTGTTTTTAAAACAATCTCTCAAATTCAGTATTTTTTACTGAAATGAAAATATAAAAAGGTAGAGTATCTCCCTAGGAGGATACCATTTGGTCTATTATGAGAAAAGCCCAGCAGGTGCAGTAAATATATCTCTCCAGCACTTAGGATTCGTAACTAGTGGCTAAGTCCATGGTCTGCGGTGCTGTGCACACACAAAGAAGGTGACACCTTTTCCATGACGTGGGCTTGAACTTGTTTCACCTGGGTGAGAGAGAAACAATACAGGGAAACTTTCCGTTTCAGAAGTGCCAGCTGTGCTCACCAGAGCCTGCTCCCGTGGGCTCATTTCCCTGAACGGCATGCTTGAGGTTGCTCCAGTGGGATCATCTAACTCTGTGTATACCATGGAGGTACAAGTGCAGAAGAACACGTTCCCACAGCCACGGAGAGCCCATGTATTCCAAGTCCTGACTGCAAATGAAGGGGCACCAGTGGCTTCCTGAGGCTCAGGTACCTGGGTTGCCAGTTCCCTGACCCTGGACACCCAACAGCTGGTCCAGGGGAAAGCTGCCTCCTACAGAACCTCCTGAAAAGTTGAGCCTGCTTGTTTTCTGAATGTTTTAGACTGAAATTTGTCCTTCCTTGCTTCCTTTTCTGATTGTGGCTGTTGGTTGTAGATATCTTTCTTACCTTTCAGGCATTAAAATGCAGTGCTTTGCATTTCCGAAAGCGAAGGTAGGCCCTAAGCCCATTAGCCCAACTGTGAAATCAGATTGTATCCCTGCATGTTATAGGATTTTAGGGAATGCAAGGCCTTTCCAGCTGGCTTTCTAAGAAGGGAAAGGAACTTGGTGTGCTTCTGCCTTTCCAGAAACACAGTTGATGATATGCAAAATTCCTGACCATAGCAATAACTAAACAGAAGTAAACGGCAGTCACCAGGCCTGACCAGTTGGTCAGCATGAGCCAGCCAGGCTTCTGTGCTCTGAGCACCAGGCCCTCTTCCTAGGCACTGGAGTGATCAGGTAGATGCATGTGAAGTCCTGGTAGATGCAGGTGAAGCCCTGGTAGATGCAGGTGAAGTCTTGGTAGATGCAGGTGAAGTCCTGTTGGTAGACGCAGGTGAAGTCCTGGTAGATGCAGGTGAAGCCCTGGTAGATGTAGGTGAAGCCCTGGTAGATGCAGGCGAAGCCCTAGTAGATGAAGGTGAAGTCCTGGTAGATGCAGATAAAGTCCTGGTAGATACAGGTGAAGCCCTGGTGGATGTAGGTGAAGCCCTGGTAGATGCAGGTGAAGCCCTGGTAGATGTAGGTGAAGCCCTGGTAGATGTAGGTGAAGCCCTGGTAGATGTAGGAGAAGTCCTGTTGGTAGATGCAGGTGAAGTCCTGGGAGATGCAGGTGAAGCCCTGGTAGATGCAGGTGAAGCCCTGGTAGATGCAGGTTAAGTCCTGTTGGTAGATGCAGCTGAAGTCCTGGTAGATGCAGGTGAAGTTCTGGTAGATTTAGGTGAAGTCCTGTTGGTAGATGCAGGTCAAGTCCTGGTAGATGCAGGATAAGTCCTGGTAGATGTAGGTGAAGCCCTGGTAGATGCAGATGAAGCCCTGGTAGATATAGGTGAAGTCCTGTTGGTAGATGTAGGTGAAGTCCTGGTAGATGTAGGTGAAGCCCTGGTAGGTGTAGGTGAAACCCTGGTAGATGTAGGTGAAGTCCTGTTGGTGGATGCAGGTGAAATCCTGTTGGTAGATGCAGGTGAAGTCCTGGTAGATGCAGGTGAAGTCTCGTTGGTGGATGCAGGTGAAGTCCTGTTGGTAGATGCAGCTGAAGTCCTGGTAGATGTAGGTGAAGTCCTGGTAGGTATAGGTGAAGTCCCGTTGGTAGATGCAGGTGAAGTCCTGTTGGGGGATGCAGGTGAAGTCTTCCTGTGCAGCTACTTCCTAAACCAGGGGAGAAGAAAGAGCATTGCCCTCTGCATTGAGGTGTCACCTTTGCTGCTTAACTCACTCTGTCTGTATTCCCAACTCCTAGAGTTCTTCCTAAATATTCTTCAAGTAATATAAAAACTCAAAAGGCTTGTCCTCAAATGTCTGACAATTCACCCTTTTACAAGGCAGCGCTGGTTTTAATTTACCTGAGGTGCATATGGCAGCCAACGTGCTGTCCAGAGAGGCTACAGGGACCCCTTGGCTGTGCCCGCTGGAGACACTGAGTGTGGGCCTCTGATCAGAAGACCTAATTCATGAGATTCAAATGCTGGTTCTTATTCTTTCTGACTGCTGACATCTGGCCATCGGGGAGCATTCGGATATTAAGCTTCCTTTACCTGAGATGAACGTCCTGTGGAAGCTGCAGCAGGAGTGCGGCCCTTCTCCCGGCTCACCAGAAACATAAGCACAGGACAGTCGGTCCATTCCGAAGTCCAAACAACACTCTGTTGAACCAGGAAAAGAGCACTGGCTCCCAGAGGGGTAAACTGAGGCCCAGATGTGATGGTAACTAAGGTCACAGCATGAGCATGTAGAGGAAGATGGGGACAGGGCTTGCATCTGAGAGTGCCCTGATTACATTAATTATCAAATTATAATGTCAAAGATTGAAATTAAAATTTGGATGAGTGATCTCTGGACAGGAATATGACACTTCATGAGAAAAAAAGGAGTCCTGGGGTGTTCGCAAAAGAGGGAGAGAGCAGTGGCGGAAGGATGCCCATTGGAGCGGCCGGAGCCCTCAGCTCTGCCTTTCAGCACTGGAACACCGTCAGGATCTGCTCATCAGCAAAGCCGAGTCCACTCCCAGGCCTCTGCTAATGCGTGGCCCCCAGTACTGAAACTCATCTGGTCCCACTCCTCCTCCTGTGCCTGGAGGAACTGGTACTCAGCCCTGGCATCGCACGTCCCCTCTTCATGACACTTCCTGAAGAAAAGCAAGAGGTTCTCGATGTCATTCTGCAGGTAGGAAGACAGAGGCCCAGAGCCACTGTGAGCTGCAGAAGACGCTCTTGCGTGACTTCTGGGCCTGGGGCTGGAGCCCCGGCCTTTCTCCACACACAGCCATGAAGGAAGCAGCACGTCCAGATGGGGCTACCCAGCGCCTCCACTCTGGCTCTGCTGACACTGGGACTGGGTAATTCTCTGCTGCAGGAGGGGAGGGTGTCCCATGCATTCCAGGATGCAAAGCAGTGTCCCTGCACTCTCCACCCACAAAACGGCAGCAGCACTCACTGTCGGCACCCATCCACACCTCCGGACATTGACAAATGTCCTCAGGGTGGAGAGAAAACGCGGAGGGGAAGAGAAAGCAATTCATCACTACATGCATGCAAAGAAATTCAGGGTCGACATCAACGGAAGAGGCCACCCCAAGTCTGAACTATCGTTTGCTAGGAAACTACTGAGGCTCCTCCAGAAACGTCCCCCGACATACAGGCTGTGCAATTTACACCCAACGCAAACTGCTCTCCAGCTGGCCTCCCCTCCCCTTACTCCGTCACCTGGAAGCCATCACCCCAGCTTAAGCTCTTGTCCCACAGGGCCACATGCCCTGGCTGTTTGCTCTCGCACCGTGACCCTCCCACGGCTCTCAGTGTGAGCCCCTTGAAGCCAGAGGCACCCTGGGTCTCTTCACAGCCCCGAGATAAAGCGGCAGTTGATCCTGTTTCGATGAAACGTACAGCATCGAGCCAGCGCTTTCTCTCAGCTGATTCCAAAGGACATCGGCTCTTCCGAACTCCTCAGTGGTGAGTTAGACAAAACTTTGGTTGAGAAGAAAATGTGAGAGAAGGAGCCAAGCCCAGAGAGCCTTGAAAAGGAAGGAAGGCTGGGAAAGGGAAAGGAAGCTTTTTCCTTGCAGCACAGTCGGCGCTGTTCAGGCCTGTGCTTCAGAAAGCCCGCCATGTGGCCCGCAGCAAGCGGACTGTGGTGGTCTCAGGACAGCGCGGGGCCTCCCTGGCGGGCCCAGGTTGGTTTCACAGACAGCTGGTGGGTCAGCAGAGGCCACAGGGGGTGCTGGGTGCAGGGCTGCTCTCTCTCCTCTTTCTCATCTGGACTGAGCTGGGGGTTTGTGCCGTGGAGAAATGGCCTCCAAGGCTTAGATTCCCTTATCTGCTGACACCTCCTCTGACTTTCAGAAAACTGATGGTGGGTGGGATCATCTGGCTCTCTTGGATGGCGGTGAGCAGACGGGTACAAATGATTACACGTGAGCTCCGTTATCTCCTCTGCTTCTCCAGCTCAGGAACAGGTGAACACCACACAGCTTCGCCACGTGAATCAGGGCGTGGCTGCCACCGGAGCTGGGTCCCTTCAGCGCTGGGAGAGGCTTCTGGAAGCTGCCTCCAGCCTGTTCTTTTTGGCCTTTACACAACGTCCTCTTAAGTCCCTATCCAGAACACAGGATGTCAGGACACATTCATCTCGACTTGGTGGCACTTCTGTTTGATTCACTTCGCAGCTGCCAGGAAAGCTGGAGTGACCACCTCTTTCCAATGATTCATTTTAACATTTTAACAGTCATAGCAAGAAGACAAAACAGCTGAGGATCCCCTGGAATCTGGGGGCCTTTGATTCCCCACAAGCTAAAGTTCCTTATAGGAGAGGACCCTGAGATTCGGATCTCTCTGCATCCACTCCAGGCTGACTCCAGATGTGGGTGACTGAGGGCTGTGCTGCCCTCCGGGTCATGGGCTGCTCCCCCAAGTCTGTTTCCCTCATTGTCCTTTAGCTCCCAGTGCCCACCAGCTGTCACAGGGGAGCTTGTCCTCCAAGCTAGAGAGACAACAGCCTAGGCGACATGAATTTGGCTTAACGTGGAACGTTCCTTCTCTGACTGGGACACTTCCGAACTCAGGGGTGTGCTGATACCTGGAAGCCTCACCGTGAAGCAGCAAGGACATTCCTGAGACTGAGAAGCCCTTCACCCCTGGAAGCCACCCAGAGCCGCTGAGTGGCTGTCACGTGCAGTGATGGGCCAGTGTGCTCCTAGCCTGCAGAACGAGGGGCATCTGGGAGACAGAGACACAGAAAAGACAACACAAAAAGATGCATTCTCAGAAGTCTCTGCAGGAACTCTAGAGGAAATGTTGGAAATACTGGGTTTTATATTGCGGTTTAGTTATTTGTCCCTGACAAGAGAAGAAGCTGGTGTCTGGGAGGCTTAGAGGTCTAGAGTTTGGGTTCTTTCAGTATTCCCGGGTGAGAGGGATTTGGTTTGTCACTGACATGTGCTTTGTTGTCATGAACCACATTTTTCATCATGAGTTTATACATTCTTAAACTTCATCCTTATGGTCAAGGAGACGCGCATGTTAAATAGTCAAAAAGACTTGGCATGGTAGAACCACGTGCCTGCCTCCAAATAAAATTACTTGAGCATGGTTATATGATTTTCCTATCACTTCCATTTATGGGAAAGACCAGCGATCTATCTGAATTAGGGAATGTCTTCTTTTCTATTTGCTAGGGTGCATTATTAAAAATAAACTTCTAAGACTTTAATATTTATTCATGTTCTGCTATGAGTACACACATCTTGGACAGATCACGAAAGATGAGACAGAAATAAATAGTTGTACTCATTCTGTAGTGACCTGAATTTATCATCAGATGTAAAAATCATGACATGCAATGTTGGTAGAGAGATAAAAGTCGGACCACATGCTGAAAGATATTAGCGGCAGATGTGATCGTCGGAGGGACGATGGCATTTCCTCTGAATGGGAGGATGTGTTCCTCCAACTTGAATGTCAGCACGATGAGCAATGGACGTGTGCTTGGTTTGCTGGCCTTCGCATGCTCTCCATACTGGCAGAGATCATTCACTGGTACTTTTAAGATCAAACACTCTCCCGTCCCCTGGACAGACACTGCCTTAGTGCCGCTTTTGAGCTGGGCCATACAGTCAGCCGTTCATAAATACCCAGAGCTCCGTGAGCTAAAAATAAGCACCACGGACACATGCTTTGCCTTTTGACTTAATGCAACCCTACACCCACCCACACAAACATGCCCATACATACACCCACACACCCCTGGCTTTCTCCGTGGCTTGCTCGGGTGCTCAGCCCAAGGACATGTTCTCTTAGCACCGACGCCCCTCACATAGCTCTCCGCCCCCCAGACACCCATTAATTGACTGCAAATGCAACTTTATGGCGAAATGACTGCAGCTTTATTAAGCATCTGGATTTACAGGCAATAACATAATCGATATAACATTAATATAGCACATAATTAAATAAGATTCCTACCAGGTCCTGCCTGGATCCTGAAATATAGAGCTTAATTGTTTTCATGGATGGCATTAACTAGAGGGATGTGAAACCACACTTGGAGGAACACAGTCCCCAGTTGTTCTTTTTTCGGTGAAGCATTCCATCTGAAACAAACACGAAGTCATCCCCCAAACGCACAGGCATGCAGTATCACAGTAACCCCCTTAAGACCCCCTCTCTCCCAGCCAGTGGGCGACTGTGTCACTCAGTCAACTGATGCTCTCGTGAGGACCTGAGGGGTGAAAGGCCAACAGCAAATTGTGTTTAATTTGTTTCCCCACCAGCAGAAACAGGGCAACCCACGGAAGGCTCTTGGAAAGAGACCACAGAATGCACCTTGTCTGCTGAAATGGAGCAGCTCAGCCTTCCTGGAATGAAGTCAGCCAGCACTGTCCCTAAAGGGGTGTGCTCAGATTTCAAATTCAGGGAAATCCCTGTAGAATGTTCTTGCAAAGAGCCCAGAAAGCAAAATCCTGGGAGAAAGAAGGCTGTTCACTGGGAGAAGGAAAGCTGTTCACTGGGAACATTGCACATCTGCGGCCGATGGAGGGTTTGAAAGGCAAGCATTATACACAGGGAAGAGTCCACAGGGAGGGGCTGGCTGCATCGTCAACACCACACGGTCCAACCCCTTCACCGCACTTTGCCCCACGGAGCTTCCTACCTGTGCCCTCCATAATTTTAGGAACTTAGACACTAGTGGCTTACCTGTTCCATTCCCCTTCATTACCACCTACCACTGCCAAAATTAAGTGCCCAATTTAAATAAATAGCTAACGTTGATGTCGCTGTTGGACATAAGGGTGTACAAAACCATCCTCAAGCCGTTCGACATCGTATGCAAGTCAATGAGATGAGGAAACAGGTCACCATTAGCAACGCTTTACAAACGTTCCATTTTGTATATGGCACTGGCTGGGGAACCTGCAGAAAGGCCTCCACCCTTAAGAATGTCCCAGTCTCAGAAAGAAAGCAATGCAGACAGGCACCGGGCCTTCGCTGCAAAGAGAATCCTTCCAGTGCGTTTAGATACGGGACCCGGCAGTGGTCCAGATGCAAAGCCACTGCTATTCATCAGATGAATTTCAACAGGTCCTTGTAAAATCCCTCTGGGTGGGAAAGTCTCGGAGTCCAGATGATGCAGTAAGACAAAGCTGTTCTTTGCAAAGGGTCCGAAGACGGAGTTGTCAGGATCTGGGTGGTGATGACGGATGACAGCATCATGACTACAACCGGTGTGGCCGGGCCAGGAGATGCTGGGAGGCTCCGAGGGCGAGGAGACACCATGCAGCCACTCGGGCCCAGTTTCAGTGTCAGTGAGGACCACCTGCTGGGGTATGTGTGTGTTCTTAGGGACGGGGTCCGGGAATGGAGGCTGAGCCCGGGAAAAGGTAGGCAGGTGGATCTGTGGAATCCGGCATGAGCCTGCCAAGCCCCGGAGACCCGAAGGCCGATGCAGAAGCCCCTCCTGCTCACATCTCCCCAACACCCTCTGCCTCCCCTCACTGGCCACCTTTCTCACGTGGCCTGAAGACCTTTGGAATGTGCTGGCACGGAGTGACCTCCTCACGCACGCTCTCTTGTGTTCACGCTGGCCACAGGTGCCCCGACTGGCATATTCCTTCTTCTCCACTTGTAGACAGATCTGTGGGTACTTAGCAACTTCACTCAACCTGGTGGGGTTCATTTTCCTACTAGCAAATGAGCTGTGTGCACCCTACAGGGTCAGTGAGGTTGTAACAGTGAGACACAGAAATTGGGGATAGGAGCGTTTCCCCAGGTCAACACGTGAGGTTCACAGGCTTCCATCATCCACGCTGGCGTGTAATTGAACCAAACTAGCGACACTGACCTGGTGTCTCCCCTGCCATTCCCACACCACCGCCAACACACGCATGCCACACTCGTGCACAGACATTACGTGCACCTCTCACTTACACTTAGAACCATTGCTAGATCCCTCACGTCACAGACAAAACCTGACCACACTCAGGACGGTGGATGTCACGCCCACGGTCATTGCACCTTACGTCTCCAGAGCGATCTGAGCAGCCTCCTTCTTCCCCACGCCAGCCTTTCCGCATCTCACTGCTCCCACAGAGCCTAGTCACCAGGAGGGCACTCTCAGAAATGCCCTTCCTGGGGCGTGGGGAGCTACAGAAACTTTAGGGGAGAGGCACGGAGATAGGTACAAACAGCTGATGGACACGGTTCCTCTGTTCTTTGCCTCTCTGCTGCTGAGTGCCATTTCTCCCCAAACCCTGACTCACCTTTGCTTTTCTTCTGCATGGTCCCCCAAAGGGCCGCTGGGTCGTGTGTGTAAATCAGGCTGGAGCTGGACACCTGGTCCTCTAGGTTTGCATCGGAACACCCAGGACAGAGTTGGTGGCACCCCAGGCCCAGTCCTCAGGATGAAGGACACACTGCAGAGTTAGGGTAACGACACTAGGGAGTGAAAAGGCTCGAAAGTTACCTCGGCAAATAGAAACACATACACACAGGCGCGCGCGTGCACACACACACACACACACACACACACACACACACAAGCAATTTCGACAATGAAGACCTAAATGATGCAAAAAGGCTGCTTCCAGCATTCATTCCCAGCCGCTGAGAATCAGGAGAAGCCAGAAGCTGTCAGGAAGTCCAGATCACACCCGAGGAAAAATGTTCTCCACATTACCACAGCAAACACTTTCCATCTTCTGGAATGCCTCCCCCTGGGCATTTTTAGAAACTCCTAGCACCTTCCGTTTCTGAAGGCCTCCTGTTAGAACACTCTTCCTTAGCTGAGCTGATTTCTTCCAGGATTTCTATCCCTAGCAGTCCTCCTTCCAGCCTCTTAGTAACAGGAGGAAACTATGCTGACTCTTCATGAGAAACCCTAAAGAAGCCAGGAGTGTCATCTTAGCCTTCTCTTTCCCATGCCAAGGAGACACTACCCCAAACCATCAGCAGAAAATACTCAGCCCTTCTCCTGCATTAAAAGGCCCTGATTAGAGAGAAGTCACAGAAACAAAAGGAAAAACAAGGGGGAAACTTGAATATGAGACCCGGAATTAGAGTAAATCAAGATGGTCTTCAGACACTACAGAAAATCCCAGTCATAAAGAACTTTGAAAAACGTCATGAGCATGTGTGACTGGCCTGTGCACACAGCGTAGGGATTTCATTTGTGTTTGCCTCTGAGCCATTGAGAGACTTGGAATCAAAGGTGTGCCGATGAGGCTGCAGGTGCACCCGCCAGTAAAGAACAGCGCAGGCTGGCCTGGCGGCTCAGGCCCATCCTCCCAGCCCTTCGGGAGGCCAAGGCGGGAGAGCTGCTTGAGTCAAGGAGTTTGAGACAAGCCTGGGCAACAAAATGAGACCCTGTGTCTGTAAGAAAAAAACTGAAAAATTAGCTGGGCATGGTGGTGTGCACCTGTAGTCTCAGCTACTCGGGAAGCTGAAGCAGGAAGATTGAGACGGCAGTGAGCTGAGATTGTGTCACTGCACTGCAGCCTAGGGGACAGTGAGGCCCTGTCAAGGAAAGAAGAAAGAAAGAAAGAGAGAAAGAAAGAAAGAGAGAAAGAGAGAGAGAGAGAGAAGAAAGAAAGAAAGAAAAAAAGAAAGAAAGAAAGAAAGAGAGAAAGAAAGAAAGAGAGAAAGAGAGAGAGAGAGAGAGAGAAAGAAAAGAAAGAAAGAAAGAAAGAAAAAGAAAGGAAGAAGAAAAAAGAAAGGGAAAGGAAAGGAAAAGACTAAGAGAAGCTGTGTGCTCATGATTGTGAGTTGACCTTTATTCCTAAAGAGTCATCACTAGTCACTGAAAATTCTGTTAAATAAAGTGTATGTGTCTCCAGGGAAGTCACAACAAAAAACAATAGATTTCGTCTCTTTCTCTCTCTCAGAGGAGGTAGGGAGTCAGCATTCGTGGATAGCCTAAAATTTGCTGAGCATCTTACTTGAGAGGAATTATAAATGTCCTATGATTTTAAATGTGCATTTCTAGAAGAGGTTAAAATATTAGTGCTCCAACGGCACAGATAAAGAAGCCAAGGGGGAGGGAGGCCCAAGGCCCTGGACCGCTCCGGGGTCTGGGCAAAGCCTGGGCTGTTTTCTGGAGGCTCATGAGCCCTGAGCCCTGTAGGCAGAACATCCTGTGAGGCCCACTCCACATCCAGTCCTGAAAGTCACATGCCTGCCATTCACCCGCCCATGGAGGCACGAGGTGGCTCAGCCCTGGCCGCTGGGGGCACACACAGCCCTGGCTGCTCTCCAGTGTGGGACTGTCCCCTGAAGTGCTCCCTGTGACATTCAGCGGAACAGAGAAATGTGTGCACTGGCAGCCCTCTGCATGCCACAGCACTGTGGGTCTCTTCTTCTATGCCATACACACCGGGCAGGGGCCGGCAACACAGGAGTGGCCAGGAGCTTACCTGTCAGCGGAAGCAGACCTGGAGAACCCAGAACACGGAGCCAACTGCAAGTTCCGAGAACCGTGGCCACCTGTTTCACGTGGAACCCAGCTGTCTGCCGCAATGGAGAACAGGTGCTTTCTTCCTGCAAAAAGAAGGTTGCTAACGACACGCGGGCCTGTTTTATTCTGGTGTGAAAAGACATCATTAAGAGAAGAAATAGTACGGCCTATTGACGGGAGAAAATTACAACCTAATTTTAAAAGGAAACTGCTGTAGACTCAGCCCGGTCCCCAGGGGTTAGCGAAGCAGTGGGAGGGCCTGGGGGCTACGGAGGGCCATGGTGGGGGGCGGCGCAGGGAGCATTACCTCAATGGAAAAACGCTCTCCACAGTACCATGGCAATTGTCTTCCATCTTCTGGAATGACTCTTCCTTGGGTTATTTCCCATGGCAGGGGAGCTCCTGCAGCCCCTCAAGGCTCAGAAAGACAGCCACACTGTCATGCACCAGGAAGGGCTGGCAGGAGCCCCACATCCTCCCATGCCAGTAGCAGGGTGGGGTGGGGTTACGTTCAGAGGCGTTAGACCTCGAGCTTCCATGGTGACTTCTGTGCTCCAGTCCCACCAGCCCTAAAATTACATGAATAATAACTCCAGCCTCAACAGATCCATTACTCCATGTTAACTACAAAGAACACCCGACACCCCACAATTGCTCCCTCGAGGCTCAGAAATTTTGATGATCCTAGGTCAGGACTAAGATCCATCCTCTTCCTTCTGCCTGCATACCTGTGTTGGTTGGCACTCGTGGGGAGTCATTTTAAAGTCATCTCTTTAGGGCTGGGAGATAGGCTTTAACTTTCTAAAATATGAACTGCTTTTACATAACACACGCCCAGCACCGATTTCTGACTCGTCGAAATTAAAATGTCATCAGTAAAACTCATCCATATCAGAGGAAATTCCAGAGAACTTCCCTGTATCTGAGCCCTTTAGGAGGTGGAAAGCAGGTGGTGGGAACAAGGGCTCGCTCTCATTCCCAGCTAAGAGTCACAAGCTGTGACCTGCACTGATAATCTCTGGACTCTCCCTCCAACAGCAACACCTTCCCGCCGTGGATAAGCCACTTCAACTTCGAGACTCCATAGCACTTGGCAGCCAAGAGGCTGGAGTCAGTGTGCGATGTCAGGAGCAAGGAGTTTGAGCAACTCTGGGAAGATACACCCTTCTGCTGCCAAAAGGGAAAAGAGATTGCAGAATGATTGTTTGAGCATCAGAGGAATTCTTCCACATCAAAAGCTGTCCAGAATGAACAGTTGACTCGTAATTATAAATATATCCGAAACATATGCATTGAATTTAGCTCCTTAAAATTATGGATGGGTGTACCCAACTGCACAGCGTTTGAACACCTCAAACTTTCTAAAAATACTTGGAGTTCAAAGTAAGCTTCTAAAAAAAATCAAAACCATATGTTTCTATTTCATTTAAACTTACCTTATCAAAATGTTTGCTTTTAACAGCTATTGGATGCCCAAAAAGTTTAGAAGGAATTTTTTTTCCTTTGCCTTTTTTTTGAGACAGAGTCTTGGTCTTTCACCCAGACTGGAATACAGCGGTGTGATCTTGGCTTTCTGCAACCTACATATAAACATGGCATCTTATAAAATAATAAAATAATATTTAAATAAAGGCACGAGTTACAACATGGAAAGTCAGAAAACCACGCAGAGAGTTTAGATATTTTGAGGACAGTCCTGGCCCACATCTACGTATTTCTTTACATTTCTTTACATCTATGTATTTCTTTACTCTTGAGTTGATTAGAAGAGTTTGTTGTTGTTGTTGTTTTGTTTTGTTTTGTTTTGTTTTGTTTTGTTTTGTTTGAGACGGAGTCTCTTTCTGTCACCCAGGCTGGAGTGCAGTGGGGCAATCTTGGCTCACCGCAACCTCCATCTCCCAAGTTCAAGGGATGCTCTGGCATCAACTTCCCAAGTAGCTGGGATTATTGGCATGCACCACCGCGCCCTGCTACTTTTTGTATTTTTAGCAGAGACAGAGTTTCACCATGTTGCCCACGCTGATCTCAAACTCCTGGGCTCCAGCGATCTGCCCACCTCGGCCTCCCAAAGTGCTGGGATTACAGGCGTGAGCCACAGCGCCCAACCACCTTTCTTAGTAAAGTTTAAAAAAAAAAAAAAAACTTCCTTCTTAGAAGTAACGAGTATTTTCCAAGAGAATGAATGTCAGTCCACGTAAATTAGGCTGGTTTCAAACTTGGCTCAGAAATTTCTTTCTATCTTTATTTTTGTATGTGGGCGACAGAGGGAGGAAAGAGAAGAGGAAAGCAAATGTCTTGGGTTTAGTGATGTTTTGCTTTTGTTCCCTGGAAAGTTCTCCTGGGTTTGGTGTTCCTTGTCCTTACTTGGAGGCCACCTGGGGTCGGCCCTCAGGTCTCATTATAACATTATTGTACTTGACAACGTTTTGTTATTCCTCAATACTGCATTATTTTTATTATTGCAATGATCACCCCTTTCACTGGGGGCTCCTTCAATGAGGACTTTCTATCAAGCATCCACAGCCTCGTTCACCAAATGCAAGACTCCCACTCACGCTGTCCATTTCATTACATCTTGGACAACTGCTGTCTACTTTTGGAATTAGCAACTGCATGAATAGTAAAAAGGAAAATGCACATGAGCAAAGGTTAGTTATATCACAGGTAAGCAGCAACCCTCCACTGCAGGGGAGAGCCTCAGAGTGGACTGTCCCTGGAGCAGAGAGCCCACGGTGGGTGCCGAGGCTGCAGCTGGCTGACAGATAAATCCGCCGCGAATTTCAGTCCAGTCCTAAGCTGGGGAGCAGGTAACATTTCACTCTCCCCTTTTTAACTGCTGGAGACTGATGAATGGCACTGATGGCCAGGGACACAGCAGGACATCGGTGAAGGTCTGCTGTGGCCGTGGGTTCTGCAGGGCCAGAATGTGTTCACCGTGACAGACCCCGCCCCCAGGAGCTGGCCGGGGAGTACCGCAGAGAGCTCTCAGAGGTCCCTTCCCTCTGTCGAGCAGAAATAATGCTCACCATTAAAGATTCATTTGTTTGGCTCTGCAATGAGTTAAAACCTTCCCATCCCAGTTCAAGTCTTAATAAAGCAACGCAGGTGACACTGGACCCTTTTAGTGCCTGCTTCTCTTGCAGAAAGTCATTTAAGGCAGCTTAGGGCAGAAGTGAAGTTTACACCTTCAGCTTCGGGTGATCCTAAGACTCTGATCTAAAATGCCCGCTCCTGGGCCCGCCCCACTCCTGCTGAAACAGGAATTCGGGTGGGGGTGGCTGAGGAATATGCATTTTTAACAAGCTTCTCTAACAGAGCCGTATCTGGGACCAGGATAAAGAGAGTCAATTACCTGAGAGGGAGAAACCCCGTTCTAGGCAGTTCCAGTCCTCCTCCCCCACATCCCCACCCTGAGAGCTAGAGCTCTCTTTCTCTCTCCCCCCCACACACATACACACACATACGCACACACACGCACACACACACGGACAACTCTTGAGCCCACCATGCCGGAGGACCCTACATTTGAATGCCAGGTGGGAGTGCCTACTGGGGCATCCCCTGGCTTCTCGCAAGGTGTCCTCACGTGTCTCCTCTGGGAGCCCTCACCTATCTGTAAGCTCTGACAGCTCACATTTACTGGTGATGGGAAAATCCATAATACGGCAAGTTACGGAATTGCAATAGGGACCGCTAGAACTCCTCCATCAGGACATCTCTGTGCGTCCGGCGCAAAAATGCCCATGTGTCTTTAGGAGCATTTAAAGTCAGGGAAAAAAATCAAATAAAATAAAATAAAGCAATATGTTTTTGAGTATACTAAACCTACTTATTTTCCTGCACAATTCCATAAGCTTCATTATCATTATTGTTATACGTATCATTAGTTTTGTTTTCTTTTTTTCACAAACAAGATATTATCTGAAGTTAAATTTCCAAATGCCACCCCAACCCTCTGCTGAGCAAGGAAAGCAGATTGCTGACCACCAGAGACTTCAAAAGAGAAGGACAAGGAGCGTGGTGCCCCGAAATTTCTCAGAAAAAGAACAAAGGAATACAGGAGCAAAATGTCCACCCTGGGGATGTGATCCGTCCATACGGAATCACCAGCAACGAGCTGTCCAGCGCTGGGAAGAGGACACAGAAGTCACACATTCTAATTGAGGGACTAAGGTTTAAAAAAAAAATCCTTTAAGTGTTCAAAGTTGGAGGTGCACCCCACAACCTAGTCAGAGTTCAGGAGCCCGTGGAGGGGCGTGGTGAAAGGGCACAGAGATGGAACAAGCCTTTGGCAGGTACTTATGTCTCAGCACAGTGAGCAATGCGGGGGCACCAGGCTCTGCACGGTGGGGAGCATGTGACACGCACATGCAAACCTCGAAGCCTCCACACCTCGAAGCATCCACAAGGCCGGCCGTCTAGCATCTACCCGTGTTCCCTCTGGGGTGGCCGAGAGGCAAGCCTGAGACAGGCCCTTGTCTGCTGAAGCTTGCAGGGGTCTTGACGGCCGGGGTGGGTGCCAGAAGAATCAGCCCCTCTGCTGGGGTGCGTTTACCTTTACCGGGAGTAATCTTTCAGCCAGAAACCAATGGAGACTCCAGCCCTGTGCTTTCCATGGAGAGGTTTCCTTTACAGGCAATACATAAATCCATGGGTTTATAAACAAATGAGAGTTGTGTGAAAAAGGAAAGGAAGGCAAAAAGTCTTTCCAGAATCTCAACCCTGCCCTGCACATCCTCCTGTGAAACCCCATGTTTTCAATTACGCCTGCTGAAGCGACATGGATGCTAATATGTTTGCATTGCTGGCTTTCATTTTATTTTTTTTACAACTTGCTGCAGGACAGCAAAGTCAAAAATATACTATTCTGATCAACAGGACACATCTGTGGTGAATCCACACAGAAGCAATTAATTTCCTGGTGGTATTTTTACACTGGGGGCCTAATGCAGGCCCCCATTATACAAACAAAAACTCCAGACAGCTCCCGCTGCCTGATAAAAAATAAATCAGATCGCAGAGGGCTGTGTGGCCTAGGACCGCTACCGGCTATGACTCGTAATGAGGCATCCCAACACTAATTATGAAGCTTATTAAAGAGAATTGTGGAACTTGTACTGAAGTGCACGCTGTAATCACGTTAAAGAAGGCAGGCCTTGGAAAAGCAGCCTGCAGTCACCTTGCTCAGCAGAGTGGGCGGAGCAGGCATAGCCAGGGTGTGGATCAAATCACACCAACAGTCCTACTGTGTCTGGCAAATTGGTCAAGATAAATTGGATCGAGGGCAGGTGAGAATCACAACAGCTTGGTGATGATTCACACATCAGAGTCTCCCTGACTCATAAACATCTGGCAGGGAAGGGTCCGGGGCACCGTCAGGGGCACACATCACCAACGCGGTGTTTTATTATTAAGCTTATTCTGAATCTTCTCTAAGGTTGCAAAAGCAGTATTTCAATGTACTCTTTCAGAAGGGAAGGAAAAAAAAAGATTAATAAAGATGTTAGGAAGCTGAACTGCTGTGAGATTTGTTTAATTATTCCCCACAGGACTGCCCCCGCAATCTGCTGACATTTAGCCCCGACCTTGCAAATCCTCAGTAAATATTAATATATCAACTCAAACAGGGACCGTTGTTTTATTGGTTCACGGAGCTTGGAGAGATTCGCCACAGCAGTGAAAAATAATGTGCAGAACTGAGGAAGACCGGCTTCTTTGATTTCACCTTCTGCTGCACACATGAGCTGGGAGCATCAACAAAATGGAAATGCTGTTACTTTGCACAGCTGTAGAGTGACACTTCAGATGCCTTCGCTTCCCTTTGTACAGGCTGCTGGGATAATCCCAAAACCACAGTGGCAAGAGATTAGAAAGGAGGCAGAAGCGGAGACAGAGAGAGGAGAAATCACACTTTATTATCTGGAAGAGTGGAAATTTTAATAATGCGCAAGACCCGCCCTCCAATCTGATCAGCTTTGCCAGAACAGTGGGCCCAGGATGGGGGTCAGGAAGGGAAGCGCCGCCCTGGCAGCCCGGGCCCCAGCCCCTCCTCCCACATCAACCCTAGCTGCCCTCCCTGACCCAGGGCCGCACAACCCCACATGCAAATCTGAGAACAGAAATGGCCTGCTTTGGTTGAGAGTTTGCTAAAAGGAAAAAAATAAATAAAAAATACTGGTTGGTTTTTAATGTTGTCACGTGTTTGTGTGGGAAGAGGGGAGAGGAGACGGTGGAAGTGGTGGAGGGATTTTTGGAGGTTTCGTTTGCTTGCTTGTTTGTTTTTTGGTACCTCAAACTTAGATATCTCTTACTGACTTATCTTCTCATAAACGCTCTGAAATTCCCAATGGTCGAATGCTTTCTGTGGACCAGGGAAGCCTCCAGATTCTTGGGTGTAAGGAAGGGGATTTCGGGTCCACATTTGGCTTTCAGATGTACCGTGCCGCAGAGTTTAATGCGTGATTAATTTTATTCATAAAAATGTTAATCACTTCATTGTGAGCTCTTTTTAACATTCACTGCAGAGAGCACCTTTTTAAATTTCTCTTGCCCACCATCTCACAGACGTAGTTAATATTTTCAGCCATGGCCACAGCTCTGGCAATTAAGCATACGGTTAAAATTCAGTAACAAGCAAAGCTACAGCAGCGACAAACGGCAAACAGAAGGCAGAGAAACACACACCCACAGGCACAGCCTGGGAATGAAAGTGCCCAGCTCGGGAATCCCGCAGGCTGTCACCGGCTATCAGGGCGTCCGCAGCCCCGGTGACCTTCCTGGGCGCCACGCGCACCGGCAGATCATAAACGCGCGCAGAACCCGAGCTGCTTCCTCCCTCATCCAAAGGGCTGTTTCAAAGTGGAATCGGAATTTAAAATGAAAGCCCTTCCGTTTGGACGATGTCGCCGGCCTTGGCGTCATTCCCACCACTGCGTTCTGCCCGAGGGCGTGGGACCCGCGGAGGCTGCGATGCGGCTCAGCGCCTCGGGTGCGGCGGGAGGAGAGTGGCCTTAGCCGGGTACCCGCGCGTTCCCCGCCCCCACCCACCTCTGCCATTGTGTCCCCGCACCCAGCCGCTCAGGACTCAGGATAAATGGATTAGGGGATCAGAGACACCCGCTGCATCTTCAGAAGCCAAAGGGCAGGCGCGGAGAGGGCGGCCACTGGTGTCCCGCCCAAGCGGGAGAAGGGGCACTGACTGCTCGGCCTCTGCCCCCGTCGCCTCACCCCCCTCACCATCCGGAAAGGGCCAGGGCCTGCCTTTCCTCGCGGAGGGGCGCAGGGTCCGGGCGGGGAGCTGGGACGGCAGGCGGGAGCTGACTCCGGGGTGTGCCGCCCAGTGTGGTCACCGCCCACAGCCTGGGATCCCGCAGCAGGCCGACCCTCCTGGGGGTCCCTGCTGCCTGGCTTGCTTTGGCTTGGACCCAGAGCGCAGCTCCCTCCCGAGTTCAAGGCCACCTTTTGCCTCTCCTTCAGAGCAATCCTAAAACATTAGGTGGCTCCTGAAGCCTCCTCAGTCCCAGGCCACGTAGTGACTTTCGTGGGCCTAAGGAAGACTCCTTTTCCATGAGAAAATTACTAAAGATTCTGTTTTACTGCTCCATTGGTATATTGATAAATATTAACACGTTTTTTTTCTACCCAAAAGTCACCGTTTTTTTTGTTTTCTTTCGTTTTGGAAAAAAAAAAAAAAAAAAAAAAAACATATTTTCCTGGGCCCCTGAAAGTATCCGGGGTCCCCAGGCCCAAGGCCCACAGTGCTGAAGTCGCTGGGTGCCAGACGCCTTGGCATCTGGCCCCCAGGCCCTCGCCCTAACAGGTCTGTTTTCAGGCTTCTCGTTCTGGGGCAGGGGAAGGGGATCCAGCCACCAGCCGCAGGTCACAGAAGGCCACTTGCAGTCCCCGCGGGATGACCCTGGCAGGCCTCTCAGCTCAGGAGCCTTCACTGGAGCCGCTGGCTTGGTGGGGAGGCTGGTGAAGATCTGGGAAGCTCTGCCTGTCCGGAGCCACCCCTATTGCTCTGGGGATTTCCATGCGCAGGGGTGGGCAGCCAGGGTGAAGAAAGGTCGGGTGGACGAGGGGGCCAGGTGCCCTGATGGGGAAAGCTCTTTCCACACATCTACACATTCCCCACACACGCTGGCTCAGGGGACCCCTAAAGATGGGTGGGCTTCTTAGTTTCCCCAGAATGTGCCCCCTCCACTGTCAGTTCTGCCCTGTCTGCTGGTCCCCAACCTGGACTTACTGCCCCAGGGCCACCCCACATTCCCTCCCACTTGGTGCCACATGCAGGCTTGGGGGCCAGCAAGATGGCAGGACTCTCTCGGTGGGGACAGACAAAGTCTCCAGGCACTGGGACCATGCCCAGTGTCCAGCTCCCCAGAGCCTCCCGTTCCCGAGGGCTCAGAGCCTGGCTGACTCCTGTGGTGTGCTGGGTCCTGCGGTGTGGCTGCCTTGCAGAGGCGGTGGTGGTGGCTGCTGATCACAGGGGGCTCCTCTGGCTCTGCAAGTTCTCTCCCCCAGGGCCCCGGAAGCCTCACCTCTCCATGAGATAGGTGCTCCCTTCAGCCTTCCCAGCCTTTGGAGGGACCCTCCCACCCTCCCAAGGCTCTGCTACCTTCCCTTTTTCTCCCTCTGACCTCCAACTTGCAGTACCCACTAACAAACGGGGCCCTGTGGTTTTGAGAAGTGCATTCAGTGGCCCACTCTTCCCAAGCCGAATTCCACAAACCCCATCTCCACTTGCATCCCCCAGCCCCACGATACACCCTGTTTCCCTGAGAGCAGGATACCAGGACAGATGCACTGGCATCTGGGCTGGGGGTAAGGATGGTTAAGGATGGTGTCTGGGAGAGGATGGAATTAGGATCCTCCTCTCAGGCAAGAGTTCAAATGCAGAGAGGACAGGGCGTGCCTGAACCCTCCACATGTGTAGGCGCAAGGCCAGTGCCTGTCCCAGGTACCCAGGGCTCCGTGGCCCACCCTGTCCCCTCTCTGTTCTGCCTCCCTCCCTCTCTCCAGCTTCCTTGTTCTCGGGCAGAGTCCCATCTACAAGGACGACTGAAACTTTATAGGGCATGATTCATCAGTGGCACACCCCTCAGAGCCGAGGCGCGTATTACATTAATCAGTGTCAGACCACTAAAACCGAGATATGAATATGAATTCTCCATATTGCAGGCGAGATAAATGTGCTGGTGAATATAATTGATCGGACAGTGGGCAGGATGGTGGGAGCAGGAGATTTCAGACTCCAGGTCAACCTTTGGGCTGGGGCTGCCTGGGCTGTAACGCAGAAAGTGGGGGCCCTGGACTAGATTTTTGTCTTGTTCCACCCCCACCCCCCACCTCCAGAAAAAGCCCAAGATAACCAGTAATCCTCTGCTGGGGACACAGGAAACCTTTCTATAGGAACCTGTTTCTGATGACGAGGGGAAATGAGTGCTGTGGACAGTCTCCCCTTAGTCTGTTCAGGGACCAGTCTCCTTCCTGCTGGCCACAGAGCAGCTGTCACCTCTGAAATCATCCTGGCCCTGCTGAGGTGAGAGGCCTTTCCGCAGGCAGAAAGCTCCTCCAGAACTCACGGCTTTGTTTGTAGAAGCAAAGGAGGTTTGTGGATGTTCTGTGTCCACTTCAAATGTTTCGGGAGCTGAATCGCGGGGCCTGTGGGGTGCTCCTGTGGGACCCTGCACACCTGATGGCTGCCATGACCAGAAAGGTGTAAGCAAATAGTGCACAAAAGACAAAATGCCTTCAACGCTCTGTTACAAATTCATTTCCAGCTTTCCACTGGAGAAAAATAAAGCCAAGGCTGGTGATCTGATTTCCGTGCATGGAAAACCTAGCTCTCAGGAAGGTGCATAGACCATTCATGACTCCCAGGCCATTCGGCTCAGTAGCCGGGAATACCAAGGGTGAGCACGCGCTGGCAGAGCTACCTCCCAGCAGCAGTGCCTGGGGGAAAGGGGGATGGTCCCAAATGTCTTGCATTGAAAAAATAATCAGGAAAGAATAGAAATGGGTGTGCACAGCAGCAGATGCCAGTACAGACCACTCTATTTGATTCAGGGGAATAAAGAGCTGAGCTTGCCCAGGGCAGAACACGCTACCTGGCCCACTGAATCTCACCTGCTGTTTTCAGCAGTCACCAAGAAGCCCCCCCCCCCGCCCCCCGCCCCACGAGCACATTCTGGTTGCTTGAGCAGTCTGTGTGGCTGGGAACGCAATCCCTCCTCAGAGGTGCAGGACACACCGGTCCAGCCTCTCTAGGGACGCGCTCTGGCTAAGGACTCAAGATCCATTCGGGCCCAGCAGTCAAAGTAGGCTCGAGGGCTCCATTCCAGAACCTTTGGAACGATGAGCCCAGGGCTCTGATGATCCAGGAATCGCTCGGGTCGCGGGCAGGTGAGAAACACCTCCCTGATTTAGCAAGGCCGGCACTGGATCATGAAAGCACCCACATGCGCACGCCCTCCCTCCAAATGCCAGTAGCCTCCCCAGCAGGCCCGGCACCCCCAAAACACACACAAAGAACAGTGGGTGCGCCCCTGAGACACAAAGTGGTCCCCACAGCTACAAATCCAGGCTCGTGGCCACGGAGCCCCAAGGCCCAGCACCCCCAGATTTGCGCCACACCCCAGGAGCGAGACCGGCGCTGGTCAAAGCCCCATTCCGCTTTCAGACCATAGAGGGCGCCTGGAGCACGTCCATTCGGAACGCGGAGCTGCTCCCCGGGGCCCGGCCCTAGTCCGGCGGCCCGCGGTCCACCCCTCCCCGGCCCCGCTCCTCCCGGCGCATCCCACCCCGCCCATTCCCCGCTCCCGGACGCACTCCGCGAGTCCGCCGCCCACCTGCCCTCCGCGGCGCCCTTCCGGCCTCCTCTCCGCCGCTTCTTCCCCAGCCCCGGGGCAGGGAGGGGACCTTCCCCTCTACCGGGACCACAGCTGGGGTGGAGGGCTGGAGATGGATGCTGGCGTCGGGGCGGGTAGGAGTCGTGGAGCGGCGCCTCCGTGTCCCGACGCGAGCCTCCCTCTTTCCTGGAACCTCTGAAAAGACCCCCGCGCCCCGACTTTTCCCCTCGCTTCAGTCGCGCACGGAGTCCCCACGCGCAGCACTGGCGCCAGCGGGTCTCGCGCAGGCCGGGAAGGGCGAGTCCCAGGCTGGGGTGGGAGCGGAGGACGGCCCCTCTGACCTCCGGACTCGGCTGGATCCCCACTAGACCGTTTTTTCCCAGCAGCCCACGTCCTCGATGGCAGTTTTGGAAACGTTTGCTTGCTCAGTTTTCACGCATTCAACACAGGGTCGTCTGCGCCCTGAGGGCCTCTGCGCCGGGTCCTCCCGAGGGTGCCAGCTGCGGCGCTTGGCGCTCGTCCTGCTGGGAACGCAGTGGCCGATGTCCCCGGATCCGCCGTGATGTCCAGGATCCCAGGCCCTTCCCCGCCTGCGCGCGCCCGAGGCCAGCCCCGCGGCGCCTGTTTCCCAACCACGCTCCCAGCTCCTCCCCACTGCCCGGCCGCGGCCACCTACAGACCGGCAGTTTGCTCCGAAATCCCGCGGTGCGCGCTCGGGAGGGCAAAGGACGCAGTCTTCGGAGCCCCAGTCTAAAGGGACATCCCCGGGAGACCAACGCTCCCTCCTCGTTCTTGCTTCCCACCGCAGCCTCAGCCCCTCTTTCGTGCCTCACATCGAAGACAACCTCCGCCGGCCCCTCTGGAGAGTTTTTAAGGGCCTTCCAATTCTCCGCATAAAAACACATGCAAAGCAATACTTCGCACCCATTATTTTCACTCTCAACCCAGAAAACGACCAGGCGCCACGGTGCGCCGTTGTGACAACGAGTTATAACCTGATTTCGAGTCCGAAGTTCTTCTCTGGAGTCGCAAATAAAAATTCTTTTTCCTCCATTTTTACCGAAGTTATTAAATCGCTCTGTAAAACTGCCTAAAATTGAACTTACTTATGTCCTGAGAAAAGTATGTCTCAGAAAAATGTTTGTGTAAGCCTTGGAAAAAACTGAACTGCCAGCAAGAAACTGCCCTAGTGACAATATTTAAAAATTCAACAACAACCGCAAACAACCAAGAGATGTTTAAAGCGCGGGCCTCTCTGGTGGAAACAGCCTCCGAAGCCCCCCTGTGAGATGTCCGTCTTCCCCAGCCACAATCCCTCGGGCACCGCCCAGGGTTCCAGGATCCCTGTAACCCCCATCACACACACATCACTCTCTTTCTCTCTGTCACACACTCACACATACACTCACACAAACAGGCTGGCCAGGCACAGCAGCAGGAGCAGGGAGGGGCATCATTTCATTTAGTTTATTAGACAAAAATATATGATTTAGACAAGTTCGCTGACGCGCTATTTACAATCTGAAATCACTCTATATACAGAAAGGGGGGGAAGAGACACAAGCACGTGGGGGCATTTACCGAACCCGATCATCGCAGCCACCCGAGCCGCCGGCAGAGGCCTGGCCGCCTGGGCGCGAGCTCGGGATCCAACAAACCCCTTTCTGCAGAAAGCGATGGATGGGAGTCCTTGACGTCGTTGTCATATTTGTCCTTTACACCAGTCTGAAATATTTGTCTTAATTCCTCCCACATTCCCTCCCTCCCCAACTCCTCCCCCCTCCCCCCGCAAAAGTAAAAGAAGACCCTTAATCAGGCTGACGGGAGGGCTGCTAGGATCCGCGGCGTTCCCTCCTGCGGAGCCAACGAGCTGCATGGGAAACACAGCGAGACAAGACAGGAGCACCGTGAGTCGGGGCGCAGCGCCGGGCGTCGCGGGTTCCTGCAGCGGAGCCCGAGGGGCGGAGCCGACAGCCAGCGCGGCTCCCGGCTCGGGAGAAACTCCAGTCCCCTCCGCTCGCCCCGCGCCCAGGGCTGGCGGCGAGCGCTCCTTCTGCAACCGCTGCGCGCCCCCCACCGCCACCCGACCAGTTCCGCCCGGGTCCCGACCACCCCTCCTCCCCACCGCCTCTCTCCAGAGCGAAAGCAAGCAGCACTCACTTGTCGCGTACCGGCTGGAAGGGCGACTTTAACTGCGGGGCCGGCGAATCCGGCCTGGGGACGAGGTCTCTCTCTGCGAGGGATCGGAAGAGGCACAGTTAGGACGGAGAGACGAGTGACAGAGGGCCCAGGCCTCCCTTCCACCAACTCCTGCCTGCTGCTCAGGCAGGTTCGCCGAGACACGTCCCCCTCATCCCCACCGCCACCCCAGAGCAGGCCCGCAGGTGGGGAAAAGCTCTCTTGGGAGAGCCCTTGGGACTTGCCTGCCTTTCTAAACGGAAACAGGGATTGGGAACAGCCCCGGACTCGGCGGCCACTGCCTGGTACCCTCCCCCCGGCCCAGGATGCACCCCAGGCTACCACACCCCGCCTGGCCTCTGCATTCCCAGCTAGGGGGCGGGTGGGCACGGCCCCCGGCGGGGTACCTGGGAGCGTGGGGCTGCTGCGGGCCGAGGCCTTGTCTCCGCTGAGCGCCCCGGGGACCACGGCGACCGGCGGCTGCGGCGGTGGAGGTGCAGGAAGGTGGGGGCCATGGGGCGCAGCATGGGGCGCGCCGACGCCCAGGAAGGGGCGCATGTTGAGCAGCGAGCCCTGGGCGAGGAACGCGCCGTTGGTCCAGTTGGAGAACTTGCCGATGTGGCAGGTGTACAGTCCGTGGCTGGGCAGGAAGGCAGGGTGCTGCAGCGGCGCGCCGGCGGAGGGCCCGTGAGCGCCCGGGTGGCCCGCGGGCGGCGGCGGGGAGGCCTTGGGCGCACCGTCGGGGCTCGTGGCGGTCTCTGCCAGGGACCAGATCTTGGGCTTGCCGTGCGGCGCACCCTGCAGGCCGCCCGCTGCAGCGCCGGGACTCAGCAGGCGGGTGCTGCCGGGCTCGGCGGCCTCCTTGGCCAGGCCCAACGGGGAGTTCTGGGGCTTGAGAACGTCGGAGGCGGCCAGCGGCGAGCCTTGGTCCCGGGCAAGGGCCGAAGCGGGTGCGGGCGCGTGCGGAGCCTCAGCCTTGTCCTCGTCGTCCTCGTTGCTCTGGTCGCCGTCGTGCTCGTCGATCTTGTCGATGTCGATGCTCTCCAGGTCGATCTCCTCGTCGTCCTCAGCCTTCTCCGGGTCGCCCTCGGTGTCGCTGCCGAAGAGCGCTCCATCTTCCTGGTCCTTGCTGCGCGCACCCCACGTCACCTTGTTCTCCTTCTTGAGGCGCCGGCGCGCGTTGGCGAACCAGGTGGAGACCTGCGTGAGGGTCATCTTGGTGATGATGGCCAGCATGATCTTCTCGCCCTTGGTGGGGTAGGGGTTCTTGCGGTGCTCGTTGAGCCAGGCCTTGAGCGTGCTGGTGCTCTCGCGCGTAGCGTTCTTGGGTCGCCCGGGGTCCCCGTATTGGAACTGGCCATAGGGGTAATAAGCAGGCGCCGTGTGGGCTGCAAAGGTGGCCGGGTGCACCCCAGGGTTGTCCTTGAGTTCATACTGCGAGCCCTGCAGCCACAGGATACAGCCAGCGAGGAGAGAGAAGAGGGAGGTGGAGAGAGAGAGAGAGAGAGAGAGAGAGAGAGAGAGATGAGTCCCCAAGCTGGGAAAGTGGGAAACACCCGCTCCTGGGGCCTCCAGGGTCGCCAGGGCGCTTTGCAGGGCTCTGCAGTGCTCGGCAGATCCGGAAGTCCCCCCTTCCTCAGTTCACTGCTGGGGAGAAGGGGAGCCAGGACCTGAGCCGACTTCAGGAATGCCCTCTCACCCACTATGGAGAGCTTTTTTGCCACTCTAGAAAAGTTCCCCAAACGGTGCATCTCCAGAACAGTACAACACAAGCCGCAGCCCCTGCCAGTTCCCTGGGCGACCCCTGTCCCCGTCACCAACCGCTGGAGAAAACTGCATTTCCAAGTTTATCTTTCACTAGCTAGAGGGAAAAACCTTTCAACTGAGCTGATAAAGCCATTTCTACAAACGTTAAGGGCTCAGAGCCCCAGCCTCCTCCCTGCGACCCTGAAGGGGCTCAATAAAAAAAAAAAAAAAAAAAAAAAAAAAAATATCCCGGGTTTTCTACCAGTCTAAATGTCTAAATCCTCCAGCAATTTAAAACGAAAGCACACTCCCTGGCCTTCCAAATTAATCTGCATATAATGGTTAGCCCACATTTAAAGGTCTTTAGTGGTGACAGGTAATTTAAAATTTTAATCCCGGCCATTACCTACAATAATAACAAAAACACCATTTTAAAAAAAAATACAAAAGGAAGGCTTAGCCTGTAAAATATTAACGCCAGCGCTGGGAGCCACCGGCCGCCAGGAGCGAAACCGGTTCAGTTTTCTAGGCCTCTTCTCAGTTACTTCATCTCTTAAGTTTGACTTTGATCTGGAGGGAGCAAACACAAACTGTTTGCAGGCATTTAGAGGCGGTGATTTATTTGCAATCAATATTCTTTTTATCATCAGTAGTAAAACACAGCAAGTCAAATTATCCCATCAGGTTTTTTGGTAAATAACATTTTATCTTTCTAACAACCTCATTAGGCCTCATTATTACCATAAATTGCCCAGACAGACATTCAAATGCAATTTTATCTTTTGACTTCCTAACACCCAATCAAAACGGTTTAGAAACCTAGGCCTAGAATCAGGGTTTGGGTTTGTATTTACTCTTTAAGAACCAGCTGGAGAGCTGGAGGAAACACACACCTTTTGGGTGAAAAGATTTTTTACATTTTATGCCTCTAGGGAGGGGGAAAAAAAAAAAAAAAAACCTCAAAACAGCAAGCATCTCCCTTCCCCAGCTCTCCACAAAGGGCGCAGGTCCTCACAGTAAATCTCTCTGCCACCCCGGCACACGCAGGCAGGGTTCCCAAATGGCACACAACTGCATTTGCGATTTCTGTAAAAAAATTTCCCTCCTCTATGTAAAAATGGTCTGGTTGCAATGTTGGCAAAGTGAGCCCCGGGCTCTGAGAAGTTGTAAAGACCAGAAGATTTCTTGGACTAATTAGTTTGACGACTGAGGCCACAGCGGAAAGGTTTCCGCGGCCAGATTTCGTTTTTGTCCAATTGTTGCAAAACGTACTTTGTGCTTTTCTAATTATTTTGGTTGTAATTGTAAAGAAGACATTTCAGCCTCGTTTCCACTGGGAATTCTTTTTGAAAGGACACCTTGTAAATCTCTCATCGCGTCGGGGCCTCCCCGCAGCCTGAACAAAATGGGGGCTGATCTTTTTCGATAGTAAGAGACCTGAAAGGCAGTCGGGCCGCTTTCTTTCAAAACTAAAAGAAAAGTTACAGGGAAACACGCTCTTTGCTTGTGCACACTTGGGGGGTGTTTGCTCCCCGCTTCTCCTCCGGGGAGCGGGGAGACATCGGGTGTGCCTGGAATTACTGTTTCTCGGAGGCAGTGACCCAGGAGGGGGCTGCCTCCCAGGGCCCTGCGCCCGCCACGCAATTCACCAGCCGTCCGAAGTTTAAACCCGACCTTGCAGTCAGACCAAAGAAAATGGATCATTTGGACCGGCAGACGGGCCAGCGTCCCTGCGGAGAATTAAGTGTGCAGCCGCCTCCCCCCACATCTAACACCCACTGGGACGGGAGGCTGAGAGGACACCATTTATTTTAAACCAAGGGCCACTGTTTTCTTTAATCCTCCATTATGTAATGCAGGAAGAAAAGTGCTTTTCTTTCGGTGCAAATGAAATGAAAACTTTGGCAACTTACAAAAGTAAAACCAAACACCGTTTCAGACACCAAAACATTACTGTAACTTAATTTTTGTTTAATGTCAAATCCGCACACACGCCGTGAGAGACCTCTCCACCTTTTGGACCTCTTTTGTTAAGATTATTTTGATTGACTCTACTAGGCTTCAAAGGGGTCTGGCCAACTCGGATACAACTATCTCGGAGCTGCTAAGAGGGCGAAAACCAAGTTTTCCAGACTCAATTCGAAAACTGAAGAGGCCGAGCGAGCGGGACCCGCGGCGGGGAAGAGCAGTCCTGCCGCGCCGGGCCGAGCTGCGGGAACCCAGTGGGCCTGCCCCGGCGCCCTGGCAGAGCCAAGCCAGTTTGCCCCTGACCTCCAGCTCGGGCAGCGCTCCCAGGGCCTGCTTCTGCAGCCTCTCTGGACTCTCTCGCGACCCGATTCCTGGCCCGGGGCCTTCCTTTCCCAGGCGGAGACGGCCCAGCAGTCAACCGCCGGGCCTCCCCGCCCTCCTGCGTCCCCAGGGGCCGCGGCCTCCGCCGCCTGGAACCTGCCCGCGGACCTTTCTAGCTCCTCGTCCGGGCCGGGTCCCCCCATCCTCTCTCCCTCCAGGGCGACCCGTCACCCCTTTTCTGGAGCCCGCGAGGCATTGGAGGAGAGGCCGTGGGCACTCACCATCTGCGAGAAGAGGCTGAGGTCCGCGGCGTAGGGCAGGAATGCGCTGTAGTTGGGCGCGCCGGGGTAAGGTCCCGCCGCCGCGTACATGCCCAGCACCGAGGTGACCGCAGCAGCGCCCGCGCCGGCGCCCAGCTCCGCGGCCCCGGGCCGGCCCGACGAGGCAGCGGCCGCCGCCGCCGCGGCTGCAGCCAGCACCCCCGGGCGCTCGCCGCCGTAGGCTCCGGGCCCCGCGGCGCTCAGATACTGTGGGTAGCCCAGCTGCGGGAAGGACATGTCCGCGGACTCCGCGGTCGCCGCCCCGGGCGAGAATTAAAGTCGCGGAGAGGGAGGTGGAGGCCGGCCGGAGGGGGGCCGGGTGGTAGGGGGGGCGCCGCGAGGGGCCTGGGGAGGAGCGGGCGGCCGGCCGGGCGCGCTCGGGCGGGCCGGGAGACGGGGGCCGGTGGCGGCTCCTCCTCGGCCCGGTGCTCGCAGGCGCCCGGCTCCCGGCTGCGCCCGGATCCGCGATCGCGCGCCGACTGCGGCGGCCGCCCTCCGCTCGGCGGCGGGGCTTTCAGACACAATTTGAAGTTGATGCTTTGATTGGCATCCCCTTGAGCTCAGGCCCCGCCCATGGCTCCCCTCCCGCCCCCTCCCTGCCTCCCTCCCGCCCTCGCAGGCCGCTCCCGCCCCTCCCGCGAGCACGTGGTGCCCCTCGCCGGCCGGGCCAGCTCCTCCCGCGGTGGGCGCGCGCGTCGGGGCGGCGGGGTGCGGGCCCGGAGGCCGCGGGCTCTTTCCCGACCAGCCCCCGCGGCTGTCTGACAACCTGTCGACACGGGTTTACAGTTGTCTGACACCGGGTTTGCAGTTTCGCGGCCTAGGTGTGTCCCCTTTGCAACAAAAACAACTCCGCGCCGGCTCTTCCACCGGTGGTTTGGGCAGCGGGGAAGGGGCGGGCGTCCTGGGCGCGGGTGACAGCGGGCGGTGAGCGGCCTCACCCCGAAGCCCGAGCGGCCCGTGCCTGCAGAGGACATCCGGGGCCGAAGTGCACCCGGACACTCTGCGCGAGCCGCGGACCCGGCGGGCATGATACCCCCGACTCGAGACAAGGGTCCCCGCGGCGCCCACTGCAGTACCCGATCGCCTGCCAGTGACTGGCCTCACCGCCCCGGGGCAAGCGGAGAGCGGCCGGGTTCTTCCGGCTCTTCCAATTGTGCAAACTTTGAGCGAGGGCAAACCCCGCGGAGAAGTCGCCAGCCGGCTCGGGAGAATCGGACGCAGTCTGCGCGGCGGGTTCTCCGAGGGAGGGGTGGAGAGGAGGAGGCGGGGGAGGGGCTTTTTCTTCACCCAGAAAGCCCCCTGGCAGCGGGAGGGAAACATCCCCTGCGCCCCAGCGAAGGAGGAAGACGGCGTGGCCTGAACGCCCGGGTTTGTGCCCCCGGCATGCAGAGGCAGGCAGGAAACGTGTGGAGCGCGCGAACCGAATCGGCGCCGCCGCCAGACCGGGAACGGAGAGGCCTCTCGGGTCGAAGCCCCGCGTCACTCTCCTCCCTCCGTCTCCAGTTTCTACCCTCTTTCCCCTCCTTCTCCCCTCTCCATCCTCAGCCTCGCGGGGCGACAAGACGCGGCCAGGCGCGGCGCCCTTGAGAGGGGTTCCGTGTAGCTGCGGGCCTGGCCGCCAGCTCCCGGGAGAAGATGCCAAGGGCACCGGCCTCCTCGCTTCCCTGAGCCCGGGACAGCCCTGGCTGGCCACTTGTGCTCCTTGTGGCTGGCGAGGTCCAGACGGTGCCTTGGGGAACCGGGTATGAGTCCCGGCTGCCGGGGCCACTTTACGAACCACCTGGTACGCGGAGCTGGGGCGGGAGTTCACCCCGCTGCCGCTCTCCCCACACGGGACCCCGCGGGCGTTTCAGCGGCGGACTCTGGCGTCGTCCCTGCTGGAGGCCCGGGTGGGAATAAGGGATGAAGGCGGCCTTCGGGCCACAGCCGGCATGCTGTTCTGCTGGTGGCCCGAGCCACCGGAATCCTGGACACCGGCCAGCGGTCTCTTGAGCCCTGCCTCGCTTCCCTCTGTGCACCGAGCCGCGAGGCCCAGGGCTTCAGCAGCTTCACTAGGGCTCCGGTTTTCCGGGCCTGAGGAGAGACATTGAGACCTCGCCTGTAATTAACAACAATAATGCCCATAATAGTAGTGATTACCAATAACCAGCTCGGAATCCGGCTTGATGCCCCTGCTGTGAGTCAGATTTTCTTCCTATTCATGCTGCTTCCCCGCTTAGTTCGCCCCTGCACACTCCAGAACCCGCCTACAACCTCCACGCTTCCTTTCCTGCTTTTACAGAGATTGCGGGGGGCGGGGGGGATTCGGGGCGCGAAGGGTTAGTGCCGAGTGGGTTCTTGGCGACCCAACTCCTAGAAGCCCCTAACTGCAGCTTTTTCCTGTTCCCCAGCCCACCACCCGGCACCTTTTCTCGCTAAGATAGATTTCCGATTTCCAACCTCCTCTCTTCTCTACCCAAAACAAACCCATCCATTGCCCGTGAGTCACTGTGAGAGACGCGGGCCAGCCCCACCCACCCCTGTCCGGTGCCGCAAACTACAGCGTCACATTTCAGGGTGACAGGGGAGATACGCCCTCTTGTGTGACCTGGAGAATGAGGTGGATGTGAGTCAAGGATGCGTCTCAGCCTCGGGATTCATCTGCAGCTTGGCTATCTCCTTCTGGCCTGCTGCAACACTGCCCACCCCGCCGGCAGGTCTCAGGTCCCTCTGCAGTTGCCAGAACTTTGTAGGGAGGAGGGAATAAGGAAGTGAAGCCTTCATCCTGACTCTCAATCAGTCCACTCCTCTGTGCCCCGGCTGCATCACCCACATTGTCGTCACAGCACAAAATGATTGCAAACTCCTAAAGACACAGGGAGCTGGCTGGGGAGGACCTGACTGAGCCCCACCTGGAGGCCCCCTGTGAACCCTGCCTGAGGACTGCACAGACCCTGAGGAAGCCGCCCTAGCAAACCTGGGCAACTTGTTCCCCAGGGAACCCTGCAGGGGTGCAGTGGGGCGATTGCGGTCTATTCTCTGCCCAGGGCTAGGGCCTGGGGCTGCACTCCTGGCTCCTGGGCCTAAAACCAATTCTAGGAAGTCCCAGCAGAGTCTGGCAGGCCCCGACTCAACTCCTCTCTTCTTTCTCCTTGGCCCTTTGCCCAAACACTTTCACCTAGGATACAAGGAAGCAGGGTAGACTGAGAGAGAGAAAGAGAGAGAATACTGCCACCAAAGCTTCCCATCGGAGAGGGGGAGGGGCAGAGAAGGAGCTAGCAGCTACTGGCTCAGCTACTCCTGGGAGAGTTTCCTCCCACCCTCTCTGCCACTCTTTTTCAGCAGCACAGGTTCCAGTGGGGCCAGGGCTCCTTGGCCTCAGATGCTCCATCAGACAGGTCTCAGCTTCTGGAACCCATGGCCCTGATTTGAACGTCCTTTTAAAAATATCATGAGTAAATCTAAACTTTCTCTCAGAGGCCACTCCTGCCTCCGCCCGGACTCAGCTTCACTGGCATCTACGATCATCCTTCTGGTAGCCTAGGGGACACTGGAATGGGAGGCTGTGTGACTCCATCCGCTTGGTGGTGGAAACCGAGGACGCCTCAGCTCTGAGGCACTGGATCTCTGAATCAGTGATCTCCTACAAAGAAGACAGCCACTTTGCTGGCCCCTCAGCCACTTCCCCTGCCTCAAAAGGGGGTGATGAGGCAGGCCCTGCCGCTGCTCCACAGGCAGCTCCTGGCCGGAGCTGGTGGCCGCACCCAGTGGCTGCCCCGTGGTCACTGTGCCAGAGACAAAGCCAGGTCTAGGGGTCGCTGCGCGGTTGAATGGGAGCTCCTCCAGCTTTGCACCCCGGATCCAGTCTGGAAGCACTTGGGCGCCAGTGCTCCTAGGACCGTAGGCACGTGGCCCAGGAGGCTGGTGAGACGCGGCGAAGCTCGGCAATGGGAGTGAATGGGACTCTCTGGCTGGGAAGCCACGACCTTCAGCGCGCCCAGGCTGGGGCGGATGCAGGCCTCTGGGTGCAGCGGCGTGTGGAGAGCGCGCGCGCGGGTCTCAGGAAGAGAAAGGGGAGCAGGCTGGGGGATGGGGGTGGGGTGGGGAGGAGAGAACGGGCCCCGAGGAGGTGGGGGAGGGGTGGGCCTTGGTGAAAAACTGCAGTTTAGGCCAAGCTGATTTTTGAGCTGGTGTTAAGGCTTGATGGGAAGTTTACATGCAAGGTGCTGCTGCTGTTGTCATTATTATCCTGAGTCAGTTTTCTAAACGGGAGGGATTTGTTACTCCCGGAGAAGATCGGTTCCCTTTTCTCTCTCCCAACCTCAGTGAGGGTTCCGCCCGCCCCGCCCCACCCTCCTGGGGCATATTTACATCAGGACAAGTTGGAACGCACCCAACAGCTTCCTGATCTACGATTGTATTTCTTGGGAAACAGTTCGCTGTCCTGAAGCTCTGCCATCCAGAAGTCGCTTCGGAGGAGGAGGCAGCTCGTCGGGACTCAGCACTCCCAGAAGCCGTCCGTGGGACCAGCCTTTGGCGCCGAGAACCGGGCGCCGCAGACCCTCTCCGGGATGCAGGCGGCGCGGGCCTGGGCTCCGGCCTTCACAGCGGCCACTCTCATCTTCACAGATGGCCGGGCGCTGCGCTGGGCCGGGCTTGGTGGCGAGGGAGGCGGCCTGACCTGGCCGTGCAGCGCGGACCCCAGCCTGGCCCTGCACCCCGACGCGCGCGCAGACTTACCAATCTGCTTTAAAACGCACTAGGACTCCGCGCCGTCCCTCTGCAGTAGCTGGGAGGCCACCCAGCTTGGCGACAGGGAGGCGACGAACAGACAGTCCCCAGAGTCCCCAGTGGCTGAGACCGCGGTGGGTTCCGCTGCTGTGACTCGACGGCTCCCGAGGCTCCGACCCTCGTGTCCAGCCTGCGTTTTCCTGCCAGCCAGACGGAGGCTGGTGGCCCCTTGGGACACTGCGCCAAGGGTTCTTTGCAGTGAGCGCCCTAAGAGCGCAGGGCTGCGGGGACCCGGTGGCAAGTGGAGCTGAGTGCGGCGGGCCGGAGGAGTAGCCGCGAGCCACTCCAGGGAAACCCCGGAAGGAAACGCCCAGAAGCAAAGGGCTCAGGACGGTCACACGCTGGGGGCAGTGCCCGGCAGGGCAGCATTGCGGATCCAGCGCCTCAACAGCGTGGGGTCCTCTGCGAGCGGACCCAGTGCGACCCCCGGCCTGGAGCCTGCGGAGCTGGGCCTGAATTCCCCACAGACTCAAGGCAGAGGGAGGGACCGCAGTGGCCCGGCCTGGAGTGCCCCTAGGACGCCGTCCCCACTGTGGAAGGAAGTGAATTACATGCGTGCGCACACACGTAAATATTTTATAAACTCCCCTTAATTAACCAGATCATTTCCATTATGCCTGCGATGTGAACAACAGCGGCGGCGTGAGCGTTCTCAGGGCTCATGATTTGATGTCACCAGACGGTTGCTCGGGGGCAGAGGCGCCATCGCCTTGCCAGCTGCACTTGTATTTATTTGTTTTTCTGCCGTGTTCCTGTAGGGCTCCATTATGCAGTTTTTAATTAGTTTGTGTTTGTATTTCACCCGTCCCAAATCAATGCCATCCCGAAGCAAGGCGATGTAAATTCTCACAGTACAGGTGTAGCTGCCTGCTCGGGTACACCGGCAAACGCGTGTCTGACAAATGAAAGCAGGGCCGACTGTCAGCTCTCGGCAGCGGAGAGGCGCGGATCAAAGCAGCGGGGACTTTCGCGCCCTGTGAGCGCCTTCGTGGCTGCGGCTCCTAATGACACTAGAGGGGGCCGGGCCGAGCGAACAAAGTGACTTTTCATTCTGCTCAAGTCCTCTGGCCTCTGGGCCGGCGCTGGCCTCCGGATCGCCTCCCGCTCGGGCCTGTCGGATGCAGCTGAGACTACCCTGGCTCCCACCCCGGGGTCCCTGACTGTGTGCACCTGCAGTGCCCTGGGATCGCGGTGGCTTCCCGTCGCATCCCGATAACCCTAAACCCCAGCCTGACGCTGAACCTGCTCTAGAATCGCTAGACGTAAGGCATCCCCCTCCCGTGTTGTGTTTGCATCTGCGCCTTCTTGAAATGACCTCTGCGGAGTGCCTGTATATCTATTCTTCCAGCCATGGGGAATTCTTTTAAAGCTTTCTTTTTTTTGTCAGGAACAAGAGATTGTTCATCTTTAACTAGGCCACATAGAAATTATGATTCAACAGCGGTGTATATTTAATTAGAGTAATCTCACTTGAATTTAATTACCTAATGAATTATTTGTTTAAAAGGTAGAACGTCTTGTTTGCCAAGTACCATGCAGACCTCTGATAAGAACTTCTGTTAGGAGGATGTTACAGTTTAAAAGCAGCCGTGTGGAAGGGCTCCATTTTAACTCTTTGAGTATGTGACTGTTACTGTACACTCCAGCAAAAACTAAGATGGCAGGTAGAGACCAGAGGGCAGCTGGCATGATCCTGGCCACACAGAGGTGCTCTCCTGTACTAAGATGGTGGGTAGAGGCCAGAGGGCATGCCCCTGTCGGCAAATGTGAGTAAAGTTTATCTTAAAACTCATTTCGTGTTGCTTTCAGTGCGATTTTTTCACTTCTACTGCAAGTCAGGACAGTTCCCTACTAGTGAATTTATTTTAACTTCCCCTGGGTCTCTCCCATCCCAGCTCTTGGTCCCTGAGGCATCCACACTACCAACAAAATGTCTGTCATAACCGGGTGTGGTGGCACACATCTGTAGTCCCAGCTACTCTGGAGGCTGAGGTAGGAGAACCGCTTGAACCTGGGAGGCGCAGGTTGCAGAGAGCCGAGATTGTGCCACGGGGCACTCCAGCATGGGCCAAAGAGTGAGACTCCTCAAAAAAAAAAAAAAAAAAAAAAAAAAAAAAAAAAACCGAAAAACAAAAAGAAATCTGTCAAGGAGGTTTCTGTTTGTTTGTTTTTGTTTTGTTTTGTTTTGTTTTTGTGACTTACAGCAATGGAAGGTACCACATCCCAGACTTTGACTGAAACTTTTAATTCTTAATCTGTTGCGCAACCTCATGTCCTCTTAGCTTCCAAAAGCAAGAGTAACTAACTCCAGCCATGCCATTCTTCGAGAGGTTCCAAAGGTAATTCATCTCCACACAATGCCAACAGCTGGTGCATCTAATGCAACGTGAAGAATGTTCTAGCCCTGCTGCATGATCAAATACCAGCAGGGAAATTTACATATGGGGCTAGGGAGCGGGCAGAGAGTGTTTCATCCTCTTACTGAAAAGAAGAGAGGCAGTAAGAACAACTCAAATCAGCTTGATTGAATGCCACTGTCATTTTCATTAATATTTCCATAATCAAATAATTTCCTTTAATTGTAAGCTTGTGAAACGTTGTCACATAAATATCAAATATTACTGATAGCATTTAATCAAGTAGGAAGAAGTTTAGAAAATGCAACAAGTCAATACAGATGATTGTGTTTTTATTTCTTTTTAGAATACTTTTTTATTCATAGCTGTGCATTTTGAAATTGATGTTCTAACAACCAATAGTGGTTAAAATATACTATCCACTTAATTACATTCAATTATGGTTATAGTAGCATCTCTCATCCAAAGGACCAGATCTACATGGATGCATACTTACAGCTTATTTATGAATTTACTTTACATATTCTTCCCAATAACAACAGACAGTAATGACCAGAGAGGAAGTGAAATACCAGCTTAGGAAGGATAATACGTTTTCTAGATCGGAGCAAATCCAGAGAAGATTTCAGCGTAAAACCCTCAAAGGAATTTATATATGTGTGACGGAAAAGGGGAAAATGCTAAATGGTGTATTTGTGTTTGATGTTTCCAAAAATATTTAAAATTTAGACCAAACAGTGTTCTATCTCCAATGACTTCATACCAGCCCTCAACCCCTGTGCTATTAAATATAAAAGCCTCCTTACTACAAATCTCTTTAAAAGTCCATTGACAAATACATACCCACAAAACACCCCCCAAGTAGAAAGCATAGCACATTTCAGGATTTTAATGACTGTGTGCAATAGCAGATATCCCAGACTCACAGGTTAAAATCTATTCATCAGACTTTAGGGACACCAGCTCAACAGTACAGCAGAGTGTTTCAAAGCCTCACAGACGTGACAAGTTTAAGGATAGTTTCTGGGAAGTTTTGAAGACACTCAGAGTCCACCAGCATATTCCAAGACCACTGTTATAGAAAAATCTGGGGTATGAAATGACTCTAAGGAGGAAAACTTAAAATATCCCTTGAACCATGGGTCCCATATCTGTTCTTGCTCTAACTTTGCCTCTTACATAACTGCCACCCCAAGTCATCTCCAGAGCTGATCCCTGGTTTGGGGTTCTTAGCCAGGGCCCATCCTCTCTTTTGCAGGACATGAAGAAAGATCTCTGGATCTCCCAAACTTAAACCAGCTATGGGTGTTGTGTGGGTACATGCTTGCTTGTGAAACGTGGAAATAGCATGGGGGTGGAAGAGAAGAGAGGAAGAAGAGGGAATGTTTTCTTCTCCCAGACACACTTCCGGTTGGGAATTTTGTCTACAGAACATAGAACAACCTGTCACCACGAGAAGGCCAATCGAAGCAAAATCCCCAGATCGGGACACTCCTCTTCTTGGCCCTCTGTATTCCTCTAGATGCCCTTCCCAACCCCCTACATTTTAGAGCCACCCTAAAGGTCCTCATGCTGATGGCAGGCTGCCTGGATTGACCTTCAATGCCACCTATTCCCCGTTCTGGGGCTCCCGTCACCTCCAGTGAAGATCGATGGGATGTGCAGTCCACTCTCCTGGGACCAAGCTGAGGGCCTGGCAGACGAGTCCAAGATTCTAATACGACCTAGGGTGTGATTTGATTGACAGGGATAGGTTAGCTAAGTCTCCTGTGAAGAGAACAACTACATTCTAATAAGGGCCATAGAGCAGTCACCCAAAGCTCCTAGGGGACACCCACACTTTCCCTGGAGGTTTCGGGGAGAAGAGGCTTCCTTCCCAATCGTTCTTTGGGGGAAAGAGCCCTCTGCATCCCCCGCGTCAGTGGTTTCCTTCTGAGATGCTGCTGACAGCAGAGCCAGGTTTGAGAGAGGCCTGCAGGATTCTGCTCACTTGTGTGCTGTGGCTGGAAGTGCTGGAGCAACGTCCCGGAGACTTCCACGGCAGACGTTCCTCTTCTCTCAGCTCTGGAGGTTAAAAGTCCAAGACTAGCTGTTGGGAGGGTTGGTTCCTTCTGAGGTCTCTCCCTGGCTTACAGGTGGCCCAGTGGCCTCTTCCTGTGTCCTCTCATGGGCACTCCTCCCTGCGTGGGCATCCCTGGGTGTCTTTCTGTGTGTCCAAATGTCCTCCTTTTAAAGGGACACCATTCCAATTGGATTCAAGTCCATTCTAAGGGTTTTGTTTCCCCTCGGTCAGCTTTTTAGAAGCCCTGTCTCCAAACGCAAAGGCCTGGTGGTGTCTGAAGGTGAAGGCTTCGTCATACGAATTTGAGGGTGGGTGGAGCATGGTTCAGCCCGTCATGCCACCCATGATCGCCTGTGCCTCTCCCCCACAGGCAGCACCAGGGTTCATTAGCTGGCCCTGTGCTCCTTGCTCACTGCAATATATTCTTTAGCTTTGGGGCAAAAGGTCTTAAAAGAAGCTCTAGAGTTTCCCCTCTTCAGTGTTAAATAAAATAAATATAGGTAATATTTAGGAGAATTATAGTATTACATACATTAACAATTTCCGATATTGGTTATTATCAAAGGTTAAACTTGCCCCCTGGTGCACTGTGTGTGTAAAAAGACCTTTGAGTTTCGTCTGCCTTATATGCTCTCTAGACAAGAAAGGCCTTAGATCTGAAGAAGCACCTTTGAGAAAATGAATTGATCTGGGCTCCGAGCAACTTCTTCTTCCTTGCTGACTCCAGGGTAGTCAGCCGGCTGGTGGCATGTCTTCAGAAACCAGGGAGGCCAGTGTGCGGCTTTGGCTCCGTGCGATAGATGTCTCAATTGCACTCTCTGGAAGTCATTGCTGCCATGCACATCTCGAAGCTACCAGTTAAGCCCCATTTCCTAGATTTTGCAAAAGAGGAAATCAGTATTAGCGCATCACGCGAATATGCTTGGGTCCCGAGGTCGCGGCTTCTGTGTGTGCATTGGGCAAGAGAAAACTGCCATGAAAACAGAGCCTATGAGTCCCCGTGTGTGTTTTCCCAGCTGCTGCGCCTGGCTGCCGGCGGATACATTGCCACTGTGGCCGTGATAGCAGTGGCAAAGGATCAGTGATCATTTCACAAACTGAGGACTGTGTGACATTATCTCTAGGGTTGAGTTAAGTGGTTTGTCGAAGGTTGCTCAGCAAGTGAGCAATAAATCCAGGCATAGAACCTCAGTACCTCCTTCAACAGCCTGCCCACTGGGCCAGGGACTGGCAGACTTGTTGATCTCATGATGTCACCCTTCTCACACCCTCTTCTCCCAGATCCTGGGACAGTGCCCTGCTCTCTGCACTCCTAGGGACAGCTCATCTCGTAACAGGGCCATCGCCAGCACACAGCTGTTACGAGTGCCCGACTGCTGTTCCCCCCATTCCTCCTTCGTCCTATCCCCCCTCCCTCCTCCATCCTCCTTCCCCCCTCCCTCCTCCCTCCTCCCTCCTCCCATCCCTCCTCCCTCCTTTCTTTTCTATTTCTCTTTCTTCCTTCCTCTTGTCCCGCCTCCCTCCTTCCTTCCTCCTCTTCACTTTATTCATTTATTCCATGAAGGCTTTAGGGAACCACTGTAAGGAATAGAATGTATCTTGCGCTCTGGGAGAAGCTGAAATCAAATCAATCAGACAGTTGTCTGAGTATCTGCGGTACATGTGTAAACTGGATAATTAGGTGAAACACAGACACCAAATTATTCTATAAGGTAAAAATAAGTGCTAGGAGGGAGACGCCATCACGACACGTCCATCTCCATGTTGCCAGCCCCCTTCTGCATTCCGCCACACAATGCCGGGCTCTGCTAAACGCACCTCTCCACAGTGGCCTTGCCTTTCCTGGCCAGGTCACTTTCTGTTACTCTCCACATCAGCCCAGCCACCTGACTGCACCAGGCAGAGGCTGGTCCAGTGGTCCACGTGGCCAGCACCCACCAGACAAGACTGTCAGATTCCCTCAGACTGCGCCGTACCAGCCCAGCCAAGGGGGCGTCTCAGAGGCCTGAATTTCAGCCCCTGGGCTCCTGCAATCCGTCTGCCTGCTCTCCCTTGCCCCCGCCCCCAGCCCAAGGGTTGTAGCTGCTTCCCACATTACCTCTGCCATAACTTCATGCTGCTCTTCGTCTTTTCCAGCATCTTTTTGAAAATTCATCAGAACGTCTTCGTTTGCTAGGGACAGGGAGGCTAAACCCCAGAAACTTATTGCCTGGCAGATCCAGAGGCTGGAGGTGCAAGGTCAAGGCGGCAGCAGGGGGGGTTCCTCTGAGGGCCGTGAGGGAAGAGCTCAGAGATCGCATAGCCGAGCTGTCTGCCGGCTGCTGGGGGTGTGCTGGCCACTCCGTGTTCCTTCACTTGCAGGTGCGTCGCCGCAGTCTGTGCCTCAGCTTCAGATGGAGGCATTTGCCCTGTGGGCTGCTATACTCAAACGTCCCTGCTTATATGGTCATCAGCCAGATGAGATCAGCCCCCCCCCACTCCAGTGTGACCTCACTGTAACGACTTACATGTACAGCAATTCAATTTTCAAATCAGGTCTGAGATACTGAGGATGAGGACTCTAACAGATCAATTTTAGGGACATGCAATTTACCCCATAACAATTCCTAGTTGAGATTTGTTTTTTTCTGTCCAAATAATTATCAGATTTTCTGTCTCCTGGCTAGACCCTCAATGATACAGGCGATGTCGACTTCAGGGGTCAAAGGAGGACATGGCTCATGCTGTCAATGAGGAAAGAGTACAGTGACCTGCCATTTGGACCAGGCTTTGGAAGGTGACATGGATTTTGGTAGAGGATATGAGTTAAGGTTATTCTAGAGTCTCAGGAAACATCTCAGGGACCAGTGAGCAGTGGGTGAGGCTGAGGCACAGAGTGTATCAAGGAACCAGCCAAGGACGCCGAGGTCTCATTGTAGGGGATTTCAGTGGCATATGAATGAGCCCGGGCTTGATCCTCGGAGCAGGGGGAGTTATCCAAGGTGTCTGAGGAGGAGCCGGACAGGATTTAATGCGTCAGGATGATTACGAGACTGATCGAGGTCCTATCTGCAGGATGGAAACACTATCAGCCGCTGGTGTTCACGGCACGGTGAGAGCAGAGAGCAAGCCTGGAACCGAGAATTGCTTGTCCCCACTGTCTGTGTGTGCATAAGGGATGCCTCTGTCCCCTGGCACCCAGGTACTTCTGTGGGTAGATGAGGAAGGTGGTTGGCTCAGGAGCACGAAATCTTGATCCCAGCCCCACCAATGTTTCTTGGAAGCTCAGGAATCACATGGGGTGGAAGGGTGCGGGGGTGCGGGGTGAGAGAAGTTTAACTTGGGAGGACACTGGGACCCATTTCTCCTTGTCCTGTAAACAGAACAGCTCCAATTTCCTTGTTTTACATATGGAATTTCCAGATGAGGTTTCGTCAGACCAAAGTTTTTCTTTGTCTAAAGGAGAATTTGAAAAATCACTCAAGTATATTATTGTTAGAGGTCTGATTCTAATATCTTCAGCTGATTTGATGATGCAGTACCTTAGTTGTCTGAAATACAGCACGTTAGCACATCTCCGTTCCAAGAGCAGACGCGGCGGCCATCTGCACGTGGGCACAGTGTGGGCCCACACCCCTCACTGCAGAAATGTTAAGCATTTGTTTGAGTCTTTATGATATATAAAATGTTAACTTGAACAGATATCTGTAATGACAGAAATTAACAAGGAAAATAACGGTTTCAAGTAAGTTATTACTACTAATACTGATTAAAGTAATATATTTGCAAGGCTCTCCTTGGCATCAAAACATTCATGCTGCATCACAAAGTGTGTGTTAATAGTTTCTTCATGGAGGAGGACAAATAATAATAAAAAGAAGGAGTGTTATTCTGTGTTATATCACAGAACTCATGATAGTCATGTACAGGAGGAATGATTTGAAATCACAGGAACAAACAATGCTCCTCTCTCCATGGTTTCCATGCTAACTGCACACATGCACAGTCTATGCAAATAACCCATTGATTATCATCTGCCACACAGCTCAAACTCAACACCAATTAAGAAGCTTTTCTCAATGCCCCTGGTATCTTCACTCGGAAATGCACTCTGCCACGCTTCTGGTAGTCCAGTTGGTTTCATCTGTGTAGAGGAAGGATGGAAAGGTGCTGCAGCTCCCTAAATGATGGCATAGTCTAAAACTTTATTGGCTGGGGGTAGTGCCTCACCCCTGAAATCCCAGCACTTTGGGAGACCGAGGCGGACGGATCACCTGAGGTCAGGAGTTTGAGACCAGCCTGACCAACATGGAGAAACCCTGTCTACTAAAAATACAAAAACTTAGCCGGGCATGGTGGCGCATGCCTGTAATCCCAGCTACTCAGGAGGAGGAGGCAGAATTGCTCGAATCTGGGAGGCGAAGGTTGCAGTGAACCCAGATCGTGTCACTGCACACCCAGGCAACAAGAGTGAAATGCCATCTCAAAAACAAAACTAAACAAACAAACACACAAATCTCCTCAGGTCTGTAGGCAATTTCTGGGTAGCTTGACCCTAACTGAACTATGTCACTATGTAACCACATTATGTAATGAGTTAAATGAAAGAAGCTGCATTGAAACACTAGCGTTAACATTCTTCCCTCCATGAGGATTTTAAGCCTCATCAGAAGGGAAATGATTTTGTAGGACTCTGTGTTTGTGTACGTTTATCTGTCCATGCCTGGGAATATCCATCGTCACACAAGGAAAAACCCCTTCTCCTCCTGACTCATTCGCTAATAAGCTGAAATCCTGCAAGTCTTTAACACAAATTTATTTCAAGAATTTGATTATTATTTATGTTCAAAAAATTCTTTTTTGCCCCTTAAATGACATCTTTCTCTTTTTTTGTCATTGAGCTAACCCATCAAAAGAAACCCCCGCTTCTTACAAACTGTATTAGGGTTCTCTAAATAAACAGAGCCAATCCTGTATGTGTGTATACACACATACATGCACACACACACGCACACATACACACATATATTTTTATACATATAAAACTTCTTATAATAAATTGATTCACGTGATTATGGAGAATAAAAAGTCTCACAATCTATTGGAGACCTAGAAAAGGCAATGGTGTAATTCTACACTGAGTTTAAAGGTCTGAGAACCAAGAGAGCCCATGGTGCAAGTTCTAGTCCAAGGGCAGAAGCTGTCTGTCTCAGCTCCAGCAGGCAGGCAGGAAGCAAAAGGACTGATTGTTTATCTCTCTGGGTTTGCTCTTTCTAGACCCTCAGAGGATTGGATGACACCTGCCTTCTTGGGGCGGTGGGAAATGGGGGCAACAGTGTACTCCATTGACTCACATGGTGATCTCCCTAAAACGCCCTTCCAGACACACCCAGAAGTAATGTTTAATCTGGGCACCCTGTAGCCCAGCAGAGTTGTCACATAAAAGTGAACATCGCCCTGCCTGACACCAGAAAGGTGCATCTGTGAAAGTTTCCAGATTCTCCATTCCCATGTGTTCTGCTTTCTTTCCCAGACAAATCACCCTTCACCCCTCCCCTCCACGTCTCCCACCACCCACCTCAGTGAACGCTGTCTCCTGCACCCAGGAGCCTGTTTCACTTCCCCTGTATACGCTGCCTACGTCCGTTCACTGCTATCTGCCAAGTCTGCCTCAAAAGCATCTTTGAAAGCATGTTCATCCCTCCCCAGCCCAAGCCCTTAGAACTGTCTATCTGGGTCATTACCAGGACCTCAAATAATCATTATTAGTATCGCTCTTTGATCCTCTGGTGCACTAGTCATTTTGCCACCAGTATTACTTTTATTTTATTACTCTGCTAAAACACCCTGAGTTTCATCTTCACAAGAGAATGAAGACTTTATCTCCCCACCTCTCATATGTCTTCATCTTCATGGTTTAAATACATCTAGTGAAGCCTGAAGGAATTAGCAACTGTGGATCTACCCTCCTTGTCTCCTAGAAAGTTTGTTTTCCTGTCATCTAGTGTTTTCTTCAGATGAAAGGCCTGTTCATGGTGAAATGTATGGTTGGCATCTGCCCAGATCTCTTGTTTATTACTATTTATTGCTTTCACTTCACCAACCCATAATTCTCAGCCCAGAATTGTCTTCTTCTTTCTAAACCCATCTTGTATTCCTTGGTTTTCAAAATCCAAGTGGGAAGTCCATATATTATCCTAGGATTATAAAACTTCAAAATCCCTCAGAAAACATGTTAACATTCCTGGACCTTGCTCAGAGATATTCTGATTCATTAGGTGTGGGGTTGGTTCCAACCTCTGAATTTTAAATAAGCACATGAGGTGATTGGGATTCACAGGGTTGAAAGAATGCACTCTGTGAAATGGAGTGCTCGAAGCACAGTCTGATTCTGCAGCCCAAGGGACCTCACTCCATTCTGCTGCAGACCTCTAAGTCAAGCTTCGGCATCTGGCCCTGACACCCACCATCACTTCACTGATACAACCCCTTCTAAGGAGTTCTTCTGTCTTCCTGATCACTCCTTCTCCATCTAACTTTCCTATAGTTTCTTCTTTGCCTACTTCCTAACTTCCATGCTCTCATACGTTCTGTTTTTCCCCTTTCCTCAGCCCATGCACCGTCCTCAGAAAATCTTCACACCCTGGGGATCCCAAGTTGTCCATCTTCACGTCTGCCTTCTTCCACATCCAGTTATTCAAAGGTTATTTATTGAGCACCTTCATGTTCCTGGCAGTGGGGCAGCTCTGGAGATAAATGGTAACTGGAGAACAGGGAAGGGGGTGGGGTCCTGCTTTCCTGGAGATATCAGGCCGTTTGTGACTGCACAGACAGCATCCCAATGCTTCTTTCCATGATCCCCCATTGCTGGGCTGAGCATACATTCCCGTTTGCCTGGGACAGTCCCAATGTATGCCTTTGTCCCAATATCTCTCTGGTGCCCACATTTTATTTTTTAGAGTTTCCTGGGTTAGACAGTTATATGGTCACCCTACATGGTAGCATTCATTTACTTAAACGGACCTCATCAGCAGACTGGCTTATCTTCATTATCCCCTAAAAGACCTCTCTTGCCTTCGATCTGTCCCATTCTCATGCATCTTCCAAAGATAAGCGCTATCAAGTTGTTTTCCATTGTCTAGAAAGTAAGTCCAAAATTCTAAGCAAGACATAAACGATTCCAAATTGCTGGTGTGGATGCTGTCCACTTTTCTGACCTGTCTCCAGTCTATACCAGGGAAGTCCTCTTCCAGCTGGGCTGCCCAGCACGCGGCTTCTGGCACCTCCTCCCATCGTGCTCCCCCTTCTTTTCACCTGAAGGTCACGCTGCCCCTCACAGCTACATGGGCTTTGGCCCCTGGCCCACCTTCAGTTACAAGAACCTCCTTCCCCAGGCCCCAAGGAGTTTCTGGGCAAAATGTCGCCCTCTTGCAGGAAGCCTGGGAACACAAGATGTTTGGCTGCAACTTGAGTTCTTTCTGTAAACAATGTTTGGCTTGTTGTTACATATCAGCACATATAGATCTTTACCATGTTTTCTTTTCTTCTTTTTTTTTTCTTTTTTTTTTTTTTTTGAGATGGAGTTTCACCCTGTCACGAGCAGGCTGGAGTGCAGTGGCGTGATCTCGGCTCACTGCAACCTCTGCCTCCTGAGTTCAAGCGATTCTGGTGCCTCAGCCTCCGACGTAGCTAGGATTACAGGCATGTGCCACCACGCTCAGCTTTTTTGGTTGAGACGGCATTTCACCATGTTGGTAAGGATGTTCAGTCTCTTGACCTCGTGATCTGTCTGCCTTGGCCTCCCAAGATCTTTGCCATGTTTTTAAAACTGTTGCTTCGGATGGCAGGCCATGAATGTGCTGTAGTTTATCTAACTACCTGCATGACAAAGGACATTCAAGTGGTTTCTAATTAGGAGTGACTGTTCCTGGTGCTGCAGGAGCTGGTCGTGCACACACCTTTTTGTGTCTCTGGGTAAGAGTTTTGCTAGGGTGTCTGCTTTTAAGGCTTCTGGTTTGGGAGAGTATCCATATGCCTTCTTCGTGACTGTCCAAGGGTGAGCTCACCTGAGGTCTTGGAGGGATGTACCTCCCCGGGATGGAAGGTCCTGCTGTGGGAACCACTGGCCCTGTGGGGTAGAAACTGCATCGCAGCCCTTGCAATGAGTTGTCTACCCTGCATGTCTCTCTCACTCCCCTGGGAAAGCCTGGCAATGCATGAAGGGCGCAGGGGCCACAGGGGAACCTCTGGGAAGCCCCTCCTGGGAAAAGGGGACAAGCACAGGGCATTTTCTGAGGATGGTGGGATGCCGCCTACTGCCATTGGTCTCCTGGGCCAGCCCCATGGAGTTCATAGCTGAACACTAAGGCAACAGGAGCCAGTGTGTGCAGTGGACAGTCTGCTGCACGTGTGAATGCCATGGCCCACAGGCCGTTCTGTGTGGGGGCCTCTGTGGGAGGCATAGCTCAAAGGACTGTGCACAGGCAGCATGAAGGAGACATGGCCAAGGAGGAGTTACTGACATGCCCTCAGGGCCACTGGAGCCTGGCTGGTAGAAAGGCAGACGCTGTGTAGTTTGGACAGGTGGGGGCTGGGAGGCTGTGCCTAACAGAGAGGGGCCATGGCCTGGCACTCCGTGCCCACGATGGACTGAGTCAATATAGTAAGACCCCATCTCTCTCTCTCTTTCTCTCTCTCTCTCTCTCTCTCTCTCTCTCTCTCTCTGGATAGATAGATACATAGATATAGATATAGATTAGATATATAGATACTATATAGAGAGAGATCTATGTATGTATGTATGTATCTATCTATCTATCTATCTATCTATCTATTTATCTATTTATCTGTATATAGATAGAAAGAGATGGGATCTTACTATGTTGACCAGGTTGGTCTTGAACTCTTGGCCTCACTATCTCAGCCTTCCAAAGTGCTGAAAATAAAGGTATGAGCCACCATGCCCACCCAATCAAAGACAATTATATTTAGTCTCTTCTTCCACTGCTATAAAGAAATATCTGAGACTGGGTAATTTATAAACAAAAAGAGGCTTAACTGGCTCATGGTTCCACAGTCTGTAGAGGAAGCATAATGTTGGCATCTACCTGGGTTCTGGAAAGCTTTCGGGAAACTTAAAATCACGGCAGAAGGTGAAGGGAAAGCAGGCAGGTCACATGACCAGAGCAGGAGTGAGCGAGAGTGAGGGGCAGGTGCCACACACTCTTAACCAACCAGATTTCACAATAACTCACTCACTACTACCACAAGAATAGCACCAAGGGGATGACGCTAAACCATTCTTGAGAACTTTGCACCCATGATGTGATCACCTCCCATCAGGCCCCACTTCCAACATTGGAGATTAAAATTTGACACAGGATTTGGGTGGGAAGACAAATCCAAACCATATCACCAATGAATGAGAAGGCTACTTTTGTTTGCAGAACAGATGTCCTCTGCTTTGTGTCTCTCAGTACCTGTTGAGTGACCAGCAGAGAGGTGTGGAGGAAGGGTTAGTTACCTTGATTACCCATGGCCACTTGCTTAAAGAGTCAGTTTTGGGGCAAAACAATTATTACATCAATAGAATTGATTTTAGAGTATTAGTCTTTACCACGTGTCTGCTTGCTTGTTTAATGACTTTGTGCCACAATCTGATTGCATTTCCTTCCAGAAACTTTAGTGAGGTTGGAAATGGAATGGGATTGGGGTAAAGAAAATCCTAAGGATGAAAAATGATGGCTGGAGACAGAGCATCCTTTCCAGGGACGCCTGAGACCATCATTTCCCTCCTGCTTGTCCATGGCATAAGACTGGTCATCCAATCCCAGCATTGGTCTGCAAATCTCATTACTGAATAAATTAGGTATATCATGGGCAATATACTTTGATGCTAAAACACTGAAGAAGGTGAAATATGTATTACCTTCATCCAAGTTTCTTTGCGGTTAGCACATGCCCTTCTGAGTCTTAATTGAAAATTCATTGAGTCCCATACTCTGGAATTCTTTCAAGATGGATAGTTAACTAATATTTTTATTTCCTCTGCTCACAAAACATCATCAATAAACAAAAAAGCAAGACGGTGAAATGGTTTTTGTTTCACGTTTTCCCACTTCCTGTGTTTGACCTTTGGAGTAAGATGATTCTGGAGACATGGGGTCTTCCAGGTATGTCTAAGGGCAGCAGTACCCAGAGCATATTCGGTAAGTTAGGAGGCCAGGCCCAGGGGAGAAGACCTAACCACAACAGGAACCCATGTGGAAACTCAGCCGGTCAGAAAACACCACAAAAAATGTAGCAGGGGTTTTACAAACACTCAAAATAACACAAAGACTCATTTTTAAAAATTACCTTTATGTGTGTTGAAAATTTAAAACCTCAATGGCTTCCCACTATGGGTTTTTAGCCCCAGTTGTGTGTGTAAGTTGTCAAGGGCACACACAGCTTTCCTTAAGCAAAAGTTACATAACAGATCAAAAGATTGTCAATGGACAAATATTTATTGAGTGATGCCCACAAGCGTGGCGTAGGCCTGGGCCTTGGATGCAGCATTCAGGACGGTCAGGGGCTCAAGTGTGAAACTGGAACAGCCTGTTCACTGACACTGGGGCTTCTGAGTTTCCTGAGATGAGCTCTGGCAGGCAGGGTGCCCTGTATGTAGCAACTACTTTACAAAAGGTTGCCAGAGGAAAGGCTGGTTCTGTGAGCGTTCTCGAGATCTGCCAGCCTTCTCCAGAGCTCCCAGAGCTGTTGTGTGGATGGTCAGGGCCTAGCTTGGTCTCTGCCATGGCCAGAGGCCCAGATGTGTCTGCTCATGAGGACTGGACTGCCTGGTTGAGGGCACCTGCGAGGCCACTGTGTCCCTCTGTTCTTCCCACACACCATCAGCAACAGTGTGGTGCCAGAGGACGCCTCAGCTCAGGACCCTCAGGAGCAAAGAAGCAAGGGGCTGGGATCCTTGTCCTGCAGCTGCTATCACAAATCTCCAGGAGCTGCGTGACCTAGAGCAACAGGTGTCTGTTCTGTCATGCTTCTGGAGGTCAGAATCTGAAATCATGCTGTCGGCAGGGCGGCACCCTCTCGGGAGGCTCAAGGGGAGGGTCCTTCTCTTCAAGGTTCCAGTGGCTCCCAGTGTCCCTGGACTTGTGGCCACATCAGTATGCTTCTTCACCTCCTCGTCCCGTGGCCTTCTTTGTGTGTATGTCTTTTCTGTTTCTTCCAAAGACACATACTGGATTAAGGGCCATCCAGATAATCCATAATAATTTGTTCACATTGAGATTCTTAGTTACTTCAAAGAGTCTTTTTCCAAGTGAGGTCACATCCACAGGTGCCAGGGCTTGGGCTGTGGATGTATCTTTAGGGGCCAGCGTTCAATCCACAACAGGACTTACCACGTGGGCCTTCTAGCTCTTATTGGGTAAGGTCTTCAGCGAACTCACAGTGAATGAGCACATGAGGACAGGACCTTTTTCCAAGTCCCATGCAGACCACAGCCTGGGGAGAGGGGAGGGAGAGCACCCTGGGTTTCCGCGTGGTGATGTGGAGATGGTCAGAGTGAGGCCCCAGGTGCTCATTTATGGGGCACACACTAAAATCACGGTGCTTCCCCAGGAAAGTGGCAGCAGCTCCCATCAGTTTCACTTGATGGGGTGGGACCAGTCCCTGACATCCTGAGCTCCAGGTGTCCGGCAGTTTCTTCCCTTTGCCACTTCCTGGGGAAGCTCCATGATTTTAGTGTGTGCCCCATAAATAAGCACCTCCTCCTATTTTTTCAAATACTCCAGGCGTACTGAGACTGGGAGGGAAGTTTCCTTTTACCTCTTTGCTCACGTGTTATGATCTGAAGGAGCTTAACCCTCACCCCGCTTTTCCTTTCCACACTGTAAATCACCATCTCTTAGCTTTGCAGATGATCCTAGAATTCGGTGTTCACACAGGTGAACTGAAAGGATGCCTTTTGATGTGTCTTTTGAGTCCAGCACTGATTTAATGCTGTCTGAATCACAATGGATCAAATTCAAGAGGGCAAAACTGCCAGATTTTAACAAAGTTTAATTAGAGCGACCCTCATTAAGGACAGGGGAGGAAGCTCCTTCAATTGCTTTTAAAGCTCCTTCAATTGCTGTTGCCAGCTTCAGATTTCGCAAATTTTCTAAGTTACTTACACTCCAAGTTTCTAGAGCGGGTTTCATCCAGGAATTCCAAAGTCGATTCAAGTTACTTGCAGGCTTCTGCAAAGGCAGGGACTCTATTCTGTGCTAGACGTCATCCATCAGAGCCCACTGGACGACGGAGGTCTACACTGATAGCCAGATGCAGTGACAGATATTGGTAGACAGGACCAGGATGTCCAGAAGTGAGGTGATCGGCCCCTTCCTTCCTGCCACCGCTGCACAGGTTGACCTAGCGTCCCTGAGGAAGCTGCTCCCCCACTGCCTGTCCCTCCACCTTTCTTGGTGGTCCCATCGTCAGGGAAGCCCTGCCTGCCTGTGATGCAGAGACCACGGCCTCTGTGTTTCAAACCTTCCAGCTTCCTGACTATAGACGTGCGGGCATCCTCTTTCTGCTTTCCTGTGGCATTGACAAGAAACACGGTGATCAGCCAAGTCTCCAGCACCCAGGACCCCGCGCAGAGCCTGCTGCTGAGTCAGCGCACCCACACCAGATGAGGGGGGACAGGAAAGGACGCTGTCCCCTGCAGGCGGATTCTGCAGACAGTGTCTGTATTCCAGGTGCCTACCCCTCTGTCAGCATCTTTACTCATCAAGAGATGTCTGCAACCGCCCCAGCCAAATTAGTTCTCCTTCCTGGGCTCTTCACTGAGTGTGAGATCTCTATTGCAATGCTGCCAAGTCCATGCTGTAGTTAGTTACTTCCAGAAGTGTGATTGTGGCGGTTTGGATTCATTCATCTATAAGCAATACAATATCTGACTAATTGACTGATTAAGGCGCAAACAGAAAAGTAGCACCATTGCCTCAGGTAAGACGTCTGAGTGGTGCAGTTCAGAAGTAGGTGTGGGGACTCTCTGGTATCATGTACTCTCAGACTCTCTCTATTTTCCTTCTCTGCCATCCTCAGATTGTTGGAGTTGCCTCGTGGCTTCAAGACGGCTGCCACAGATCCAAACATCACATCCTCACACAAACTCATTCAAACAGGGAGAAAGACAGGCAGAAGAAAAGGGATTCACTTATATCTGAAAAAACACTCCTTTCTAAGAATCTTCCAGCAGAGCTTGTTCCCAGGGCTGGGCACACTCCTGCCTGTGGTGACCCTGGCTGTGGTCACACATTCTTAGCGTCTTCTTCTGGGAACGTGGTGGGCATCTCTTCTTCACTCATTTGAGGCAGGATGTGGCCACATGATACTTGGAGCAGCGAAATGCAAGCTGAGAAGCACGTGTCAATTCCAACAGTAGCTGTTGGGGCGGGTGTACCAGCAGCGGGTACCCTTTCTTCTGCCCTGGTGATCTGGAAGCTTGTGTTCAGAGGAGACCTCTCTTAGCTGGACACTTGCCTCTGAGGGTCAGCAGAGGATACTGTGCTCTTAGAGGGACACAGGATATGAACAAGAAAGGAACCTTTGCTCCGTGAAGTCACTGTAGGCCTGGGGCTCCTGGTCACTGCTGCGGAGGATATCCCATCCAGACTGATTCTCCCCCATCTTTGACTTAATACACCAGCCTGCCCTTGACAAGGGAGAAGAGACACAGAGTGAGCACCTCAGGGGTCTGCCAGACTCTCTTCTCCACAATTATATGCCCAGGGCAGACACAATGCCTTCTCTCTCTGCCATAATTTGTACACTGGTAGGGAGGGAGTTCACATATTGTTTTTGGTTTCTTAAAATTTATTTTTAATTGACAAATAACAGTTTTATAAATGTATGGGGTACAATGTGATGTTTTTATATCACATTGTATGAATGTCATAGAGTGATTAAAGCTAATTAATATATCCATCAGCTCATATTTTTCTGATGAGAACATTTAAAATCAACTCCGTTAGCAATTTTGAGATCTGCAATACATTATTATCCACTCTCGTCACGGTGCTGTGCAATCGATCTCAGAAATGTGTTTTTCTGGCCTGAGGTTTGGCACCCTTTGCCCACATCTCCTTCCCCGCCCCTGGGAGCCACCAGTCTGCTCTCTACTTGTATGACTTTGACTTTTTGAGATTCGATATAGTGATGTGATCACGAAGTATTCATTTTTCTGCACCTTATTTCCTGCCACACACCTTTACTGAACACAACTCTAGGTTTATTCATGTTGTTGCAAACGACAGAGCATCGTTTTAATGGCTGGGTCGTGCTCCACTGAGTATCTAGACGACATTTTCTTTATCCATTCATCTGAGGACGTACGCTAAGGTTGATTCCATAGCTTAGCTGTTGTGAATAGTCCTTCAATAAACATGGAGCTGCAAATATCTCTTTGACATACTGATTTCATCACCTTTGGATATGGACCCAGTAGTGCCATTGCTGGATTATGTGATAGTTGTATTTTTAATTTTTTCAGGAACCTCCATACATTCTTCTATAATGGCAGCAGTAATTTTACCTTCCCTCCCGTATTGCACAAGGATTTCCTTTCCCCCACACCCTCACTGACATTTGCTGTCTTTTTCCTTTTTGATAATCAGGTATGAGATAGTAACTCGTGGTTTTCATTTACAAGTCCTTGAAAATTACGGATGTTGAACACCTTTTCATACATCTGTTATTCATTGGTATCATATTTTGAAAAAGTTCTATTTGGGCTTTTGTCTATTTTTAAATTATCTTACCTGTTTGTCTGCAATTTAGTTGTTGAGTTTCTTATATCTTTTGGATATTAACCAGATGTTCAGTTTGCAAATTTCTTCTCCCAGTTGGCAGGTTGTCTCTTCACCTGTTAATTGTTCCCTCAGCTGTGAAACAGCTTTCAGTTTGATGTAATCCCTTCGCCTATTTTTACTTTTGTTACCTGTGCTTTGAGGGTCATATTCAGAAATTCGTTGCCAAGACCTATATCATGAAGCTTTGTCTCTGTTCTTGTTCTCCTTCTTCTTTTCTGTTTTTTTGCATTTTTTTTTTTTTTTTTTTTTGAGATGGAATTTCGCTCTTGTTGCCCAGGCTGGAGTGCAACGGTGTGATCTCAGCTCACCGCAACCTCTGCCTTCCAGGTTCAAGCAGTTCTCCTGCCTCAGTCTCCTGAGTAGCTGGAATTACAGGCATGTGCCACCATATCCAGCTAATTTCATATTTTTAGTAGAGACGGGGTTTCTCCTTGTTAGTCAGGCTGGTCTCAAACTCCCGACCTCAGGTGATCCTTCTGCCTCGGCTTCCCAAAGTGCTGGGATTACAGGCGTGAGCCACCATGCTGGGTCTGTGTTCTTCTAACGGTTTTACAATCTTAGAACATATGTGTAAATCTTTCACCCACTTTGAGTTGATTTCTGGATATGGTGTGAGATAGGGGTCCAATGTCATTTTTCTAAGTGCAGATATCAGTATCAAGTTTTTCCAGTTTAGTTAAGATCAGCTTTTTTTTTTTTTTTTTTTTTTTTTTTTTTTTTTTTTTACTTAACTCATCATTTTGTGCTTTAAGAGGACAAGGAGAAAGGGTGAATACAGAGAAGAAGGAAAAGCGGAAAGAAATCCAGGGACAACTGTGGTAGAATTCCACACTGACTTAGATGGGTGAGCATGGTGTTACATTCTCCGACAAAGTGAAGAGTTTCTTTCTAATCCCCCCACTCTAACATCTTGGTTCTCTCCACATGTGTTGCCTGTTATGGGCATGCCTGCCTCTGGGGAATAGATGCTTCAATTTGGAAAAACAATGAGACGGTGTGTATAATGTAACTCAATTAGTTTAAACCAGATTTGGAAGTTTAATATATAAATGAATGCGATCATGAGTATGTTTGAAAAATGAAGAATTACTTCCAAAAAACATCACTACATTTGCTTAAACATGTACCTATAGTCAGATTGTTCGCAGTGACAGAAACACACAGTTCTTCAAGGACCGAGATTCAGATTCTGGGTTGTCACCTGAGACGACTGCGCACACTAAATATGTCCAAGCAGAGACATTCATTCACTGCGGACAGCTATTGTTGTACCCTTGTTTTCTTTTCAAATTATTTCCTGATGTTAAGAAAGTATTTTGTTCAGGTTAGAACAGAAAAAAAAAAAAAAAAAAAAAGAGAGAGAGAGAGATTTTCCAAGGACGTGTTCTCTAGGTCAGTCCTGCTACTTTTCAGTTATGCGGTGTTTGATATTCTATTGTTCTGGGTTTTTTTTGTTTGTTTGTTTCATTATTTGTTTCAGCTTAAGACACAAGACATGGAACGTGGCCCAGTTGCCATTCTTGTAGAATCTTGTAGAAACTGAGAGGTAAAACAGACCTTTTGGATGTTAGGATTCCAAGCTGAACTTTGTGGGAATGCAGTTGTGTGAGTTCTGATGTGAAATCCGTTTCCAAAAGGGGACATGGCAGAGTTCAGCCCGCTGCTCGATGTGAGCAGCATGAGAGGAGAGACGCCTACCGGGTTAGGGAAATTGGGGTTCACTTCTGACTGACAGCAGGAAGTTCGCCTATCAGTGGAATGTGCTGGATGATTTGTCACCCATTTATTTATTTTAAAAACTGGCACCTTCCTTCTTAAATAAATATGAGGAAAATGTGGTCTGTGATTTGTACCTTATTTTGCTGTTAATTGGGACTTTGGTGGTTTTCTAAAAATATTGGATAATAGTTTTGGCAAATGCTGTGTCAAAATGAGAATTTCTAAGTGAGATTTGAGGGTCACTACTTTTCTTGAAAGTTCATTTTTTTAATCAATTATTTATTTGCAGGGATGTTTACTTTCTGTGGGAAGGAGAGGCTGACGGAGCCAAGACAAGATGGAAGCCTGACAGCAGACAGTTTTGGGCGTGTGACAGGGTAGAGGGACTGCTTCTGGGGGAGTCACACGCCTTCCTGACATCTGTCTTGGGAGGAGAGGCTGTGCAAGGCAGCTGATGCCTGGGGCAGCATGTCAGTTGGGCATCTTCTCTCCTTCAATTATCCAGCAGCCAATAAAAAATAAAATAAAATAAAGTTTAAAATTTGACATGATTCACTAAGTTAGTCATCACAACTTTGCATAGAATTCAGTTTCGGAGCGATTGCCTCGCCCTCCTGGTGGGGTGGAGTTAGATGGTGTGCTCTGGGAAGCACATATATTCTCTCAGCTGCTGGGCCCATTGCAAGGTGCAGTTGCGGAGCAAGGACCCAGAAGGAGGGAGCTTTGCCCTCCACTTCCTAGAGCCTCCAAACATGTGCCTGGCTGCAGGGTGGAAGGGAGTCACTTCTCAGAGTCCATCAGCTGCCATCACTGGCTTTCTGTGTTTGATCGTGTGGCAGCTATCATTAGTTTAACGGGTGGATGTTCTGTGCCATTTCTCCCTCGGAACCAGAGTTTCCATGGGACCTGACTCCTTGCAGAGCTGCACTCACGCAGGACAGGAAGAGAGCATCTGAAAAGAACCCACACATTAAGCCACCAGTGAATTAATTTATTCAGCTGAGAGTGCACATAACTAGTACCTGAATGGTGTGAAAGAGTAAGTGCTGAGGGCACTCTACTCAGCTTCCAGGGTACCATTTATTAGTTCAAATGCCCATTTTCTGAGTGGCACACCACTAGACTAAAACGATTAATGTCACTGATTTTTTTTCTTTTGGTAAAAATGATTTAGGCACATTTAAGAAAATACAGTATATTATAAAAGACAACTGATTCTTCTACTCAAATGTGACCCTAGTCATATCTGTTTATCCATTAGGCATGCAAATACCTCTCTCTCTCTCCCTTTCTCTCTCTCTCTGTTAGACACGTACACATAAACAAACACTAAGGGTTATATTTCATGTATTATTTTATATCCAGACTTACTCAATGAAAAGGATATAAGAATTTTCCTGTGTCATTTTACAGACTTAGAAACATGCCAACCTTTTGCAAAAATAACTCATTTAATGATTGCTCTATTCTTGAACACTGAGCAGGTTTGGAATCGTTTATAATTTGAATTAATAATGGTTTTGGTAATTGTGCACCTTAATCTTTGTCTGAGTCTTGAATTATGTCTTTAGAAAAGATACCTAGAAATAAAATTTCTGGGACAAAAACATATACTTTTAAAAAGACTTGATACTTGTGGCCAATTGCATGTCTCAAAATTTATATGTAGATGGATTGCTAGATAGATAGAGAGATAAATCATAGACAGATCATAGAGAGATAAATAAATGGATAGATATGTAGATAATTGATAGGTATATGGATGGATAGACGAATGGAAAGATGATACATAGATGGATAGATGATAGATCAATGGATAGACAGATTTATAAATGGATGGATAGATGACAGATGGATACATAGATAAATTGATAGATTGATAGATGATAGATCGATAGACGGATGGATAGATTGATAGATCGATATTAGATGACAGGTTAGTAGACGCTCCCGTGGTCTATGAGGGTTCAATTTCTCCATGTGTTCACCAACGTTGAGTGTTTTAATGGAAAAGAAAGCACATGAATGTTGCAGATGTGTATCTGATAGGTTTAAAAAGTCACTGGTTTCATTAATGTGCTTCTTTGACTACAAAATATCTCTCTCTCTCTTTTTCTTTTTTGCTTTGGTTAAACTGCTTATTCAAAGTTCTGAAAACCTACTGTCCAATGTGGTAGCCATTCAGCACATGTGACTATTAAACTAAAGAGTTGATAAATAAAGTCACATTTTAAATTTTTGTCAGTTTCGCTGGGGAAATGTCACATGCCCTCAAGCCACACAAGGCTAATGGCTAGGATACTGAACTGTGGAGGATTTCTGCCACTGCAGAATGCCTGTGGAACAGTTTTGCTCCAGGTTCATGCCTGGGCTGGGGGCCAGGATGTCCGTCCTGAACTAATCAGACTTCGGCCATTGGCAACTGGGTGACTGTCATTGATCCTTCTGGACATCAGTGGCAACTGGTGACTGTTATGTCTAATCAGCCTGTTAGTGTCTGAAACATTCACCTTGCGGTGTTCCATCCCTGCAGGGATTATCACCCAGGCTTCAGTCCGTAAGGGCGAGGACTGTGTGGCACTCAGAGTCTGAGGAACTGGGCATCACTGGGAACGCTCCCTCCATCCCAGGCTGATGGACCTTCCCGGGCTCGTCTTACATGATGGTAACTTCAGTATGTGTTCAGAGCTGTCTTTCAAGCTAAAACACAGGCCACGCGAACATGGCAGAAATTTCACACAGCACGCCAGTTTTGAAGGTTCCTGCTACTGTTATCAAAAACACTTTGTGATTCCGTTTTCAATAGGCGGGGAGGCATGGTGAAAATAAGTTAATTGGAAAAGTTACCATATGCTATGGCCATACAGTTATTACTGGTGGTTCACTCTTTTCCACGTTGCAGATCATAAGGTTTTCTAGCCCGTTCATCTAGCCCTGACTGTGCTGGGAGGGTTTCCACCTCACCAGGTAAGGCTGTGAAGTGGCCTCTATGCATGTGCAGGGGCCAGACGGCCAAGTGGAAGCTCCTGTCTGGGTCATTTTGCTTGTTTTAAAAAAAGTCTTCATTACAACTTAGCTTTGAGAATGTTAATAATCAACAATAAGGTAAAGAATCGCTCAAAAATAAACCACCGGATTGGCCTTTAATGAGGAAATATTCCATTTCGGCTTTGGAAGAGCTGATGGTTTCATATTCTAATGACCTGTTATGAAACGACCATCATTAGACCAGTTCCGCGTTCCCATGCGTGGCTCCCCTCGGTAAGCCACGGCGTTTCAGCATCCCCCCTTTCTCTGCGGTACCCTGTGCCTTTCCTTGGAATGCTCTTCACTGCCCCAAAGCCAATGCGGTCGGGTGGAAGGGCCAGCAGGTCTTCCTCCCATTGTCCTTGGAGGAGCAGGAGGGGACCTGCCCTTCAGAGACGGGTGGCCGAAAGGCTCAGAAGCAACGGCGTTAAAAAAAAAATGATTGAAGTGTTTATGACTCGATAAAAAGCAAAGGGACTTTGTAATTTTAATGGGAGATCACAGTTATTGATCTTAAGTGATTTTTAGCATCTGTGCTTTTAACAGAATGTGTTCTCTGACCCCTACACCCGTGGGTATGTCCTGGGTCCACGTGAAAGCTAGTCATGGACAGATGGTGAGAGGTGGAAGTGGCTGTGTGCGTCATGAGGTCACATTGCACAAAGCTGAGCCCCACCTGGCACCAGGGTGCCATCCACTTGGACCTCTTCCTGCTATGCTGGAGACTCCAAATAAAGCAGAAAATAATATGAAAAATGTTTTCTCAGAGATGTCAGCCTTACTGAAAGGTTGCTTCCTTTTCTGATGCTAGTGGGAGAACTGTCTGATGCCCCGTGAGTGGAGTGTATGATTAAGTGGTTTGCAAGGAAGACCCTGTTAATTTCTTACTTACGAAGTGCTGGGTCACAGAGGCACATGTTTATAGGCTCTTTTCCAACACCTGGCTTTGTAGGAAGCCAGTGCCAGGGAAACAGGATGAGCGGGTCTGTGTTCAAGTGCCATGGACCAGAAGGTGGGAAGTTACGGTTTGAGCCACCCATGTCCCACTTGGCTCCTTGTTATACAAGATCACATGGACAAATGAGCCACGTCATTCCTGGTGGTGACCAGCATGCCCTGATCTGCTGGGGGCTTTTCAGATTTTACTGCTGAAAAGTCTGAGTCCCAAGAGATTCCTCCATCCTGGGCAAATTAGGACTGTTGGCCACAGCCAGGATGAACTAGATTCTTATGATTTTCCCAAAGGGGTGCCCCCTTTTTTGTTTGGTGGGTTGCAACCAATGCCCACAAGATCTTTACCCACTTGCCTTCCATAAATTAACATTGCTTGCACAGAACTCTAGCTCTGAGTCAGGAGGTGGGGGCTCCTTCCAGTGTGAGGTTTTGTAAGTCCCAGCACAAGCCCCTGCCAGGGGAAAATGCCAGTGACCACACACTGGGTTCACTGCGGGGAAGGCGAAGGCTGAGAGGGATCTCTGTGGGCTGAACCCAGGCAAACACCTAGGATGCTTGCCTCTGGGCTCTTCGTCCGGCACTGAAGGAGTCTGCCGGTTTGTTTCTAATCAGGGGTTTAAAAGCAGATTCTGTAGCCACCCAGCAAAGAAGATCACCAGGAAAGAAGGAGCACTGCATGGTCCAGAGGGAAACTCCCTAATCCCAGCCCTGGGCATTTGAGTCAAGGCCCCGAGAGGGGATCAGGCGCCTCCTCAGTGTATTTACAAAGAGCCTGAGAACTCTCCATCTCCAAGGAACTATGCGTCTGATTCTTTATGGTTCACTAAAGGAGAGGAAAGTATTAAATAATTTTATCTGAAATCTGAAGTACCCAGTGAGTAGAATAAATGTTCGGCTTTATTGCTGCGATGTTGAGAGATGTCTTTGATTTCTAGTGCTTGCTAACCTTTTAGTTTTCCTGAGTACAGGTAATTCCATTATAAATTAACAAGGGAAAGCAAAGCAACAGTGGGGTTTTAATTGCATATAATTACTTGGTGTGCCAAAGTATTTTACAATTGAGATAATTTGCCTGAAAGTGTTGGTATTTAGTGAATAGAATTTATGATAATTCCTTTATTTTCCCCCAACTGCCTCCTAATCTTTCTAAGAAGGGAGCAGAAGCAGAGTAAGAATTCTAAACTGAAACAAAGCTATACATAAAAGTGCTTAAAATGTATCTGTTTGTCTTTGTTTCAATAGGAATCCAAAACAAAGTTAATCTGATCAACAAGGATCAATAGAAAAGTGAGTGAAGATTCGCATTTCTTTGAAGCTAGTGAAGGCTGGCAAATAATCCTTCCAAACAATGGAGGCCTTTAATTCGCAGGCTCCGACACTGAAAGCCATTGTGAAGTGGGATTTGCTGGGTTTCAGGTTTTAATTTGAACTGTACAAGCAGGTGCAGGGATGGAGGCAGAACTTCTGTTATTACACTGTTGCCACTCCTGGCAAATGAAATTCCCCGTCTATCCTGTGTTACACATTTGATAACAGAGATACGGCCAATGCCGGCCAATGCTGACCTTCTTTTGACTTGATTTTGCTCCCCAGGTACTTCCCATACCTTGGGACTTTATTTCTCCTAAGAGAGAGAAATAAAAACCAGAAAAGGCAAGTTCAGTGTCAAATGTGAAAAACAAAAATCCATCGACAAAAAATTCAAACCATATAACTATATGGATGGAAACATTCTAGAAGCAGCTGGGGTAGAACATGCTCATTTATGAAGCAAAGGCCTCTGACTTCAGCCCTGGCTACTGCCCAGGTGATCCAGCCCTCAGAAGGGTGCCCCTGCCCCCAACCCAGCCTGCCTCTCCAGCAGACTCTAGAAGGGTAGCAGCGCTAGTTCTTTCATGGCTCTCCCATCAAGAGTGGGAAAACACACAGTCACCTCCACTTCTCTCTGTTTCTTTTTGCATCATGGGCAGAATTTGAGAACAATAACGTCAGGAGAAAAAGTCCACAGCAACAGAGACTGTAGGTATCCATTTCTGTTGGCCAGTCACTGTTCAGGCACGTCACCCTAGATGCTTCCTGGAGGGGCCTTGAGTTTCATTTTATTGGAGTTTGGGGAAGGCAGAGAGGGTGGGGTAAGGAGTGAGAGGTTTCCCTGGGCAGCTTCACCCTTGGCCCAGCTGTGCTGGTCTTCACTGTCTTCCCTGAGGGAAATCAGATCCCTTGCAGTGAAGATTTGCCTGGCAACACTGTACACATGTTTTTCACCTCGGTCTTGAGCACCATATACTTTCTCGTTCTTGTACCCAGGAGTGGCAGATAACCAGTAGAGACACAGCCCCTATATCATTACCTATATGAATAAATAGATAAATGAGTATCTTCTCTTTGCAATATTCTCCTGAGTATGGGCTGGTCAGTGAGGTGTGGTAAGACATTAATACTCTCTGCATTCTGACCATAAAAATATAAATAGGAAAATTAGAGAAGAGCATCCTCTTCGATCCGTGGTGCTTGGAAAATTGGATAGCTGCATGTAGAAGAATGAAACTGATTCCAATCTCTCGCCATATACAAGTCCACTCAAAATGAATACAAAGCCTACACATAAGGCCCCAAACTATAAAAAATGTTAGAATAAAATATAGAATAACTTTCCTGGACATTGATCCAGGCAAAGAACTTAGATTAAGACCTCAAAAGCACAGGCAACAAAACCAAAAATAGGCAAATGGGATTTATTTAACAAAAATGCTTCTGCATAGCAAAAGAAATAATCAGCAGAAGGAAAAGACACCCTGCAGAATGGGAGAAAAGACATGTGAAGAGTACGCCAATGGGGAACTAATCTCCAGAGTGTGTAAGGAATGGAAACAACTCAACAAGGAAAACAAGCAAAAAAAAAAAAAAGTCTCATTCAAAAGTGGGCACGGAGCAGAGGCCTCCGAGCTAACGCCACACGTCTACAACCATCTGATTTTTGACAAAACAAGCAGTAGGGAAAGGATCTGACAAAAGCAAGCAATGGGGAAAGGATTCTGTATTTAGTAAATGGTGTTGGGAAAACTGGCTGGCCATATGCAGAAAACTGAAATTACATCTTATACAAAAATTAACTCAAGATGAATTAAAGACTTAAATATAAAACCTAAAACCATAAAAACCCTAGAAGAAAACCTAGGCAATATCTTTCAGGACACAGGCATGGGCAAAAGCTCCCTGACACCAAAAGCAATGGCAACAGAAGCCAAAATTGACAAATGGGATCTAATTAAACTAAAGAGCTTCTATGCAGCGAAAGAAACTATCATCAGAGTAAACAGGCAACCTACCGAATGGAAGAAAATGTTTGCAATCTATCCATCTGACAAAGGGCTAATATCCAGAATTTATAAAGAACTTAAACAAATTTACAAGAAAAAACAAGCAAGCCCATCAAAAAGGGGCCAAAGGATATGAACAGACACTTCTTCAAAGAAGACATTTATGCAGCCAACAAACATACAAAAAAAAGCTTTTCATCACTGGTCATTAGAGAAATGCAAATCAAAACCGCAACAAGATACCATCTTATGCTGGTTAGAATGGTGATCATTAAAAAGTCAGAAAACAACAGATGCTGGAGAGGATGGGGAGAAATAGGAATGCTTTTACACTGTTGGTGGGAGTGTAAATTAGTGCAACCATTGTAGAAGACAGTGTGGTGATTCCTCAAGGATCTAGAATCAGAAATTCCATTTTACACCACAATTCTATTACTGGGTATATACCCAAAGGATTATAAATCATTTTACTATAAAGACACATGCACATGTATGTTTATTGTAGCACTGTTCACAATAGCAAAGACTTGGAACCAACTCAAATGCCCATCAATGATAGACTGGACAAAGAAAATGTGGCACATACACACCATGGAATACTTTGCAACCATAAAAAAAAAAAAAAAAAAGTGAGTTTATGTCCTTTGCAGGGACATGGATGAAGCTGGAAACCATCATTCTCAGCAAACTAACAAAAGAACAGAAAACCAAACACTGCATGTTCTCATTCATAAGTGGGTATTGAACAATGAGAACACATGGACACAGGGAGGGGAGCATCACACACTAGGGCCTGTCAGGGGGTGGTGGGGTAGGGGAAGGATAGTATTAGGAGAAATACCCAATGTAGATGACTGGGTTAAAGGGTGAAACAAACCACCATGGCACGTGTATACCCATGTAACAAACCCAGAACTTACAGTATAATTTTTTTAAAAAAGAAAAGATTAGAAAAATGAAGGTAAGAAACAGGTGAAAAAAAAGTGGGCAAAGTGCATAAATACACATTTCTCTAAAGAATACATACAAGGCCGGGCGCAGTGGCTCACACCTGTAATCAGAGCACTTTGGGAGGCCGAGGCCAAGAGATCGAGACCATCCTGGCCAACATGATGAAACCCCATCTTTACTAAAAATACAAAAATTAGCTGGACATGGTGGCGCGTGCCTGTAATCCCAGCTACTCGGGAGGCTGAGGCAGGTGAATTGCTTGAACCTGGGAGGCGGAGGTTGCGGTGAGCCGAGATGGTTGCGCCACTGCACTCCAGCCTGGTGCCTGGCGACGGAGCAAGACTCTGTCTCAGAAAAACAACAAAAAGAAGAAGACATACAAATGATCAATATGTTTATGAAAAGAAATGCTTAACATCACTAATCATCAAAGATGTAAAAGTTAAACCCGGAATGAGATGACCCCAGTAAAAATGGCTATCATAAAGAGACCAAAGGAGCAGATGCTGACAAGGACACAGAGAAAAGGGAACTCTTACGTGTCGTGGACGGGAATGTAACCTAGCGCAATCGCTACGGGAAACAATATGGAGATTTCTCAACAACTAAAAAGGAATTACCGTTGGATCTAGCAATCCTAGGACATGATATTTACCCAAGGAAAAATAAATCAAAGGGATACTGGCGCTTCCACGTTTATTACAGCACTATTCATAATAGCAAATATATGGAATCAACCTAATGGCCGTTGCCAGATGAAAGGATAGAGAAAATGTGGTATATATTGACAGTTGCATACCATTCACCCATAAAAATGAAAAAAAAAAAAAAAAAACAAACATGTCTTTTTCAGACATCTGGTTGGAACTGGAGGTGATTATCTTAAGTAAAATAAGCCAGGCAAAGAAGACAAATATCGCATGTTCTCACTTATATGTAAGAGCTAGAAACTTTAATCCTATGAAGATAGAGAGTAGGAAGATAGATAGCAGAGACTGGGAAAGGTGAGTCGGTGTGCATTAATCCATATTCACACTGCTGTAAAGATATTACCTGAGACTGGGTGATTTATAAACAAAAGAGGTTTCTGTGACTCACAGTTCCCCATGGCTGGATTGGCCTCAGGAAACTTACAGTCATGAGGAAAGGCAAAGGAAAAGCAAGACATATCTTACATAGCAGTGAAAGAGAGAGAGAGAGAGAGAGAGAGAGAGAGAGAGAGAGAGAGAGAGAGAGAGAGCGAGCCAGCAGGGGGAAGCACCTACACTTATCAAATAACCAGATCTCCTGAGAACTCATTCACTATCCTGAGAACAGCAAGGGGGAAATCCATCCCCATAATCCAATTACCTCTCACCAGGTCCCTTTGTCAGCAGTCAGCATGTGGGGATTAAAATTTGAGATAAGATTTGGATGAGGACACAGAGCAAAACCATATTATGGCAGGAGAAGGGAAGGTGGAGAAGTGGGTAGCAAAGACATGGAGTCAACCTAAATGTCCATCAATCATAGACTGGATTTAAAACATGTGGTACATAATACACCATGGAATACTACGCAGCCACTGAAAGAAACATGATTATGTCCTTTGCAAGGACATGCATGGAGTGAGAAGCCATTATTGTTTATCAAACTAATGCAGGAATAGAAAACAAAATACTGCATGTTCTCACTTATCAGTGGGAGCTGAATGATGAGAACACATGGACACATGTCTGGGAACAACACACATTGGGGCCTGTCGGAGGGTGGGGTGTGGGAGGAGGGAGAGCATCAGGAAGAATAGCTAATAGATGCTGGGCTTAATACCTAGGTGGTGGTGTGATCTGTGCAGAAAACCCCATGGCACATGTTTACTTATGTAACAAAAATGCACATCCTGCACATGTACTTCTAAACTTAAATAAGTTGGAAATTAAAAAAAATATATATGAATATTTTAAAAAGTACAAACACATAATAAGATAGAAGGAATAAACACAATGTTTGATAGCAGGGGGGCTACTATACTTAAGAAAAATGTGTTATGTTTGGGTGATGGACATGCCAAATACCCTGGCTTGATCACAAAATATATACGTGTAACAAAATTTCACATGTACCCCGTAATTTGTACAAATAAAAATATGAATAGGAAAAGTAGAGATATGTAGGCTTCTAGTATTTGTGGAAATTATTTCCTTTTAAAATAGTTTACCACCTCCTCTTTTTCACAATTACCATTTGCTAATGACTACCATGAGTGGGGCCGCATGTTGAGATGTGGGAACGTAAGGGGGAGCAAGAGGCTGTTCTCAAGAACTCAGAACACAGAAAGCAACAATGCCCAAGCAGGGCCAGAGGTGTGGGGAGGGAGGGAGGAGTGATGTTGATGTGAGGTCCCCAGGGTTCGGCTGACTCAGCCTCACTAAGGGCAGCTTAAAAGTGGAGGGTGACGAGCTCATGTAGTGCCATCACTAACACAGTCATGTCGGTGACTGAGAAAGATTTTGAGGTTGGAAAGCTATGTGCAGAAGGACTTTGGAAATGGAGGGAAGTAAGAACCAGCCTGTAGATTCTGTGCTTTGAGAGGCTGAGCCCAGTGTTGTAGGAGTGGAGGCTCTTGGCACATGGGATGAGCCTGGCCCTGCAGGACATGGTATCAGTCTATGGAGTTCAGCCCACATCCCAAGACCTTCAGAGAGCCCTTTAAACTATCTCAGCCTGGGAGGGAAGTGATAAAGTTTCCAAATAGTCATTAAGATAGTTACATGAAGGATGGGTTTAGAAGAGGGAGGACTTGAGGCAGGACCTGTTCTGATGGGAGATGCCAAAGAGGCTAAGGTTCAAATTCCTCTTTATCATATCGTACCTTTGAACTTGGGCAGATAACTTACTTATATTTTGAATTATGATTCTATTAGGGATGAAAATTTAAAAATAAATTTTCAGTTCTGATAAATGAGAGAGCTACTATATGTGAAGTGGTTAATAGATGCATTTCAAGATGTTAACTTAACATTATTTTTTCTTCTCCTATTGCTTAGTCTAGTAGGTGGAAAAACATAGCTCTGAAAAACCTCAGGAAAATCATGGCTAGAGGTGAAAATTTGAACTAAATAGGATGGATGAGCCGGGATAACACCAACTGCCAATGTTGTTTTCTGTTTACTTTTTTCATAACATAACCTCAGAAGGTGCTCACTTTCTAAGCATGGACTAGCCAATGGGACATGATTAGTCTTTTGTGGATGACCATGGTGCTATCTAAACAGAAGTGGGGAGGAGTGATGTGCTCAAGAACACCACAGCAAGACTGAGCTGTTTGAATGACTGCTGCAAACAACTGTAACTGAGCTTTGTGTGCAGACCACTGTCTGTCTCCGTATTCCTAATCCTTCCACAGCCCTGTCTGCCACTGTGAGCAAGTTTTCCCAGTGTGCAGGTGTGGTACCTGCGTGCGTTATTTTGCCATTGTGTAGCCTGTTCTTCCCAAATGGTGCAATCATGCCAAGTAGTACCCACTTCTGATGCTTGGAGGTAGTTAAAGGAGAGTGTATCTTGATCTTAGAGGTAAAACCTGCTCTTAAAATAGTGCTGAAAGAATGCCTTTATTAAGCTCTCAATCTCAACTGAAACAGGACAAAGCACTTGACATAGTTTTACCCTTTTCTTTCCCTCAGCATCCCATGAGATATTTTACTGTCCTTAGTTTAAGAACGAGGAAAGTGAGATTCAGGAAGTTGAAAACCTTGTCTAGGAGACCCATAGCGAATAGGTAGAGAAGCTTGTGTTTCAACACGGGGTTTGTCTCCAGAGTCCTCATTTAAATGTCATATTGATAGTGGAAAAGGGAAAAAAAAATCAAGATATTTTGTGAGCAGCTCTAAATGGTCAATAGTCCTGAAAATAGCCAGTATTATCTATGTTTAAAAATGGAAATGCAGTCTCTCCACATCAGGGTTTTACCATTTAGCGTTTTATCCCACACCTAATGTTTATTGCAAGACTTTCTCTCAGTCTGCCATTTGCTTCAGTATGGTGGCTGTGTGGTCCTCTCAAGTTTCCCTATTATAGGAGCATCACTGAGTGTGTTGTTATGAGAGCAGATTTCTGTGAGCTCTTGGTCTATGTTTTTTTGTGGAGGCTTCTGTCTTTCAGGTCTCTTAGCTTAGCAACTAAGTTGGTGCTCAACAAATACATGTTAAATTAGCTCATTAAGTTTCCAGTGGGTAAAGCTGTCTTTACACAGCATGGCATGTGTGACTCCTATGCAGAACTCACCTGCTTGTGCTTCTGCTCAGATTCTGTTTTGCACCTATGATTTTTAATTGTAGCCATTAACAGTGAACACATTAGGAATGAAAATTCATGCATTGCACTATTGCTTTGTGTTAGTTCTTTTATTAACCCCACCAAGATTTAAGTGAGAGGTGCCAGCTCCTCAATCTCCATATCTCCTTTGCACCTTGACTTACACCATTAGCAACTTCAAGACAACAGTTTTACCTTTCCAGTTCTCACGTTTTAGGCTGTTCGAAGCTGTTCACACCTGTCTTGGCTCACCTGGCCCAGTCTTCAATTTGCAGAATAACCTAAACACCTTTTCCCTCGAGGCATTTATCCTTGTCTCAATTGTCATGAGACTGTTTCCCTGCGAGTGCCTCCGCAGTGAGTTGTCCCTGCCGGCTGTGATCTGGTGAAGCCATCTGTGCCCTCCATGGCCACCTCGTGTGGCAGCACCTCTGCTGATGTGACGGGCTCTGAATCACAAGCCTTCCTTCTTGTTCCACATGTAGTTATTGGATCTTCTATTAAACCTTTTAATCTTTCTCGCTTTACAGTTGCCTCTGCCATTTTGCATTTTCATTTGAGCCTAATCAGATGTCTGTACTGTGATCTTTCTTTAAATAGGAGTTGCTGCATGGGACTGAGCGGCTGCCTTACTCATCCACGCAGGCAAGCTTGCTTTCTCGGGTCCCTTGGCATTTGCATTTCAGCCTCTCTGGACACTCGCTGCAACTCCCCAGTGTCTCTATGGCAGGTGTCCCCAAACTATGACCCCACATGCTGCATGCGGCCCCCTGAGGCCATTTATCCAGCCCCCCGCCGCACTTCAGGAAGGGGCACCTCTTTCATTGGTGGTCAGTGAGAGGAGCACAGTATGTGGCAGCCCTCCAACGGTCTGAGGAACAGTGAACTGGCCCCCTGTGTAAAAAGTCTGGGGACGCCTGCTCTATGGAGTCTCCAAACTGACTTCATATTTTTTAAGTTTTTTTTTCTTGACTTTTTGACTCAATGGGCTGTTAAACACTTTCTTCCAAGTTTTAAGTCCATCCTTTTGAAATTGCTCGTTTCCGAGTTATCTCCAAGGAAATCCTCAAGGGCTGAAAACATCAAACCTGCTTGTGCAGTCACCACTGATCCTTGTGTGCTGCCCTGGGTCTTCCCAAGTCACTTTCTGGGCCGGAGAGCCTGAATGCAATCTGAAGAGTAAGCTATGCATTAGAATCCTTTGGAAATCCGAATAATGGGTGGTTTTCTTCGTACTCTTGTGAACACAGCGGCAGATTCTTTGCAGACTGGCTGAGTGTCAGGAAACTGCGTGGAAAGCACTGCAGAGTCTCTGCTCCCTTTTGTCCAGCCGCCGCTTCCCTGGCTAAGTGAGCTGGAGCCCACCAGACAGCTGGGACTCCATGTGGTAGACCTTGAAATAGCTACAAGTTCTCAGAAACTCATGCCAGAAAGTAGCCAGCCCTAGTAACCGGAGCGTGTTGGACCAGGGCAGTAGCTCAGCTGTTGGATGGAGCAGGCATTGTTTCCACAACAAGGGGCTCTATGAGGGCAAGAGGGCTGGTGATTCCACCTGAGACCCACTGTGGCCCTGACCTTCAAATCAGGGCTACAGCGGTGACCGGGAAGAAGCGGCACGTGTGACAGTGGAAGCTCTTCTTTCTGAATCATAGCTTGCAATTGGGATGTTCCAAACTTTCTGCTCAGTATGAATGAAAGACTTTTACGCTTCCCAAAAATGTCTTTGTCCCTGCTCTCTCATACTTTATCTCACATGGTGAAGGTCAGCCTGGCACCGCTGTCCTTAAGCACTGAATGTGCCAAATATCCCATCTCCCATTGATTTTCACTCTGTTCTAAGGTGATATGCCTTGTGGAGAAACTCAGGAAGTTTATTTCAGTAACACGTGCATCATAGTGCAGTCATGTGAAAAGGATGGCAGTCCTTGGAAACTTGAAGTCCCCTGCGTCTTTAATAACCTGCCCAGGATTAGGTTATGGATCTGTAGCCCCAAAGATTTTTCATAATATAAAAAATTATGTTTATTAGAAACAGGGCTTTTGACTCATTTTTTAAAAGGGTCTCTTTCCCTTTTCAAAATGTACAGTGTGTTACTCCCTATGAAGTGGTGGTTCATTTTAGCAAGGAAAGTCTCCTGGAGCACGTGTGTTGATCTCGTTTGCTAAGCTCACGCTTCCATACATTCAGCCATCAGTGTCTGTGAGCAGAAGAGCCACAGTGGCAGGACATCCCCACAAGCCATCCTGGTTACGTTGCTCACGAAAGGCAACTTGCGTCAATAACTCCAAGTGAGAGTTTTTCTACAGGAATACTGTCAGATTGTATATATAATCACCCAAAGTCTGTTTTTCCCTAACAATGCCATCAGTTTTTTCTGGTCGAATTATAAACACAAGCACGCTCTGTGGACCTCGCTCCTGGTGGGCAGGACTGCCTATGTGATTTCTAGGACCCAGTGTGACATGAAATTTCGAGGACCCTTGTTCAGAAACTATTAAAAATTTTATCTGGGCATGGTGGCTCAAGGGAGGCCTAGGCAGGCAGGTCAGTTGAGGTCAGGAGTTCGAGATCAGCCTGGCTAACATGGTAAAACCCCGTCTCTACTAAAAACACAAAAAGTAGTGGGGTGTGTTGATGTGAACCTGTGCTCCCAGCTACTTGGGAGTCTGAGGCAGGAGATCTCTTGAACCCAGAAGGTGGAGATTGCAGTGAGCTGAGATTGCACCACTCCACTCCAGCCTGGGCAACAGAGCAAGACTCTCTCAAAAAAAAATATAGTGAAATATATTTGACATGATGATAAATGGGCATTAAACCCAGCAGGAGGCCCTCTGAGCCAGGGGTCATTTTTGACTGTAGAGTTGCCCTTCATGAAACTGATCATGGCAGTGAACACCACAGTTTGGGTCAGGGCAGGTGGATCCTCTTCAGTCCCCTCCCACTAGTCTCTAAAGTCCCAGCACCAGTAGTGTGTGTCTGTTAGTTTCTTACAGGATAATCTAGGTCTTTACACAGGGGTCCACCTGGGCTTTCCTGTGCCCCTCTAAGTCTGAAGCTCAGCCCTATGGCCTTCACCCCTGTAGTTATAATTAGATTAATGCCAAATTAGAAAGGCAGTCCTAGAATTTTTTAAGCTCTGAGGGAAAACGGTGCTTTCAGTCTTTATCATTTCAATGTGCCTTCAGCAGTTATAAGAGCTATCTTTATACACAGACAGTGAAATGAGGCATGCAGAGGTAGAATGAATCACTTCAGAACATGCAGACAAGGAGGAATTTTCTTCAACTCCATACCAGGTTTCTGTTGCATAAATCAATGTCTCCGTGAATTTTTGTTGGCTATACTAAAGAAGATTTTACTATCTGGCTTCTGCATCTTGGGGACGGTAGAGCTTTTATGAGTTTCCGATTAAGGAAGAGAAAATGGGAACAGATCCCACTAACCCTGCATGAAGTTGCGGCATTTTCCTGGATATTTTCTCAGTTACTTTCCCCTCAGATCCTTCCCATTTTATGGATGAAAACAGAGGCAGAAGGTCTGAGTGAGCTGCCGAATATGGCACAGCCTCCAAGAAGACAAAAGTGCCCAGGCCGGTCTTGGAGCTGGCACTGTTCTTGTGATATGGCATGGCCTTTGTGACCGTGAAAGGAAGACTCTTCATTCATTTATTTGTTCAGTACGCTCCTGCTGTGTGATTACCCTGAGTGAGGTTTGTTATTAGATCCAAGGGAAATAGAGATAGGAATGAAGCCAGGTGTCTCGTGCTGTTGAAATTCCATGTCTAATAGAGGCAACTGAACACAACAATTACTGCAGACGCTTCCCACCAGGTTCAGAGAACTGTATGTGCTCAGCCCATCCAAGCTCCATGGGGGGCTCCAGCAGCGTGTTCACACGGACTTGTGTTCATGAAAATTTGCAACAGTGAAATATTTTAAACATAGTCAGATAAGTTTCTTGTAGTGGCATACAGAGTAATTTCATTGCTTAAAAATCCCAATTCATCCCTCTTTCTCCCTAATCCTGTTTTATTGTCTTCATAGTTTTACCTTTTCCAGAATGTTGTACAGTTGAAATCACACAATATGTATCATTTTCCACTGGCATCTTTCACTTAAGAATTAATATTTAAGTTTCCACCATGTATTTTTATGCCCTGATAGCCCGTCTCTTTTTTTGGAAGTATTCCACTAAAGATTTCATTATCTGGGTGTACCGCGGTTTATTGATCTATTTGCCGATTGAAGGACATCTTGGTTGCTTCTAAGTTTTGGTAATTACTAATGAAGCTGCTATGACATCCTTGTGTAGGTTTTTGTGTATACATAACTTTTCAAATCCACTGGGCAAACGTCAAGGAGTGTGACCGATGGATCATATTATAAAAGTATGTTAAGTTTTGGGATAAGGTGCCAAGTTATTTCCCAAAGTGGCTGTATCATTTTGCATTCCCACAAGCAATCATTGATAGTTCCTGCATTTCTCCATCATCATTAGCATTCTGTCTTGCCAGTGTCCTAAATATTGGTAATTGTATTACATGTGTGGTAGATCCAGTTATTTTAGTCTGAATTTCCCTGATAACCTATTATGTTGAAGATCTTTTCAAATGCTGATTTGCCATCTACCTATCTTCTTTGGTGACAGGTTTGCTAAGCTCTTCGGCCCATTTTTTAATCAGGATTTTTTTTTTCATATTGTTGAATTTTAAGAATTCTTTATATATTTTTGTTGAGTTCTTTATCAGAATGTTCTTTCCTAAAAATGTCCTCCAAGTCTGTGACTTGTCTTTTTACTCTTTTGACATTGTCTTTTGCCGAACAGAAAATTTTAAGTATAATGAAGGCCAACTAATTAATTTTTTTTGGTGATGTATCTGAAAAGGCATTTACATGCATTACCATTTGTTGAAAAGACTCTATGTTTTATTCTCTTTTGTGCTTTGTCAAAGATTAGTTGACTACATTCATATAGGTGTATTTTGAGGTTCCCCATTCTGCTCCGTTGATCTATTTATTAGTTAGCCAATGTCACACTACCTTGATTGCTGTCACCTTATAGTAAGTTATTAAGTTGGGTAATATCAGCTTTCCAACTTTGTTTCTGTCTTCAATATTGTGTTGGATATTCTGGGTGTTTTGCCTCTCCAGAAAATCTTCAGAATCAGGTCGTTAATATCCAGAAAAGAATTTGCTGAAATTTTTACTGGTATTGCATTGAATCTGTAAACTGATTTGAAAAGAACTGACATCTGAACAGTATCAAGTCTTTCTATTTATGAATGTGGAATTTGTCTTCAGTTAGTTTGTTTTTCTTTGATTTTTCTCAACAGTCTTGCCGTTTTCCTCATCAGGATCTTGAACATGCTTTGTTAGATTTATTCTGAAATATTTCCCGTTTGGGGTGACAATGCCAATGGTATTATGTTTTTAATTTAATTTGTCAATGAAAAAATTTTACTTGTTCATTACTTGTATATAGGAAAGCAATTGACTTTTGTATATTAAACTCATATCTTATCTTGCTATGGTTTACTCAATAATTCCAGAACTTTTTTGTCGACTTTTTCTGAATTTCTACATAGACATTTACATCATCTGTGAATGAAGACAATTTTATTTATTCCTTTTCAAACAGTATGTTTTTAAATTTTCTTCTCTTGGCTCATTTCATTAACTAGTACAATAGTGAAAATGTGTCTTAAGAAAAGAAATGTGTGCCTTGTTCCAGGTCTTAGTGGAAAAGTTCCTAGTTTCTCACGGTGAAGTATATTAGTTTTAGGTTTTTTGTCGATATACTTTATTAAATTGAAGAAGTTACCTTCTATTCTCAGTTTATTCAAAAGTGTTTTTAGTATAGAAATTGATGGGTCTTGGATTTTGTCAAATGCCTTTTCTACATTGGTTGATATGATACTGTAATTTTTTTCTTCTCTAGCCTCTAAATGTGACAGATTAAATTAATTTATTTTCAAATGTTGAACCAGCCTTGTATTCCTGGTCATTCCTAAGCTAAATCTCACTTAGTCATGGTATATAACTATTTTAATACATTGTTGGATTCAACTTACTAATATTTTGTTAAAGATCTTTTTCCAGCTATATTTATGAGAGCTATCACTCTGTGGCTTTATTTTCTTATCATATTTTTAGAGAATTTTAATATTAAGACAATGCCTGCTTCACAGAATAAGTTAGGAAGTAATCCCTTTGCTTTTATTTTATAGAGGAGATTGTGAAGACTTGATATAATTTCTCTTTTAAATGCTTGGTGGATGGAGTTCACTAGTGAACCCATCTGGGCCTAGGGCTTTCTGTTTTGCTAGGTTATTAATTATGGATTCAATTATATATATAGTCAGCCTTCTTTGGGATCTGTATCTGCAGATTCAACCAATTGCAGACCACAAATATTTGAAAAACCAATAAAATCCACAATAAAAATATGATTTAAAAATATATATAGCATCACAACTATTTACCTATTATTTACATTATATCAGGTATTACAACTAGTCTAGAAATTATTTGAAATATATGGGATAAACTATCTATGTATACAGTTGTTCCTCAGTCTCCTTGGGCAATTGGTTCCAGGACCCCCCATAGATACCCAAATTATGTAAAATGGAATTGAACATCCATGAATTTTAGAGCTAGAGCAGACATCATTGAAGTTGAAAACACAAAATCAAATTTTATATAATGGATAAAAATATATCTATCTATATATTATATATAAATTTATATTTTATAAAAACGTAAACATATTTTTATACAGTTTTGTATCATGGAATTGAGCATCCATGAATTTTGGTATCTGTGGGAGGTTGTGGAACCAATTGTTTAAGGAGACTGCGGAACAACTACATATACACAGATTGTCAATTTCTTCCCACGTGAATTTTGCTATAAATCTCACTCTGTACACTGATTTCATTGTATCTAGCCAAGTGTGATAAACTGCTTTATTTTCATTTTTAGTAAAAATTTTTAAAAGTTTCCTTTGAGATTTTTAAAATTTGACTCCTGTGCTACTTAGAAGTGTGGTGTTTAATCTCCCAGTATTTTCAGATTTTCCATTCTTTCTGTTATTTTTTTTTAGAGTAATTTCATTGCTATCTGAGAACAGACATTGTGTGATTTTTTTTTTTTAATTTGTTAAGATGTGTTTTCTGACCCAGAGCCTGATGTATTTTAGTAAACGTTCCATAGGGCTTGAGAATAATGTGTATTTTGCTTTGGTGAAGTAGTCTATAGTTGTCCATTAAATACAGTTGATTGATGGTGCTGTTGAGTTTAAGAATGTTCTTATTGATTTTCTCTGTGCTGGATCTGTCCAGTCCTGACAAAAGCGTATTGAAATCTCTAACTATGGTAGTGGATTCATGAATTTATTCTTGCCATTTAGTTTTTGCTCAAGTATTTTGATACTCTGTTGCTAAGCACATGCATGCTGAAGATTGCTATGTTCTGTAGGTTGTCTTATTACTCTGTTGATAGTTTCTGTTGCTCTTTAGTTTAATTAGATCTCATTTGTCCATTTTTTGATTTTATTGCAATTGCTTTTGACATTTTCATCATGCAATCTTTGCCTGTGCTTATATCCTGAATGGTATTGCCTAGGTTTTCTTCTGCAATTTTTAGTTTCGTGTTTTAAATTAAAGTTTTTAATCCATTATTAGTTGATTTTTATATATGGTGTAAAAAAGTGGTCCTGTTTCAATTGTACACAAATGGATAGCCAGTTCTCCCAGCACCATTCATTAAATAGGGAATCTGGCTGGGTATGGTGGCTCACACCTGTAATCCCAGCACTTTGGGAGGCTGAGGTGGGGGAATTACTTGAGGTCAAAAGTTCAAGACCAGCCTGGACAACGTGCTGAAATCGCAACTCTAAAAAAAAAAAAAAAAAAAAAAAAATCTGGGCATGGTGGTGGGTGCCTAGAATCCCAGCTACTTGGGAAGCTGAGGCAGGAGAATCACTTGAACCCAGGGGGCAGAAGTTGCAGTGAGCCAAGATTGCACTGCTGTACTCCAGCCTGGACAACAGAGTGAGACTGTCTCAAAAAATAAATAATAAATAAATAAATAGGGAATTCTTTTCTCATTGCTTGCTTATTTCAGGTTTGTGAAAATCATATTGTTGTAGGTGTACAGTTTTATTTCTGTATTCTTTATTCTGTTTAATTTGTTTAGGTGCCAGTTTTGGTATCAGTACCATGCTGTTTTGGTTACTGTAGCCCTATAGTGTAGTTTGAAGTCAGGCAGCATGATGCCTCTAGCTTTGTTCTTTTTTGCTTAGGATTACCTTGGTTATGTGGACTCTTTTTGTTGGTTCTATTGCACTTTAACATTTTTTTTTCCCTGATTCTGTGAAGAATCTCCATAGTAGTGTCATAGCAATAGCATTGAATCTATAAATTACTTTGGGCAGTGTGGCCATTTTGATGATATTGGTTCTTTCTGTCCATGAGCATGGAATGTTTTTCCAGTTGTTTGTATCAGCTCTGATTTCTCTGAGCAGTGTTTTGTAGTTATTTAAATAGGCCCTTGACTTCCCTTGTTAGCTGTATTTTTTTGGCGGGGGCGGGGGCGGAGTTTCACTTTTGTTGCGCAGGCTGAGGTTTAATGGCATGATCTCAACTCACTGCAATTCTCCTGCCTCAGCCTCCTGAGTAGCTGGGATTACAGGCCTACACCTCTACACCCAGCTAATTTTTCATGTTTTTAGTAGAGATGAGGTTTCACCATGGTGTCCAGGCTGATCTTTAACTACTGACCTCTGGTGATCCACACACTTCAGTCTCCCAAAGTGCTGGGATTACAGGTGTGAGCCACCATGCCCAGCCATTCCTAGATTTTTAAATTCTTTTTGTGGCAATCATGAATGGGAGTTTATTAGTGATTTGGTTCTAGGCTCGCCTGCTGTTGGTGTACAGGAATGCTCTTGACTTTTGCACATTTAGTTTTGTATCTGGAGACTTTGATAAAGTTGCTTATCAGCTGAAGAAGCTTTTGGGCTGAGACAACGGTGATTGTCAGATACAGAATTATGTCATTGGCAAGCAAGGAGCTCCACTTCTTTTCTACCTATTTGAGTACCCTTTATTTTTTTCTCTTGCCTGATTGCCTAGGCCAGAACTTCCAATACTGTGTTAAAGAGAAGTGGTGAAAAAGGACAGCCTTGTCTTGTGCTGATTTTCAAGGGGAATGCTTCCACTTTTTTTCTCATTACATATGATATTGTCTGTGGCTTTATTACATATAGCTCTAAATATTTTGAGGTGTCTTTCTTCAATAATTAGTTTTTTGAGGAAGGGTTTAATATAAAGTGATATTTAATTTTTTCAAAGGCCTTTTCTGCATCTACTGAGATAATAATGGGCTTTTGGTAATCATTTTGTCTTTGGTTATGCTTATGTGATGAATCACATTTATTAATTTGTGTATATTAACCAGGCTTCCATCCTGGAGATAAAGCCAACTTGATCATCGCAAATAAGCTTTTTGATGCGCTGCCGTATTAGGTTTGCCAGTATTTGGTTGAGGATTTTTGTGTTTATGTTTATCAAAGATATTGTGCTGAAGTGTTTTTCGTTGTTGTATCGTTGTTTTATCTCTGTCAGGTTTTGGTATCAGGATGATGCTGGCCTCGTAGAATGAGTTTGGGAGGAGTTCTTCCTTTTCAATTTTTTAAGTAGTTTCAGTAGAAATGGTACCAGCTCTTCGTTGTAACTCTGGTAGAACTCAGCTGTAAATCTGGTTCTGGTGTTTTTGTTGTTGGTGGTGTAGTCTATTTATTACTGATTCAATTTCAGAACTTGTTATTGGTCTATTTGGTGATTCAGTTCTTTCTTGATTCAGTCTTGGGAGGTTGTATGTCTCCAGAAATTTATTCACTCCTTCAAGATTTTCTCATTGATGTGCATAGAGGTGTTTATAGTATTCTCTGATGATTGTTTGTATTTATGGGGGTCAGTGGTTATATCCCCCATATCATTTCTGCATTTCTGATTGTCCAACCTTTTTTTTTTTTTTTTTTTTTTTTTTTTTTTTTTTTTGAGACACCATTTTGTGTTTGTCGCCCAGGTTGGAGTGTAATGCTGCGATTTCGGCTCATTGCAACCTCTGCCTCCCGGGTTCAACCGATTCTCCTGCTTCAAACTCCCAGGTAGCTGGGGTTACAGGTTCATATCACTATGGCTGGCTAATTTTTGTATTTTTAGTGAAGACAGGATTTCAACGTGTTGGCCAGGCTGGTCTCTAACTCCTGACTGCAGATAATCTGCCCGCCTAAGCCTGACCATTCATTTGTAATCTGCATGTGTATTAATATTTAAAGTTCATTTATTGTAGATAACTTAGAGGTGGGTCTTATTTGTTGACCCACTGTGATAATTTCTGTCTTCTACCTGCTCCATTTAGATCATTGACATTTAATATGACTGTTAATATAGTCAGATTAATATTCACTGTATATGTCACTGTTTTTAATTTATTGCCCTCATTGTTTGTTTCTATTTTTTCTTCCACAATTTTGTCTGCCTTTGTGGTTTTAATTAAGCATTTTGAATGATTTTGTTTTTCACTTTTCTCAGCCATTAGTTGTTTTGTTTTTATTTTTCTACCTGCTGCTCTAAAGTTCATCATATATATTTACAAGTAATCCAAGTCCACTTTCAAACAGCACTATTCCACTTTACGCATCGTGCAAGAATCGTTTAACAACAAAGTAATTCTAATTCAGCACTCCCATTTCTTATGTGATTGCTATCATTTACTTCACTTAGATATAAACATATATATATATATATATATCTCCAAATAAATTATCAATATTATTAATTTGGACAACTATCTCTTAGACCAATTAAGAATAAGAAAAATAAAAGTCTTGCCATACCTTCACTTACTCCATCTCTAATGTTTTTTTCTGTGTGCATATCTGAGTTGCTGATCTATTTTATAACCTATAAGCTCTCTACAAAGCTAAGAGCTTCTTTTAAGATTTTTTGAAAGACGGGTCTACTGACAACATATTTTTACAGTTTTCATTTGTGTGAGAAAGTTTTCATTTCTTCTTCATTAGTAAAGAATAATTTTGCAAGATAAAGCATTCTAGGTTGGTAGGCTTTTGTTTTGTTTTCTCCCTGAGCATTTACATATTTTACTCCACTCACTACTTGTTTGCATGTTTTCTAAGAAAAAAATTAGATTTGATTGTTACCTTTGCTCTCCTGAAGGTATTTTACCCTCTGGCTCCTTTCAGAATTTTCCCTTTTATTATTAACTTTCTGTTATTTGGATATGTTGTGACGAGGTGTAATCTTTTTAAAAATTTTGTTTTGTTGTGTGTGTGCATGTGTGCATGGGGGGTATTTACCCTTTTTGATATTCTCTCAGCCTCCTTGATTAGTGATTTTGTGTGTGGTATTAATTTGCTGGCATCTCTCAGTCATTATTGTGACAAATATTTCTCCTGCTGTTTTTCCTCTTTCTTTTCCCTCTGGGGTTTCTCATGCACATGGGTTATGTCATTTGTAGCTGTTCCAGTTTTGAAATATTCTGATCTGTTTTTTTTTTGTTTGTGTGTTAGTTTGTTAGTCTTTTTTCTCTCTGCTTTTTTTGTTTTGTAGTTTTCTATTGATATACCCTCAAGCTCAGAGATCATTTTCTCAACTATGTTCAGCCTACTAATAAGCCCATCAAAGGCATTCTTCATTTCTGATATAATTTTTTAAAACTTCCAGTATTTATTTTTGTTTCCTTCTTAGAATCTCAATCTGTCTGATTAAATTACCCATCTGTTTATGTGTGCTGTCTACTTTATTCTTTAGATTTCTTTGCATATTTCTCATAGTTGTTTTAAATTCCCAGTCGAATTGCAACATCCCTGCCAACATCCAACATCCCCGTCTGCTTCTCATGCTTGCTCTGTTGCTTCAGTGTTTTTGTTTGTTTGTTTGTTTGCCTGGTAATTTTTTCCTGAAAGCTGTACATGATGTACCAGGTAAAAGGAACTAGTGTATACAGGCCTTGATTAATGTGGTAGAAAGGTTAGGGCCAGAAAAAGCATTTTTATAGTCCTATGTGTGGTATTCAGTCTTCTGGTGAGCCCGTGCCCCTGGGCTGTGGACTTCGCAGGTGTGTCTCAGTTTTCCTCGCCCTTAGGTGAGACAGGGGGTCTAGAGTGAGCTGCAGTTGGGTGTTTCTCTCCTCTCAGAGACTAGAATGGGCTTGACTTGAACATTTTTCTTCTTCCTAGTGAGTTATGATATGATAGAACCTCAACACGTTAATCTCTGGTTTAACACTTTCTTGTAGTGGCAGGTCTTGTTAAGAACAGAGTGTTCTTGCATAATTCGGAATGGTTATGTTTCTCTCCCCTGTTGAAAGCAAGAGGGGATTGGTTTCTGCTACTCACCATGAGAACCTGCCAGAGCTCTTGGAGGATGGATTTACAAAATGTGAGGGCCTCCCAGTGACGGGGGCCCTTCGTAGTCTTTACCCTCAGACTTCCACACTGAGTCTCTAGTCATTCGTGAATTAGAACTCAGGTTTTTCTGCTCCAGCACCGGTTCCTGTGGAGGCTTCAATTCTTAGCTTCTGTCCCAGGAAGTGGTGATATCAGTATTGACCTGTCTATCTTCAGTTTTGGGGGCAGTGGTTTCCCCTGTGGCCTCATTTCCCTGAGGGATCTAAGAAGACTTGCCAGTGTTTCAGTTGTCCAGCTTTTTACCTGTTGTCAGAATGGAACGACTACTGCCAAGCCCTTGGCATGTGGAACCAGAAAACTGGAAGTCACTCTCCCATTTTGACTTCCATTCTTCTCCATTTCTGAGCATATGTGAACACGTCTGGGAGTAGTAGTAGCATGCAGCAGGGAAGGTGTAGTCAGAATGGAAAAGCCTGTGCAGGTATGATCTGAGTGTGACATTCTCGAAGACAATGGGGCATGCTAAAGGGAGCCACCTGCAGTGGGTGTGAGCTGCCCAGCTGCTGCTTTCTCCCAGGCACACATGCCACATCAGGACACTTTGCCTTCCTCCTGACACATAAGCAAGGGGCACAGTGGAGCCGAAGATTTGCCTGAGTGTCACTGAGATCATCACCAATGCACTCAAGCTGGAAGTGAGGTGTCCTGATTCCAACCTTGACCTCTTCCTGGCCTTCAGAGGGATAGTGTTGCCTGCTGGTTGAGAGTGGCTTCTGAAGTCAGGCCTGCACCTGGCTCCACGTCAACTAAACTCTCTCCCCAGGGTTCCCACCCTCTCCATGCCTCAGCTGCGTCACCTGAGAAATGGGATCAGTAAAGAGTCCTGCCGTATTCTGTTGCTGTGAGGAACAGGTGAGCCAATACTGTACACCATTCAGAACCTCTGGCTGGCCCATGGCAAGTGCTCAAAAATGTGGTGAGCTTTTATTACCAATGCCCAGTGGGTATCTGCATGTTTCAAAGTCTGGTGGGTGTCTCCATAGCATATTGGTGTCAATGAAAAGGAAAGACTTTCTTTAGGAGTGACTACAGTTGGGTCTATTCTAATTCGATGTGTATCAGCAGAAGGCTCCTTTGGAAATGCAGATGACTAGATGAAATGAAAATTCATCCAAAAGATTACGCTGAAAACTTTCAGCAGAAGGGAAGGATCCAGAGCTGAAACGTGGTGTTCAGCTCAGGTGTGCGTGGCTCATCCTGCAGCCTCCTGCAGACAGGCTGGGTGTGCTCTGAAGCCTGCAATTCTATTCTGCAGGTTTTCTACCAAACCCCACAGAACCTCTTTCTTTACCCAACAAGGACTTCAGCAGATGAAGACGAGAATCAATACAGTCACCAATAAGACATTTTTCTAATACCACTTGCGTGTTTGATCTTTTTGACTTGTTTTCCAAAATGTAATTATCTTCTGATAGAGTATATGTAAATTAGCGAATTCTGAGAGCAGATTTTGGAAAATACAACTCATTTACTTGTGGCTGAAGAAGTTTAAGAAGCTGCCATCCAATTGTGCTTCTCAGACCTTCTTTGAGAACTTCAAAGTTTATTAAATCATTTCTACGTCCTTAATATTCCCCTTTTGACATAAGTCCGATAAACTCTTGGCTTAAAATCTCGGGTCTCCAATAATGAAATAAACATACAAAAGGATGCAGTCATTCAGTATTTCAAATCATTCCACTGAGATGAAAAGAAGGACCAGTCAATGGTTTGAGGTTGGAATTTTAGAGGCTCCTGGGATGGGGATGCTTTGTGTCCTAGCAGTGATTGCAGAGAACAGTTGACTCTGTACTTCCCGAATTCAGGAAAACGGTCTCCTGGGATGTCCAGCCATGGCAGCAGGGGAGTTCCAGGCTGGGTCTGCAGGGAGACAGCCTATCAGCAGCCAGGCAGGAGGAAAGAGATAATCACGACATGGCAAAATAAAATACGTTATTTATCACTGTGCCAGTGTCACCAACCTGTTATTTTTATTGTTCTTCAGAGTAATGGAATTTATTAAGGCCATTTATCAAGTCACATGGAAAACACTACGTTTGAATGATGAAGAGCATGGCTGGATATCCAAAGGCACGAGAACCTGAAAATGAGTTACAGAACTCCTTTCCAAAGCTGTAAAGGAAAACTGTCTTTGAAAGCTTTAAAATTCCACCCTTTAAAGAAAACAGAGTACTCCTGTGATGGGGCAGCAACGTGGAAAGCAGACGCGGGAGTTCCTGAAACAGCTCAATTTAGGAAAATGTGAAAATTACACGACGTTGGTGAAATCCCAGACACAAAATAAAATGAAAACAGCTGTGGACACAAAAGTCACGTGTGGACGGGGGAGGCCATTTATCTTGGAAACTCGAGGAAGGAACTCCATGCAGTAATGACCACTGTGCACTTGGGAAAGGTCTAGAACCATGCAGCACGCCCCAGTCACTGGGAGGCTGTTGGTCACTTGAAAGCCTGGACCACGGAAGCGTGAGAGAGTGCTGTTCCCAGGGAACAAGAGTCAACTGTAGGCATTCGTAGACTTTGCAGGAAAGAGTCCCCACAGCACAAGAAACGGGAGCTCCAGATACAGCCTGATGGAGGGTAAGTGCCTCCTGTGGACTTCCGGCTGCAAGGCAGCCTGTGTGATGAGCTCTGATGCTGGTGGCTCAGGTAGCTCTGTCTCGCGGACGCTTAGCTCTGATAGTGCATTTATCAGTGCAAGCCCATTTCTTCCTCTTATCTGCACTGGGCTCAGACAGAAATTCCAAGCCAAGAGCTCAAGGCTGCTTCTTTGGATAGGCATGTCCTTCCATTCACCCCATCTGGAGCTCACTAGCAGGATGGACGAGCTGGCAGAGCTTCCAGGAGACAGGGACCACTAGCTGGCCAGCAGGGAGATGGAGGAGACCTGTGACTGCACACGGAGACAACGATGCTGTGTAGAGTTCCGGCTGTTGGCGACATTTCAGAATGTCAGAGTTCTGAAGATAAACCCCACCCTGGAAATCCTCTCCCCGGCTGGGATGGAAGTGATTCGGTGGAGCCTGAGCCTCTCTGGATGAACCCGCGGAAAGGCCTGTGTTCTCCCAGGAGGGCCTCGCGGACTGTCAGGTTGCCAGGGGCGGCCACTGCTCTGTAGCCCAGGGCACCATTGACTCGGGATGCCCTCAAGTCCCAATTAGAAGAAAAACAGTGCCTGAGAGAAAACGCTAGATAAATATGACGAGTCTTACTTCAATTAAGTTTGATTGAAAGTTATTCTGCATCGGGGGAAGCCAGAGCCAGTTTTCACAATGTGGCTTGCAAACCAAAGGCAAGTCTTGTAAGACTACAGGAGAACACAGGCCCTTCCATTTGGCCTGGAGTGAGCTCAACGATACCTTCAGGCAGTGCACACACAAAGCGAAGTCTCTGCAGTTCCCAAAGGCTCAGGCTCCGAACTGCAGCACACTGTCCCCTTGTCAAATCCTTGGTGGCTCGATTCTCCTTCCTTGCTTGGATCATCTTTCTGGAAATAGGTTCAGTTCACCAGGGGAGCAGTCCCGGGTGTGGCTCAGACCTGGCTTTCGCGACCCCACCCCCTCCCATCCTTCGAGGATGACAGGGTGGTGACCGATTCACCTAAGACATCCCCAGAGCAGGCTGCAGTTTGGACTGTGGACTGGAGAGGGAAGGCACAGTGATGGCTTTGAAGGTGACATTTTAATCGTGTCTACAACAATGGCAGACGCAATGCCACAGGATACTCCTCTGGTAGCCGGAGAGCTGGGATTTATTTCTTTAAATTAATAAATTATATCATGCATCTCTTTACCTGTTTATATTTCTGCTGAGGATGGAGAGAATGATCATCGTTTCTTAAAGTGAAGGATTTTACACAAAAAAATGTACACAGTCACACAAATGATTTGTGCACGCCTCCGCAGGTTGCCACGATCTCCTGGCTTCATGTGGTTAAGGCAGAGGTGCTGGAGGAACAGGTGCCTGTGTCTGGAGAGAGTCTGAGTGTCCAGCCATGGGCAGGCTGGTCAGAGCCCATCCTATGCATGCTTGCCCTGCAGCAGGAGCACACACAATGTGACCTGGGGCATCCCTGTCAGCCCTCTTGGGAATGGGGCTGGCCCGGGGCATCCCCATGGCCCAGCTCCCGCATGGTAAAGCATGCTACAGTTGTGGTTTTGGGGGTGGTGAGCATCAGTGATGTTCACAAATGCTAAAAGCTGAGGGTGACTGACCTCTGAATGCCTAGCTCAGTGTTCTCATCTCTAAAAGGATCACGGTGACAAGATCCATTTCAGGGAGGGTATCAGATGACTTACTGTATGTGGAAAAAGTTTTCGACCGATGCGTGACGTATAATAATCACAAATATAACTTTCTTGAGTGTTTCTGCTTTTATTCTAAAAGTTCGGAATAAACAGTTCAAGTAAAATGTGGCTTTTCTTATAGGGCAGAAGCCTTTAGTGTAATTTATAGATTAGTTTGGGCAACTTTCTTTCTTTCTTTTTCTTTTCTTTCTTTCTTTTTTTTTTTTTTTTTTTTGAGGTAGAGTCTCACTCTGTCACTCAGGCTGGAGTGCAATGGCACCATCTGGGCTCACTGCAACCTCTATCTATAGGGTTCAAGCAATTCTCCTGCCTCAGCCTCCTGAGTAGCTAGGATTACAGGCACCCACCACCATGCCAAGCTAATATTTTTATTTTTAGTAGAGCCAGGGTTTCACCATGTTGACCAGGCTGGTCTTGAACTCCTGATCTCAGGTGATCCACCCATCTCAGCCTCCCAAAGTGCTGAGATTATAGGTGTGAGCTACCATGTTCAGCCAGGGCAGCTTTCTAATACAGAATCTTCTCATCTGGAAAAATGGATGTCTCCTTAATTACTTAGCTAATTCTTTCTCTTCTTTCGTATTTTTTAATATTCTCCTGTGTTTTACAATTATCACTATTAGGACTAGAATCTTTTTTCCATTGTATATCTAAACTATTGCTGCCCTACAGAAGGAGACAATATTTTTAAACATATATTTATACATTGAACTTTCTTACAAATTCAAATCCTTTTTCCATTTGCTTATCCTGATTTTTTTTAAGTTATCAAAAACAGAAAAAATATATTTGGACTTTTTTTCCTAATATTGTAACTTGATGTTATTTCTTAGCTAGGAAGATCACATATTTATTATTCAAATCAGGGCACTTTGTCACATAAAAAGGGTTGGAGTCACTTAGGAGCATCAACTATGAACAGGAACAGTCTCATGTCAGGGGGTGTTTGCTTCCCTGGAGGGGATGCCAGGGTTGCATTGTGTGTGACAGTAGTAGTGAAGGTGGACTGGTGGCGGCAAGGGACAGGTTGGTGGCAGCAAGGGTGGATTGTTGGCAGTGAGGAAGGGTTCGTGGCAGTAAGGGTGGATTAGTGGCAGTGAGGACAAGTTGGTGGCACTGAGGATGGATTGGTGGCAGTGAGGATGGGTTGGTGGCAGCAAAGGCAGGTTGAAGGCAATGAGGACGGATTGGTGGCAGTGAGGGCAGATTGGTGGCAGTGAGGAGGGATTGGTGGCAGTAAAGGTGGATTGGTGGCAGTGAGGGCAGATTGGTGGCAGTGAGGATGGAATGGTGGCAGTGATGGTGGATTGGTGGCAGTGAGGGCGGATTGGTGGCAGTGAGGATGGATTGGTGGCAGTGAGGATGGATTGGTGGCAGTGAGGATGGATTGGTGGCAGTGATGGTGGATTGGTGGCAGTGAGGGCGGATTGGTGGCAGTGAGGGCGGATTGGTGGCAGTAAAGGTGGATTGGTGGCAGCCAAGGCAGATTGGTGGCAGTGGGGGCAGATTGGTGGCAGTGAGGGCGGATTGGTGGCAGTGAGGGTGGATTGGTGGCAGTGAGGGTGGATTGGTGGCAGTGAGGGCGGATTGGTGGTATTCCTGGTAGAATGTCAGCATCCAATTTGATGTCTGCTGTGGCTATTTGATTTCAGTGTGCTAATGACTGTTGGTGAGACCTGCTGATTATATGCATATATCTGCATGTATCTGTATACGGGCATATATATGTGTATGCACATACAGGTACACACAGCGAGATACAGGTAGGAAGATAAAGAACTTACTTTTAACTCACCAAAGCTTAAAATGTCCAGAAATCCATAAGTTTCTCATTGTTTCATGTGGTTTTCATTCTCCTGTCTATTAAGGTAAAGATTTATATCAAGCCTTCCTAGTGTTTAACACGTTTGCCATCCCTACAGAAAACCTTACCTGGTCACATTATATGATATTTAAACCACCGCTAGCTTAGGCTGCTAATATTTTATTTAGAACACATTTGTAACATGCATGCCCGAAGTGGTCTGTGTGTGTCCGCCTGTGTATTGTGCGTGTTACATGTGCATGTGCTGCATGAGTCGGTTTTTGTGTGTGCTTGTGTCAGTGGAATAAATCAGAGACTCTCTCCACTGAAAACTATTCTTCCTCTAATTTGTGCAACAGTGTAATGCATGGGAAGAGAAAACACCACCATAGTGAACCGACCCAGGCCTTGAACCCTTTTACGTGAGGCTTTGACCTTAGTCACACAAACATCCTTAGAAATAAATTGTCCCATGTCTGTACAGGACTTTTCAGAACACAGCTCAGAACACCTGCTTTCACGGTTCCCATGCCCGGAGAGGTAAGTCCCGTTCACAAGCGGCTTTTGCTACCACATCCCTTGCATGATAATCCTTTCCTACAGATGTCCTCAATGCGAAAATGATGAGGTTTACATTTTTCTTAGTGACAATGACATGAAGTATTGCCTGCAAAGCAGGAAAGGACTGTGACTTAACTTCTTTTATGAGACCCCTCTCCCCCTGTTTGCGAATGGAAGGAGGACTCCAGGTGGTCACAGAAGCAAAGGCCTCGCCTCCCGCTCCTGGACCACCAGCTTCCTGTGCAGCCTGACCACTGTTCGTTGGAAACTTCAGCCACGCTGAGCATTATTAAGCAATTGCCTAAGGGTACTTGTTTTCATCACTCCAATTCCATGAGTTTATCCTGTCTAGCCCAGCATCCCCTGCCATGTCTGCTAGTGACTCCTGGCATCCTTCAGGCATCCTGGAAGCTAAGCCTCCCTGCTCTACCCTCTCCCAGGCAGGTCACATATTTTGGAATTTTCTGTCATACTTAAAAGCAATTTCCTTTCCTCTATTTCACTTAAAAGCTCCCTCCCACGCTTGTACTGCACTGTGCTGGTGTGCCGGGCCAACCTCACTCAACTGCACAGTCCTTTCTGGGCACAGGTGGGGTCCTGAACATTTTAGTGCTCCTGACCCCTAGCACAGCTCCCAGTACTTGGGAAGTAAAACTCTGGGCTAATGTTCACTGAGCGAGCAAGAAAAAGACCACACAGCTCTTCCCAATGCAGCCCTGAGACGCAGAGCAGAGAAGGTGCTGGGGAGCAGGTGAAGGCCGGGGTCGAGCCCTCGTCAGTGATGGGCTCCATCCTCCCAAGAGACCTCACTTGCTGGACTCTGAAGAGCATCCGTTCAGCCAAATTACAACCCAGCCCTTCCAAGTCACCACATTCCTGAGCCTGGAAGTGGGCCTGATTCCCAATCCTGCCAGACGTATTATTTTTATGAACTATGAAATGGTTATATAAACTCATTTACATCAACAATTTATAAACTCCAAAGATGCAGCAATGCTTTGGGGATGTCAGAAAAGTGTTATTTACAAGTCACACTTCACTATAATTTATAGAGATTTGCCCCCTGGGTCCCTGGAATTGAATTGGAAAGTAAGAAGAGCATTTCCAGATCCATCATTTACATATTTATTGGCACTTATCTGCAGATGTGACGCTGGCCGCGTCTGTCTTGCCTGCCTTCCCTGCCTTCCATGTTTGCAGTCATGGACGCTTATTAAGCGCCCACTGTGTACCAGGCACAGGATGAAGCCCTGGGGCAGAGCTAAGAGGACCCTATGCCTGTCCTTGAGATATGTGCATTTCAGGGCAAGGGCAAGAAGAAGGTCGGGGCTGTGGGTAGTAAGTGCTGGGAGCACACCGTCCCTCTTCTTCCTGTCTTCCTTGTCCAGGAGAAAGAACTCAGGCAGGGAGGCATCAGGGCTCTGCCTTCCGCACACAGAGGCCCCCTGGGCATCAGGGGACTCGGACATCCCTTCCTCTCCTAGTGGCCTGGCTGAATGTTCCCAGGGAGCTGCACAGGGTGGAGCCCGGGTCCCTGCTGGGCAGCCACCTTCCCCTCCTTACCGCACTCACTGTGGAGTGTCACTGGTCACTAACGAGCAAGAAGTGGACTAGCCCCCAAGGCCCCTGTGGACTCCAGCGGCTGCCCCGCATACTGCTGACATCCCCCAACACTGCGCACCAGACGGCCCAAGTACACCAAGGCCTCAGCCTGTTTGTGTGCCCAGCCCCTGCCCATCAGGGCTGGGTGTCCCTCCAAAGACAGACCCGGGCTTAATCCTGTGGCCTTGGTGATGGACGGATCCTGAGACGAAGGTGCAGCCCCTTGCCCCTGAGGCTGCTGAACCTGGTTGAGGAGTGTCCATCCTCAGCCCAATTTCTGAGCAGAGCACAGGAGGTCCTAACAGGAGAGGACCCTCGGTGCAGCCCCCAGTGTGGGGAGGTGGGGATGAGGATGCAGTGGTGGAGTTGTGGGGTCCCCTGTGTGTCCCCCTATGGAGCAACCCAGCCGCTGCCAGGGTGCTGAAGCCGGGGGACATCACATCTTCTTGGCAAGCAGAGTGCCAGGCAAGGGACCTGGGAGGTGCTCAGGAGCCTGTCCCTGAGCCAAGTTCCTGTTCCCTGAAGCTGCTGCATAGCAACTGTGGCAGAAGAATATTGTCCCAAGCAGAAGGAAGTCAACCATCCCTGACTAAAACCTGGGGTGCACTACCTAGGCCTGGAGAGCTGACACCTGTTAGTGGCAGCATCTGATACGAGTGGAGGCCATGAGCCCACCGTGGGCATGGGGCACAGGCAGCAAAGGAGGCTGTGCTTTGCATAGCACTTGGACACCTGTGTCATGTAAATAAGGGCATTCGCACAGAGTATAAGGGACCTACATACAGAGGTAAAAACAGACACAGTGGGCTACTCAGGAATGGTTTTATCACTTTAACGTCATCATCACAGAGTGAGCCATGGCTAATGTGAAAGAGGTGATGGAATTTCCCTGATTCCTGTGAAATGTTCCTTCCAGTTCCTCAGAGTCCCCAGCCAAAGGACACCTGGGCTCCTCCAGCTTCTGATTTCCTGTAGTCAAGTTAAATGTGATCCTTGCCCTGAGTCTTGCTCCTCTATTAGTAGCCAAATGCCAAGGTCTATCAGGGAGACTGGTGGGTGGGCTTGACTTTCCCTAAAGGACAGGTGTTATGCTGTAAAGGAGAGGGAATAGGAACAAACCCACGGGCCCCAGATCGGCAGGGCCCTGGATCCTTCTGTTTCCACACAGCTTTAAAGAACTACTTGAGACTGGGTCATTTACAGCAAAACAGGTTGAATTGATTCACAGTTCCACATGGCTGGGAAGGCCTCAGGAAACACGCAATCATGGCAGAAGGCAAAGGGGAAGCAGGGCACGTCTTACATGGCGGCAGGTGAGGCAGAGAGCAAGAAGGTGCCACACTTCAAAACCATCAGCTCTCATGAGAACCCAATCGTTATCATAAGAACAGCACCGAGGAAATCGGCCCCGTTATCCATTCACCTTTCACCAAGTCCCTTCCTCAACATGGGGGGATCTTGATGAGGTTTGGGAGGGTCACAGAGCCACACCTTATCAGCCCCTGTGTGACTGAGCTCAGGGCCTGACTCTGTTTCCTTCTGTGAAACTGGGTGAGTGACTCAAAATGTCTGAACCTCCTTTTTCCTTGCTTGGGGAAAGAGAAGTTAGAGCTGCGTCAATTGGAAAGCCTCTTCTGATCCTAGCATTGCAGGGTTCTAAGTTATTCCATCTATAGGGGAAACGAAACAAGGTTATCCATCCAGGGAGTTCTGTCTTTCTGTCCAGTTCGCTGTGCAGCTCTGAGCATTTACTGCAGAGGAACCGGCTGGGTAAGGGGACTAGCCGGGTTCACATTAGAGCAGGCTTGTCCCTATGGAGCAGGCATTCCTGAGCAGTGAATCTGGCCTCAAAGCATCCTGAAGTCTAGTGGAAACATTTAGAAGGGAACAGCCTAGCGAGTTGGGGACTTTTGCTTGCACTTCATATCACAACACCAAGCAAGCACAAATATAGTCAAAGTTAAAACATACTAATTTCGGGCCAGCACCGTGGCTCATGCCTATAATCCCAGCACTTTGGGAAGCTGAGGCAGGTGGATCACAAGGTCAGGGGTTTGAGACCAGCCTGGCTAACATGGTGAAATCCCATCTCTACTAAAGATACAAAAATTAGCTGGGCATGGTGGTAGGTGCCTGTAATGCCAGCTACTCAGGAGGCTGAGGCAGAAGAATCACTTGAACCTGGGAGGTGGAATTTGCAGTGAGCGAAAACCACGCCATTGCACTCCTGCCTGGGTGACAGAATGAGAGTCTGTCTCAAAAATAAATAAATAAATAAATAAATAAATAAATAAATAAATAAATTAAATTAAATATATTAATTTCATTTCTGATTTCGATTTTTAGTGCTTAGCCAAGAAGCTGAGGAAAGCCTTCTTCGCTCTAACAGCAGCTTGTTTGCCGAGGGCCCACGTGCCTCTCAAGTAGAAGCAGCTGCCCTCTGTGACCTCCAGCCCACCCCTCTGGTCCACACTCCCACAGGCTCCCAAGTGGAAAGCACTTTCCATATTTACTCTTCCATGGATTCCCCGGTGTGCGCTGAGACAGATCTTTTTTTTGCAAGGGACCGATGAGGCCATTCGGGAGAAAACAATATTTCCTTGTTTTAGATAACATTATGTTTTGAGAGTGTTCTTAAATTACTCACTTCGCTTATATTTTTAAATTATTTTTCATTTTTGCTGTTGGGTTACAATGTATTTGTTGTCAGACATCCAAACCCTATGCATGGGAAAGTGTGTGCCAGGCGCGTACTCAGATCTCAGGAAGATTCTCTCAGTGACCTTCGGGCAGAGCCGAGAGTGGATTCCATTCGACGCGAACCTTCTGTAAACATCCAGTGCTGCATCTATGTGGACATTTTCACCCCCCCGCAAAGCTAGCACTTCATAAAGACACTGAAACAGAAGGAGGATGACTTGGGACAGCCTCAATGCTGTTGCTGGTGGCGGCCACTCTCGGGGCACAGGTGCAGGGGTGATGGTGGCACACACCTGGGTCCAGCATATCTGGGTCAGCACACCTGATTTCAGCACACCTGGGTCCAGCACACCTGGGTCAGCATGCCTGCGTCCAGCACACCTGAGTTCAGAACACCTGAGTCAGCACACCTGGGTCAGCCCACCTGGGTCAGCACACCTGGGTCAGCACACCTGAGTCAGCATGCCTGAGTCTAGCACACCTGCGTCCAGCACACCCAAGTTCAGCACACCAGGGTCAGCAAACCTGGGTCAGCACACTTGAGTTCAACACACCTGGGTCCAGCACACATGGGTCAGCACACCTGGGTCAGCACACCTGGGTCAGCACACCTGAGTCAGCACACCTGGGTCAGCACACTTGAGTCCAGCACACCTGGCTCAGCACACCTGGCTCAGGACACCTGGCTCAGCACACCTGGGTCCAGCACACCTGGGTCAGCACACATGGGTCAGCACACCTGGCTCAGGACACCTGGCTCAGCACACCTGGCTCAGGACACCTGGCTCAGCACACCTGGGTCCAGCACACCTGGGTCAGCACACATGGGTCAGCACATCTGGCTCAGGACACCTGGGTCCAGCACACCTGGGTCAGCACATCTGGGTCAGCACAGGTGAGTGCCCCCATGGGAGTGCGCATGTGTGGGCTACCTGGGGTGGTCTCCTGTGGTCCCTGCCATGACACAAGTGATAGAGCTCCTTCTTGTCTGAGCTGACCCTAGGCCTCCCGTTTCACTGGCATTCCACCTGCTCAATGCTGTCCTGCTCCCTGTAGACGGTCACCATGGAGGGCCGGCCCAGTGCTCCCTGGCTGTTCCCAGGGTCTTCCTTGCAGAGCCACAGCCATGGGGCAGAAACTGTGAACTTCATGGGCCTGCATGAGAAGCTCCATAAACTAAGGCCAATGTGGCCAGGGCCCTAGTAGTCCACTCAACCCACCAAAAACTTGCTTCTTAAAGAATTTTAAAATATTTTCTTTTGAGCAAAGAAGGCTGAAGTCCGAGGCTGGGTGGGGCAGGCAAGGCCTCCAGTCTGGGCATCCCGGCTTGCAGCCTTCCCTCAGAGCCACGTGTCTCTCTGCAACATAGGATGACTGGTGAGCTGGGCAGGGCGTTTCCCATAAGCTCGGCTGAGAGAAGTCTTTGCATGTGCGTTAGGAGGGACATGTGCATGCATATGCCTATTGCAAGCTTTCTTCTGCTGACCGCATTCTGTGCCTTAGTGTTGTGATGAAGAATGGGACACAGCACTTTCTACATGTGAACACTCTTCCCGGAAAAGATGCCACTTAGAGATGTTGGAACAACATGCACCCTGCAGCTGTGAGTCCAGAGCTTGGCTGGCCTGGCCTTCCCTGCAAGGTCTGTGCAGACCAGAATGTTGGGTGTCCAGGCCGTGAAGGGTTCCCGTTCTCAGTTTCCTATTAAAATAAGGAGACGGCAATGCCTTCCGATCTCATTCATTCTCAGCCCACAGGTGCTCTGTCGCATTCCTGAGAGCCCACTGGGAAGGCAGTGATTGAGTGACTCAGAGATTCATGGGGCTTGTGAGGCAGGTCACATGTCTCAGGACAAGCTTGATGGGTGGTAAATGTCAGGTCCAAACCAGGAACGAAGCCTCATTACAACATCATCAAGCAGGAGATAAGGATTCAGTAAGGGAGGCTCAATTTTCCTTCGTCTCTGCGGCATTGAGAAAGCTGTGTTTTGGAAAACTTAGTCACTCTTTTCTTTTTGAGGAACGTCCTTTATTAATTTTTGTCACAAGCAGAATTTGACTTGGACGGGCTATACGCAACATAGTTAAGTTTTCTTTGGAACTAGGCTCAGCCCTGTGGTGTTTGAATCCTTGGATCTGGCTGGAGACAGCCCCGCCAGGGGAAGGTGTGCTGGTGCTGATGGTGAGCCTGGAGTCGTACCCCACTCACAATTCAAAGCAATGTGAGAAGGACCAAGAGCCAAGGACGTGAGATAATTTCCATATTTCCATAGACGGCTGTAACAGTTTAATGAGGTGATTAGACAGGGAGCAGGGATTTATCCAGTGCCCCGCCCCCAGACAGTTTTACGAAGTGTTTCTTTGTTTTATTTGGGGGAAAATAGTTAGAACTTTGTCTTACTGATCATGGAAACAAACAGCGGCCTCTTGAAGGCATCCGTATTGTACAGACATGAGGCAAACACCTTCAAATGAAAATGAGTTTGTTGTAGAACAGATACAGTTCTCATCCTAATGCACAAGGCCTCGTTTAGAAGGGGTGTTCTGTCTGTTTCTGTTAAAGATGGCATGAGGGCCTGTGGGAGGAGGTACTGGGGCTTTGAGCATGTGGGTTTTCCTCCACTGTTGGGCCGACTGTGCTGTGATCCGGAAACCTGAGGTCATCTGGGCCTAGGACTCCTCATTGGTGGACTGAGGAAGTCGGATCCATTCAGCTTCAAAAACGCTTGGCCCAGTTGGGTTGCAAAATGAGTTAGCAGTCACTTCTTCCTGCACGTCCCATCTGGGTGGAGGAAGCCGATGGACACGTCACAGATTCAAGTCAGCGAGCAGCCCCGCTAAGGAGGCCAGGCCCACTCCTCACACGGGAGCAGGAAGACGTCGGGGAGCTTTGAGCGGGGTGTGAGTGGGACCCCTACAAGCTGGGTCCTCGAATTCAATGAGCAAAGGCTCTAGGATACTCAGGAATACTGGCTGAGCACCCACTCTGGGAGGGGCCCCAGACTCCCTTAACCTCACGGGATATGACCACACTGTGGGTCTTGGCCAAAAGCTTTTTTATTTAAATTGGGAGACCAGAGCTTCTCATCTCGATGCCATAGACATTTCAGGCAGGGGGTTCTTTGCACGGGGGTGCTGTCCTGTGTACCACAGGCCACCCAGCAGCATCCCTGCATCCTCCCACTGGATGCCAGCGGAACCCCCTCCGATGTGAGGGCCAAAGTGTCCCCAGACCTGGCCCCGGGGCCCAGATCACCGTGGGTTGAGAACCATTGTGGTAGACTAATAGTGTCTCCAAGTTTTACAGTTTTTCACTCTGTGTGAAAAAAAAATTGAGCAAAAATCTTCAATACATGAAAAATGATTTAAAAACAATATACACAGACACTGCCAATAGACTACCTTTGAGAAGCGTGACTGCTCCAGGCCTGACTTGCTCACTGTGTCCTGTACCTCACCATCCGCTTGCTCACAGCCTCCGTTTTGCAAATGACCTCTGGAGACTGTGACAGCCCATTGGTGGTCTCTGAACAGAAATATCAGGATGAAAACAATGGAAGGAAAATAAAATGTCAAGAGGCACCTTGAAAAAAAAACGCTCTTCATATCGTTGAAAGAACAAAGTTAAGATTTACAAAACCATGCCCAGATGTGGTCTGAAGGAGTAAAGAAGTGAAGAAGGACCACTTTCTTCCCAAAACGCAGGTGGGCGTGGACTCTGGAAATGTCTGGAAGTGATTTCAGTCACCACAGTGATCGAGGTCCCTCGGGGGAAACGGGCTGGCACCTGGGGATGTTGCTCTGTGGACGAGGTTTGCCAACAGAGCAAAAGCCCGCACCCTGGAATATACCAGAGGGTCCTGCAGCAAAGGCGTTGTTATCAGATTGTCAGGGTGGTCTCCGACGTTCAAGTTTCAACATGAATAAAGTTATAAAATTATATCCCAGTGACTGAGCACTGTCCCACTCCCTTCAGAGACCTGGGTTTTGGGATCCTCCTAGAGTGAGACTGTCACCCCACTCCACTCTGCAGTCATCGTTCTCAACACCCCGAGTGTTTTCAGGCTCATTTTCTAGACTAATGCTTTCATACTTGGCATTTTCTGTGACTGCGGAACTTACAAATCCCTAAGATGGCATCTTGCTGCTGGTGTCCTGTCTCTGCGGTTCAGGGCACTTTCTTGCCATCGAACCTCATCTCCTCATTGGGTCTAAGCTCCTATTTGTGAGAGGCAAAGCACGTTGCCCGCACAGCATTCGAATGTGCTGCAGGTGATCTCACATGCCTGGTCAAGGCCAGGAACAGACATACATTTGTGCTGGGAACATAAGGCTTCTGCTGACGACCCAGGAGACCAGGAGTGTCACTGCAGACCCTTTCTAGGGACCTCACATTTGTCCTTCCAAGCACCCTTGACCACTCAGGTTTGTTCCAAGAAGAACAGGTACATTTGGAGTCTCTTTTGGAAAACTGCATCAAACTAATGAAGCCAAGTTCATTTTTAATGTCTATTTCAGCTGCTATACTGAGAAGAAAAGACTGAAGAAACCCCTAACCTTCTTGAGTAACCCGGGTATTGCAGAATCCAGCCTGGCATAGGACCCTGGCCAGCAACAGAGACACAGAAGAAAAAGCCCAGCGATGGGAGGTGAAAGTGGGTCCAGAGGCACTGCCCAGATCTCCAGACATGGCATGGGGGCACATCTTGCAATCAAGAGATGAATTTTTACATTGTGGCACATAAGGAGCATTGTTTAAAAATTCTTTGCTAACCCAACCAAACTTGTTGTCAGTGGGAGGGATATGAGACCTCAAAAAAAAAAAAAAAAAAAAAAAAAAAAAAAAAAAAAAAAAAAACTGGCAGTTGGAATTTCAGTGAAGGTGGCATTCCTGAGATTCCACTCGAGGGCTGGTACCTGTCTGTGCTCCGGGGGAGGTTCCTGGGACCTTCTGGAGGCTGGGGGGTGGGGCATAATTCCTGTGCTCTCAGAAGCCAGTCTCCCCTGCCTACTGAAGTTAAAAGCTCACTTCCTTTGCTCAATGGTTCCCTCAATATATTCTGTTTTTTTTTTATTTTTTATTTTTTTTGCCCATTGGAATATCTTTCATGAGAGCTCAGCAGCTACAGACAACTGCCTTTCTATAAAACTGAGCGAGGTTATTCAGTACAAATGGAATGAACTTGATTTTTTCTTTCTGATCAAAGCAAAACTCTTTTGAAGTTTAGCTATTTGATAGAAAGTGGCTTTTATAACAAGCTGATATATGAGTTAATAGGACATAAAGATATTTTATTAAACTGCAAACCATTGTTAATATTGCAGTTTCAACTTGAAAGAAAGATGTAGAATGACACCGGAAATTAATTAGATTATTTCATCATTCTTTTACATTACAAACATTGATACGCTTGCACAGATATATAGGTACATTGATAAAAAGACACAAAGACAAACAGAATTTTAATGAGTAGGGAGCTTTTATCTGCTAACACTTTGTGACTTAATTTTTTCTGTTGATTCTGCCTATTGATTCCAGTTCAAACCTGCTGTTTTAATGTTGTTATTGATATTCTCTGGGGGTTTTCTTCTAATTCTGGCATTGATATTACCTTGATCGGATTTAGTTTATTTGAATTGCCTGTAGGTTTTGGTCTCCGGAGTTTTTCACTGCTTACAGACATGCAAAGATAAAACCTCTCTTTTTATCTAAAAATCCTTGAGAGACTCTGAAAGATGCAGCCGTTTTCTGAGAACATTAAAAAAGCAAGAGACAACAATCAAAAGGAATCTACTTCTCACCCAGTATATTCAAGACTTCATTTCTGTACTCTCTTCATATCCTGACACCCACTGACTTCTAAGCTCCTCAGCTCCATTTTCTTTTGCACACTGTGCATGGAGAAAGGGTTTTGTCCCAGTGTCATAAGTGGTTCAGGCTTTGGGTCACTGACTTTGCCTTGCAAGTGGCTAATTTTTGCAAGAGAAGATTATGCATAAAAGTTCTTTGGAGGAGGATGTATATTTCTTTACTAAAGAAGGCATCAACATACTCATTACCATGAACCAGATGAAATTGACCTTTCTTATGGGCCAAACAGGGCCAAATATAGATCGTTTCATGTACTTCAAACTAATATGAATAACCGTCTTCTGAAATGGAAGACAAGTAATTTTTCAAGTACTTAAAATGTGAGACAACACGTATTAATTAATTACACATAGAAGTAGGAATTTTCCAAAGATGAAATTTGGAGAGTTGGGGCTAAATGCAGGTGGTATCATTGAACCAACATTTTTCTAGTTTTATTATTATAAATTCCTGAGAATAATGAGAAAAGTTAACAAAGTAACTCTCTACACCCTATCACATTTATCAAGGGCTTCTTGGCTTTAGCGTCTGGAATTTATTTTAGGTTTTTGCTGGCTTTCACTAGGGTGTCTTCCCTGCTCCCCCCATGATTCTCTGTGTCTGGTTTATTATTTCAGAGGCTCTGTGATCTTTCCCCGTATCCTGACATGCCCCTTACTTTTGTTTTTATAGTTTTTGCCTTAAATAATGTTGAAAATGGAAACACTAATTACAGCACTCAGCTGTGAACTCACTGATGCTAGCAGAGCGGGGGTCGTTAATGATTTCTTCTTAGATTTCCGAAGTCATCAATCAATTGCTTTCGCTTTTCTGTGAGTATCAGGGACTTAAAAATCTAGTGTTTGTGCTGCCTAGAAGGTACGGAGGGAGAATGAGGGGGCAAGGAGACTTTCCTCTGTCTGACGGTGGGTGGGGGTGTAGAAGTCTGGGTCATAGTAACTAGAGAGAAAGAAAGAAGTATAAAAGGAAGCAGGTGACCCACTTCCTCCTCTTGCCTCTACTGATTTGTCTTCTGAGTAATCACTGGGCACTTACTCAGTCTACTGTGAACAACTCAACTGTTCTATGAACGCATAGCTCTCACTGCAGGAGGAAGTCATACCTGCTATCTGGCATTGCTTTAATTATTGTTAACACTTAATTCACCAGGAAGCCATGTGACTTGCATGTACTAGAGAAACCCTGCTTTCACCTAAGTGTCAAAGCGTAAAGAAAAGTTAGCACATTTGATAAAATCCTTTCCAAATTTATTAGGTTCTTTTATGTTTAGCCAAAAAAAAAAAAAAAGAAAGAAAGAAAGAAAGAAAGAAACCATCGAAAACTCAACATAATCTATAATTTCCTTGGTAAGTCACTCATCGCCAGGAGTCAGTATTATCGGCAATGCTTTCAAAATATGGAGATGTGGAGTTTTATAAGACCCTACTATTCGCTGGCTGGCATGATGGTGCACTAAACACTGGTCTGTGTAGATTGCTCATCCCCTGCCTTGTGGTTTCCAGCAAAAGAACATCTATGATCAAAATCACATACAACTGTGCTATGATCAGCAGGGAGAAGCCTTGAATAGAAGTTTCTCTTGTTGGACCCATGACACTTCGAGAGAATTGGATAATTGTTAAATAATTAAGTATTTGCATATTGGTATAGTTATGATCTGTATTTTAAGTTTTACTAAACCTACTCTTTAATATGTATAGCAGCCATCATTCAAATCCTGTCTTTACTTAAATTCTCATCATGTCTTAGAACTGGATCCTGAATCTAGCGCCGTCATTAAACCTGTTTTGAACATGACCTTGGGTAGCTTTACAGTTTGCTGGAGCCACAAGATGGTGCTGACTTTTCCTGCAGAAAGAACGTGATTCATAGGAAGCACCAGGCAATTAATTATCTGAGAAGTTCAGAAATGTTGATGTGTGAATATGAAGTTAAATATAAAGACAGACCAGGAATGAGTTGGTAACTAGAAAATCCTTGGGGGGAAGGTGAAGGCTGTGTAGCTGGGGACTGAGCCATGTGTGGTTGACTTCCATGCCTGTCCATCCTGGGCTCAGCTCTAGTTCCCGATACTGGTGAAAACACTGGCCCGGATGGATTTGTTGAGAGAGAAGGTGGAATAGAACTTGACAGGGGGGTGGGGATTTTTTTTTAAGAACCATGACTCTGTTCTAGTCCATCAGTAGTTGATACAGGAGGACCAGCATGTAGACAAGCCAGCAGTAACAGACCCTGGTTAAATCTTGCTCTGATTCAAATAAATTACCTTTCTGAGTCCTCAAGGTCATTTCTTGAACCAAGCACACAATAGATGCAGGCATATGGATTAATTACGCAATAACGATTAAAAGGTGGTCTTTTACCCAGTTCAGAGTTGGTTGTAGGGTTGTAAGGAGCCAGGGTCAGGATGGTGGGAGTGCCTCATCTTGAATAGCTGAGCTTTTATGGGAAGCTTTCATTTTCACTTGGGTGTTGGGTCAGGTTCATGGACGATGTTTCCATTTGTGGGGAAACTGAAGTTTTAAGTTGGTTTTTCCTACAATATTGCAATGATTTTGTCATCATGTAAAGTATGTCTTAGGTATGTACTCTTGATAAGATAACTTTTATTGTATATGCTATCTTAAAATCAAAGCCATATTTTCATAATGCAGTATAATAAATTATATCAGTAAGTCTTTGCTGTGTTATTGCTTCAAGTGTTATTTATTGTTTAATAACCTCAAAATGCCATTCTAAATCCGTCTTAGATGAAGGTGTATTCTAGATGCAGTGGCATGCAACCTGGCTGGACAGTTGTCCACACCCTTAAAACAACTGACATTCGTGTACCCTCTGCCTTATATAAGCCACATTTACTATCCCAATGGTCAACGCACTGTGTCCCTTCTCTTTGCATCTGACATGGGTATGTGGCCAGCCCCATAGAACAGAGTGCATTCCATTTATGTCACAACCTGGAGAAGTTGCCCGATGCTGCTCAGCCTTGTGGGATGATGTATGCACACCTGTGTGTGTTGGGGGGTGGCATTTAGAGACCAAAGGGACCAAATGCCTGGTCTTGGGAACCAGTGCAGAATGTTCCAGACATTCAGGTTGTGCTAACCAGACGTGGCAGCCTTAGTCCCTGTGTGGAGGGCAGCCTTCCAGGGTCCACTGTCGGGTGTGTGTGTGTGTCTGTGTGTGTGTGTGTGTGTGTGTGTATCTGTGTGTCCGTGTGTGTGTATGTGTGTGTGTGTCTGTGTGTGTGTCTGTGTGTGTGTATGTGTGTGTGTGTCCGTGTGTGTCTGTGTGTGTATGTGTGTGTGTGTCCCTGTGTGTGTATGTGTGTGTCCGTGTGTGTATGTGTGTGTCCGTGTGTGTGTGTCCGTGTGTGTGTGTGTCCGTGTGTGTGTCCATGTGTGTATGTGTGTGTCCGTGTGTGTGTGTGTGTGTGTGTCCGTGTGTGTATGTGTGTGTATGAGTGTGTGTATGTGTGCCTGTGTGTGTATGTGTGTGTGTCCGTGTGTGTATGTGTGCACGTTTGTCTGTGTGTCTGTGTCCGTATGTGTATGTGTGCATGTGTGTGTGTCTGTGTGTATGTGTGTGTCCGTGTATGTGTGTATGTGTGTGTATGTGCATGTGTCTGTGTGTATGTGTGTGTATGTGTGTGTGTGCGTGTGTGTGTGCGTGTGTGTGTCTGTGTGTGTGTATGTGTGTGTCCGTGTATGTGTGTGTGTGTATACGTGTGTGTGTGTGTATGTGTGCGTGTGTGTATCTGTGTGTATGTGTGTGTGTCCGTGTGTGTATGTGTGTGCCTGTGTGCGTGTGTGTCTATCTGTGTGTGTCTGTGTGTGTGTATGTGTGTGTATGTGTGCGTGTGTGTGTGGGCTGCCACCAAGCCTCAGGCTGGAAAGCCACACTGTCGGCTCTGTGTCTCTTGAAGCCAAGCCCAGCTGGAAGTCAGGGTCTGAGGGCTGTTTCTGAGGTGTTGACGTGTGCAGGGTTCATGCTTCTGCCTTTACAAAGAGTAGGAAACAGATTTTGAACAAACAGTCCTTCTATAGGGATTAGAATAAGTTTTAGAAAAAAGGAGACATTAAGAGTCTTCAAACAATGAAGACAAAGAAGAAACATGCTTAAGAAAACTTTTATTCATACCGGCATCCCTCAAACTCACCACAACTCAATAGTCCTACTTGAAACCGCTACACATGTGAGTCACAAATCTGTCTGAATGCATTACAGAGAATATTCTAGAATTTGTACCATGAAGAAAGAAACTCAAGCTTAACTCCTTTCATGAATCATAGTATTTTATTACATAAAAGAGAGCTAATTTTCGGTTAAAAAATGTTTTAAAAGGAAAAAAAAGTATCAGCCTCTAAAATTCTCATTCCAATCTCATGTGCCTCAAGTAGCTATAAAAATTGCTATAATGAAGACATGGATATGTTGATATTACCAGATACTTTCATTATCAGAAATATCAAGTCTAGATAGTGTCAGCATTTACACGGATAAACTATTTGGATAATAGCAACTAATATGATAACGACATGGAATTTACTTACCTGTCACAGAAAACGGAAACTACGTTTCAAGAACTGGGTGCCAGTGTCAGTAAAATCTAGTATGGTGATTCCAGTATCAGTAAAATCTACACTTCCCGTTCCATGCAGCTGAAGCTGCCATTTTGGAATAATCCTATGGAGAATTCCCTCCTCCGTGTTCAAGAGAAGGTGTGTTTTGAGTGCTGCTAACTGCTAGGCTGGAAATCTAAGACCTTAAAAAGCCCCATGTAGTCAATGACATTTTTACAATGGGGCAAATTAGTGAACAATGCTTTGTGGGAGTTAATTTACCTCACATGAGTAAGCACTTTACAACCATCGAATTGCTTGTCTGCTGTGGAATCAGTTCCTTATGTTTTGCTTAATGAGATCAAGGTGAAGGCATGAGGAGGGCCGGGAGCAGTGAGCGGGATCAGTCACATTGCCTCTGCAGCTCACCGGCTGGGACCTGAGCAAGGTCACTCTTAGACTCCAATCGGAGTGAACTGGAAGAGAAAGGGGGTCGTGACCATTTAGGCTTGCATTCCGTGAGCCCGTAATGTCTTTTCTTTGTCCATGATAGCCTTCGAGTGCCCCAAAATGTGGAATTCATGATGGTCTCACCTGGTTGCCTTGAAGATCACTTTTGAACTACATGTGAAGACAATTCAGGATAAGGTTATCACCAGGATGACTTCATTGGCTGCGGAACAGATGTTCCTGGCAGAGCAGGTGATGATGAGTTTTGTGTCAACTAGACTGGGTCATGGGGGGCCTAGATATTTGGCTAAATATCATATCTGGGTGTGTCTTTGAGAGTGCTTCCAGATGAGATTAGCATTTGAATGGGTAGACTGGGTAAAGCAGATGGCATTTCCCAATACGGGTGGGCCTCGTCCAGACTGTCCAGGGCCTGGATGGAACACGAGGCTGAGGCAGGGTGAGTTTGCTCCCTTCGCGTGACTGCTTGAGCCAGACCGTCAGTCTCCCGCCCATTCACCACCAGCTCTCCTGCCTACTGCAGAGAGGGGGATGGATGCAACCTTCAAACGTGCAGCACGAGAACCAGTTCCTTGCAGCAATCGCCTTTATAGACGTGTGTGCATACATACAGGCATGGATTCAAGAGGCCATTGTGGTATTTGTCTTTCTGTGCCTAGCTTTATTTTACTTAACATAATGTCCTCCAAATTCACCCACGTTGTTGTAAGTCACAGGATTTCCTTCTTTTTAAAGGCTGTGTAATATTCCACTGTGTGTAGATACTACATTTTCTTTATCCATTCCTCCCACGGGTTGTGGTGGTGAATAGTGCTGCAATCCACATTGGGGTACAGATATCCATTTGACACACTGGTTACATTTTATTGGGACAAACACTGGGAGTGGGGCTTGCTGGGTCCTGTGGTTGTTCCAGTTTTATTTTTTTGAGAAACTTCCCTAGTGTCGTCCATAATGACCGTATAATTCGCTTTTCCCGCAGCCGCGTGAGGGGCTTTCTTCTCCCCACCTCCTGGCCAGCACGCACTCTCCTTTATGACAGTAGCCATTTGAACAGGTGTGGGGCAAGATCTCACTGTGGCTTTAATTTGCATTTCCCTGATGATTAGCCATGGTGAGCATTTTTTCATGAACCCGTTGGCCATTCTTTCCCCATTTTAAATGAACACAGTGGTGAGTTCCTTGCAGAGCTGTGGTGAGAATTAGCAGTCATGCATGTGAAACGGTGAATGGAATGAGAACGCCATGAACTGCTCACGTTGCTCTGAATAATGGAGCAGAAAGCTCTGAGTATGTCAGGTACAAAAGCCTGGCAGGAGCCAGGATCAACACTGGAAAGAAATGTCAGGCAAGAGAAGTAGAAGAAGAGCTGGTGGTCACGGTGTCTCGGGTCACAGGGAGTTGTTTCTATGAGTCTGCTTTGCTCCTGAGCAGATGTAGGGTGAGGATGGGTGCCTGAAAGGCAGGAGACATTCAGCACACTGAGAGAAGAGCCAGTGCCCTGGATATGGAGTGGAGAAACCACCCTGGAGGTACTTAGAGAAACAACAGGTTGTGGCGGCCAGCTGCCCGGTGAGCAAAGAGAGCACAGAGGGTCCAATTTGAACCCAAGTATTGAACATGGGTCAAGGGAGAACAGCAGCACCGACCAGGCCAGGATGGAGCCCAGGTATTGAGTTCATCTGAGTGTGATTGAAGAGTGGGAGGGTTTGCAACCGAGTCACTCTGAGGGGTGGAAGCTGTGGGATTAACACTCAGGTAAGAGCAGGATCGGAGTAGAGGTTTCCGGGGGACTGACTGACAGCAGTGGGACAGAGGCCAGAGGCTGCATGCGCTCTTCCTGGGTGTCGGAGGAGACAGAGGGCTAGAGAAGGGATCTGGAGATGGTTCGTCACTAGTGGGTGGCAGGGGGCATGGGATAGGGGAGGACAGCTAGAGTCGGGACATGTCCGTATCAAGGTAGACTGGACGTCGGGCCTTGGAAAAGAAAACCGGCCTCGGTCATGTCATGGTGAAACGTGGCGCTGATGCCCCGGCCTCAGAGCTGTCCCTGGGTTGTGCTGAGCGGTTTTGTGATGCTGCCAGCCCCTGCTGACCACAGGAAGTGCTCAGTGGACATTGCTGGTCAGCAGAGCTATGAAGCTGAGCAGGCGACGTGGCGAGCGACTCACACTGGCTCTGGAGACGGCAGGAAGACGGACGAACGGCGTCTTGGAGTTTAAGTGGGAGGCAGAGACGCTGCCATTTAAAGGAAGTCAGTAGTTTGGGGACATCTTGGTGTCAGTGGCAGAGGGAGACGTAAACGACATGAGAGAAGGTAAGACGCGCGGGCGGAGGACACGGAAGCCACGGGAGATGAGTGGCAAGAAGGTGGAGGTGTCCGCTGAGTCACGGGCCTCTCACCCCTGCAGAGCCGGGCAGGCCAACCAGAGAAGTCGGAGCTGGGCCTCTCGTGGAGACTTGGGCTGAGATTCTTCACGGCATCACCTGCAGGTGTCAGGTGCAGAGATCGAACCTCCATTCACTCTCTGTGGATTGCTGGGGTGTCTCTCCCTGAGTTGCTGGCTCCCGTGAATATGAGTGGAAAACCACCAAGGGCTTGGGAATGAGGAAGGACCAGGAGGCCGGCCGCCTGCGGGGCGTGGCGGAAGGTATGTGGGCGACAGCTGCCAGGCCCCAGGTGCCTGCAGCCCTCCCGGGCATGTGAGTATCTGCTGTATCACCCTCCTAGGCTCAGAGACTAGCCACAGGTAGGAGGAAGGCTGGTGACCGTGGGTGCCAGGAAACACCAGAATGCCAATTCAGACTGCCGTCCACACGGGTTCCCCTCCATCCACACCACCGTTGTGGACGGTCCACGCTTCCTCTGCTTGAAGGCAGGTGATTTTTTGCACTCATCCCACGTGTCCTCTGACTGTGGCTGCCATGGGAAAGTGCCACAATCTGAGTGGCTTTCAGCGACAGCAAGGTACTCTGGAAGCCAGAAGTCCAACAGCAAGGTGTCTGCAGTCGTGACTCCTTCCTGGAGGCTCGCAGGGAGAATCTGCACCCTGCTCGCTGCTGGCCTCGGGTGGCAGCAGACAGGTGCTGGTGTTCCTTGTTTGTGGCAGCCCTACTGCAGTCCCTGCCTGAATCTCTACAAGAACCTCTCTGTGTGTCTGTCTGGGCCTCTTCTCTTCTGATAAGAAAGGCCGTCCTGTTAGCACCCACCCTACTCCAGTATGTTCTCAGCTTAGCTCACATCTTCATTATGTCTGCACAGGTTCTATGTCCATTTAAGCTCACAGCAACAAGTATCAGGTGCTAGAACTTCAATGTACTGTTTGGGGGATGCTATTTAACTCACGGCACCCCATAAGGAAGCCCTGGACAAATCGCTCACGTACCTTCCGCCACGCCCCGCAGGCGGCCAGCCTCCTGCTCCTTTCTTCCTCATTCCCAAGCCCTTGGCGGTTTCCTACTCATATTCACTGGAGCCAGCAACTCAAGGAGAGACACCCCAGAAATCCACAGAGAGTGAATGGAGGTTCCATCTCTGCACCTGACACCTGCAGGTGATGCCATGAAGAATCTCAACGCAAGTCTCCACGAGAGGACCAGCTCCGACTTCTCTGGTTGGCCTGCCCGGCTCTGAGCAGGGGTGAGAGGCCCCTCGGTGCCCTGGGGTCACCTTCCCCAGGTGGGTTGTGCAGAAATACTCCTTAGAGGGACCTCATGCTATGCAGGTTTGTGACCATACAACCCAAGCTTGAATTCAACTCTGTTACTTTCCCAGTTGTTTGCTACTTCTGTTTTATATTTTTTCTACTTCTAAAAGACCTTAGTTTGGAGCTATCCTCTGTTCTCTTTCAAATCCCATTCCCAGCACCATCCATCCCATTTCTGGAGTAGGATTTTCAAGCGTGTATTTCTTGGCTTTTGCAATGCACTGGAATTTATTTTAGGTGGAGGGAGGCAGGGGGTTAAGAAGGGGGAGCGCCTGCAAGAACCAGGAAGACCCCGTAAGGTGCAGGAAGAGGGAGCAGGAAGTGATTCCAGCGTGAAAGACGATTATTTGGAGAATCGTTTTTCCTTCTTGATTTTTGTTCTTCCCTTTCCAATTGGCAAAACCCTATTCATCTTCCAGACCCAGTTCAAATCCCTGCTCCTCTAGATGCTTGCCCAATCCAGACCTGCCTCATGGGCATCAGCTGCTCCCACGAGATGAGGAGGCACTCGTCACGGGGCCCTGGTTCTTTCTGCCTTGCGGCTGACGGTGGGCCCCTGGGACGATGAGGGCCCTCCTCTCCTTTCCTCCTTCTTCCTAGCTTTATTGAAGTATAATTGATAAATACATATTGTACATTTACGTCATTTAAGTGTACAATGCAATGATTTGATGTACGTGCACTTTGTGAAATGAATACCACAATCAAGGTAATTAACACGTCTGTCAATTCAGTCACGTGTGCGTGTGTGCGTGCGTGTGCATGTGTGTGTGTGTGTGTGTGTGGTGAGGACACTTAAGCTCTACTCTCTCAGTTGATTCCAAACACACAATATGGTTGTATTAACTGTCGTCCCCAAGCTGCAGCTAAATCCCCAGAACTTACTCATCTTATAACTGAATGTCTGTATCCTTTGATCAAGAATCCCTTTGTCCTTTTTTCTTTTTCTTTTTTTGACTTTATTGAAAGCAAAATAACACTCTCAACCCCTCTCCCTTAAAATGGGGGAAGGTTTACATTCTTTACCCCGGAGGAAGAGGGAGTTGTTCACTTTCCTGAGGTATAGCATCATCCTTCTGCTGAGACGGGGTCCTGTGGCCTCAGCAGGATGGTGGCATCTGCTAGACCTGGCTCCTCCTGCAGCAGCTGCCCTGTGGTAGCGTGGCCCAGGGATGCCATCAGTGCTGGGTCCCAGGGATGCCACCAGGCATGCTCCAGGGGAAGTGGACTTCTAGCCCCATTGTCCTCAACCCCACCACTCCCGTGGCTTCAGCTTTGGGTCAGATGTGTAGATTCCATGCAAATGGAGGGTGGAGTCTTAAGGGAACCAGCTGGTCCCTCCACACACGGGATGTGCCTGCTCCTCACTGGTCAGGGAGCTAGGAAGGTGGGGAGGTCAGAAGTGAGGAGCGTGGAGAGCTGCTTCTGGGCGTGTTTGCCGTGGGATCCCACACATGCCTTTGTATTTTTTGATCGTGGGCCAGAGGCATCACCCTCCTTTCAGAACTGGGGTAGCTGTTCTCTCCCTGACAGGCAGCTTGTAATGGAAAATAATGTCACAAAGGTGAAACAGTCCTTGGGAACGTAGCTCCACAGGTCCCGTCTCAGTTACATACATCTTGTTACAGGTGCTGTCTCCTGAGTTGACACCGAGCTCACTGTGGGAAAACCGAGCCCGGGAAAACATCCCCAGTCTGGACAGAGACCTGGGGAATGCTAAGTGCCTGCATAATTAGAGTGCATGGAATCTAACTCAGATTAAAATGGTTACCTTTTAGAAGGCAAACACCCAACCAAAATTCTGCTGCATATTTTGTGATTGGACTTTGTGGGCCCTTACTCTGGGGAAGGCCTGCATTCTGGTCTCATTAGGACATACCAGGAGGAGGCTGGCGAACCAGACAATGTCCTCCTCCCGTGCAGGCGCGTGCATGCATGCACATGTGTGTGCACGTGTGCGCACATGTGTGTGCATGTGTGTACTGTGTGCACGTGTGTGCGTGTGTGCACGTGTGTGCATGTGCGTGTGTGCACACGTGTGCATGTGTGTGCGTGCGTGTGCGTGCATGTGTGTGCATGCATGTGTGTGCATGTGTGCACGTGTGTGCAGGTGTGTGTGCACGTGTGTGCACGTGTGTGCATGTGTGGTGATCAACTGATATTTATTGACCCACAGAACCGAGCAACAGAGAGAGGAGACCTCAGACTGGCTTTTCACCCTCCCCACACATCCAATCGTGCTTCTTCGAAAGCTCAGGGCTAAGCTTTCATTTATGAAAACTGCCATGTGGAGAAGACAGCATTGTGGAACCTTCTTTGATATTTGGGAATTGCAGCTTCCCACTTCAAGTGCACTGCAGTCTTCCCCGAGGCCGCTCGATAGAGTTTTGTCTGTCTTGGAGGCCAACCCAGGGCCAGGCAGCCCGGCCCACACACATAGATGCGGCATGGCCCAGGGTCGACCCTGGCATGGCACCTCAGTGCCCGAGGCTAGTGCTGTCACCAGAAGAGGTGGGGAATATTGGCTCTTTGTGAATAAAATGTATTTTTTCACATGTGTATATTACATTCACATGTTTTTAATGATGAAATTAAAATCGGTAAATCTTTTGTGTGTCGATATCATTGCTCCAAGTAGAAACCAGTGAATCAAATTATATTCAACAGCACAGTCAACTTGTTCTCTTGATTGTTTCCTATCTCTCTAAGTACTGTTTATTGTCAACTGTTAGCTGTGACTTCCCGGTTCATAGAAATTGCTGATGGGTCTCTTTTTGAAGGATCTATTACCTGCCGTGCATTATGCTAGGTGAAAGAGTCTAACGGTCAGTAGGACAGGCTCCTGCCCCTGGCAAGCTGCTCGCTACAACAGGGCAGACAGGTAGGCAGGCTCTGCTCCTCACCACATGGTAAGCACGTGGGGAAAAGAGAAAGTGACTTTTCTATTTTTCAGAACAATAATCATGGCTAAGATTTTGGTGACTACGTGGTCCACACACAGCTGGGCTATTCCATAACTTTATTTGGTTAAGGCAAAAATATCTATGGGTGCCATTTTTTTTTTTTTTTTTTTTTTTTTTTTTGAGACGGAGTTTCGCTCTTACCCAGGCTGGAGTGCAATGGCGCGATCTCGGCTCACTGCAACCTCCGCCTCCTGGGTTCTGGCAATTCTCCTGCCTCAGCCTCCTGAGTAGCTGGGATTACAGACACGCGCCACCATGCCCAGCTAGTTTTTTGTATTTTTAGTAGAGACGGGGTTTCACCATGTTGACCAGGACAGTCTCGATCTCTTGACCTCGTGATCCACCCGCCTCGGCCTCCTATGGGTGCCTTTTAAAGGGGAAGCCAGCCTGGAGCATGATTTCCTTATAGGAAAACAAAGTTCATCTGCAGCCCAGAGCAGAAGCTGCTCCCAGCCCGTTGCAGGCCGAGAGTCTTTCTGCCATGTCCCACCTGTGCTCCTCCACACCCCTATCACCATGTGGGGATGCTCTCCACGTCCCCGTGTCACGCTAGCTCCTGATGGGTCACCTGTGCCCCAAACCTTGTGCCCAGCCCTGGATAGATGCCGACGACATGTTCATTGAATGGCATCAAGGGAGCAAGTGTGGCCAAGGAACGTGTGAACTTTAGGTAAAGAAAAATCTATTTCAAACACAGCACCCAAGGAAAATGCCTCCTGGTGCTGCAGGTCTTCAGAGGTGGTGGGAGCGTGGCTCAGCATGGGCCAAGAGCCAGGATGGTCCACCTGGTCACTGGGGCATCAGAGGTGTTCGAGCAGAGAAAAGGCTCGCAATTGCATGGAGGGGGGCCTGAACACGGGAGCCCTCTCTAAGTGAATGGCCTGAATGGTAATAGTCTTCATTATTTTAAGGATCCCTAGAAACATACTTGTTTCTTTGGGACTGCAAGAGAATCAGCTTCAATGCTGTTGTGAGATCCGCCACATATTGATTGGCCTTATTCTTTTTATTTTAGGATATTTTGTTTTTCAAGGTGGCTCCGAGCTCCCATGGTGGTGTGCACGCACACAACCAGCATTTCGCATTCCTGTCACCACCACCGAGGTCATATCTGTTAGTGCTGGAGGTTGTTAGGCCATTATCAGCCACTGATGCCTCTCCAGCTGCGAGACTAATTTGGATTCAGGGAGGAAACACGGACTGATCTCCCCTCGGCCATTCACCGGCAGGACTAACAGCGTTTGCGTTCTCTGTGCTGTTAGGGGCTGACGGTACATCGTGGCTTATTCACCTATCTCAGAACAAAAAACCAGAGGTTAAAGCCCAGCCAGAATCTCACACCAGCTCCAAGAAAAATGGCCATGCCTCTGTCATTCAGTAAGCAATTTACAGGGCTAAATTTTAAGTTTATATTAGACATGTATGAATAGTACATCATGTCATTTATAATTCATGATGAATAGCAAATTATTCTAATGGACTTTCCCATTCTATTCATATTCTACCTTTTCAGAGTGGGGGAGGAGAAACAAATTCCTGTTGTGGCTTTTGATGACTTCCTGTATTATCGTACGTATTTTCTTTCCCACTCTGCAAACACTATGGTAATCAAGACACAGAAATTTAGAAAGAAGGAAATAAGGGCACACATCTATCCCTCTTTTCTCCCAGAGTACATTTTGAGAGTTTGTTTTCTTTCTCTATTATTCTTTTATATGGCAGAAACGAAAGGGGAGAAATATGAGATCGAGCACGTGTCAGAAGCTGACCAAAGCAGTTCTTGTGATTTCAAACAATACCAAGTCATTCAGCTGCCCTGGGCCACGTCCTTCCCCTTCCGCTTCTTCACCACACAAGCCTTTGATGCACAGAGCTGGCTTTGAAATCAAAGACCCCTAAGAAGGGGGTGCAGAGTGGAGAGACTGGGAGGTGCCAAGGTAGAGAGGAGACCCTGGTCTCCTGGGTCTTGGCCTCAATGAGGAAACATCGGCCCTAATGGTGGATTCCATGCATCTAAATCGTGGGACACATTTGGAAGCATCAGGAAACGTCCAATATTGCCCTCAGGAAAGAAGGAACTCAGAATTTAGACCCTGGTCTGGTCCCAGGAGTTGAGTTTATAGAATGTACAATAGAAGAGGTAATTTCGAAATTCAGACCTCCGGCACCAAGACAGACTTTTCCATTAGTAACCATAACCATCTCCCTGGAAGAATTATATAGGCAGCACTTTAGCATAGGATTCCTAGACCCTTCAAACTTAGCTTTGTTAGGATAAGCAAAAGCCACCCTTGAAGAATGTTTGGGCATTAAGAGACTTGCTGATCTCTCGCTAGGTAGCAGGAGAGATAGCGCCCAGAGTGGATGCCTTCTGAGAGTTTGACCGGTCAGCATTATGTCCGGACCAGGAGTCCAGCTTCTGACCCCCAGCCCAGGTCATGTTCAGCTGCTCCAGATGGCAGTGACTTTCTTTTTCTGGCCATCAAAACTTGCCTCTTCTCACATCAAGTCCTGATCATTTTAACTTAGTTTTGCTTCCTGCAGGTTCCTTTCCTTTTCAACTTGCAAAGAAAATGATTCTTGCTTCATAGGTTTCTGGCCTCAGTACATTTACAACAGGGCCCTGAAAACTTTAAAAAAAATTTTAGTTTGTTGATTGACGATGGAATCATTCACCAAGTATTATTTTGTATTGATCATTTGATTGAGAACCTTGATATTGTACCGTTTTGAGGTCTGTCCCAAGGTTAGCTAAAAAGCTCATCAGAACTTATTATTGTTTCCCTTGCTGATAGGGTGTGTGCTTTTCTGACGTTTTTTAGTAAGCTAATTGATGGGATTTGAGTCTGTGTCGCCACTTAAATCTCATGTCGACATGTGATCCCCAGTGTTGGAGGTGGGCCTGGTGGGAGGCAATTGGATGATGGGGATGGTTTCTGATGGTTTATTACCATCCCCTTAGCACTGTTCTTACGACAGAGTTCTCACGAGCTCTGTTTAAAAGTGTATGGCACCTCCCCTTGCTCTCTCTGGCTCCTCCTCTGGCCTCTTAAGATGCCCGTGCTCCCCCTTTGCCTTCCATCGTGATTGTAAGTTTCCTGATGCCTCCCCAGAAGCTGAGCAGAGGCCAGCATCGTGTTTCCTGAAAGATAATTTACAAAGAAAAGAGGCTTAATTGGCTCACAGACTGCAGAGCCAGGAGCTAATCATACCTCTTTTCTTTGTAAATTACCCGATCTCAGGTATTTCTTTATAGACACGGGAGAAGAAACTAACACCCTAACTGATTATATAATTGGCATCAATCCTTTCACTTGTGATGTATGTAGACCTTAAAATGGGCTGCTCCTTTAGGAAGTGAGGGATTACTATTGCTCATTCTCATGGGGCATTTGGGGTTCTCTATCTTGCTTCTTTTATGTTTTCTCTGTTCACTCCTCATTGCTCTCCTCCTCTGGGTCATGGCCCTTGCTTCTCTGGAGATTAACGAG